>NC_080453.1:1248000-1872000 GCF_028018845.1 Melospiza georgiana | reverse complement strand
GATTGCCGCCCGCAGGATTTTGAGGAAATCGAGTATGCCGAGATGTGGAGGTACGCTTGTATGAGTTTATACCCAGTATGAACCCTCCGACGCACGGCAAAGAGGAGAAAGGAATGGGAACGCTTTGACAATCTTCCACCTCTCTACCTTGTTCCTCTACCCCAGCCCGGACTGGCTTAGGCACCACCCGTGCCTGCATTGCCTCTAGAGGCAGCAATGCCACTGGGTCAGGTCTCGGCACCGCCGCTCCCACCGGGGCCGGCTGCAGCGCCTCTCCTCCACGTGAACAAGCGGCGGCACCTTCGCTCCCATGTGAGCAACTGCTGCCGCCAACCCTTCCCAAAACAGGTAACCATCCCCAAAACCAGCTCTCCCCTGGCCCATCAAACGAGGCAGTGAACGAGGAGGGCAACCATGGGAGACAGTGGGGATGAGGAAGAGAAGCCTGGCTTCTTCCCTTTACGGAGGTGCCGACGGCTCCTGGAGTGATCGGCTTCATACACGCACCAATTGATACCAGAGATGTGAGAATGTTCAAGAAAGAGATGGGAAAATTAATGGATGATCCTTTGGGGGTGGTGGAAAGGCTAGATGAATTTCTAGGGACCAGCACCTACACCTATGAGGATCTCCAAGTGATCCTGAGATCGCTGTTCAACAATTAGGAGACAGACATGATCAGACAAGCCGCGATCATAGATTGGGAAAAGAGAAACACCACTGGGGAAAGCGGGAATGAGAGATGGCCAAACCAGAAACCATTCTGGAATGCCCAGATGGAGAAGGGGAGGCAGAAAATGATAAATTTGAGAAATATGATAATTCAGGGTATCAGGGAAGCTGTACCCAAGTGACAGAACATGAGCAAGGTACTCAGGGAGTGCCAGGGGAAAGGTGAAACTCCCATGGAATGGTTGGAGAGGCTCTGCAAGTGTTTGAGAATGTATTCAGGGACGGATCCCGATTCTCCGATCGGGGCAGTTTTGCTAAAAACTCAGTTTGTGGCAAAATCCTGGGAAGGCATTCTGAAAAAGCTAGAAAAGATAAATGGTTGGCAGGACAAGGGGTTGCAGGAACTGCTTTGGGAAGCCCAAAAAGTCTACATGAGATAAGACAAAGAGAAACAGAAGATTCAAGCTAAGATATTGGTAGCTGCGGTAAGGGAAGCACAAAAACAGGAGCAGGACAGAGAAACAGCAAAGAAGGCGCAGGCAAAGAAGCAGAACTCTTCCCAAGGGAAAGGATCAAACGATCAGAGGAGAGATTTTGAGTGCTATTACTGTAAGCAAAAGGGACACATCCGAAGGAATTGTCCCAACAAAGCCAAGGACCAGGCAATGTTTCAGGAAGATTAGGGGCGCCAGGGGCTTTTCAGTTTGGGGTCCAGAACACCGAGGGAGCCCTTGATAAAATTAAAAGTAGGACCCCACAGGCAGGAGATGTGGTTTATGGTGGGCTCAGGGACAGAACAGACACCTGTGCAGCAGCTGCTGCAGGGGTGCTCCCTGAGCGACAATTCCATGATGGTAATCGGGACAAAAGGGGAACTCTTTGAGGTCCCGATCATAAAAGATGTAGAAATAGAAATGGAGAACAAAAAACATACAGGAAATATATTATTGATATGGGATGCGGTATTCAATTTGCTGGGGCGAGACATGATGGTTGCCCTAGAAATCAGCTTCGCAGTGGAGAATTCCCAGCTCAGGGTGAGGATGTATAAACTCACTGTCCAGGATGAGGAGAAAATAGATCCAAAGTTTTGGTATGTCCATGGGGAAGCTGGGAGGTTGGACATAGAGCCAATCCACGTTGAAACTGAGAGACCAGAGGACCCTTTCAGTTGTTTGTGGACGTGAGCAGTCACACAGCACATGGGGTGCTGACACAGGACTGGGCAGGGGTCAGGAAACCAGTAGGTTACTTGTCAAGGCTTTTGGACCTGGTCAGCAGAGGCTGGTCCACCTGCTTGCAGGCGATAGTCACCGCAGCATTGCTGGTAGAGGAAGATAAGAAGGCCACCTTCGGCGCACCATTGGTAGTATTTGTACCACATAATGTGCAGGGCATACTATAGCAGAAGGCAGATAAATGGCTCACTGATGTAAGGTTGTTGAAGTATGAGGCCATTTTGATTCACTCACAGGATTTGGAATTGCGGTCAATGATAGCGCAGAACTCTGTGCAGTTTTTGTTTGGGGAAGCTTCAGAGGAGCTTGTTCACAGTTGCGTGGAGGTGGTTGAATTACAAACAAAGATCAGATAGGATTTAGAAGAGGAAGAGCTAGATGAAGGAGAAAAATGGTTTGTGGAGGGATCAAGCAGGGTGGTTGATGGGTAAAGGAGATCAGGATACGCAGTCATGGATGGACAAATGGGAAAAGTGATTGAAGCAGGTTCCCTGAGCGCGGGTTGGTCAGCACAGGCTTGTGAACGGTATGCAGTTCTGAGAGCCTTGGAAGGACTGAAGGGGAAGAAGGGAACAGTTTTTACAGACTCTAGGTATGCCTCTGGGGTGATTCACACATTTGGGAAAATCTAGGAGGAAAGGGGGTTGGTCAACACACGGGGCAAAGGACTGATGCATGGACAACTGATTCGGCAAATTTTGGAAGCAGTAAGGGGGCCAGAGGAAATTTCAGTTTTCCAAGTGAAAGGACACCAGGCAGGGATGCAGTTCCGAACACGGGAAACAATTTGGCAGACCAGGAAGCCAAGACTGCAGCACTGATGATGGTAAGTACCCTGGAGATGGAAGGGATCAAGGTCCCAGACAACCCTCCTCAACCCTCCGAAAATGAGATTGAAAGCTATGAGAAGATTGGGGGGAAACTGGAGGAAGGAAAGTGGAATTTATGAGATGGGAGAGAACTAGTCTCTAAATGTTTTACCAGAAGGATTTTGAGGAAACTGCACCAGCGAACACACTGAGGGGCAGAGACCCTGGCAGAACAATTTTTGAAATTTTTCAGGTGCAGGGAAATTTATGAATTGGCCAAACAAGAGGTACAAGGATGCCTGATTTACCAGAAATTAACAAGACTAAGGCCATCCTCGGGAGTCACCCCATCGCGTATCGATGATTTGAAAGGATTCAAGTCAATTTCACTGAATTGCCCAAAGTGACGATGTTCAAATTTGTGCTTGCTTGTAATCGTGGACAAATTGACCCATTGGGTGGAAACTTTCCCCAGTCCACAGACAATGGCTCAGACAGTGTCCAGGAAATTGCTGGAGGAAATTGTGCCCTGATATGAGGTGGTGAATTACATTTATTAGGACCAAGGAACTCATTTTACGTCAAAAATTATTAAGCAGATGGCAGAGGCGCTAGGCATTCGGTGGGAATACCACACTCCGTGGCATCCCCAGAGCACAGGATAGGTGGAAAGGATGAATCAGATCTTGAAAGCACAGTTGTGTAAATTAATTTTAGAAACTCGGATGTCCTGGCCAAAATGCCTACCTTTAGCCTTGCTTATTATCAGGAAAATGCCTCATTCAGAGACGGGGCTCTCACCCTTTGAGATGCTATATGAAACGCCATATAAACATGGGATGCCAGTGGGACACCCCAGACTTGAGGACAGCCAGATTCAACTGTATTTGCTTGTGATACACAAAAACTTCCAGGAACTAAGAAAACAAGGGATAGTATCTCAGAGTGCTCCTCTGGGATTTGCTATCCACAAAATTCAACCGGATGACAGAGTGCTTGTGAAAGTGTGGAAAGCTGTACCCCTCTCTCCTCACTGGGAAAGTCCTTTCCTTGTGCTCCTGACAACAGACACAGCCATTTGGACAGCGGAGAAAGGCTGGACACACGTGTCTAGGGTGAAGAAAGTCGAACACCAGGAGGAAGCGCCCAAGTGGAGGGTGACTTCTTCCCCAGGCAACTTGAAACTCAGACTCCAACATCATTGTAAATGACCAACGACGAGCGGATAGCTTGTATACTGTCTGACTGTGTATGCTATCCGTTTGTACATTTCAAGTGTGAATATTGTCAGGAGGTGTTTGTAGTACACTGTAGAAGGGGACTGAGGCCGAAGGGGTTGTGCACTCAGTGTCTGAAGAAGGAGCTTGAGCTGACTGACCAAATCCTATCCCTAGCCACAAGCCTCGGAATCATTGAATTAGATTTACAGGAGTGGTTTCAGATTTTTCAGAACAGGGTGCATGGAAAGCTTAGGTTCTGGATGTGGAGTGCTCGAAATCAATCAAGGTACCGTGCAGCTCAGATGCTGTCAAGGTTTCACGGTGAGGCGCCTTTAAAAGGATGTATGCGGCTAGGTCAGAGAATGTGTTCCCCGAAGAATACTCCTGCTGCCACGAAGATGGTCTTCCTCGCCGCTGGTGGCACCCCAGGGGGAGGAGGCAAGGGCAGAGGAGTACGCCCGGTGGGAATCCTGACTGGCCTGAGCCTAGCCGTGTGCGGGATGCAGAGTCTGCACACTGAGGTCACAATGAGAGGCGGAAACGAGAGCTCTGCAGATGAGTGTGGAAGTTGCACTCAGGTGGTCCCAGTTGAGCAAGGGGACGGGAAACCCTCAGCATACCAAGCCCCGGAGGAGTGCATCAAGGAGCCTGGCAGGTACTGTTGGAGAACCGGCATGAGGGTCAAATTATGTAAATTGGACAGAGGAATTTGGTGTATCGATCCCAAGGCAGGGTCAAGGAACAGGCAGTCAGACAAGCACAAACATCAGATACGGAGAAGGAATGCAGAAATAATGTCAATCCCTATTTGCAACCAATGTAATCGAACAATGTGGGTTGGGGGAAAAACGGAATCGATTTTTGTAGCGTATCACCAGGTGAATCCATTGTGTTATGACAATGCAAGGCTAGGGATATGCATGATGAATGGGAAAATGTATTGGATGGGAAGAAATGTTAAATTTGATAGCAAGTTTTCCTTGTGCAGGGAACCAATCATATTGGATTTGGCACAGGCAAATGATGATAGGGTGTGCCTGCAATATGACAGGGTTTCTGCTTCGTGAAAAATAAAGATGGTGAGGATCCTGAGGGAAGAATGAGGGAGATCACTCAGGAATTGAAGAGAAGGGGGTCAGAACTGAGGAAGAAATGAATTGAACAGAAAAGCTTAAAACTCCAGGAGAACAGTATTAATTACTTGAGAAACAATACGCTGATGGGGAATTACCTTAGGAACCTATTACCTAAATAGGAACATATTTATTGATTTGATGCAATAAATAGCAACTCGAATTTGTGGGGGGCTGAAGTCAGCAGAGAAATGGCCATGGAAAGGGGAAGGTTTGGCTCCAGAACAGCCTCTGAAATGGGACAATCCAAGGGTCTCAAAATTGGCACAGAGGCCTGAGGGGTGGATTTTGTACCAGAGGGTGATTGGAACCATGTTTTATCAGTCAGGAAGGAAAGGAATATACCGAGATGGTGGAATACACTCCCTGGATAATTACTCTAACAATAAATTCAAACAATAAGGGCAAGGTTGGGCAACTAGAACCCCCTCTGGGGTACTGAAATCAGAAAAATGAGACCAATTGTGAATGGAACAGAAAGTTAAGACTTTTCTGGGTCAAAAATCCGGGAGCCAACCCTTACCAATACTTGGAGGGCCTGAGAGAATACTGGGGAGACCCAGGGAGAACAAACCTTAGATGGAAAGCCCCAGATGGAATTTATTTGATTTGCAGGAAAAAGGCATACAATGAGTTATCTCCAAGGTGGAAGGGGTCATGCACTCTGGGAATGATCTGGCCAGTCTTCTTTAGTCTCCCTCGAACAAAAAGTAACCTACTAGGGGCTCCTCTGTATGAGACCCTGAGGAGGGAGAGAAGAAGTCTGAAAGAGATGATGCCTGTCATAAGTGGCAAACAAACTTGGGGGGACAAGAGTGGCCGGCTGAAATAATAATTGATTATTATGGGTCGGCCACATGGTCCATAAGCTCAAGATGGAAGCTATGGGTATAGGACTCTAATTTATCTACTGAACTGGCTGATTCGGCTGCAGGCAGTGGTAGAAATTGTATCAAATCACACCTCTGAGGCCCTGGATTTACTTAGTCGGCAGCACACCCAGGTAAGGGCATATGTGTACCAAAATCAAATAGCTTTAGACTATTTGCTGGCCAAAGAAGGGGGAATGTGTGGAAAATTCAATGAATCGGAATGTTGTATTGAAATTGATGATTATGGGGAAACCATAAGAGGATTGGCAGCCAAAATTAAGAAGGTGGCCCATGTCCCAGTCCAAAAATGGAATTCAATTTTACAATTATCCGGGTGGGACAGATTATTTGATGAGGCCTGGTGGAACAAAATAATATTCTTTGTGCTGTGTTCAGTAGCAGGAATCCCATTTCTCCCGTTTCTAATTCCTTGTTCCTAGATTGCCATTGTGAGTCAGAGAGGAGCAGAGGGAGGAGCTTCCTGAGTTGCTGCTGAGTGGCTGATTATAAGAGGTGTCTGGGGAGCGCGGCAATCCAGAGCGTGGCAAACAGGAGCGGGCAAACAGGGGTGTGGTGAGTCTCTGGGGCATATATGAGGCAGTTTGCGCGGCATTTCGCGCAGGCAGGGTTGCCAGCTTTCTTGCTAGTAAGGAGTCCTCTGTGCTATTTGAGGTCTTTTTGCTGCCTAGTTGTGTTTGAGGTGTTTGTCAGTAATGGTTTCTACATGGTCTAAAACTGTGGCTGGTATAAGTGACCAAGTCGAGCCCTCCAAAAAGGATGTGCCTGTACAGACCCATCCATGCCCAGAGTGTTTGTGCTTATCGGTGGTTTAAGGGAGTCTTGTGGAGGAGATCTGCCTGCAGTGTGAACAAGTGAATGACCTTCTTTCACTGGTGGCTGAGCTTAGGGAGGAAGTTGAAAGGTTAAGGAGTATAAGGGAAAGTGAAAGGGAAATAGACTGGTGGAGTTCAGCCCTACCATCTTTAAGGGAGGCTTCTGACCAAGAGACTGAGGACTTATATGCCTGCCGCTCTCAGGCAATAGAAGGGCACCTGGTAGATGAAGAGGAGTGGAAATGGGTCCCCATTCGGGGAGGTAATAACAAAAAGTCCTCCCCATCCCCATCATCCAACCAGGTACCACTTCAGAATAGATATGAGGTCCTAGATCTAGAAACCCAACTAGATGATTTAGGAGAAAATTGTCTGCCCAGTGAACCCCCCAATTATGATTCATCTGTAAGACGGATCACTACCTCTAACATCAAGAAAAAAAGAAGGGTAATCATAATAGGTGATTCCCTCCTGAAGGGAACTGAGGGCCCCATATGTTGACCAGACCCATCCCACAGGGAGGTCTGTTACCTCCCTGGGGCCTGGGTGCAAAATATCACTGAGAGACTTCCTGGGCTGATTCAGTCCTCTGATTATTACCCACTGCTGATACTCCAGGCTGGCAGTGATGAGATTGATAAAAGAAGTTTCAAGGCAATTAGAAAGGACTTCAAGGTACTGGGTCAGGTAGTTGATAGGGCAGGAGCACAGGTAGTGTTCTGCTCTGTCCCTTTGGTGGTGGAGGAAACTGATGAAAGAAACAGGAGAATCTGCATCATCAACAAGTGGCTTAAGGATTGGTGTCGTCAGCAAAATTTTGGATTCTTTGATCATGGGGAAACATTTACAGCATCTTCTCTGCTGGAACATGATGGGGTACACCTCTCTGTTAAGGGCAAAAGGTTTTTAGCTCAGGAACTGGCAGACCTCATTGAGAGGGCTTTAAACTAGGTTTGAAGGGGGAAGTGGAAGAAGCTGAGCTAACTGGAAGCAGGCCCAAGGGTTGCAAGGATAAGTTGGGGCTGAAGTCAGTAGCCCAGCTGAGGTGTGTGTATACCAATGCACGCAGTTTGGGCAACAAACAAGAAGAGCTGGAGGCCATGGTGCAACTGCAGAGCTATGATGTAGTTGCCGTCACTGAAACATGGTGGGATGACTCACATAACTGGAGTACTGCACTGGATGGATACCAGCTCTTCAGAAGAGACAGGAAAGGAAGAAAAGGTGGAGGAGTGGCCCTTTATATTAAGCAGACTTTCGATGCCATGGAAATTGAAACTAAGGAAGATGGAGTTGAATGTCTATGTGTAAGAATTAAGGGGAAGGCCAACAAGGCTGACACCCTACTGGGAGTCTGTTATCATCCACCCAACCAGGAAGAAGGGGTAGATGACTTATTCTATAAGCAGCTAGGTAATGTTTCAAGATCATCAGCCCTTGTTCTTGTAGGTGACTTCAACCTACCAGCCATCTCCTGGGAACTTAATACAGCAATAAAAAGGCAGTCCAGGAAAGTCTTAGAATGTATGGAGGACAACTTTTTGTCGCAGCTGGTGAGTGAACCCACCAGGGGAGGAACTATGTTAGATCTGCTATTTGCAAACAGAGATGGGCTGGTGGGAGATGTAGTGGTTGGAGGTCGCTTGGGGCAGAGTGATCATGAAATAATAGAGTTCTCAATATTTGGTGAAGTCAGGAAGAGCACCAGTAAAACTCTTGCATTGGACTTCCGGAGGGCAGACTTTGGCCTGTTTAGGAGACTTATTCAGAGTGTCCCTTGGGAAGCAGCCCTTAAAAACAAAGGAGTTCAGGAAGGGTGGGCATGCCTCAAAACAGAGATCTTGAGGGCACAGGAACAGACTATCCCTGTGTGCTGAAAGATCAGTCAACGGGGTAAACGTCCAGCCTGGCTGGGCAGGGAGGTTTTGGAGGAACTCAGGAATAAAAAGAGGACGTATCAGAGTTGGAAGGAGGGTCAGGTCTCTAAGGAAATATTCAAGAAGGCTGCTAGAGCATGCAGAAAAAAAATCAGGGAGGCCAAAGCTCAGTTTGAACTTAGAATGGTGACTTCTGAAAAGGATAATAAAAAATGTTTTTATAAACACAATAATGCTAGAAGGAAGGGTAAGACCGGCCTTTGTTCTTTATTGGACAAGGGAGGGAACTTAGTATCTGCAGATGAGGAGAAGGCAGAAGTGCTTAATGCCTACTTTGCCGCAGTTTTTAGCGGGAAGATGACTTGCCCTCAAGACACCTGCCCGCCTGGGCTGGTTGGTGGTGTCAGGGAGCAGAATGGTCCCCACATTATCCAAGAGGAGGCTGTCATGGAACTACTGAAATGCTTGGATGTTCATAAATCTATGGGACCAGACGGGATCCACCCCAGGGTAATGAGAGAGCTGGCAAATGAGCTTGCAAAGCCACTCTCCATCATTTACCAACAGTCCTGGCTCACTGGTGAGGTTCCGGATAACTGGAAGCTGGCCAGTGTGATACCCATTCACAAAAACGGTGCAAAAGAGGATCCTGGTAATTATAGACCAGTCAGCCTGACCTCAGTACCTGGCAAAATAATGGATCAGTTTATATTAAGTGCCATCACATAGAATTTACAGGATGGCCAGGGTATCAGACCCAGTCAGCATGGGTTTAGGAGGGGTAGGTCATGTTTAACCAACCTGGTCACTTTTTATGACCAGGTAACCCACCTAGTGGATGCAGGGAACGCTGTAGGTGCTGTTTATTTGGATTTCAGCAAGGCCTTTGACACTGTCTCCCACAGCATACTCCTAGACAAGCTGGCAGGCCGTGGCTTGGACAGGAACACTCTGCTGGGTTAGAAACTAGGTGCATGGCCGGGCCCAGAGAGTGATGGTGAATGGTGCTGCATCCAGCTGGCAACCAGTCACCAGTGGTGTCCCTCAGGGGTCTGTGCTGGGGCCAGTTCTGTTTAATATTTTTATTGATGACATGGATGAGGGTTTAGAGTCTTTCATTAGCAAATTTGCAGATGACACTAAGCTGGGAACGTGTGTTGATCTATTAGAGGGACGGAGGGCTTTGCAGAGGGACTTGGAACGGTTGGATGGATGGGCAGAATCTAATGGGATGAAGTTCAATAAGTCCATGTGCTGAGTCCTGCACTTGGGCCACAATAACCCCCCTACAATGTTCCAAGCTGGGGACGGTGTGGCTGGACAGTGCTCAGGTGGAAAGGGACCTGGGGGTGCTTTTTGACAGTCGGCTGAACATGAGCCAGCAGTGTGCCCAGGTGGCCAAGAAGGCCAATGGCATCTTGGCCAGTATCAGGAATGATGTGGCCAGCAGGAACAGGGAGGTCATCCTTCCCCTGTACTCAGCACTGGTGAGGCCTCACCTGGAGTATCGCGTCCAGTTCTGGGCCCCTCAGCTTAGGAGGAACGTTGAGATGCTTGAGCGTGTCCAAAGGAGAGCAACGAGGCTGGTGATGGGCTTGGAACACAAGCCATATGAAGAGCGACTGAGGGAGCTGGGGTTGTTCAGCCTGGAGAAAAGGAGACTCAGAAGTGACCTTATCACTCTCTTCCTGAAGGGTGGCTGTGGTGAGCTGCGGGTCGGTCTCTTTCTCCGGGCAACAACAGACCAAGAGGACACAGTCTCAAGTTGCACCAAGGGAGATACAGGCTAGAATTAAGGAGGAAGTTTTTTACAGAAAGAGTGGTCAAATACTGGAATCATCTACCCAGGGAGGTGGTGGAGTCACCATCCCTCGATGCGTTTAAAAAGACTGGATGTGGCACTTGGTGCCATGATCTAGTTGAGGTATTAGAACATGGGTTGGACTCGATGATCTTAAAGGTTTCTTCCAACCTAGAAATTTTGTGATTCTGTTCTATTAGACTGATTAATTCCGTGGTATGGGGTATGCAGATAGCAATAGTACCCATGGACCCAGAGTTGGTTTCTGGAAACAACACATCCAAGATCATGAGCTTGGGAGAGAGAAAGGGTGCAAGCAACGCTGCCGAAGTCTTGGCATAATTTGAAAAACAGGTCAAAACTAGTATGAACAATAATACCGGTTATCAGGGAATCCAACAAGGAGAACATGGAATAAGGATCTAACAAAGTTTTTCTCTTTGTAGGAGACACTTAAAGGTGGAGAGTAGAAGTAGAGAGTCAAAGAATGTATTTTATAAAGATTGTTAAATCCAAATGTGTCTCTGACCACACACAGCCTCAGAGAGGATGCCTATTCAGATTCTAAGGATTCCCGAACAGGACTAAGATAACGATCAACACTTTAGCGTAAAAATACACGCTTCCAGGAGATGATCGCTGGTATCTCGAGGCCTCGGAAACTGCCTAAGAGCGATCATTGTCCTGCAGATAACATCAATCAAGATAGCCACGCCAAGAACATACATGTGAATATATGACTTCCCCAAACGCGATCAACCAGGACACAGCCTTTATCCAGCTCTGCACAGTGAAAGACCCAAACTATAAATGTGAAGAGTTGCAAAAGAAATTAGGACTCCTTTGCCTCGGGCAAATAAACTGTGTAAAATCTCATCGCTGGAAGTGACTCTCATGAACGGGGGGATCTGATGTGACGGAGGTCGGATCCAGAGGTTTACCCAGCGCCGATCCCAGGCTCAACGCTGTCTCTTTGGCTGTGATGGTTTTGAGGATCGTATTTTGGTCACATAAAGATTAAAAAAAAAAATATTTTTGCATTTTGTATAATCTGGCTTTTGATTGATCATTTATAGCAGGGCTGATCCCCTTGGTCCCTGCTCCCTCCTCGCAATGGCAAGAGCTGGCTGGGATGGCCCTTGTGGGGGGCTCTCCTCAGCTCATCGCAGCTCCAGCTTCTGACCGTGGCTCTGTTCTTCTCTCTTGCAGCCCTGGAATGCCTGAGGGAGGACACCAGCAGTGCCGTGTCATAGCTGGCATTTGGAACACTGCATGTCCTCCGGCCAATAACATGTGGGCAATATTCCATCTTCCAGAGGCTGCAAGATCACCTGTGCAGGGAATGGGAGACTCGGCCTTGTCTGTCAGGGCTTTGCTGGCTGCTCTGCAGGAGATGTGCAGAGAGCTGATCTGAGAGGCACTCTTTGCTGGGACCACATGAGCAAGGGGGAGTTTTCCTTTTCTTTAAGATTTTTCTTTTCTTCTTTTCCATTTTTTATCTCTATTATAAATAAATAAATTTTAGAATGTGTTATGATACATGTCAGGAGCATTCCTTTGCTACAAAGGGTCTGCAGGGCAAGAGGCAGGAAAGGGTGAAAAAGGAACCTTGTGCACAGCAGCACAGCAGGCTGAGGGGTGATGAGGCCCTGAAGGGGAAAAAGGATGCTTGTGCTCAGCAAGCTGCCCAGGCGTGCAGTGTTGCAAGGAAAATGGCCAGAAGCCCCTTGGCTTTTGGTGATTCTGCTGAAGCCTTTGTGCTGGTGACAGAGTGGGTAGGCAGGGGCCGGGGCGGCAGGGATCCCTGCCAGAGCGGTGCCTGGCAATGGCCTCAAGCCCTGTGCCGGGGAGGAAGGGCCATCCGTGTCCTCCTGCCCGTGTGCTGCTGGCTGCCTTGCTGAGGGCTCCCAGGTGCCTCTGGATGGGGCTGCTCTGCAGCTGCTGTGGGGCTGTGGCGCTGCTGCCAGGCAGCTTGGCCAGGCTGGGGCAGAGCCTGAGGGGATGGGGCCAGGAAGGGACAAGGGGCTGGGAAACCCTGACAGGACGCGGCAGTGGGAAGGCACGAGGGGAATGTGTGAGGGAGTGGGTGGCTGTAATGTTGGCTGGGGGAGAGTGGGTTGGAGAAGGACAGAGCACTCACCCCTATGTTCATGTGGCAAACAGAGAGCGTTCCTTCTCAAGCCCTTCGTTCTAAAGGGCCTTTGAAAAACCCAGTCTGGATATTTTCATTGCTCTGATCCCTATGCCTTGTTAGATTCTGGCCAGTAAAATGCTGCAGCCCTGGGAGAGATGTGACTGGACGAGGCCCCTGGCAGTCAAACCAGGGCTGGTACATTCACACAGCACGAGCCAGCCTGCCCTGTGACACATGGCCACAGAGTGCAAGGCACAGCTCTGGGTGCTGCCCAGGAACCTCAGCTCTGGGAGCACTGTCTGCCCCAAGCTCCAGGGGCTGCAGTGGGAGCCCGGCTGGGCTCTGCCCTGGGGCCATCCTGCAGGGACAGCTGGGAACAGGGAGCATTTCCTTGCCACAAATAGCCAAGCCAGGGCTGCAGGGCAGCTGCTTCAGCCCGGACTGCACTGTTGTGTGCTGTGCTCTGGGACTGGGGCTCCCCGCACAGGGAACTGGACTGGTGTGCCACAGGAGACAGAGAAGCTTCAGCTTCAGCTTCAGCCTAACTGAGGGGAGTGCATGGGCTGGGAAGAGTGGGGAGGCTCAAGGGGATTCACAGAGCTCATCCTGCTGCAAGGATGAGGAAAAAGGAGTGGGAGCTCAGCAGTGAGGAGAGCTGAGGGCTGGAGAGTGGCTCTGAATGACACTAAAATCCCACTGGACCTCTGAGACATTGCTGCTCCTCAGCCAGTGACAGGATGAGTCCCTAAGCCTGGGGCTCAGCCTTCCTTGGGGTGAGGGGCATCAAGGAAGGCAACAGTGTGATGGAGACTGCAATGGGCTGGGAACTCACTGCAGGAAAAGAGGGAGCAGTTGGGAAGTAAAAGGCAGCTGGGGGGTAGAGAACTGTTCAAAGAAGGGCTGAGCTACAGCTTCAGCAAGCTGAAAAATGTCATTTGGGGTCATCCCAGATTCATTTCAGAAGTTATTGAACAAGTTTATTTTTTGAGGGGTGTCATGTTTTCCCTTGGAGGTGTACACTCTGCAAACTTGAGCTATGCTGCCAAAATGCTCAAGCAAGTCTGTGCTGCAGGTCACACCATTTCTTCTTTGGTTGATTCCAGCCCAGTGCTGAGCTCCAGCAGAGCCCTGGCAGAGCCCAGAGCAGCCTCAGCACCTGCAGAGCCCGGCTGCAAGCAGAGAAAGCAGAAACCGCCCGTCAGCTGAGGGCTCCTGTGCCCTTGTGCCAGCCGCCCGTGGTGCCCAGGCCATGCTGGCCGTGCTCAGAGCAGTGCCCAGAGCTGCCCATCCCTGCTGCCTTTGGCACAGAGCAGGAGGGCAGGACATGTGCCCAGCCTGCAGCCAGCCACGGCACATCCAGCCCTCAGCAGCTGCCCAGAGCAGGATGCTCCTGTGCTTGCTGCCATCTCCCAAAAGCTCTGATCCCACCATGTCAAGCAGACGGGGACCCACTTCACGCCATCCCCCGCTGGAAGAAAAGCTGGTCCCAAACGATGTCTTCAGCCTTCTCCAAGGGCACAGCCCATCCACGCCGCAGCTGCTCCCCAGCACTTCCTGATCCAGGCTGGAGCCCACTTAGAATGATTCCCCTAGAAAAACAAATGAACAAATTATTGAAAATAGATTACAGACAAAAAGGGGAAACAAGAAGAAAGGTAAAAAATCTTATCTCTTCCAGGGCCTTGAGGAAGGCCCAACCCCTGCATGCCAGGGAAAAACCAACCCACAGGTAAGGGAAGCCCAGGCTTTCTCCCTTCCTCCCTGCACTGCCCCCCCCCACAATAACAGTGATCCCAAAGCAAACAAGGGCAGTGGAGCAGCCCAAGCCCTTCCTTGCCTGCACAGCAAAGCAGCCCCAGCACGGGTTCTGGAGTCCCATCTCTGCTCCCAGCATGGGGGTTTGTTTGTGTCGGGCTGGCTGCCCCATTCCCAGCCCCAGCCCCAGCCTGGGGCACAGTGGGTTCTGGGAGCTGTTGCCAGGGCCAGGAGCCCACTCCCATTTCGTACTCACCCCAGCCCATGCCCCAGCCTTGCCAAAAGCAGCTGGGCAGCCGACTGAAGGATCAGCTGCATCTGCCCCAGCAATGGGGGAACCTTTGGTTCCCAGCTGGGCTGTGCAATGCCCAAATCTGGGAGCATCTCCCTGTGTGTGGACTCATCTACAAATTCCCTGTGGAGACTGGCTTTGAAGAAGGTGCCAGAATCAAAGTCCACCATCTTCAGCTGGCCAGTGGCCAGGTCCAGGAAGACGTTGTCATCCTTGATGTCATCCTTACTGTCCCCAGCAGCAGCAGCCCCACCTGGTACAGCTTGTCCAGGGGCTGCTTCTCCTTCCCTGGGGGCAGACCAGGCTCTCAGGGCTCTGCCCAGCACCCCAGCTGTCAGGGAACCAGGACAAGCAAAACCAGCTCAGATGGCAGCCACCAGTGCTGGGCAGACCAGCTCAGCTCCAGCACAAGGGCTGTGTTTTCCCATCTGATGAGCCCTGGGCAGTTACACAGGCAGGACAAAAAGTCTGGCTTCCTTTGCTCGTTATCGCCAAGACATGTGTGCACCTGTAAATTGCCAGGGCCCTGCATCACAGTGTGCCTCTGGCTCTCTCCCTTCTTCTACGGCAGATAAATATCCTGCATCCAAGGATGACAGAACAGCTCCTCTAATGAGGGCCTTTCCAAGTCCAGCATGGATAAACACTGCCTGATCAGATCTTGACACTCTGGGCAGAGAAACTAGAAACCACCGCGCAGTTGGAGAAGGCTCCTGTTGGCTTTGTCCCACTATTCCCATGCCCAGGCCTTGCTGGATGTGCTCAAAGCTGGGCCTGAACTTTCCCATCAATTCCCTGTTTTGGAGGAGAGCAGGACATGTGCCACCTCCTCAGCAGCTGCCAGTGCAGGATGCCCACGAGCCCGCTGCTGTCTCCCAGCACTGGGATTCCCCCCGTGCCCAGAGATGAGGATCCACCTTGAGAGAGCCTTTGTGGCAGCAGGAGCTGGCCCCAGCTGAGGTTCTGGCCCCTTCTGAAAGGGTGCTCGCCGCAGAGCGTCTGGTGCACAGGATGCCCAGGGACCAGATGGTAACTGGCTTGCCATAGTACCAGCCAAAGTGAGTCCATTCTGGGGGGCTGTATGACCGTGTTCCTATGGAATACAGATGGAGTTCAGCAGGGGGATGCTGCTGCTCCCAGAGCCTGGTCCCAGCATCCCTGGGCATGGGGGGCTGCCCCAATGGCACACAGGGTGAGCATTGCCCTCTCACCAGCACCTGGGACTTGTGTACAGGCTTGGGGTTGGAAAAGAAGCCACCAGTGATGGAAGAGGGAAGTGGAAACCATGGCAAGGCCCGACCATGGCAAGGAAGAACCCACTCAGTGCTGGGAAAACCATGCCTTCATCCTCCCTGCCTGCATTGCCCCAAAAAACCTTATGAACCCAAGACAAACCAGTTGAGTGGAGCAGTCCAAGACCTTTCTCACCTGCAAACCAAACTGGCTGGGGCACAGATTCTGCCCCCCCCCCTCTGCTACCCCCACCCATGGGTGTTTGTGTTGAGCTGGCTGCCCCAGCCCCAGTTCTGGGCAGAGTGGTGGCCAAAGGCTGCCACCACAGCTGGAAGCTGACTCCGCACTCAGCCCTGCTCAAAAGCACTCAGCTGAAATCTCAGTGCCATGAAGGGCACTTAAAAAAGGGAGAATCCCTGCTGCCACACCCAGCTTGGGCTGGGAGATGTTGGGTAATGAGATGCTGGGACAGGGAGCACACCTCTGCATGGGCTCACCTGCAAAGTGAGTGTAGGCTGTCTCTTGCAGGTAGGTGCCACAGCCAAAGTCAATCAGTTTGGCCTGCCTGGTGTCCAGGTCAACCAGGATGTTCTCTGCTTTGATGTCCCTGTGCAGGAACCCGCAGCTGGTGCAGTGCCACATGGCCTCCAGCACCTGGCGGAACAGCTCCCGTGCCTCCTCCTCAGGCAGGAACCACCATGCCCAATGAAATGCTGCAGGTCCTGAGAGCACTCCAGGTGCTCCAGCACCATCACGATGTTGTTGGGGAGCTCAAGCCACTCCAGCAGCTGGACCACAACAGGGAAGCCAGTGGACACCTTGGCCAGCAGCACGAGTGGCCAAGGCGTGCACTGGTGCCGTTGGGCTGCGGGAGGAGCACTGTGGAGAATATTATTAATAATTGGTTAGCTGAGAAAGGCCACACTGATATAATGCCACTGGTTAAGCTGAAGGAGAAAAGTCAGCAGTCAGCAAGCTGAAAGGAAGAGTCAGCAGCGACCTTGCTGCAACATGAGGATAGGGAGTTGAGATTAGTCCTGAATATATCCTAAGAATATGTAGAAAGTATCAAAAGTAGAACCATAGGAATGTAGAAGTAGGCGTAGGTGCTGATATGTAAGCTGACCAATCCTGAGCTCAACTTTTGCAATATGTATGAAGCTCATTATTAACTGTATTTAACCCGCCGTACTGATCAATAAAATTGAGCCTGTGATGATCAAATTGATGTCCTGGTTCCCTTCCGTCGACAAGCACGATGCCGTCAGTTGGGGGCTGATGCCATGCCAGGCCTGGGGAAGCCCTCAGCCAGGCCGGGATGCTCTGCGCCCTGCACTGGCCCCACGCCCGCTGTCCCTCAGGGCGTCCTGGCGGCTTCCACCGTGCTGGGCCTCGGCTCATCCCTGGCCAGCTTCTGCCACTGGCCCCGCTCACTCACCAGCTCACCCCAGTGCCAGACGTGATTCCGTGGCACCCTTTTGATGGACCTGCAAGCCAAGGGCAGCAGCAGGCGCAGCAAATTTAGCAAAGATTTATTAATTTGTCTGCGTGACCGAATTTCAGTCTTCGAAACCACCACAGCCAAAGCGACAGCGTCGAGTCTGCGTTCGGTGGTGGGTGAACCTGGATCTGACTTCCCGAGTGTCAGAGTTTCCCGGTTCACGCACGTTGCTTCTTGCAGCCACGTTTTATATAGTTTATTCTGCCCGAGGCAAAGATGACCAAATTTCCTTTGTATCTCTTCACATGTATTGCTGTTTCTTTCCATGTGCAGAGGTGGACAAAAGCCGGGTCCAGGTGTGCCACTGGTGTCAATCGGCTCTGGGAAGCCGTGTATTCAGATGTATCAGTCTGGCGCCACTGACTATCTTGATAGATGCAATCGGCAAGGCAATAATCGCTCTTGGGTGGCTCCCGATGACTCGGGATACCGGTGATCATCGCCCTGGAAGGTACTATTCTAACGTTAAAGCGGCAATCGTTATCTTAACTTGTGTCAGGGAACTTGCTGAATCTAAATAGACAGCTGCTCCTGGCCGGGGTGGTCAGACACATAGTTTTGGGATTTTACAATATTTTATACCATACATTAATAGAATCTGCTGCTTTCCTTATCTGAAACAAAGCCCACCTGGTCTTCATTAATTACACTATCATTTCATCTAACCAGGAGGCTACTAATTACAGTTATCTGTCTGTTTTTCACCAGATAATGCACAAAAAAATTGTTATCCCTGCCTGTATCTGGATTAGGTGGAGCTGTAAGGGGGTTGCACATGGTGATGGGTTTTACAGGTGGAGTGCAGGTATTTATAGGCTGTCTGAGGGAATGATGGAGGAGTGGCTGCTGTCCCACTGGCTGTGCTGCCATTCCAAGACACCTCCACGGCAAAACATACAGAAAACACTGCTTAAACACAGAAAAATCTGATTACTGCAGGGTGACTGGAGCAGGCCAGCTCCACAAGAGAGGTATTGGAGTCCTGGGACATCCCAGACCCACCTGAGCACAGGCCTGGGGCTGGAGGGGACACTGCTGGAGCAGGGGTTGATCCCAGAGGTGTTTCCAGGCTCAGCTATCAGGGACTGTCTGGCAGTGCCTTTTTTAAGACAGAAAATCTCACAGTGGCTTCACAGAGGGCTGCAAGCCCTGGTGGTGGTGCTGACTGCTGCCCCACTAACATAGCTGCAGTCTGAGTGGAGCAAGCACATAAAGGGCTCCTCTGAAAAGAGGCAGCAGGAAATGTCTGAGCTGCTGGGGAGCTGTGGGTCCAGAGGGCTGGAGCCAGGAGCCACAGGCTGCAGGGAAGGGGGTCCATGAGGGCAGAGCCTTTGCTGGAAGAGAAGCCAAGGGGCTTTCACTTGACTCCTGTTTCATCATCCTTCCACACACTGATCTCTTCAGATGCTCTCCAAACGTTTGGTTTGCTTTCTGAAGGGGAAAGGACTTGTCCTGGAGGAGGAGCAGAGCCAGGCTGCTGAGGACAGCTGGTCACTGTCAGCTGGCAAGAGGGGAGGGACACGGAGGCAAGAGCGGGACACACTGGGTGAGCAGATATTCACACTCAGCTCCATCCACTGTGAGTGCCAAACACACCTGCACTCCTGTTTGTACTGTTTGCTGTACTTGATAAACTGATAGATGTGAGTTTGGGCATTTTTGTCACCCTTTTTGTATTCTAAAGAGAACTAAAGGTGGTTCACATGATTTTTTTTGTGCCTTCTGCAGTGCAGGTGATACAGGCAGGGATGGAACAGCAGCATCTTTATACTTGTCAAGTCTCCATCCACACCCAAGGCACTGCCTGAAGATCAAAGTGATTTTCTTGCAGGCTTAGAACACTACACCAGCAGGGAGAACAAGAAACTCAGTGGAGATTATGCTCCAGAAAAACTGTATGCGTGGCCCAAAAGCTAAATATGGAACCATGTAAGTGCACACTGCAGTTGTAGGGGAGGTGGGAATGCTGAATGTGGAGGTTTCCTGCCCTTCTGGCACCAGGAACCAGGGGTCCTCTGGTTCTCCATGCTTCTCCTTGAGGATCTCTGGTTCTCTATGGTTCTCCTTGAGGATCTCTGGTTCTCCATGGTCTTCCTTGAGGATCTCTGGTTCTCCATGGTTCTCCTTGAGGATCTCTGGTTCTCCATGGTCTTCCTTGAGGATCTCTCGTTCTCCATGGTTTTCCACGAGGATCTCTGGCTCTCCATGGTCTTCCATGAGGATCTCTGGCTCTCCATGGTCTTCCATGAGGATCTCTGGTTCTCCATAAGGATCCCTGGTTCCCCATGGTTCCCCCCAGGGCTGTGCTGGTGCCTTGCCCGGAGCTTGCTGTGTCAGCAGGCAGCAGTTTCAGGTGGGGCTGCTCTGCTGGCAGGGCCTTGGTGTTCCCAGCAGGGCAGGGCAGGGATGCTCCTGTCCCAGCAGGACACTGGGCATGCAGGTACCACCCCACAGCAGCTGCTCCTCCTCTGCATCACTTCCAGGGACAGAACTCCTGTCCTGCTGCGTGGCAGGGAGCCCTGCAGAGCCAGCACGGAGGGGACAGGCTGGGCAGCAGCTGGGCAGCACTGGTTTAATCCTTTTTGCCTGTTCCTGCCATGGAAGCTGTGTACTGGGTGAGATGTGTGTGTTTGGGGAGGGCTGGCCCGACCATTAGCCTGTCAGGGTTTGCAACACTGGCAACTGGGGAGAAAGCTGTTATTAAGTGTAATGTGGCATCTTGGAGACAGAAGCATAGGGAGACAATAAATACAGCCTTCCAAAATGCCATTTTATGGTGCCACTCTTCAGAATTTATTAAGACTTGGTTGCAGCCATGCCTGCAGCCTCCTGTGCTGGAATCCATAAATCGTGTTCATTATCTCCAGCACTTGCTCTGACCTGCTGTGTTTTACAAGGGGGGAGACACTGGAGGCGTGGGGACACCCCAGCTGCTTTCTGCAGCCATTCCCCTGGTGCCAGTCCAGCTTTTCTGGGGTTGCTGGGACACCCCAGGCAGTGCTTGGCTGCGTGGATGGACTCCAGGTGTGATGTGATGGTTGAAGAGAACACTGAGGGACTGAGGAGCTGCCAAAATCACCACAGCTCCACAGGGAGCAGGGAAGCAGATGGGGGAGGGGGGAGCCATGGGCACCTTGGAGCACACTGGCACATTTGTCACTCCACTGTGGGACCACTCCAGCAGTCTTGGATGTGCTGAGGATGCTGGAGGTGGAAAAGGGTTCACAGGAGCTCCCTGAACTGCACATAGGGAGATGCTACACCCTTGCTTGGTGTCCTCTTGCACCAGTGTTTTCAAATGAAAGCACAAATGAAATTGTGCTCCTTTCGCCCACTTTTTGTCATGACATATCCCTGCAGCAGCATGTTTGTGTACCTTCATCCTTATCCTCAGCATTTAGGTCCAGGATGGAGGAAAACAAGTTCAAGCCCAACCTCCTGATAATTTATTATGTTCCTCATGCTTAAAGGCAAAATTTAAGTTGCCAAAAGCAGATGTTTGCATGCTCTTTTTTTAGCTCTCAAAGTACTTTCTGTGTGCTTGATTGATGGACGTCCCTTTTACTAATTGATGGGCTTTGCAGAAAGCTGTTATTACCAGGAGAATCTGGTGTGAGTTTCAGTTTTTCTTCTTGCATTGAAAATCCATTATTAATGTCTTTCTGAGGGAAAAAAAAAAAAAAAAGTTTCAATTCAGGCATTTTACTTTGATTTCTCTGGCTTCTTCTTAACTGTCTTTACAGAGGTGCTTTTAAAATCAATATTACAATTATTCTTTATATTTTACTGTGTGGTTGAGGACTTCTGCATCTTCTATTGATTTCTGATTGCATTGCAGGACATGTAGGTGCACACAGGTTGTTCTGTGATGGATAACTTCATATGTGTCTTCCTAATCATCACTGAGTTGCCTTCTGCATGTTCCCTGTTGCTGGATGCTGCTGCTGAGCGTGGAAGGCACCAGGAGAGCTCTGAGTGCAATCCTGAGACACCAAACTTGTGACTTCTCATTTAATTCAGTTTGGTTTTCAATCAGACACAGGGGTCACATGAGGCTTGTGGGGTCTCCTCTTTTGTATTGTCTTTGCAGAGTTCTTCTGCCCTTGCTTTTCAGGCAGCTTCATGTTCTGTGTTGTAGGAGCAAAACAAGTCATTGTCCTGGCTTTGTGTGGGGTGGTCATGATGCACCTTTAGCTTCCAGCACTGACCTTGGCCCTTGGGGCAGCTCTGCAGGCAGATCTCATTATTTCAGAGGTGCAGAGTCATTGGATCCCAGAATGGTTTGGGTTGGAAGGGAACCTTGAACTCATCCAATTCCAATCCCCTGCCATGGCAGGGACACCTCCCACTGTCCCAGGCTACTCCAGCCCCAGTGTCCAGCCTGGCCCTGGGCACTGCCAGGGATCCAGGGGCAGCCCCAGTTTCTCTGGGCACCTGTGCCAGGGCCTGCCCACCCTCCCAGGGAACAATTCCTGATTCCCAATATCCCATCCATCCCTGCCCTCTGGCACTGGAAGCCATTCCCTGTGTCCTGGCACTCCAGGCCCCTGTAAAGGTTCAAGTCTCAACGAAGCAATGCAGATGCCCAGTGTGCATTGGTAACTGCTGTAAAGCTGGATTTGCAGACTTGAGGCTCTTGGAGCACATCAGCACTGATGGCACAATCTGTGTGAGAGCTTGTTGGCACCAGAGGAACCTGTGAGGAGTGACAGGACTGTGGCCAGCACGGGTGCTCCAAAATGCGTCCATGGCTCCAGGTGGGTGTACAGGGGAAGAGCTCTGTGTGTGGGCACAGTCCTTCCCAGCTCTGCATGCCCTGGCACAGGCTCCACATCTGCCAGGGGCTGTGGCTGTGCCAACAGGCACTCTGCAGAGGGCTGGCTGTGCACAAACCTCTGCTGGCTGGACTGGGCTGTTTGCTCCTCAGGCTTATCCTGGACAGGCTCCTGCACCTTCAGACATGGAGGCTACACCTGGCTCCTGAGGAATTGGTTGTTGCAGTTTGTCTGTCTGTGCTAGGGACCAGGACAAACACTGGCACAGGAGCTGGTCCTGTGTCCCCGGGATAGCAGGGCTCGGTGGTGGCAGCACTGGCAGGGACACGGCAGCCCAGCCCTGCCTGGCCCTGCAGAGCTGGGGAGGAGACAGGGCTGGCATGCATAACAATGGGCAGGCTCTGACACTGCCACTGGAACTCACTTAGCAATTCTGTTCATTTCCAGATGTTCTGGAAATGAAAATATAATTCAGGCCACCTTCTCTGCCAAGCTGACCCTGAGAATCTGGGAGAAGAGCTACTGAATAATTAGGGGCTTTTTTTTTCTCCCCCCTTTTTGCTGGAGTTACTGCTCAGTGTTGAACTGTCCTCTACAGTGTCATCAGTTCCCTTGAACTTACTGCTCCGAGTGTACTTAGCATTAATATAATTACGTAAATTGCAGTCTCATTAATCACTGGGGGCTGCAGCACATCCTTATTGTGTTGTTTTGTGGGTGGCTTGGCTGGTGGGAACCCCCTGGCCAGGGATGGGGGCTGTGGCTGGAGCACTCCCCCTTTGCTCCTGAGCCTGGTTTAGCTGAGCTTTGTGTGTCTCACCCTGCAGGATCTGGAGTGTTTGCCAGCACTGCCATGATTGCAGCTTTGCTGCTGCAGAGGAGAAAAGGGAAAGGTGGGTTTGTCCAAAGGGAGTTTGGCTGGACCACATCCCTGCTGCTGTCCCTGTGATTTGGGTCTGTAGGGTCCCAAAATGCAGAGCCCAGCCTCGTGGCTTGGCAGTGAACACCCAGAGCCCGTGCTCTGTGCAGGGTCTGCTGCAGGGCTGTTTGATGATGCTGTGCCTCTGTCACTGTGGCAGAGCTCTCAGCCTTCCTGGCAACGTAAATTCTCCTGGCTGCATGCTAAAATTACACTGAGTTATTGATTTGTCTTTGAGAGGATTTCCTTCCCGAGGGACATTTCTGGCTGCTGTAGTGATTTAGTTCTCCTGCAAGGGCAGAATCCGTGGCAGAGCAGAGCCACCCTCCTGCCCTCGAGCCTGCAGCTCAGGGTCGAGCTCCCTCAGGCTTCCTCTGCAAGCTGATTTCTGTTCCAAGGCTGGGACAAGGTTACATGGCTGTTATTTCTGTGTAACAACTGCAAATAAAAGGGCATTTTCAACTTTCCACTGCAGAAGCTGCAAGTCTGGGAGAAGCCTTTGTGCCATGGCACCAGCATTCTCTTGGGCATGTCTCCAACCCAGCTCCAAGGCTGGCACGTGGGACATGTGGAGCCATGCCAGCCTTAATATACTTGGACTCCTGGGAATATTTTAGTTCCCCAAAGTGGGGTATTATGGGAGCAGGAGCATGCTCTCCTAAAGCTGCAGGGTACGACCTCTCTTTTCTTTGCTTTCTACTGACTCACCATGGACCGTTTCTAAAAACCAGGAAGGTGAGTTCCTGCTGGTGGTCCTGAGGAAGCCAAGACAGTTTTCTTCTATCACCAGTTTTCTCCCCTTGGCCCTGAAAGCTCCCCCACCAACTACGGCTCAGCTGGTGAGCACCATCAGTAGAAGGACCTGACCCTTCAGGACATGGCCCAATGTTTCAGATACTCTGTGGCTGGAAAATTCCCAGCTCTGTGTCCTTGGGTGCCCATTTGAAGCATGTCCCTGTGGGTTCCTGTATCTAACCCCACTATAAAGTGGATTTGGCACCAATCTCAGCTGCATACTGATAAAATGGGAGGCTGCTCGTGCATGTGGTGTTATAAAACAGCATCCACCAATTAGGCCCAGGGAGAGCGTCAATTTATTTTCCTGTGAACCAAGTGTGGCACAGCTCCTTCCTTTCCCACTGATCTATCTGTGAGATAAAACACATCTTTAGTGTCTATCTTATATACTGCAGTGTTGGCAAGTTCTCTTGACACAAATTAGGCTAATGTCCCTTACGGCTGCGTTAGCTGTAGAAACAAGACTTTAAATTGAAGCTTTGCAAAGTGTTATTCCAGCGCCCTCTCCAAGGCATGTCCTTATTCCAGCTTTTATTATCCAAATTTGTTCTCACTCTGCCTTGGCAGCAGGGCTGGCAGGCAGCTCTGCCCATCCATCCTGCTGGTCTGGCAGCCAGGGGTGGGACCAGCACCTCCCGAGCTGGACCAGGCAGTGCTGGCCAAGCCCTGCGGAGCCCTCGGCCCCGGGGAGGCTCCGGGCTCGGGGATGTCGAGGTCTGCCCAAGTGAACGGGTGACGGATGATTTTTTGGTGCAAAAATAACCAACAAGGCACAGGGGGTTTACAGTAACAAATCAACAAAATGCAATTTTATTGAAATAACCACAGCTGAATATGCGTTGGTTAGGGAATCTGGGGAAGAAAAGGCTAAGACAAGGGAAGAGGGAGGAAAGAAGGGTCAGGTAGGGTATAGCTACCGAAATGTGTCATTGTCATTCAGGGGTCCAGCCGTCGAAGCTCACTGGTGCACGTCTCAGGGAGATCTCAAAGGACGGTCGGATTACACCCCAAAAATATACCGTTTTTCGTTGGGGGGAAGGTGGCTGAAATTAGGTTTCCATGGAGGGGAAAAGAATAGGAATAGGAGGAGGGGTGTTTATTTCTATTGTTTTCATGGCTGAATCCTCGAAGGTACATTTATTCTGGGCAATATTCTCCCCTTCGAGCACACCTCCCCCGAGCTGGGGGGGTTTTTAAGTCCCAGTCTCTGGAAGGGGGTGCCAAGGGGGTGCCAGGAGGGTGCCAGGGGGGTTTTTTGTCTTGGTTCCTTGATGAGGGGATTCGCATCTCTGTTTGTCTGTCATGGTGGTTGAAGACAGGAAAGAGGGGTCTTCTCTTGGAGGGGGGAACCACCCCAGATCTCAGACCAGCCAGGTCAGGAGGTGGAGAGAATGTCCAGATCCATTGTTCAGAAAGGGCAGCATGCCCCTTTCGAGTTCAGCATGGCATGTTCTGCAAACACCACCTGTGAACACACTGAATAAGTGTAAGACTTTCTTTCCCAACTGGCTCAACAGTTTTTAACCTTTCGGTGGTCTTTTCTCTTCATGACAATTGTGAGGCAAAAATGAAGGATTTTCGGATAGACTCTCACAGGGGGCACCACTGCTGGGATGGGGCTGGGGCCTGGGTGAGGGGAGGCAGCTGACACCCATCGAGCACAGAGGGGATCCAAGGCAGTCAGCCGCACACCCTGACAGCGGCACAGCATGTCCTGAAATGCTCCCACTCGGAGCTGGAGCTGGGAGAAGGGAGTTTGTGTCGTGTGTGTCTCATCCTTGCAATTTCAGCACTGAGTTACAGACTCAGACCCTGAGGACAGGAAGAGAGAGTGCTGAGGCCTGGTCATGAATTCCCTGCTTGAACTTCCCAGCCCTCCCCTGGAAAATAGTTTCCTGTTTTGCTCTTTTGCCCTCCTCAAGTTGAGCCCTTTTAGCCTTTAACTCCACGTTTCCAACAACAGATTAATCATGGCTGTTTTAAACCTCCTGGTTCTCACACTGGTGTTGGTCCTGATGGATTATTCCCCCCTATTGTGTCCTTTCTGTGCCTCCACATTGCCAGGTTCTTTGGTGGCCCTCTCCTGAGTCACTGAGAGAGGAGGAGAGGCTCTCTGAGAGTGACACATGTGGGAGACACGATGGTTGATGATGTTCTGGAGGTGCTAACCTCCATCATAGTAAAGAAGCCTCTCTCAAAAGGTATTAAATGCCTAAAATCCCACAAAATTAATATCATCCTCAGTTCCTTTTGTCAGGTTCTCAATTCTTCTGGTCAGCTGCCTTGTTCTTCTCTGCCTACATCCTGCATTGATCTTCTCTGAACGTAGCCAAGCCTTCAGCATCCCAGATGGTCTTTCTGGAGTAACAAATAGACCTGAGGAATGACAGTTATTGAATGGATTGTAGCACTGGCTTGGAGATAAATAATGTAATGAGTTGGAAAGGGATTAAAACTGGCTTTTGTAAGTAAGCTTCTCATGGATGTTGACTTGGGGACATGGTGAGACAAAGGTCACTGCAGTGTCTGTGCAGCCTGGTGTGCCATTTGAGAGATGAGATATCAGTGTGGCTGGATACCTTTGGTCTCTCTGTTTCTTCTGCTTGCACCTTTGTGGGATTAAACTCCCTAAACTGCTGCAGTTCACAGACTTCAAGCCCAGTATCAAAAGAAAAACTAACTTACATGCCTGGAATTAAATCCTCAGCACATGGCTCCTGCTGCACCCAGGGCTGTGGTAACTCACTGCAGTGCCTGCCTTGAAACTGGGGAGAAGGGTTTGCTGGCAAAGTGAAAACATGTTGACCCCACTCTACAAAAGGGCACCCCTTCTTTTTCCTGCCCTGTGGTTATTTTTTCCTGGTGTGTTTGCTGCTGTTGCACTGAAGGCAGAGCAGCCCTCCCAACAGGGAGGTGGAGAATGGAGCACTTGTTGGATGAGCTCTTTGCCACAGGAAGCATTTCCCTCCTGCAGCAGCAGCAGCAGCAGCAGCAGCAGGTACATCAGCAGATGCTGCAGCAGTGCCCCCAGCAGAGGCCCTGTATTTCCCCCTGGAGCCCTCCTGTCACCCCTCCTTCCCTGAGATCCCTCCTCCCCAGGCTCCTCGCTGGCTTCCACCTTCAATTCCATCACTTCCAGACTTCCCAGGGGGCCCAGGCACTTCATGGGAGGACCACGCTGTGCCCTGTGTGTGACAGACACCCCTCCTGTCCTTGTGGCTCCCCTGCACAGGACGGATGAGGTTTGGTGTGTGTTCAGCAGGCTCAGCTCTGGGCATGAGGCTGGGCCCCCTGGTGTGCCACCACCATCATCATCGTCACCTTGGCTGCCATAGAGGGTGGGTGGCAGTCACAGGGACCTGCTCTGGCACTGCCAGCCAGGCCCTGCCTGTCCCAGGGGCTCACCTGCCCCTCCTTCCCCCTTGCTGCAGGAGCTGCAGGAGAAGCCAAGTGGATTTGGCAGGTGGTGTGAGGAGAGAGCCCAGCCCAGCCTCCTCCACAGGGTGCCTCTGTTTGAATAGCAGCATTCAGAGCACTCAGCACCCACTGATCAGCTGGGAGAACATAAATCCCAGTGCTACAGGAGAGCCCTGGCTCAGGGAAAAGGGCCAGTTGTGAGCGCCGTCCAGCCCAGTGTCCAAATGGAATGGTGCTTTCACATCTCTTATCAAGTGTTACTTAGTGGAGAGCCCCTTCCTTGTGAGGCTTTGTTCTCTGCTAGCTGTGCATTGAATCACAGGAGGAGGGATTGGATTCTGGCATCATTTTAAAAATGTTTTCATTCTATTTGCTGAGGGGAACAAATTACAGAGAAGACCTCTCAGCACTGTGAAAAAAGAGTCGCTCTAAACCCTTTTCAGCCTAACAAGTGTTTGAGCTGAAGGCCTGATGGACGGTGCTTAAAGATGTGGTTACTGCAGCAAGGTTGGCATTAAAAATCCCTGGGTGCAAGAAAGTTCTCCCAGGGGTTACTGTGGGGGTGCGTCTCCCTGTAATCCTGGTGTGAGCAGCCCTTAACACCCTGAGTCCACCAGTGAGCTCTGTGGCATCAGCCATGGGAGAGCAGCAGCACAGCAAGCACCAGTGGGTCACTTGTCTCTTGCTAAATGAGAAACTGCAATGGGATCAGCCCTTTTGGGGTGGCATCACTGTGGCAGGAAGGCTGGAACTGGATGATCTTTAAGATCCCTTCCAACCAAACCATTCCATAATTCGTTCCCTGCCCCTGTTCAAGTGGGGTTCAAGCAGAAAGCAGTGCTGCTGCTTTGGGACCTGTGAGGAGCCTGGGCAGGAGCACACCTGCTGTTGGGATGTACCAGAACAGGGTGGCTTTGGGGCTTTCCCAGGAATGCCTTTGCTGCCAGCAGCTGTGCTGGATGTTGAACAGGGGACAGATTCACCCTTGGCAAGCTTGAAAGCATTTCAGATGGCTTCTGTCCCTGCTCCAGTGCAGCACAGAACAAAATCATATGTTGGAGAAGATGTCATACTTAGACATCACCATTCTGACAGGTTGATTTCCAGGATGTTTATTAACATAGCTTGGAATGTCACAGAAAGGTTTTTCAGACAAACTAGCCAATTGAAGTTCTTACATGAGACTTCCTTGGTTTTCTTGAGGTGCTTTGAACTCTTCATTTAGTCTCTCAACAATTCATTCCCTTCGGGCCTTTCTGGAAGAGCCTCTGCAAGGTGTGTGGCTGGGGGATCAGGCCCTGCCTGCTCCCTGTGTGTCTGGGTGTGGAATCCTTTGAATCCCTCAGGGCAATCCCCAGGGCTGTGCCCTGGAAGAATATGCTATAGAGTCTCCACCTAGGCTGAAAGGGAAAATTTCCCCATGGAGCCTTGCACAACACTATGAACCACCCCAGTTCCTTTCCCATATGTCCCAAATTCTGGTAGTTTCTCCTTTCCCTGTTCCCTCATTGGTTGTGGTATCCCTGGTGCTGGCTCTGTGTCCCCCCTGTAGGGCAGTGCCCTTTGCCTGCCCTTTGTGCCACCCCAGTGCCTTTGGGCCATTGGCCACTGACCCCTAATTAACCCTGTGCACACCACATGGCCAGCTCTTTTGTCTCTGATTCCCCTTTGGCGTGCTGGAATAAACCTTTGCTGGAATTTGTCATACAAAAGGCCCTTCTGCCTCTTGTGGCTGAACTGGCCATGGTGAGTGTGGTGTGTGGACTTGGCTGCTCTCCCTGAATGTTTACCCAAGCAGCTTTTCCAAGGAGATGCTTATTGGGAAATAGGCAACATTACCCACCATCTAAACCACTGTGTTGCTCCATCTGGGTGCCCTGGGAGGCAGAAGGAAGCAGCAGTGCCAATTGTTTGCTCATGCTGTAAGGACAGAACTCCTCTCTGAGGGTTTCCTCTGCAACCCCAGGAAGAGAAGGACATCTCTGTCCTTGTCAGCCCTCTGGGCAATGATCAGACAGAACAGTGCTGAAACCAGGCTGGCAGCACCAGGGCTGGTCACTTGCAGGCAGAGGCAACCCAGCTCCTCCAGTCCGAGCTGGGCAGCGCCTGGGAGAGGTGGCACCGTGGCACTGGGCATGGTGCATCACCCCAGGGGTTCCTGCTGCATCCCATCCCCTGCAGAGCCCCTGCTGTCCCTGGTTACCTGAGCAGTGGGGAGGCAGTGCCCAGGCTGGTGCTGCTCTGAGGAGATGCTGCACTCAGCAGGCAGCTCTGGCTCCCCGGCATTACCGTGGGAGGAGGAGCTGCCCAGGGAGTGCATTTGTAAAGCATTTCTTCCCCAGGAAGAGGAGTTTGTCACAGGAGTTTGTACTTGGGATGTGCACACAGGTGTCTGAGCTTCCTCCCTGCCTGAGGTGGGGAATGCTGGGGGTGCTGGGGCAGCTGCTGGGGGAGCTTCCAGGCCTGGTGCTGTGAAACCTCCCCACCAGCTATCAGGAGGAGGTGACATAGAGCATATTAATGACATTTTCTAGTGGCACTTAATTGGGAGGAACAGTAAATGCCAGACAGTGAACTAATGCAAAAGGCTGAGTGAAGAAGGGACAGAAAGAAATAAAATGAGATTCAGGCTCTGGGCCTCTTCTTCCCATCAGTAATCCATCTCATCCTTACCTGTGCCTGTTACATGTCTTCCTTTTGCATGTGTAAAAATGTTTTGAAGTAACAAACAATCTGGAGAGTGGTAGACTTGCCTTTGTAGGAAAGAAGGGAAAGAAAAATGGAGGCAGGCTTTGCTGCTTCCTTGCTCAGCAGCTCTAACCAGAGTCTGGGGTCAGGGTGTGAGCTGAGCCCCCAGACTGGCTCTGGCTCCTCTGCTTTCCTCTGAGCACGCTGGTGTGGGACATCCCATCCACCCAGGCACAGCTGGAGTCAGGCACAGTGTCCCCCATGTGCCACCAGCACAGGATGCCCCAGCCTCAGCCGCGTCCCCAGCCCTGGCACTGGTGGCTCCTGGAGCTGGGGACGCAGCTGTGGGGAGCTCTGCTGCTCTCTGGGATTTGTCTCCTGGTGGTTTTTAATCATTATTTTATTAAGGGGGAAGGTGTGGTGCCATCAGATAACTTATTATGGATGCTCTGGCAGTGTGATTATTTCAGTACTGCACCACTGCCGGTGTGTTTTGCTGGAACATTCACATATTGATTCCAGATTCCTTTGTTGCCTGTACTAGAAAGAAAGTCCCTTTTCCCTCACTCCCTGCGTGGAGAGAAACAAAGAGTAAAGGAAGGTAGATGTTATCTGAGGCTTGCGCACACACCGAGGTAATTTTTGAGAGCTGCAGAGCCACTTACTGACTCATAACTGGGGCTTGTTTTCAAGCCCTTGATAGATTTTTGAATTCTCTTACAATGGCAAACAAGGATGCTCACTTGGGGACAAGCCAGGAATCTGCCTCAGTGAGCTGGATCACCTTTGTTCTGCTTGCTCCAGCCTTCCCAGGGGACATTCCTGTGCCAAGGGGGACAGGGTGGTGCTGCAGGGGGAGAGTCTCCTGTCCCTCTTGGGCTCCTCTTGATGGGCAGTCAGTGGCTGTCAGCTTTGTCCAAGGGGTGGGGATGGGATGGGATGGGATGGGATGGGATGGGATGGGATGGGATGGGGATGGAATGGGATGGGGTGGGGTGGGGTGGGATGGGATGAGATGGGATGGGATGGGATGGGATGGGATGGGATGGGATGGGATGGGATGGGATGGGATGGGATGGGGATGGGATGGGATGGGATGGGATGGGATGGGATGGGATGGGATGGGATGGGGATGGGATGGGATGGGGTGGGGTGGGATGGGATGGGATGGGGTGGGGTGGGATGGGATGGGGTGGGATGGGGTGGGATGGGATGGGATGGGATGGGATGGGATGGGATGGGATGGGATGGGATGGGATGGGATGGGATGGGAAGCCACTCTCAGGAGTGCAGTGAGTTACTGCACAACCTTGGTGGGAGGTTTGCAGGTCAGTGTGTGATGTACAACTTGCCAGCCTGTAGCTGTGCAGTGAGTTGGGGCTCAGCCCTGTCCCCATGCTGGAACACAAACCCACCTGTGGAATGTGGAATGATGTGCTGGAAAGGAGTCCAGGATGAGACCTTTCTCCTTTAGTGAGGAAACACAGCTGATCATTTGGTTGCTCTAGAAGAAGAGAGATGGGGTTCTTTGGTTATCACTGCGTGCTGCATATTCCACACAGCAGCCCTCTGCTTTTACTAATGTGGTGCACAACGTGCCTGATCCTCCCTCAGTTGTGAGCCTGGTGGAAGCATGTCCTGTTTTCCATTTGTTTATTAATTTATAATCTTCTTTTTAGCCTCTGCAAAGCTTGATATTGGTATAGAGCCTGAGAAACGTGCACAGAGCAGAGTAACAGATAGTTGTGATTTGGTTACAAGGCAATAATTTAAGTGGACAGGTTTAGGTGATAACATAAAGCACACGAGAGAAATTGCTTTGGTTTATAAATGTCAGCAGAGCCCCTGTGAGGGAGCTGCTGCCTGGTGCTGCTGCTCCAGCCAAGATATTATAAGGAGATATAAACAGATGTCTGAAAAAATCTGGCTGACCAAGATTAAAAGAATGGGGCTATAAATTAAAGTCTTCCTCGGCGTCTCTTTAAGCATCTTTATGGACAGAGTGCATCCAAATGGAGGAGTGCCAGTGCTCAGAGGGACCTCCAGGTGCTTTGGGCTGCAGAGGCAGCACCCAGGGGTGGGGACAGCTTGTGGGGACAGCAGTGTGCGTCAGAGCTGGCATGAGAGACCAAAACCTGTCCTGGTGCTTCTGCAGCTGATAAAGAGATTAAATCAGGAGCAGGAATAACACCATCCCTGCAGTGTCGCCACAGGATCAGTGTCTCCTACTTGGAAAGTAAACGCTGTTGCTCTGCTTTGACATTTATTCCCAATAAAGACCTTGTCATTTGTGCAGTGGCAAGGGTTTCATCCTCTGGGAGTACTTTTCCTGTTGGACACTGTCTTTTTGGCTGTGAGGCAGCTGAGTGACTGAGGAGCAGGTGGGTGGCACATCCCCAGCAGCGGCATTGGGAGCTCTGCTCACACCCTGGGGCTTTCTCCTGATCCATCATCCCAAGGCAATGCAATAACACCTATTCCAACTGAGAGCAGGTTCAGATATTAGGGAGGAATTGTTCCCTGTGAGGGTGGGCAGGCCCTGGCACAGGGTACCCAGAGAAGCTGTGGCTGCCCCTGGATCCCTGGCAGTGCCCAAGGCCAGGCTGGACATTGGGACAGTGGGAGGTGTCCCTGCCATGGCAGGGGATGGCACTGGATGAGCTTTAAGGTTCCTTTCCACCCAAGCCATTCTGTGAGTCTGTGATCTTATTTTTAATTGATTTTAATTTATTTTAGTTGTGGTTAAAAAAATCCCAAGAGTGGGATATTTTTTAATTGGTAAGGGTTCCAAACCAATTGTGGGAGCAGGAATTTGCTGCTTCCCTCTCCACAGCTGGAACCCTTCTGGCAGGTTTGTGGAGGGGATTTCACAGCTATTTCTGCTCACTGGGTAGTTGATTTAAAGCTGGAAAATTAATGAGAATGGAAACTCTTCTTTCCCTTTATGAGGAGCAAGGGAGGAGGTCTGGCAGCTGTAGGATTTGCAGCTCTCAGGGAAAAGGGACTATTCAGTAACACATCTATGCAGTGCCTACCTGTGGATACACATATTTTACTTGTCTGAGGTGTCAAGGAGAAAAAATGTTACGAAATGGCTTAAATGAAAGCGTGGTTTTGTATTTTTAAAATTGAGTTTTATTTCCCAAATGCAACTTAAGGCAAACAATAAGTAAAAAATTAATTTCTCTCAGGAAAAAGCTATTAACAGAATGGTTCTGTTTTAGCAGCATGTGAAGCTGTGTAATTGCTTACACATGTATTGCTCCAGTTGTTGAATAGTATCAAATTATAGGAATCAGAGAATCAACTATTTTTAAGGGAAATGTCTAGAAGCTACATACTGAAACATGATTAAAATTCAGTATTTCCAGCTTACTTGTCTAAATCAGCAATTTTAATCACATTATTCAAGCCAACCCACCCTCAAACACACTTTTGACTTCAAAATACCCCAAACTAAATAAGACAGAAGACCTTCCTTGAGCAGCTGTAACATTTTTATGTGTCAGTGTCAATCTTTTTGCTGAAAACAGAGATGTTTTTCATGGTTTATTTATTAAAGCAGCACATTTGTCCTGCTATGCCATGAACCTGGGCTGCTGTGCTGGGTGGGGAGGGGAAATCTCTGGAGCACCAAGAGCTGCTTAAACACATCAGGGCTGTGAGTTTTGGTCTGGGGTTCGGATGCTCCTGGTTAAATCCCATTTAGTGTGCAAAGGAGGAGCAGGAAGGGTTTGTGCCTTGGCTGATGCAGCCTCGGGGATTTGGCTGTGCTGGGGGTGCAGCTCATGAGAACCAGGCCTGGGTTTGGTTTTGTTTTCTGCTTGCTGATTAGACAGATGAGTAATGCCATGGCTGACTCTCACATTTAAAAAGAAAATGTTCAGAGAAGTTTTATAGTTATGTTTTACCCCCTTGTGTTGTTATCAGGGATGCCCTGTGTTTGGGACATTTGGGAGGGTCACTCATTCCTGTGGCAGCACCTGAGCCCCACTCAAGGTGTCAGGAAGGGATTTCCACCCCTGGGCAGGGAAGGAGGAGTCGATGGACAGAACTTTGGGGGGACTGAAGGGTTAAAAGATGAAACCTCCCTGGTGTGGGTGAGCACATGGTGGGGAAATCCTCTGCTCCCAGCACTGTAATCTTTTCTCTATTCCATCTGCTGTTGTATTTCTGATAAGGTTTTAATAAACCTTTTAAATTTTCTGGAAGTGAGTAGCATTTCTCACATTGAGAACAGAAACAGGAGGGCTGGGCCCCCCAGCCCCCCACCCTTCTGGAGCCTGCTCCTGTGCTTTCCCTTTGGGTGATTCCCTCGATGGGATTCCATCCACCTCCTTCCCCTCCCTGGCAGGCTGCTGTGGCTGGATGCAGCTGGAGCTGTGCTGTGCTCCCTGTCAGGGGCCATTCCCGGCTGTGTGACAGCCCAGAGCTGCCACAGCCACTGCTGGGGCTGTGACCTGGCCTGCCCAGCGCTGGTGGCGCGGTCAGGAACGCTTTGGGCTTTTGGGGGAGGCAGCCAGCCGGGCCCTGGCTGTGTCTGCGGAGGAGGGGATCGTCCTCCCGCCTCCCGTTCAGTCCGCGATGGCGTTTCATCCTTCAGAGCGTGGCCTGGAAGGGACCTCACAGCTGACTTTGTTCCACCTCCCTGCCGTGGGCAGGGACGTCTCCCACTAGAGCAGGTTTGGCATTGGCTGTGTTTTCCTTGCTGGCAGAGCCCTGTCCTGGTGTTGCCCGAGCCAGGGACAGGAGATGTGATGTCGGCCTTTTCATGGAGATCCTACAAACTCCTTTCTGACCAGCACTCCACCGCCAGCAAGGGGCACACATTGGTGAGGGCACCAAATTCCTGCAGAGGCCGATCTCTCAGCGTGGGAGGATGCTCCCATAGATAGACAGAGATTAAAGGTCCTGTGTATCACAAATTTGAGGAGCAGGAGAAGGTTGGGATCTGTCCATGGAAAGCATTCCAAGCGTGGAGGAGGAACATGTAGCCATCCTCCCCTAAAACGGGGAGATAATCACACCTGTCCTCTCACATATGCAACCAATGCAGCTTCCAGTGGACAGGACTGATGGAGAGAAATAGAGTCTACCAGAAATACAAACCTTGTTTTAATAGGAAATCCTCCAAAATGGATTTTCTTGCATTTTCTAAAAGCATTTATACCTATTGGATGACTACAGGCTTTGAAATGTTTCTGTCTGAATTGTGACAAACATCCCAGTCTTACACAGGAGGGACCAGGTCCTTCGATCAGGGAAATGTCTCTTTGGTCTTGAACAGGGAGGGATCAATCCAGTTGTTCCCAAGACCAGAGCTTTTTGTCTGTGAGTACATGCATTTATTCTACAAAATAATTACCCTTGCCTTCACTTCCCTTTGGTAGGAGATGCTCCCTGTCTCCTGCAAGCTGTTACTCTATCCCAGGTATCTTTTTAGGTAAAAGGAAGAGAGAAAGGAAAGGCTGAATAAGAAATCCTCCTCAGAAAGGGGAAGATGAGCAGATTTGGTCTGTCTGTCCATCTGTGAGCAGCTCTGTGGCTGTTCACCTGCATCCTTGCTGTCCTGGGCAGGCAGAATTCCTGCATTAGGAGAAGAAGAAATGCCATCAAGAGGTAGCAACAAAATATTGCCTCCCTTGACCCCAGTGGTGGGCTGGCCATTGAGATGTGTTTGTGGTGAAAACCACTCTGAATTTCGTATCTTTTCTGCATTTAAAACTGAAGCTTAATGTATTCTGTGTATTTTTGTGGGCAGATAGTAGTGATCATAAATTCCTTTTAATACAGTAATTCTACACCAGCACAGCCTTGATGTGCAGCGTACCTGGCTGTACTCTGTGGGATGCTTTGATTTCCCTTTGGCAGCTGCATTTTATTCTGTCTGCCCCAATCAGACACAATTCCTTTTTCTCCATGTAGCCTCCAAATCCACTCCTGGTGTGGAGTTTTAGTGCTCTGCTAGGACCTGGGCTAGAAGGGAAGGAATCAGTGTCTGCTGGGCTCAGGGTTCCACCTCCACTGTGGATCAGAGCCAGCCTGGCAGCGGAGGGACACCTTGGGTGGCTCAGAGTGGCAATTCTGGGAGGGAAAAGCAGCAGTTCAGGGGTGCTGCTGCATGGGAGGAGGTCAGTGGTAGATATCCCACTCCTCACTGTATGGGATGGGGAGGAGCTTCTCCCAAGGAGGAGCACATGTCTCCAGTTCCCAGTTCCTCCCCAGGCTGGAGCAGTGCAGTGCTCTGAAATAACGTGACCTTTGCTTGCAGGTCAGGCTGTTCCTGCAGAGTCACACGTGTGGCTGAACCTGCAGAGAGGAGAGAGAGAAGCCAAACTCCCGGACAGAGAATATGGGGAAGGTGATACGAGAGAAGAGAGAAGAAGAAAAAGGTACAGATATACAAGGCTTTGGGTTGGGAGGGCTGTGGGATTCATGCCTTTTATTAGAGGCCAGGTTCCCTGGTACACTCAATTCCTGCATCTTCCAGAGACTTCATTGCTGGGTGAGGAGCTCAGCAGTGCTGAAAGCAGAGGCCTGTCCTTTGTGTTCCATTTGGGATGGCAGTGGAAGTGCCCTGAGTACACTTTCAGAGCACTTCATGGCTTCTCGTGCCACGACATCAAAACAGCTTCCAGACAGCCTGTGGAGTTCTGGCAAAGTCTTTGGGTTGTCCTTGATTGGCTGTGTTTGGAGTGTGATGGTTCTCTCTGCACTTTTTAGGCCGGGCTACTTCCAGGAGTCTGTCTTTTGGAATTTATCTGCTGCAATCTAAAAACCTTTCTCCCGTACAGCGGTGATGACATCTTGTACTGCAACATGCAAAATGATTTGAGCTTCTGCTCAAACTAATGTTGCCTTAGCTAGGCTAGCATCATGGTGTAAGGATATCCTAATGGTTCATGCCTCGGCCATTTGTGCAATGGTAGGTTTTGGGGAAAGTGACAGGAGGGATGACAGAAAGAGGAAAAAGAAACATGCAGGTCATTGGGTTGGATAGCCTGTGGAATTTATGCCATTAATTGGAGTCCAGAATCTCTGGAGCACATAATTCCTGCCTCTTCCTGAGATTTCATTGCTGGGTGAGGAGCTCAGCAGTGCTGAAAGCTGAGGCCTGTCCATTGTGATACCTTTGAGATGGCAGTGGAAGTGCCCTGAGTGCACAATCAGAGGCACCTTCATAGCTTCTCATGCCACGACACCAATACTAAATGTATTGGTGGCTAAATGTGCAAGGTGGCTTCCTTGAATGACATGTAGTCCTTTGAAATATCTGCAGGCAGTGGTCTGAAACTACTTTCTGAGCCTGCTCCTTGGGATCATCTGTGAGGGGCTGAGGGCTGGCCTGAGCCCGGTGCTGTGTCCCACTGGGAGCAGCCGCACAGGCTCATGTGCAGAGCAGGCACTGCCAGAGGCCCCGGAGATCTGACCTGCCCTGCAGCCAGCATTGTCAAGGTGCTGTAAACATCAGCTGCTGCTGACTTTCCCCTTGGACCCCTTGGTTTAGTCACTATAGGGAATTTCTTTCCTGAAGCCCGTGGGGTTTCCCGCTGGCAGCTGTGATGGGGATACTCAGGGAGTGTGGGGCTTTGGAGGCAGCTGCCCGGGCAGGGGCTGAGCTCGGGGCCCTGTTGGGCCCATGGCCCCCAGCAGCAGAAGCAGCAGCAGCAGCAGCAGCAGCCGCAGGGCCCAAAGCCCCGTGGCCCCTGGCCAGCACAGGCTGCCCTGTCCCTGCAGTTGTCACCCGAGTGGGGCCCAGGGGCCAGTGGCCGCTGGCAGCAGCAGGAATGTGGGCAGGGTGAGGATGCCCTGGCTTGGCTTTTGTGTCTGGAACAATGCAGGCTCAGGGCAGTGCAGAGCAGGCTGGGAAGCAGAGCCCAGGGCCTTTGGTGGCTCCAAGGCTTAAAGATCAGCCCCTGCAGTAGCCCAGGTGCAGGTGGCCCAGTTGCCAAGGCTGTGGTGGCCTTGAGAGCGTGCAGGTGGATTTTGGATGGCTGTGGCCTGCTGGCAGCTCTGGGCCCAGGAGTGCCTGTGGCTGCAGCAGGAAGGGTGGCTGAAGGTTTGCTGCCTGCTTTGGTGGCCTGGCTGCAGGGGCCAGTGCTGTGAGAGCTCCCTGTGTGAGAGCTGGTGAGAGCTGAGCTCTTGGGGACAGCGCTGTGCCCCAGGCCAGGAGGAGCAGCAGTGCCCAGTGCCAGGAGTGGTGTCAGCGGGAGCCCCTGTGCACAGGGACCCCACGCCCCGGGGTGGCCATGCCAGCGCCCCCAGGGACCTCCAGCCCTGGGAACGCGGAACACGTGGAACCCACAAGTGTGCAAAGGCTGCCTGTGCCCAAAGGAATGGCCAAGAGAAGTCAGGTTTTAAAAAGAAACGGTATTTATTTGCCAAAGATCGGCAAATCCAGGATTTACAGAACATGTGTCATTATAACAATTGTTACAACAACAACAACAACAACAATGTAGAGAACATATTTACATGTGATCCGATGGGCTAACAATCTTCAAAACGTATTTACAGAGAACTTCAAACGGAAGGAACGTATTTGCAGAAATCTTCTAAACTTTCAAACGTATTTACAGAAATCTTCAAAAGTTTCAAACGTATTTACAAAGACGTGGCATCTGTGCCATCATGTGTATCAGTCCTGGAAGAAAGGAAGCAGCAGAGCTGGACTCAGCCGGCAGCACTGGGCCCAGCAAGGCTGGCAGCTGGGCCCCAGGGGCTGGGCCGGGGCTGGCAGGGCTGGCGTGGCCCCAGGCAAGCGCAGGGCAGGCCGGGGCTGGTGCTTGTGGCAGCACAATCCAGGCCCCCTGCGGGCACCGTGTCCCTGAGCGGGGCCATCCAGCCCAGCCCCAGCCTGGCGTCAGGGGACCCAGTGTGTGTGTGGGCAGGGTGTGGGAAGCATCTGCCTGTCTTACCTGTGGGGCTGCATCTTCATCCAAGGACCATGGGCTCCTCCTCATCCTTGATGTCAACTTCCATCTCCTCTGTGTTATCCTCCTCATCCACCTCCATCTCTTCGATGTTGTCCTCCTCGTCTACTTCCATGTCCTCAACAGTGGAGGACATGGAAGTAGACGAGGAGTCCACCTCCATCATCTCTTCCTCATCCAGGCCCAGGTCCACTTCCATGTCCTCCACAGTGTCTCTGTCAGTCTGCAAGGGGCAGCACAATCTCCCAGTGGGCTTCCTGTCCCACACCATCCATTCCCACATGGCTGCAGCCTGCCAAAGCTGGGTGCCCCCTGCCTGGAATGGCACTGTACCTCCATTGGCACAGCAGAGCACATTCTGCTGGGATTGGCGCTCCAGAGCAGGCGGCAGAAAAAGCCCAGGCAGCAGCAGCAGCTCAGCGCTGAGGGTCAGAGTGCAGGGTGAGCAGCAACTGACCCTTGGCAGCCGGTGAAATGTCTGCTGTGCTCGTTTCCAGGTCCTGGACGTTCCACCTGGAACCCTCTGGGAGCTGTGATGTCACGGAAGTTTCAGGGGTGCTGTGCAGTGGGAGATGGGGACTGCAGAATGATCAAATCCTTGAATGGTTTGGCCTGGAAGGGACCCTTAAGATGATCTGGTTCCAAGCTGAGCAAGCTCCCAGCAGAGCAGGTTGCTGCGGCCCCTGTCCCACCTGGGCTTGGACGTTGCTGGGGATGGGGCATCCACAGCCTCTCTGCACTGGTCCCTGTGTCAGGGACAAGCACCCTGAGAGTAAAGAACTTCTTCCCATCATCAAACCTCTTCCAACTCTTGCAGTTTTATCCCATTCTCCCTTGCCCTGTCACTACAGTTCTTGACCAAGAGTCCTCTCCCACTTCCCTGTGGGTCAGGCTGTTCCTGCAAGGTCACACGTGTGGCCTAACCTGCAGACAGGAGAGAGAGAAGCCAAGTTCCCAGTAAGAGAAAATTGGGAAAGTGACACGAGAGATGAGAGAAGACGGGAAATGTAGAAAAATGCAAGGCATTGGTTTGGATGGGCAACAGGATTCATGCTTTTTATTAGAGGCCAGGTTCCCTGGTGCACTCAGTTCCTGCCTGTCCTGAGGCTTTATTGCTGGGAGAGGAGCTCAGCAGTGCTGAAAGCTGAGGCCTGTCCTTTGTGTTCCTTTTGAGATGGCAGTGGAAGTGCCCTGAGTGCAGATTGAGAGGCACCTTCATGGCTTGTCATGCCACAACACCAATACTAAATGTGCAAGGTGGCTTCCTTGAATGACATGTAGTCCTTTGAAATATCTGCAGGCAGTGGTCTGAAACTGCTTTCTCAGCCTGCTCCTTGGGATCATCTGTGAGGGGCTGAGGGCTGGCCTGAGCCCGGTGCTGTGTCCCACTGGGAGCAGCCGCACAGGCTCATGTGCAGAGCAGGCACTGCCAGAGGCCCCGGAGATCTGACCTGCCCTGCAGCCAGCATTGTCAAGGTGCTGTAAACATCAGCTGCTGCTGACTTTCCCCTTGGACCCCTTGGTTTAGTCACTATAGGGAATTTCTTTCCTGAAGCCCGTGGGGTTTCCCGCTGGCAGCTGTGATGGGGATGCTCGGGGAGTGTGGGGCTTTGGAGGCAGCTGCCCGGGCAGGGGCTGAGCTCGGGGCCCTGTTGGGCCCATGGCCCCCAGCAGCAGAAGCAGCAGCAGCAGCAGCAGCAGCCGCAGGGCCCAAAGCCCCGTGGCCCCTGGCCAGCACAGGCTGCCCTGTCCCTGCAGTTGTCACCCGAGTGGGGCCCAGGGGCCAGTGGCCGCTGGCAGCAGCAGGAATGCGGGCAGGGTGAGGATGCCCTGGCTTGGCTTTTGTGTCTGGAACAATGCAGGCTCAGGGCAGTGCAGAGCAGGCTGGGAAGCAGAGCCCAGGGCCTTTGGAGGCTCCAAGGCTTAAAGATCAGCCCCTGCAGTAGCCCAGGTGCAGGTGGCCCAGTTGCCAAGGCTGTGGTGGCCTTGAGAGCGTGCAGGTGGATTTTGGATGGCTGTGGCCTGCTGGCAGCTCTGGGCCCAGGAGTGCCTGTGGCTGCAGCAGGAAGGGTGGCTGAAGGTTTGCTGCCTGCTTTGGTGGCCTGGCTGCAGGGGCCAGTGCTGTGAGAGCTCCCTGTGTGAGAGCTGGTGAGAGCTGAGCTCTTGGGGACAGCGCTGTGCCCCAGGCCAGGAGGAGCAGCAGTGCCCAGTGCCAGGAGTGGTGTCAGCGGGAGCCCCTGTGCACAGGGACCCCACGCCCCGGGGTGGCCATGCCAGCGCCCCCAGGGACCTCCAGCCCTGGGAACGCGGAACACGTGGAACCCACAAGTGTGCAAAGGCTGCCTGTGCCCAAAGGAATGGCCAAGAGAAGTCAGGTTTTAAAAAGAAACGGTATTTATTTGCCAAAGATCGGCAAATCCAGGATTTACAGAACATGTGTCATTATAACAATTGTTATAACAACAACAACAACAACAATGTACAGAACATATTTACATGGGATCCGATGGGCTAACAATCTTCAAAACGTATTTACAGAGAACTTCAAACGGAAGGAACGTATTTGCAGAAATCTTCTAAACTTTCAAACGTATTTACAGAAATCTTCAAAAGTTTCAAACGTATTTACAAAGGCGTGGCATCTGTGCCATCATGTGTATCAGTCCTGGAAGAAAGGAAGCAGCAGAGCTGGACTCAGCCGGCAGCACTGGGCCCAGCAAGGCTGGCAGCTGGGCCCCAGGGGCTGGGCCGGGGCTGGCAGGGCTGGCGTGGCCCCAGGCAAGCGCAGGGCAGGCCGGGGCTGGTGCTTGTGGCAGCACAATCCAGGCCCCCTGCGGGCACCGTGTCCCTGAGCGGGGCCATCCAGCCCAGCCCCAGCCTGGCGTCAGGGGACCCAGTGTGTGTGTGGGCAGGGTGTGGGAAGCATCTGCCTGTCTTACCTGTGGGGCTGCATCTTCATCCAAGGACCATGGGCTCCTCCTCATCCTTGATGTCAACTTCCATCTCCTCTGTGTTATCCTCCTCATCCACCTCCATCTCTTCGATGTTGTCCTCCTCGTCTACTTCCATGTCCTCAACAGTGGAGGACGTGGAAGTAGACGAGGAGTCCACCTCCATCATCTCTTCCTCATCCAGGCCCAGGTCCACTTCCATGTCCTCCACAGTGTCTCTGTCAGTCTGCAAGGGGCAGCACAATCTCCCAGTGGGCTTCCTGTCCCACACCATCCATTCCCACATGGCTGCAGCCTGCCCAAGCTGGGTGCCCCCTGCCTGGAATGGCACTGTACCTCCATTGGCACAGCAGAGCACATTGTGCTGGGATTGGCGCTCCAGAGCAGGCGGCAGAAAAAGCCCAGGCAGCAGCAGCAGCTCAGCGCTGAGGGTCAGAGTGCAGGGTGAGCAGCAACTGACCCTTGGCAGCCGGTGAAATGTCTGCTGTGCTCGTTTCCAGGTCCTGGACGTTCCACCTGGAACCCTCTGGGAGCTGTGATGTCACGGAAGTTTCAGGGGTGCTGTGCAGTGGGAGATGGGGACTGCAGAATGATCAAATCCTTGAATGGTTTGGCCTGGAAGGGACCCTTAAGATGATCTGGTTCCAAGCTGAGCAAGCTCCCAGCAGAGCAGGTTGCTGCGGCCCCTGTCCCACCTGGGCTTGGACGTTGCTGGGGATGGGGCATCCACAGCCTCTCTGCACTGGTCCCTGTGTCAGGGACAAGCACCCTGAGAGTAAAGAACTTCTTCCCATCATCAAACCTCTTCCAACTCTTGCAGTTTTATCCCATTCTCCCTTGTCCTGTCACTACAGTTCTTGACCAAGAGTCCTCTCCCACTTCCCTGTGGGTCAGGCTGTTCCTGCAAGGTCACACGTGTGGCCTAACCTGCAGACAGGAGAGAGAGAAGCCAAGTTCCCAGTAAGAGAAAATTGGGAAAGTGACACGAGAGATGAGAGAAGACGGGAAATGTAGAAAAATGCAAGGCATTGGTTTGGATGGGCAACGGGATTCATGCTTTTTATTAGAGGCCAGGTTCCCTGGTGCACTCAGTTCCTGCCTGTCCTGAGGCTTTATTGCTGGGAGAGGAGCTCAGCAGTGCTGAAAGCTGAGGCCTGTCCTTTGTGTTCCTTTTGAGATGGCAGTGGAAGTGCCCTGAGTGCAGATTGAGAGGCACCTTCATGGCTTGTCATGCCACAACACCAATACTAAATGTGCAAGGTGGCTTCCTTGAATGACATGTAGTCCTTTGAAATATCTGCAGGCAGTGGTCTGAAACTACTTTCTGAGCCTGCTCCTTGGGATCATCTGTGAGGGGCTGAGGGCTGGCCTGAGCCCGGTGCTGTGTCCCACTGGGAGCAGCCGCACAGGCTCATGTGCAGAGCAGGCACTGCCAGAGGCCCCGGAGATCTGACCTGCCCTGCAGCCAGCATTGTCAAGGTGCTGTAAACATCAGCTGCTGCTGACTTTCCCCTTGGACCCCTTGGTTTAGTCACTATAGGGAATTTCTTTCCTGAAGCCCGTGGGGTTTCCCGCTGGCAGCTGTGATGGGGATACTCAGGGAGTGTGGGGCTTTGGAGGCAGCTGCCCGGGCAGGGGCTGAGCTCGGGGCCCTGTTGGGCCCATGGCCCCCAGCAGCAGAAGCAGCAGCAGCAGCAGCAGCAGCTGCAGGGCCCAAAGCCCCGTGGCCCCTGGCCAGCACAGGCTGCCCTGTCCCTGCAGTTGTCACCCGAGTGGGGCCCAGGGGCCAGTGGCCGCTGGCAGCAGCAGGAATGCGGGCAGGGTGAGGATGCCCTGGCTTGGCTTTTGTGTCTGGAACAATGCAGGCTCAGGGCAGTGCAGAGCAGGCTGGGAAGCAGAGCCCAGGGCCTTTGGAGGCTCCAAGGCTTAAAGATCAGCCCCTGCAGTAGCCCAGGTGCAGGTGGCCCAGTTGCCAAGGCTGTGGTGGCCTTGAGAGCGTGCAGGTGGATTTTGGATGGCTGTGGCCTGCTGGCAGCTCTGGGCCCAGGAGTGCCTGTGGCTGCAGCAGGAAGGGTGGCTGAAGGTTTGCTGCCTGCTTTGGTGGCCTGGCTGCAGGGGCCAGTGCTGTGAGAGCTCCCTGTGTGAGAGCTGGTAGAGCTGAGCTCTTGGGGACAGCGCTGTGCCCCAGGCCAGGAGGAGCAGCAGTGCCCAGTGCCAGGAGTGGTGTCAGCGGGAGCCCCTGTGCACAGGGACCCCACGCCCCGGGGTGGCCATGCCAGCGCCCCCAGGGACCTCCAGCCCTGGGAACGCGGAACACGTGGAACCCACAAGTGTGCAAAGGCTGCCTGTGCCCAAAGGAATGGCCAAGAGAAGTCAGGTTTTAAAAAGAAACGGTATTTATTTGCCAAAGATCGGCAAATCCAGGATTTACAGAACATGTGTCATTATAACAATTGTTATAACAACAACAACAACAACAATGTACAGAACATATTTACATGGGATCCGATGGGCTAACAATCTTCAAAACGTATTTACAGAGAACTTCAAACGGAAGGAACGTATTTGCAGAAATCTTCTAAACTTTCAAACGTATTTACAGAAATCTTCAAAAGTTTCAAACGTATTTACAAAGGCGTGGCATCTGTGCCATCATGTGTATCAGTCCTGGAAGAAAGGAAGCAGCAGAGCTGGACTCAGCCGGCAGCACTGGGCCCAGCAAGGCTGGCAGCTGGGCCCCAGGGGCTGGGCCGGGGCTGGCAGGGCTGGCGTGGCCCCAGGCAAGCGCAGGGCAGGCCGGGGCTGGTGCTTGTGGCAGCACAATCCAGGCCCCCTGCGGGCACCGTGTCCCTGAGCGGGGCCATCCAGCCCAGCCCCAGCCTGGCGTCAGGGGACCCAGTGTGTGTGTGGGCAGGGTGTGGGAAGCATCTGCCTGTCTTACCTGTGGGGCTGCATCTTCATCCAAGGACCATGGGCTCCTCCTCATCCTTGATGTCAACTTCCATCTCCTCTGTGTTATCCTCCTCATCCACCTCCATCTCTTCGATGTTGTCCTCCTCGTCTACTTCCATGTCCTCAACAGTGGAGGACGTGGAAGTAGACGAGGAGTCCACCTCCATCATCTCTTCCTCATCCAGGCCCAGGTCCACTTCCATGTCCTCCACAGTGTCTCTGTCAGTCTGCAAGGGGCAGCACAATCTCCCAGTGGGCTTCCTGTCCCACACCATCCATTCCCACATGGCTGCAGCCTGCCCAAGCTGGGTGCCCCCTGCCTGGAATGGCACTGTACCTCCATTGGCACAGCAGAGCACATTCTGCTGGGATTGGCGCTCCAGAGCAGGCGGCAGAAAAAGCCCAGGCAGCAGCAGCAGCTCAGCGCTGAGGGTCAGAGTGCAGGGTGAGCAGCAACTGACCCTTGGCAGCCGGTGAAATGTCTGCTGTGCTCGTTTCCAGGTCCTGGACGTTCCACCTGGAACCCTCTGGGAGCTGTGATGTCACGGAAGTTTCAGGGGTGCTGTGCAGTGGGAGATGGGGACTGCAGAATGATCAAATCCTTGAATGGTTTGGCCTGGAAGGGACCCTTAAGATGATCTGGTTCCAAGCTGAGCAAGCTCCCAGCAGAGCAGGTTGCTGCGGCCCCTGTCCCACCTGGGCTTGGACGTTGCTGGGGATGGGGCATCCACAGCCTCTCTGCACTGGTCCCTGTGTCAGGGACAAGCACCCTGAGAGTAAAGAACTTCTTCCCATCATCAAACCTCTTCCAACTCTTGCAGTTTTATCCCATTCTCCCTTGCCCTGTCACTACAGTTCTTGACCAAGAGTCCTCTCCCACTTCCCTGTGGGTCAGGCTGTTCCTGCAAGGTCACACGTGTGGCCTAACCTGCAGACAGGAGAGAGAGAAGCCAAGTTCCCAGTAAGAGAAAATTGGGAAAGTGACACGAGAGATGAGAGAAGACGGGAAATGTAGAAAAATGCAAGGCATTGGTTTGGATGGGCAACGGGATTCATGCTTTTTATTAGAGGCCAGGTTCCCTGGTGCACTCAGTTCCTGCCTGTCCTGAGGCTTTACTGCTGGGAGAGGAGCTCAGCAGTGCTGAAAGCTGAGGCCTGTCCTTTGTGTTCCTTTTGAGATGGCAGTGGAAGTGCCCTGAGTGCAGATTGAGAGGCACCTTCATGGCTTGTCATGCCACAACACCAATACTAAATGTGCAAGGTGGCTTCCTTGAATGACATGTAGTCCTTTGAAATATCTGCAGGCAGTGGTCTGAAACTGCTTTCTGAGCCTGCTCCTTGGGATCATCTGTGAGGGGCTGAGGGCTGGCCTGAGCCCGGTGCTGTGTCCCACTGGGAGCAGCCGCACAGGCTCATGTGCAGAGCAGGCACTGCCAGAGGCCCCGGAGATCTGACCTGCCCTGCAGCCAGCATTGTCAAGGTGCTGTAAACATCAGCTGCTGCTGACTTTCCCCTTGGACCCCTTGGTTTAGTCACTATAGGGAATTTCTTTCCTGAAGCCCGTGGGGTTTCCCGCTGGCAGCTGTGATGGGGATACTCAGGGAGTGTGGGGCTTTGGAGGCAGCTGCCCGGGCAGGGGCTGAGCTCGGGGCCCTGTTGGGCCCATGGCCCCCAGCAGCAGAAGCAGCAGCAGCAGCAGCAGCAGCCGCAGGGCCCAAAGCCCCGTGGCCCCTGGCCAGCACAGGCTGCCCTGTCCCTGCAGTTGTCACCCGAGTGGGGCCCAGGGGCCAGTGGCCGCTGGCAGCAGCAGGAATGCGGGCAGGGTGAGGATGCCCTGGCTTGGCTTTTGTGTCTGGAACAATGCAGGCTCAGGGCAGTGCAGAGCAGGCTGGGAAGCAGAGCCCAGGGCCTTTGGAGGCTCCAAGGCTTAAAGATCAGCCCCTGCAGTAGCCCAGGTGCAGGTGGCCCAGTTGCCAAGGCTGTGGTGGCCTTGAGAGCGTGCAGGTGGATTTTGGATGGCTGTGGCCTGCTGGCAGCTCTGGGCCCAGGAGTGCCTGTGGCTGCAGCAGGAAGGGTGGCTGAAGGTTTGCTGCCTGCTTTGGTGGCCTGGCTGCAGGGGCCAGTGCTGTGAGAGCTCCCTGTGTGAGAGCTGGTAGAGCTGAGCTCTTGGGGACAGCGCTGTGCCCCAGGCCAGGAGGAGCAGCAGTGCCCAGTGCCAGGAGTGGTGTCAGCGGGAGCCCCTGTGCACAGGGACCCCACGCCCCGGGGTGGCCATGCCAGCGCCCCCAGGGACCTCCAGCCCTGGGAACGCGGAACACGTGGAACCCACAAGTGTGCAAAGGCTGCCTGTGCCCAAAGGAATGGCCAAGAGAAGTCAGGTTTTAAAAAGAAACGGTATTTATTTGCCAAAGATCGGCAAATCCAGGATTTACAGAACATGTGTCATTATAACAATTGTTATAACAACAACAACAACAACAATGTAGAGAACATATTTACATGTGATCCGATGGGCTAACAATCTTCAAAACGTATTTACAGAGAACTTCAAACGGAAGGAACGTATTTGCAGAAATCTTCTAAACTTTCAAACGTATTTACAGAAATCTTCAAAAGTTTCAAACGTATTTACAAAGGCGTGGCATCTGTGCCATCATGTGTATCAGTCCTGGAAGAAAGGAAGCAGCAGAGCTGGACTCAGCCGGCAGCACTGGGCCCAGCAAGGCTGGCAGCTGGGCCCCAGGGGCTGGGCCGGGGCTGGCAGGGCTGGCGTGGCCCCAGGCAAGCGCAGGGCAGGCCGGGGCTGGTGCTTGTGGCAGCACAATCCAGGCCCCCTGCGGGCACCGTGTCCCTGAGCGGGGCCATCCAGCCCAGCCCCAGCCTGGCGTCAGGGGACCCAGTGTGTGTGTGGGCAGGGTGTGGGAAGCATCTGCCTGTCTTACCTGTGGGGCTGCATCTTCATCCAAGGACCATGGGCTCCTCCTCATCCTTGATGTCAACTTCCATCTCCTCTGTGTTATCCTCCTCATCCACCTCCATCTCTTCGATGTTGTCCTCCTCGTCTACTTCCATGTCCTCAACAGTGGAGGACGTGGAAGTAGACGAGGAGTCCACCTCCATCATCTCTTCCTCATCCAGGCCCAGGTCCACTTCCATGTCCTCCACAGTGTCTCTGTCAGTCTGCAAGGGGCAGCACAATCTCCCAGTGGGCTTCCTGTCCCACACCATCCATTCCCACATGGCTGCAGCCTGCCCAAGCTGGGTGCCCCCTGCCTGGAATGGCACTGTACCTCCATTGGCACAGCAGAGCACATTGTGCTGGGATTGGCGCTCCAGAGCAGGCGGCAGAAAAAGCCCAGGCAGCAGCAGCAGCTCAGCGCTGAGGGTCAGAGTGCAGGGTGAGCAGCAACTGACCCTTGGCAGCCGGTGAAATGTCTGCTGTGCTCGTTTCCAGGTCCTGGACGTTCCACCTGGAACCCTCTGGGAGCTGTGATGTCACGGAAGTTTCAGGGGTGCTGTGCAGTGGGAGATGGGGACTGCAGAATGATCAAATCCTTGAATGGTTTGGCCTGGAAGGGACCCTTAAGATGATCTGGTTCCAAGCTGAGCAAGCTCCCAGCAGAGCAGGTTGCTGCGGCCCCTGTCCCACCTGGGCTTGGACGTTGCTGGGGATGGGGCATCCACAGCCTCTCTGCACTGGTCCCTGTGTCAGGGACAAGCACCCTGAGAGTAAAGAACTTCTTCCCATCATCAAACCTCTTCCAACTCTTGCAGTTTTATCCCATTCTCCCTTGTCCTGTCACTACAGTTCTTGACCAAGAGTCCTCTCCCACTTCCCTGTGGGTCAGGCTGTTCCTGCAAGGTCACACGTGTGGCCTAACCTGCAGACAGGAGAGAGAGAAGCCAAGTTCCCAGTAAGAGAAAATTGGGAAAGTGACACGAGAGATGAGAGAAGACGGGAAATGTAGAAAAATGCAAGGCATTGGTTTGGATGGGCAACGGGATTCATGCTTTTTATTAGAGGCCAGGTTCCCTGGTGCACTCAGTTCCTGCCTGTCCTGAGGCTTTATTGCTGGGAGAGGAGCTCAGCAGTGCTGAAAGCTGAGGCCTGTCCTTTGTGTTCCTTTTGAGATGGCAGTGGAAGTGCCCTGAGTGCAGATTGAGAGGCACCTTCATGGCTTGTCATGCCACAACACCAATACTAAATGTGCAAGGTGGCTTCCTTGAATGACATGTAGTCCTTTGAAATATCTGCAGGCAGTGGTCTGAAACTGCTTTCTGAGCCTGCTCCTTGGGTTCATCTGTGAGGGGCTGAGGGCTGGCCTGAGCCCGGTGCTGTGTCCCACTGGGAGCAGCCGCACAGGCTCATGTGCAGAGCAGGCACTGCCAGAGGCCCCGGAGATCTGACCTGCCCTGCAGCCAGCATTGTCAAGGTGCTGTAAACATCAGCTGCTGCTGACTTTCCCCTTGGACCCCTTGGTTTAGTCACTATAGGGAATTTCTTTCCTGAAGCCCGTGGGGTTTCCCGCTGGCAGCTGTGATGGGGATACTCAGGGAGTGTGGGGCTTTGGAGGCAGCTGCCCGGGCAGGGGCTGAGCTCGGGGCCCTGTTGGGCCCATGGCCCCCAGCAGCAGAAGCAGCAGCAGCAGCAGCAGCAGCCGCAGGGCCCAAAGCCCCGTGGCCCCTGGCCAGCACAGGCTGCCCTGTCCCTGCAGTTGTCACCCGAGTGGGGCCCAGGGGCCAGTGGCCGCTGGCAGCAGCAGGAATGCGGGCAGGGTGAGGATGCCCTGGCTTGGCTTTTGTGTCTGGAACAATGCAGGCTCAGGGCAGTGCAGAGCAGGCTGGGAAGCAGAGCCCAGGGCCTTTGGAGGCTCCAAGGCTTAAAGATCAGCCCCTGCAGTAGCCCAGGTGCAGGTGGCCCAGTTGCCAAGGCTGTGGTGGCCTTGAGAGCGTGCAGGTGGATTTTGGATGGCTGTGGCCTGCTGGCAGCTCTGGGCCCAGGAGTGCCTGTGGCTGCAGCAGGAAGGGTGGCTGAAGGTTTGCTGCCTGCTTTGGTGGCCTGGCTGCAGGGGCCAGTGCTGTGAGAGCTCCCTGTGTGAGAGCTGGTAGAGCTGAGCTCTTGGGGACAGCGCTGTGCCCCAGGCCAGGAGGAGCAGCAGTGCCCAGTGCCAGGAGTGGTGTCAGCGGGAGCCCCTGTGCACAGGGACCCCACGCCCCGGGGTGGCCATGCCAGCGCCCCCAGGGACCTCCAGCCCTGGGAACGCGGAACACGTGGAACCCACAAGTGTGCAAAGGCTGCCTGTGCCCAAAGGAATGGCCAAGAGAAGTCAGGTTTTAAAAAGAAACGGTATTTATTTGCCAAAGATCGGCAAATCCAGGATTTACAGAACATGTGTCATTATAACAATTGTTATAACAACAACAACAACAACAATGTACAGAACATATTTACATGGGATCCGATGGGCTAACAATCTTCAAAACGTATTTACAGAGAACTTCAAACGGAAGGAACGTATTTGCAGAAATCTTCTAAACTTTCAAACGTATTTACAGAAATCTTCAAAAGTTTCAAACGTATTTACAAAGGCGTGGCATCTGTGCCATCATGTGTATCAGTCCTGGAAGAAAGGAAGCAGCAGAGCTGGACTCAGCCGGCAGCACTGGGCCCAGCAAGGCTGGCAGCTGGGCCCCAGGGGCTGGGCCGGGGCTGGCAGGGCTGGCGTGGCCCCAGGCAAGCGCAGGGCAGGCCGGGGCTGGTGCTTGTGGCAGCACAATCCAGGCCCCCTGCGGGCACCGTGTCCCTGAGCGGGGCCATCCAGCCCAGCCCCAGCCTGGCGTCAGGGGACCCAGTGTGTGTGTGGGCAGGGTGTGGGAAGCATCTGCCTGTCTTACCTGTGGGGCTGCATCTTCATCCAAGGACCATGGGCTCCTCCTCATCCTTGATGTCAACTTCCATCTCCTCTGTGTTATCCTCCTCATCCACCTCCATCTCTTCGATGTTGTCCTCCTCGTCTACTTCCATGTCCTCAACAGTGGAGGACGTGGAAGTAGACGAGGAGTCCACCTCCATCATCTCTTCCTCATCCAGGCCCAGGTCCACTTCCATGTCCTCCACAGTGTCTCTGTCAGTCTGCAAGGGGCAGCACAATCTCCCAGTGGGCTTCCTGTCCCACACCATCCATTCCCACATGGCTGCAGCCTGCCCAAGCTGGGTGCCCCCTGCCTGGAATGGCACTGTACCTCCATTGGCACAGCAGAGCACATTCTGCTGGGATTGGCGCTCCAGAGCAGGCGGCAGAAAAAGCCCAGGCAGCAGCAGCAGCTCAGCGCTGAGGGTCAGAGTGCAGGGTGAGCAGCAACTGACCCTTGGCAGCCGGTGAAATGTCTGCTGTGCTCGTTTCCAGGTCCTGGACGTTCCACCTGGAACCCTCTGGGAGCTGTGATGTCACGGAAGTTTCAGGGGTGCTGTGCAGTGGGAGATGGGGACTGCAGAATGATCAAATCCTTGAATGGTTTGGCCTGGAAGGGACCCTTAAGATGATCTGGTTCCAAGCTGAGCAAGCTCCCAGCAGAGCAGGTTGCTGCGGCCCCTGTCCCACCTGGGCTTGGACGTTGCTGGGGATGGGGCATCCACAGCCTCTCTGCACTGGTCCCTGTGTCAGGGACAAGCACCCTGAGAGTAAAGAACTTCTTCCCATCATCAAACCTCTTCCAACTCTTGCAGTTTTATCCCATTCTCCCTTGCCCTGTCACTACAGTTCTTGACCAAGAGTCCTCTCCCACTTCCCTGTGGGTCAGGCTGTTCCTGCAAGGTCACACGTGTGGCCTAACCTGCAGACAGGAGAGAGAGAAGCCAAGTTCCCAGTAAGAGAAAATTGGGAAAGTGACACGAGAGATGAGAGAAGACGGGAAATGTAGAAAAATGCAAGGCATTGGTTTGGATGGGCAACGGGATTCATGCTTTTTATTAGAGGCCAGGTTCCCTGGTGCACTCAGTTCCTGCCTGTCCTGAGGCTTTATTGCTGGGAGAGGAGCTCAGCAGTGCTGAAAGCTGAGGCCTGTCCTTTGTGTTCCTTTTGAGATGGCAGTGGAAGTGCCCTGAGTGCAGATTGAGAGGCACCTTCATGGCTTGTCATGCCACAACACCAATACTAAATGTGCAAGGTGGCTTCCTTGAATGACATGTAGTCCTTTGAAATATCTGCAGGCAGTGGTCTGAAACTGCTTTCTCAGCCTGCTCCTTGGGATCATCTGTGAGGGGCTGAGGGCTGGCCTGAGCCCGGTGCTGTGTCCCACTGGGAGCAGCCGCACAGGCTCATGTGCAGAGCAGGCACTGCCAGAGGCCCCGGAGATCTGACCTGCCCTGCAGCCAGCATTGTCAAGGTGCTGTAAACATCAGCTGCTGCTGACTTTCCCCTTGGACCCCTTGGTTTAGTCACTATAGGGAATTTCTTTCCTGAAGCCCGTGGGGTTTCCCGCTGGCAGCTGTGATGGGGATACTCAGGGAGTGTGGGGCTTTGGAGGCAGCTGCCCGGGCAGGGGCTGAGCTCGGGGCCCTGTTGGGCCCATGGCCCCCAGCAGCAGAAGCAGCAGCAGCAGCAGCAGCAGCCGCAGGGCCCAAAGCCCCGTGGCCCCTGGCCAGCACAGGCTGCCCTGTCCCTGCAGTTGTCACCCGAGTGGGGCCCAGGGGCCAGTGGCCGCTGGCAGCAGCAGGAATGCGGGCAGGGTGAGGATGCCCTGGCTTGGCTTTTGTGTCTGGAACAATGCAGGCTCAGGGCAGTGCAGAGCAGGCTGGGAAGCAGAGCCCAGGGCCTTTGGAGGCTCCAAGGCTTAAAGATCAGCCCCTGCAGTAGCCCAGGTGCAGGTGGCCCAGTTGCCAAGGCTGTGGTGGCCTTGAGAGCGTGCAGGTGGATTTTGGATGGCTGTGGCCTGCTGGCAGCTCTGGGCCCAGGAGTGCCTGTGGCTGCAGCAGGAAGGGTGGCTGAAGGTTTGCTGCCTGCTTTGGTGGCCTGGCTGCAGGGGCCAGTGCTGTGAGAGCTCCCTGTGTGAGAGCTGGTAGAGCTGAGCTCTTGGGGACAGCGCTGTGCCCCAGGCCAGGAGGAGCAGCAGTGCCCAGTGCCAGGAGTGGTGTCAGCGGGAGCCCCTGTGCACAGGGACCCCACGCCCCGGGGTGGCCATGCCAGCGCCCCCAGGGACCTCCAGCCCTGGGAACGCGGAACACGTGGAACCCACAAGTGTGCAAAGGCTGCCTGTGCCCAAAGGAATGGCCAAGAGAAGTCAGGTTTTAAAAAGAAACGGTATTTATTTGCCAAAGATCGGCAAATCCAGGATTTACAGAACATGTGTCATTATAACAATTGTTATAACAACAACAACAACAACAATGTAGAGAACATATTTACATGTGATCCGATGGGCTAACAATCTTCAAAACGTATTTACAGAGAACTTCAAACGGAAGGAACGTATTTGCAGAAATCTTCTAAACTTTCAAACGTATTTACAGAAATCTTCAAAAGTTTCAAACGTATTTACAAAGGCGTGGCATCTGTGCCATCATGTGTATCAGTCCTGGAAGAAAGGAAGCAGCAGAGCTGGACTCAGCCGGCAGCACTGGGCCCAGCAAGGCTGGCAGCTGGGCCCCAGGGGCTGGGCCGGGGCTGGCAGGGCTGGCGTGGCCCCAGGCAAGCGCAGGGCAGGCCGGGGCTGGTGCTTGTGGCAGCACAATCCAGGCCCCCTGCGGGCACCGTGTCCCTGAGCGGGGCCATCCAGCCCAGCCCCAGCCTGGCGTCAGGGGACCCAGTGTGTGTGTGGGCAGGGTGTGGGAAGCATCTGCCTGTCTTACCTGTGGGGCTGCATCTTCATCCAAGGACCATGGGCTCCTCCTCATCCTTGATGTCAACTTCCATCTCCTCTGTGTTATCCTCCTCATCCACCTCCATCTCTTCGATGTTGTCCTCCTCGTCTACTTCCATGTCCTCAACAGTGGAGGACGTGGAAGTAGACGAGGAGTCCACCTCCATCATCTCTTCCTCATCCAGGCCCAGGTCCACTTCCATGTCCTCCACAGTGTCTCTGTCAGTCTGCAAGGGGCAGCACAATCTCCCAGTGGGCTTCCTGTCCCACACCATCCATTCCCACATGGCTGCAGCCTGCCCAAGCTGGGTGCCCCCTGCCTGGAATGGCACTGTACCTCCATTGGCACAGCAGAGCACATTCTGCTGGGATTGGCGCTCCAGAGCAGGCGGCAGAAAAAGCCCAGGCAGCAGCAGCAGCTCAGCGCTGAGGGTCAGAGTGCAGGGTGAGCAGCAACTGACCCTTGGCAGCCGGTGAAATGTCTGCTGTGCTCGTTTCCAGGTCCTGGACGTTCCACCTGGAACCCTCTGGGAGCTGTGATGTCACGGAAGTTTCAGGGGTGCTGTGCAGTGGGAGATGGGGACTGCAGAATGATCAAATCCTTGAATGGTTTGGCCTGGAAGGGACCCTTAAGATGATCTGGTTCCAAGCTGAGCAAGCTCCCAGCAGAGCAGGTTGCTGCGGCCCCTGTCCCACCTGGGCTTGGACGTTGCTGGGGATGGGGCATCCACAGCCTCTCTGCACTGGTCCCTGTGTCAGGGACAAGCACCCTGAGAGTAAAGAACTTCTTCCCATCATCAAACCTCTTCCAACTCTTGCAGTTTTATCCCATTCTCCCTTGTCCTGTCACTACAGTTCTTGACCAAGAGTCCTCTCCCACTTCCCTGTGGGTCAGGCTGTTCCTGCAAGGTCACACGTGTGGCCTAACCTGCAGACAGGAGAGAGAGAAGCCAAGTTCCCAGTAAGAGAAAATTGGGAAAGTGACACGAGAGATGAGAGAAGACGGGAAATGTAGAAAAATGCAAGGCATTGGTTTGGATGGGCAACGGGATTCATGCTTTTTATTAGAGGCCAGGTTCCCTGGTGCACTCAGTTCCTGCCTGTCCTGAGGCTTTATTGCTGGGAGAGGAGCTCAGCAGTGCTGAAAGCTGAGGCCTGTCCTTTGTGTTCCTTTTGAGATGGCAGTGGAAGTGCCCTGAGTGCAGATTGAGAGGCACCTTCATGGCTTGTCATGCCACAACACCAATACTAAATGTGCAAGGTGGCTTCCTTGAATGACATGTAGTCCTTTGAAATATCTGCAGGCAGTGGTCTGAAACTGCTTTCTGAGCCTGCTCCTTGGGATCATCTGTGAGGGGCTGAGGGCTGGCCTGAGCCCGGTGCTGTGTCCCACTGGGAGCAGCCGCACAGGCTCATGTGCAGAGCAGGCACTGCCAGAGGCCCCGGAGATCTGACCTGCCCTGCAGCCAGCATTGTCAAGGTGCTGTAAACATCAGCTGCTGCTGACTTTCCCCTTGGACCCCTTGGTTTAGTCACTATAGGGAATTTCTTTCCTGAAGCCCGTGGGGTTTCCCGCTGGCAGCTGTGATGGGGATACTCAGGGAGTGTGGGGCTTTGGAGGCAGCTGCCCGGGCAGGGGCTGAGCTCGGGGCCCTGTTGGGCCCATGGCCCCCAGCAGCAGAAGCAGCAGCAGCAGCAGCAGCAGCCGCAGGGCCCAAAGCCCCGTGGCCCCTGGCCAGCACAGGCTGCCCTGTCCCTGCAGTTGTCACCCGAGTGGGGCCCAGGGGCCAGTGGCCGCTGGCAGCAGCAGGAATGCGGGCAGGGTGAGGATGCCCTGGCTTGGCTTTTGTGTCTGGAACAATGCAGGCTCAGGGCAGTGCAGAGCAGGCTGGGAAGCAGAGCCCAGGGCCTTTGGAGGCTCCAAGGCTTAAAGATCAGCCCCTGCAGTAGCCCAGGTGCAGGTGGCCCAGTTGCCAAGGCTGTGGTGGCCTTGAGAGCGTGCAGGTGGATTTTGGATGGCTGTGGCCTGCTGGCAGCTCTGGGCCCAGGAGTGCCTGTGGCTGCAGCAGGAAGGGTGGCTGAAGGTTTGCTGCCTGCTTTGGTGGCCTGGCTGCAGGGGCCAGTGCTGTGAGAGCTCCCTGTGTGAGAGCTGGTAGAGCTGAGCTCTTGGGGACAGCGCTGTGCCCCAGGCCAGGAGGAGCAGCAGTGCCCAGTGCCAGGAGTGGTGTCAGCGGGAGCCCCTGTGCACAGGGACCCCACGCCCCGGGGTGGCCATGCCAGCGCCCCCAGGGACCTCCAGCCCTGGGAACGCGGAACACGTGGAACCCACAAGTGTGCAAAGGCTGCCTGTGCCCAAAGGAATGGCCAAGAGAAGTCAGGTTTTAAAAAGAAACGGTATTTATTTGCCAAAGATCGGCAAATCCAGGATTTACAGAACATGTGTCATTATAACAATTGTTATAACAACAACAACAACAACAATGTACAGAACATATTTACATGGGATCCGATGGGCTAACAATCTTCAAAACGTATTTACAGAGAACTTCAAACGGAAGGAACGTATTTGCAGAAATCTTCTAAACTTTTCAAACGTATTTACAGAAATCTTCAAAAGTTTCAAACGTATTTACAAAGGCGTGGCATCTGTGCCATCATGTGTATCAGTCCTGGAAGAAAGGAAGCAGCAGAGCTGGACTCAGCCGGCAGCACTGGGCCCAGCAAGGCTGGCAGCTGGGCCCCAGGGGCTGGGCCGGGGCTGGCAGGGCTGGCGTGGCCCCAGGCAAGCGCAGGGCAGGCCGGGGCTGGTGCTTGTGGCAGCACAATCCAGGCCCCCTGCGGGCACCGTGTCCCTGAGCGGGGCCATCCAGCCCAGCCCCAGCCTGGCGTCAGGGGACCCAGTGTGTGTGTGGGCAGGGTGTGGGAAGCATCTGCCTGTCTTACCTGTGGGGCTGCATCTTCATCCAAGGACCATGGGCTCCTCCTCATCCTTGATGTCAACTTCCATCTCCTCTGTGTTATCCTCCTCATCCACCTCCATCTCTTCGATGTTGTCCTCCTCGTCTACTTCCATGTCCTCAACAGTGGAGGACATGGAAGTAGACGAGGAGTCCACCTCCATCATCTCTTCCTCATCCAGGCCCAGGTCCACTTCCATGTCCTCCACAGTGTCTCTGTCAGTCTGCAAGGGGCAGCACAATCTCCCAGTGGGCTTCCTGTCCCACACCATCCATTCCCACATGGCTGCAGCCTGCCCAAGCTGGGTGCCCCCTGCCTGGAATGGCACTGTACCTCCATTGGCACAGCAGAGCACATTGTGCTGGGATTGGCGCTCCAGAGCAGGCGGCAGAAAAAGCCCAGGCAGCAGCAGCAGCTCAGCGCTGAGGGTCAGAGTGCAGGGTGAGCAGCAACTGACCCTTGGCAGCCGGTGAAATGTCTGCTGTGCTCGTTTCCAGGTCCTGGACGTTCCACCTGGAACCCTCTGGGAGCTGTGATGTCACGGAAGTTTCAGGGGTGCTGTGCAGTGGGAGATGGGGACTGCAGAATGATCAAATCCTTGAATGGTTTGGCCTGGAAGGGACCCTTAAGATGATCTGGTTCCAAGCTGAGCAAGCTCCCAGCAGAGCAGGTTGCTGCGGCCCCTGTCCCACCTGGGCTTGGATGTTGCTGGGGATGGGGCATCCACAGCCTCTCTGCACTGGTCCCTGTGTCAGGGACAAGCACCCTGAGAGTAAAGAACTTCTTCCCATCATCAAACCTCTTCCAACTCTTGCAGTTTTATCCCATTCTCCCTTGCCCTGTCACTACAGTTCTTGACCAAGAGTCCTCTCCCACTTCCCTGTGGGTCAGGCTGTTCCTGCAAGGTCACACGTGTGGCCTAACCTGCAGACAGGAGAGAGAGAAGCCAAGTTCCCAGTAAGAGAAAATTGGGAAAGTGACACGAGAGATGAGAGAAGACGGGAAATGTAGAAAAATGCAAGGCATTGGTTTGGATGGGCAACAGGATTCATGCTTTTTATTAGAGGCCAGGTTCCCTGGTGCACTCAGTTCCTGCCTGTCCTGAGGCTTTATTGCTGGGAGAGGAGCTCAGCAGTGCTGAAAGCTGAGGCCTGTCCTTTGTGTTCCTTTTGAGATGGCAGTGGAAGTGCCCTGAGTGCAGATTGAGAGGCACCTTCATGGCTTGTCATGCCACAACACCAATACTAAATGTGCAAGGTGGCTTCCTTGAATGACATGTAGTCCTTTGAAATATCTGCAGGCAGTGGTCTGAAACTGCTTTCTGAGCCTGCTCCTTGGGATCATCTGTGAGGGGCTGAGGGCTGGCCTGAGCCCGGTGCTGTGTCCCACTGGGAGCAGCCGCACAGGCTCATGTGCAGAGCAGGCACTGCCAGAGGCCCCGGAGATCTGACCTGCCCTGCAGCCAGCATTGTCAAGGTGCTGTAAACATCAGCTGCTGCTGACTTTCCCCTTGGACCCCTTGGTTTAGTCACTATAGGGAATTTCTTTCCTGAAGCCCGTGGGGTTTCCCGCTGGCAGCTGTGATGGGGATGCTCGGGGAGTGTGGGGCTTTGGAGGCAGCTGCCCGGGCAGGGGCTGAGCTCGGGGCCCTGTTGGGCCCATGGCCCCCAGCAGCAGAAGCAGCAGCAGCAGCAGCAGCAGCCGCAGGGCCCAAAGCCCCGTGGCCCCTGGCCAGCACAGGCTGCCCTGTCCCTGCAGTTGTCACCCGAGTGGGGCCCAGGGGCCAGTGGCCGCTGGCAGCAGCAGGAATGCGGGCAGGGTGAGGATGCCCTGGCTTGGCTTTTGTGTCTGGAACAATGCAGGCTCAGGGCAGTGCAGAGCAGGCTGGGAAGCAGAGCCCAGGGCCTTTGGAGGCTCCAAGGCTTAAAGATCAGCCCCTGCAGTAGCCCAGGTGCAGGTGGCCCAGTTGCCAAGGCTGTGGTGGCCTTGAGAGCGTGCAGGTGGATTTTGGATGGCTGTGGCCTGCTGGCAGCTCTGGGCCCAGGAGTGCCTGTGGCTGCAGCAGGAAGGGTGGCTGAAGGTTTGCTGCCTGCTTTGGTGGCCTGGCTGCAGGGGCCAGTGCTGTGAGAGCTCCCTGTGTGAGAGCTGGTGAGAGCTGAGCTCTTGGGGACAGCGCTGTGCCCCAGGCCAGGAGGAGCAGCAGTGCCCAGTGCCAGGAGTGGTGTCAGCGGGAGCCCCTGTGCACAGGGACCCCACGCCCCAGGGTGGCCATGCCAGCCCCCCCAGGGACCTCCAGCCCTGGGAACGCGGAACACGTGGAACCCACAAGTGTGCAAAGGCTGCCTGTGCCCAAAGGAATGGCCAAGAGAAGTCAGGTTTTAAAAAGAAACGGTATTTATTTGCCAAAGATCGGCAAATCCAGGATTTACAGAACATGTGTCATTATAACAATTGTTATAACAACAACAACAACAACAATGTACAGAACATATTTACATGGGATCCGATGGGCTAACAATCTTCAAAACGTATTTACAGAGAACTTCAAACGGAAGGAACGTATTTGCAGAAATCTTCTAAACTTTCAAACGTATTTACAGAAATCTTCAAAAGTTTCAAACGTATTTACAAAGGCGTGGCATCTGTGCCATCATGTGTATCAGTCCTGGAAGAAAGGAAGCAGCAGAGCTGGACTCAGCCGGCAGCACTGGGCCCAGCAAGGCTGGCAGCTGGGCCCCAGGGGCTGGGCCGGGGCTGGCAGGGCTGGCGTGGCCCCAGGCAAGCGCAGGGCAGGCCGGGGCTGGTGCTTGTGGCAGCACAATCCAGGCCCCCTGCGGGCACCGTGTCCCTGAGCGGGGCCATCCAGCCCAGCCCCAGCCTGGCGTCAGGGGACCCAGTGTGTGTGTGGGCAGGGTGTGGGAAGCATCTGCCTGTCTTACCTGTGGGGCTGCATCTTCATCCAAGGACCATGGGCTCCTCCTCATCCTTGATGTCAACTTCCATCTCCTCTGTGTTATCCTCCTCATCCACCTCCATCTCTTCGATGTTGTCCTCCTCGTCTACTTCCATGTCCTCAACAGTGGAGGACATGGAAGTAGACGAGGAGTCCACCTCCATCATCTCTTCCTCATCCAGGCCCAGGTCCACTTCCATGTCCTCCACAGTGTCTCTGTCAGTCTGCAAGGGGCAGCACAATCTCCCAGTGGGCTTCCTGTCCCACACCATCCATTCCCACATGGCTGCAGCCTGCCCAAGCTGGGTGCCCCCTGCCTGGAATGGCACTGTACCTCCATTGGCACAGCAGAGCACATTGTGCTGGGATTGGCGCTCCAGAGCAGGCGGCAGAAAAAGCCCAGGCAGCAGCAGCAGCTCAGCGCTGAGGGTCAGAGTGCAGGGTGAGCAGCAACTGACCCTTGGCAGCCGGTGAAATGTCTGCTGTGCTCGTTTCCAGGTCCTGGACGTTCCACCTGGAACCCTCTGGGAGCTGTGATGTCACGGAAGTTTCAGGGGTGCTGTGCAGTGGGAGATGGGGACTGCAGAATGATCAAATCCTTGAATGGTTTGGCCTGGAAGGGACCCTTAAGATGATCTGGTTCCAAGCTGAGCAAGCTCCCAGCAGAGCAGGTTGCTGCGGCCCCTGTCCCACCTGGGCTTGGATGTTGCTGGGGATGGGGCATCCACAGCCTCTCTGCACTGGTCCCTGTGTCAGGGACAAGCACCCTGAGAGTAAAGAACTTCTTCCCATCATCAAACCTCTTCCAACTCTTGCAGTTTTATCCCATTCTCCCTTGTCCTGTCACTACAGTTCTTGACCAAGAGTCCTCTCCCACTTCCCTGTGGGTCAGGCTGTTCCTGCAAGGTCGCACGTGTGGCCTAACCTGCAGACAGGAGAGAGAGAAGCCAAGTTCCCAGTAAGAGAAAATTGGGAAAGTGACACGAGAGATGAGAGAAGACGGGAAATGTAGAAAAATGCAAGGCATTGGTTTGGATGGGCAACGGGATTCATGCTTTTTATTAGAGGCCAGGTTCCCTGGTGCACTCAGTTCCTGCCTGTCCTGAGGCTTTATTGCTGGGAGAGGAGCTCAGCAGTGCTGAAAGCTGAGGCCTGTCCTTTGTGTTCCTTTTGAGATGGCAGTGGAAGTGCCCTGAGTGCAGATTGAGAGGCACCTTCATGGCTTGTCATGCCACAACACCAATACTAAATGTGCAAGGTGGCTTCCTTGAATGACATGTAGTCCTTTGAAATATCTGCAGGCAGTGGTCTGAAACTGCTTTCTGAGCCTGCTCCTTGGGATCATCTGTGAGGGGCTGAGGGCTGGCCTGAGCCCGGTGCTGTGTCCCACTGGGAGCAGCCGCACAGGCTCATGTGCAGAGCAGGCACTGCCAGAGGCCCCGGAGATCTGACCTGCCCTGCAGCCAGCATTGTCAAGGTGCTGTAAACATCAGCTGCTGCTGACTTTCCCCTTGGACCCCTTGGTTTAGTCACTATAGGGAATTTCTTTCCTGAAGCCCGTGGGGTTTCCCGCTGGCAGCTGTGATGGGGATACTCAGGGAGTGTGGGGCTTTGGAGGCAGCTGCCCAGGCAGGGGCTGAGCTCGGGGCCCTGTTGGGCCCATGGCCCCCAGCAGCAGAAGCAGCAGCAGCAGCAGCAGCAGCCGCAGGGCCCAAAGCCCCGTGGCCCCTGGCCAGCACAGGCTGCCCTGTCCCTGCAGTTGTCACCCGAGTGGGGCCCAGGGGCCAGTGGCCGCTGGCAGCAGCAGGAATGCGGGCAGGGTGAGGATGCCCTGGCTTGGCTTTTGTGTCTGGAACAATGCAGGCTCAGGGCAGTGCAGAGCAGGCTGGGAAGCAGAGCCCAGGGCCTTTGGAGGCTCCAAGGCTTAAAGATCAGCCCCTGCAGTAGCCCAGGTGCAGGTGGCCCAGTATCCAAGGCTGTGGTGGCCTTGAGAGCGTGCAGGTGGATTTTGGATGGCTGTGGCCTGCTGGCAGCTCTGGGCCCAGGAGTGCCTGTGGCTGCAGCAGGAAGGGTGGCTGAAGGTTTGCTGCCTGCTTTGGTGGCCTGGCTGCAGGGGCCAGTGCTGTGAGAGCTCCCTGTGTGAGAGCTGGTGAGAGCTGAGCTCTTGGGGACAGCGCTGTGCCCCAGGCCAGGAGGAGCAGCAGTGCCCAGTGCCAGGAGTGGTGTCAGCGGGAGCCCCTGTGCACAGGGACCCCACGCCCCGGGGTGGCCATGCCAGCGCCCCCAGGGACCTCCAGCCCTGGGAACGCGGAACACGTGGAACCCACAAGTGTGCAAAGGCTGCCTGTGCCCAAAGGAATGGCCAAGAGAAGTCAGGTTTTAAAAAGAAACGGTATTTATTTGCCAAAGATCGGCAAATCCAGGATTTACAGAACATGTGTCATTATAACAATTGTTATAACAACAACAACAACAATGTACAGAACATATTTACATGGGATCCGATGGGCTAACAATCTTCAAAACGTATTTACAGAGAACTTCAAACGGAAGGAACGTATTTGCAGAAATCTTCTAAACTTTCAAACGTATTTACAGAAATCTTCAAAAGTTTCAAACGTATTTACAAAGGCGTGGCATCTGTGCCATCACGTGTATCAGTCCTGGAAGAAAGGAAGCAGCAGAGCTGGACTCAGCCGGCAGCACTGGGCCCAGCAAGGCTGGCAGCTGGGCCCCAGGGGCTGGGCCGGGGCTGGCAGGGCTGGCGTGGCCCCAGGATAGTGCAGGGCAGGCCGGGGCTGGTGCTTGTGGCAGCACAATCCAGGCCCCCTGCGGGCACCGTGTCCCTGAGCGGGGCCATCCAGCCCAGCCCCAGCCTGGCGTCAGGGGACCCAGTGTGTGTGTGGGCAGGGTGTGGGAAGCATCTGCCTGTCTTACCTGTGGGGCTGCATCTTCATCCAAGGACCATGGGCTCCTCCTCATCCTTGATGTCAACTTCCATCTCCTCTGTGTTATCCTCCTCATCCACCTCCATCTCCTCGATGGTGTCCTCCTCGTCTACTTCCATGTCCTCAACAGTGGAGGACATGGAAATTGGGGACGGAGTCCACCTCCATCATCTCTTCCTCATCCAGGCCCAGGTCCACTTCCATGTCCTCCACAGTGTCTCTGTCAGTCTGCAAGGGGCAGCACAATCTCCCAGTGGGCTTCCTGTCCCACACCATCCATTCCCACATGGCTGCAGCCTGCCCAAGCTGGGTGCCCCCTGCCTGGAATGGCACTGTACCTCCATTGGCACAGCAGAGCACATTCTGCTGGGATTGGCGCTCCAGAGCAGGCGGCAGAAAAAGCCCAGGCAGCAGCAGCAGCTCAGCGCTGAGGGTCAGAGTGCAGGGTGAGCAGCAACTGACCCTTGGCAGCCGGTGAAATGTCTGCTGTGCTCGTTTCCAGGTCCTGGACGTTCCACCTGGAACCCTCTGGGAGCTGTGATGTCACGGAAGTTTCAGGGGTGCTGTGCAGTGGGAGATGGGGACTGCAGAATGATCAAATCCTTGAATGGTTTGGCCTGGAAGGGACCCTTAAGATGATCTGGTTCCAAGCTGAGCAAGCTCCCAGCAGAGCAGGTTGCTGCGGCCCCTGTCCCACCTGGGCTTGGACGTTGCTGGGGATGGGGCATCCACAGCCTCTCTGCACTGGTCCCTGTGTCAGGGACAAGCACCCTGAGAGTAAAGAACTTCTTCCCATCATCAAACCTCTTCCAACTCTTGCAGTTTTATCCCATTCTCCCTTGTCCTGTCACTACAGTTCTTGACCAAGAGTCCTCTCCCACTTCCCTGTGGGTCAGGCTGTTCCTGCAAGGTCACACGTGTGGTCTAACCTGAAGACAGGAGAGAGAGAAGCCAAGTTCCCAGTAAGAGAAAATTGGGAAAGTGACACGAGAGATGAGAGAAGACGGGAAATGTAGAAAAATGCAAGGCATTGGTTTGGATGGGCAACAGGATTCATGCTTTTTATTAGAGGCCAGGTTCCCTGGTGCACTCAGTTCCTGCCTGTCCTGAGGCTTTATTGCTGGGAGAGGAGCTCAGCAGTGCTGAAAGCTGAGGCCTGTCCTTTGTGTTCCTTTTGAGATGGCAGTGGAAGTGCCCTGAGTGCAGATTGAGAGGCACCTTCATGGCTTGTCATGCCACAACACCAATACTAAATGTGCAAGGTGGCTTCCTTGAATGACATGTAGTCCTTTGAAATATCTGCAGGCAGTGGTCTGAAACTGCTTTCTGAGCCTGCTCCTTGGGATCATCTGTGAGGGGCTGAGGGCTGGCCTGAGCCCGGTGCTCTGTCCCACTGGGAGCAGCCGCACAGGCTCATGTGCAGAGCAGGCACTGCCAGAGGCCCCGGAGATCTGACCTGCCCTGCAGCCAGCATTGTCAAGGTGCTGTAAACATCAGCTGCTGCTGACTTTCCCCTTGGACCCCTTGGTTTAGTCACTATAGGGAATTTCTTTCCTGAAGCCCGTGGGGTTTCCCGCTGGCAGCTGTGATGGGGATGCTCGGGGAGTGTGGGGCTTTGGAGGCAGCTGCCCGGGCAGGGGCTGAGCTCGGGGCCCTGTTGGGCCCATGGCCCCCAGCAGCAGAAGCAGCAGCAGCAGCAGCAGCAGCCGCAGGGCCCAAAGCCCCGTGGCCCCTGGCCAGCACAGGCTGCCCTGTCCCTGCAGTTGTCACCCGAGTGGGGCCCAGGGGCCAGTGGCCGCTGGCAGCAGCAGGAATGCGGGCAGGGTGAGGATGCCCTGGCTTGGCTTTTGTGTCTGGAACAATGCAGGCTCAGGGCAGTGCAGAGCAGGCTGGGAAGCAGAGCCCAGGGCCTTTGGAGGCTCCAAGGCTTAAAGATCAGCCCCTGCAGTAGCCCAGGTGCAGGTGGCCCAGTTGCCAAGGCTGTGGTGGCCTTGAGAGCGTGCAGGTGGATTTTGGATGGCTGTGGCCTGCTGGCAGCTCTGGGCCCAGGAGTGCCTGTGGCTGCAGCAGGAAGGGTGGCTGAAGGTTTGCTGCCTGCTTTGGTGGCCTGGCTGCAGGGGCCAGTGCTGTGAGAGCTCCCTGTGTGAGAGCTGGTGAGAGCTGAGCTCTTGGGGACAGCGCTGTGCCCCAGGCCAGGAGGAGCAGCAGTGCCCAGTGCCAGGAGTGGTGTCAGCGGGAGCCCCTGTGCACAGGGACCCCACGCCCCGGGGTGGCCATGCCAGCGCCCCCAGGGACCTCCAGCCCTGGGAACGCGGAACACGTGGAACCCACAAGTGTGCAAAGGCTGCCTGTGCCCAAAGGAATGGCCAAGAGAAGTCAGGTTTTAAAAAGAAACGGTATTTATTTGCCAAAGATCGGCAAATCCAGGATTTACAGAACATGTGTCAATATAAGAATTGTTATAACAACAACAACAACAACAACAATGTACAGAACATATTTACATGGGATCCGATGGGCTAACAATCTTCAAAACGTATTTACAGAGAACTTCAAACGGAAGGAACGTATTTGCAGAAATCTTCTAAACTTTCAAACGTATTTACAGAAATCTTCAAAAGTTTCAAACGTATTTACAAAGGCGTGGCATCTGTGCCATCATGTGTATCAGTCCTGGAAGAAAGGAAGCAGCAGAGCTGGACTCAGCCGGCAGCACTGGGCCCAGCAAGGCTGGCAGCTGGGCCCCAGGGGCTGGGCCGGGGCTGGCAGGGCTGGCGTGGCCCCAGGCAAGCGCAGGGCAGGCCGGGGCTGGTGCTTGTGGCAGCACAATCCAGGCCCCCTGCGGGCACCGTGTCCCTGAGCGGGGCCATCCAGCCCAGCCCCAGCCTGGCGTCAGGGGACCCAGTGTGTGTGTGGGCAGGGTGTGGGAAGCATCTGCCTGTCTTACCTGTGGGGCTGCATCTTCATCCAAGGACCATGGGCTCCTCCTCATCCTTGATGTCAACTTCCATCTCCTCTGTGTTATCCTCCTCATCCACCTCCATCTCTTCGATGTTGTCCTCCTCGTCTACTTCCATGTCCTCAACAGTGGAGGACATGGAAGTAGACGAGGAGTCCACCTCCATCATCTCTTCCTCATCCAGGCCCAGGTCCACTTCCATGTCCTCCACAGTGTCTCTGTCAGTCTGCAAGGGGCAGCACAATCTCCCAGTGGGCTTCCTGTCCCACACCATCCATTCCCACATGGCTGCAGCCTGCCCAAGCTGGGTGCCCCCTGCCTGGAATGGCACTGTACCTCCATTGGCACAGCAGAGCACATTCTGCTGGGATTGGCGCTCCAGAGCAGGCGGCAGAAAAAGCCCAGGCAGCAGCAGCAGCTCAGCGCTGAGGGTCAGAGTGCAGGGTGAGCAGCAACTGACCCTTGGCAGCCGGTGAAATGTCTGCTGTGCTCGTTTCCAGGTCCTGGACGTTCCACCTGGAACCCTCTGGGAGCTGTGATGTCACGGAAGTTTCAGGGGTGCTGTGCAGTGGGAGATGGGGACTGCAGAATGATCAAATCCTTGAATGGTTTGGCCTGGAAGGGACCCTTAAGATGATCTGGTTCCAAGCTGAGCAAGCTCCCAGCAGAGCAGGTTGCTGCGGCCCCTGTCCCACCTGGGCTTGGACGTTGCTGGGGATGGGGCATCCACAGCCTCTCTGCACTGGTCCCTGTGTCAGGGACAAGCACCCTGAGAGTAAAGAACTTCTTCCCATCATCAAACCTCTTCCAACTCTTGCAGTTTTATCCCATTCTCCCTTGTCCTGTCACTACAGTTCTTGACCAAGAGTCCTCTCCCACTTCCCTGTGGGTCAGGCTGTTCCTGCAAGGTCACACGTGTGGCCTAACCTGCAGACAGGAGAGAGAGAAGCCAAGTTCCCAGTAAGAGAAAATTGGGAAAGTGACACGAGAGATGAGAGAAGACGGGAAATGTAGAAAAATGCAAGGCATTGGTTTGGATGGGCAACAGGATTCATGCTTTTTATTAGAGGCCAGGTTCCCTGGTGCACTCAGTTCCTGCCTGTCCTGAGGCTTTATTGCTGGGAGAGGAGCTCAGCAGTGCTGAAAGCTGAGGCCTGTCCTTTGTGTTCCTTTTGAGATGGCAGTGGAAGTGCCCTGAGTGCAGATTGAGAGGCACCTTCATGGCTTGTCATGCCACAACACCAATACTAAATGTGCAAGGTGGCTTCCTTGAATGACATGTAGTCCTTTGAAATATCTGCAGGCAGTGGTCTGAAACTGCTTTCTGAGCCTGCTCCTTGGGATCATCTGTGAGGGGCTGAGGGCTGGCCTGAGCCCAGTGCTGTGTCCCACTGGGAGCAGCCGCACAGGCTCATGTGCAGAGCAGGCACTGCCAGAGGCCCCGGAGATCTGACCTGCCCTGCAGCCAGCATTGTCAAGGTGCTGTAAACATCAGCTGCTGCTGACTTTCCCCTTGGACCCCTTGGTTTAGTCACTATAGGGAATTTCTTTCCTGAAGCCCGTGGGGTTTCCCGCTGGCAGCTGTGATGGGGATGCTCGGGGAGTGTGGGGCTTTGGAGGCAGCTGCCCGGGCAGGGGCTGAGCTCGGGGCCCTGTTGGGCCCATGGCCCCCAGCAGCAGAAGCAGCAGCAGCAGCAGCAGCAGCCGCAGGGCCCAAAGCCCCGTGGCCCCTGGCCAGCACAGGCTGCCCTGTCCCTGCAGTTGTCACCCGAGTGGGGCCCAGGGGCCAGTGGCCGCTGGCAGCAGCAGGAATGCGGGCAGGGTGAGGATGCCCTGGCTTGGCTTTTGTGTCTGGAACAATGCAGGCTCAGGGCAGTGCAGAGCAGGCTGGGAAGCAGAGCCCAGGGCCTTTGGAGGCTCCAAGGCTTAAAGATCAGCCCCTGCAGTAGCCCAGGTGCAGGTGGCCCAGTTGCCAAGGCTGTGGTGGCCTTGAGAGCGTGCAGGTGGATTTTGGATGGCTGTGGCCTGCTGGCAGCTCTGGGCCCAGGAGTGCCTGTGGCTGCAGCAGGAAGGGTGGCTGAAGGTTTGCTGCCTGCTTTGGTGGCCTGGCTGCAGGGGCCAGTGCTGTGAGAGCTCCCTGTGTGAGAGCTGGTGAGAGCTGAGCTCTTGGGGACAGCGCTGTGCCCCAGGCCAGTAAGAGCAGCAGTGCCCAGTGCCAGGAGTGGTGTCAGCGGGAGCCCCTGTGCACAGGGACCCCACGCCCCGGGGTGGCCATGCCAGCGCCCCCAGGGACCTCCAGCCCTGGGAACGCGGAACACGTGGAACCCACAAGTGTGCAAAGGCTGCCTGTGCCCAAAGGAATGGCCAAGAGAAGTCAGGTTTTAAAAAGAAACGGTATTTATTTGCCAAAGATCGGCAAATCCAGGATTTACAGAGCATGTGTCATTATAACAATTGTTATAACAACAACAACAACAACAATGTACAGAACATATTTACATGGGATCCGATGGGCTAACAATCTTCAAAACGTATTTACAGAGAACTTCAAACGGAAGGAACGTATTTGCAGAAATCTTCTAAACTTTCAAACGTATTTACAGAAATCTTCAAAAGTTTCAAACGTATTTACAAAGGCGTGGCATCTGTGCCATCATGTGTATCAGTCCTGGAAGAAAGGAAGCAGCAGAGCTGGACTCAGCCGGCAGCACTGGGCCCAGCAAGGCTGGCAGCTGGGCCCCAGGGGCTGGGCCGGGGCTGGCAGGGCTGGCGTGGCCCCAGGCAAGCGCAGGGCAGGCCGGGGCTGGTGCTTGTGGCAGCACAATCCAGGCCCCCTGCGGGCACCGTGTCCCTGAGCGGGGCCATCCAGCCCAGCCCCAGCCTGGCGTCAGGGGACCCAGTGTGTGTGTGGGCAGGGTGTGGGAAGCATCTGCCTGTCTTACCTGTGGGGCTGCATCTTCATCCAAGGACCATGGGCTCCTCCTCATCCTTGATGTCAACTTCCATCTCCTCTGTGTTATCCTCCTCATCCACCTCCATCTCTTCGATGTTGTCCTCCTCGTCTACTTCCATGTCCTCAACAGTGGAGGACATGGAAGTAGACGAGGAGTCCACCTCCATCATCTCTTCCTCATCCAGGCCCAGGTCCACTTCCATGTCCTCCACAGTGTCTCTGTCAGTCTGCAAGGGGCAGCACAATCTCCCAGTGGGCTTCCTGTCCCACACCATCCATTCCCACATGGCTGCAGCCTGCCCAAGCTGGGTGCCCCCTGCCTGGAATGGCACTGTACCTCCATTGGCACAGCAGAGCACATTCTGCTGGGATTGGCGCTCCAGAGCAGGCGGCAGAAAAAGCCCAGGCAGCAGCAGCAGCTCAGCGCTGAGGGTCAGAGTGCAGGGTGAGCAGCAACTGACCCTTGGCAGCCGGTGAAATGTCTGCTGTGCTCGTTTCCAGGTCCTGGACGTTCCACCTGGAACCCTCTGGGAGCTGTGATGTCACGGAAGTTTCAGGGGTGCTGTGCAGTGGGAGATGGGGATGGCAGAATGATCAAATCCTTGAATGGTTTGGCCTGGAAGGGACCCTTAAGATGATCTGGTTCCAAGCTGAGCAAGCTCCCAGCAGAGCAGGTTGCTGCGGCCCCTGTCCCACCTGGGCTTGGACGTTGCTGGGGATGGGGCATCCACAGCCTCTCTGCACTGGTCCCTGTGTCAGGGACAAGCACCCTGAGAGTAAAGAACTTCTTCCCATCATCAAACCTCTTCCAACTCTTGCAGTTTTATCCCATTCTCCCTTGTCCTGTCACTACAGTTCTTGACCAAGAGTCCTCTCCCACTTCCCTGTGGGTCAGGCTGTTCCTGCAAGGTCACACGTGTGGCCTAACCTGCAGACAGGAGAGAGAGAAGCCAAGTTCCTAGTAAGAGAAAATGCAGAATATGTTTTAGAACTGAGAGAATAAGGAAAAAGAAAAGACATGCAGGGATTTGGGTTTCCTGGGCTGTGGGATTCATGCCTTTTATTAGAGGCCTGGTTCCTTTTGCACTCTGTTCCTGTGTATCAGCCTGCCCACAGCATCGTCTTTGAGGGATCTGCACTCGCAGCGGTGGGAGCCGTCTTGCTTGGATGTGTGATGGATGAGGCAAGAGAGGGATCGTTGTGTGGAAATTCACATAGTCTTGATTGCACTGAAGAGGGTCCTGGAATGGAGACAAAATGGGGCTGGGCACACAATGTGGGGGTGAACAGCGCAGGATCATTACAGTAAGCCAGGACCAAATTGATAGAAGAGAGTTGGCACATTCCGAGGGCGAACATATAAGGAAAATGCAGCAGTTGAACTGGGTGATCGCAGCAAAACGTGCTGCATCACTATGAGCCTGCAAATGCCCATGGGCAACACGATTGCGTTCAGAGCGGCGACTTTTTTTACCTTGGTCACTTTGCCCTTAGGTGTTACAGTTTCAGTGGTAGGCCCCTGGGCCCTCACATCTCCCCCTTTTTGTTATCTATAAAGAAGGCTTCTGCCATAGGCTTTTGGAGGTATTTAGCAAAAAAGGATAAAATAACCAACACAATGAATACAAGAAACAAAGCCCACACAACAGTCTTAACTAAAGATGAAAGCCAGCCTTGCAAACCCCTGTGTTTGGAAAATCCAGTGAACCAGTCGTTGTTGCCTTCTATCTGGATCTTGTTTCCTTGATCTTTCAGCAGCTGGATGCCCTGGTATACTGACTCCCTATGTGACAGCAGGTAGAAAAAACACCTGCCTTCAAATGCCTGACAGCCATGGCCATTGTGGCTTGTCTGTGGAAGCGCCCAGTTGAACGCATGTGGCATCCAGATTCCTGCTGCAGCGGCTACAAATGGCTGCATCCTCTGACTTTAACTGATTTATTTTCTGGAGACTTGGGTTGCCTAAAAGTAAACAGATAAATAGATTAGAAGATGAAACTTAAGTTGTGTTCCCACTAAACTTTCTCTTCTGTAAGCCAAGGGTGTGAACACAGCTTATTAGAAGAATCATATATCAATGCTTAAATATAATTTTTACAAAGGTTAATTCATATATCCTGGTTAGTGGTGTCTGAGCTATCTTGGTTTTGGTGTGTGTGGTCAACGCTGCTTAGGAGATCTTCTTCTGTCCTTCTCCTTCTTCTTTTCCAGGCAGCCACTGTCTCTCTTAGGCTTTCATTCTGTACTTCTGATGGTGGCTCTGGTGTTTGCCTCACCGTTTCCAGAAAGAGTTTTTATGTATTTTGCTGGGATTCCAACTCAGGAATGTTGCTGTAGAGACAAGGGCAACTTCTCTTCCCCAAGTCAATAATGGAAAAGGGCCCATAAATTGTTTAGATTCAGGGTCTTTGATCAACACAGGTGGCTGTTCTTTTACTTGGGCTGCAGCTGAATTAGTAAAATGCATGATGATGGGGGGAGTTGGCTCCATAAATGAGTTGTTCAAAAAGTTGAATATGTAGAAGTCCTTGGCCAGTCTCTCAATGGAAGATAATATCTGTACTCCCCAGCTCAGTTGATCAAGGATCCTTTTGATGGATCAGTTGGCCCTCTCGGCTATGGACTGTCCTGTGGTGGAGTGTGGTATGCCTGTGACATGTTTTATACCCCAGTGGTCAGAAACTTGTTGGAATCAGTGTGAGGCATAAGCAAGAGCATTATCAGTTTTAATTTCCTGTGGATATGCTAAGGTGGAAAAAACAAAAAAGTAAAGTTTTATAGCATCATCTTTTGATTTTTCACCAGCATGGGCAGAGGCAAAAATCTCACTGGAAAAGACATCGATTGAGACGTGGATGTATTTTCATCTGGCAAAAGAGGCTGAGTGTGTGATGTCTGATTGCCAGATGTGGAGACTCTCTAGTCCTCTTGGATTGACTTCAGCTCTGACAGAAGCAAGGCCATGTTCTGAAAATTTGGGCAGGTGGCTACAATGGATCTTGCTGGGTCTCAGGTAATTTTGAACATCCTGTGCAGCACAGAAATGGTTTGATGGTAGAATTGGTGGCTCATCTTTGCCTGTTTAAAGACTGTCTAAGGCGTATTGCAGTGGTTCATATGTTTGAAGTAGGCAATTGAGGTGCTCTTGAGTGAGAAGTAAGTATATATTCACAAGGTCTGTTCCTGATAGGGAGCACTGATGTTTTCTACCTTTCCTGATTAGTTGTGCAATAACTTTCTGTTGGGTTGTTACCATTTTAGTAGGTTGGTGTGCTCTGAAAACCCAATCAATTAGTATCAGGGCATCTGAGATAGTTGAGTCCCACTGAAACAAAAATATATGGAATTTTGGACTTACACCAAGGATTGCCAGGGAGAAAAGAAAAGTAGTGTGGTATCTGTGTGCCTGTTTAGTTTGAATCACCCAGGATGCCTTTTGTACAGCTGCTTCTGCCTGTGGTGTCAGTGATCACGGGAATCGAGTCCTTCGCTGCCTTTAAGGAGCAGGAACAGCGGCATGAGATCTTCTGTGATTCCCAGCAGTGAATGTACCCAACTGATGCTTCCACAGAGCATTTGGGGTTCTTGCAGAGTCTTTGGGATGTCCTTGATGTGCAGTGTTTGGGGTGTGATGGTTCTCTCTGTGCTTTTTAGGCCGAGCTGCTTCCAGGGGACTGTCTTTTGGACTTTATTTACTGCAATCTCAAAACCTTTCTGCTCTACCGCCGTGATGATATCTTGTACTGCAATGTCCAAAATTATTTGAGCTTCTGCACAAACTAATTTATGGTCCATATAATGAAAAATGATAGCATTAGGACATCTTTTCCGGCTGGGCGAGGGAATTTGGGCTGCAAGGCATTGACAAGTAGTTGGACTCTTCTGCATTCGTTGAGGCAATGCAGTCCGTGGGTACCTCTGTAACGGTGCTTGTCCATTTGGGTACGGAAAAGGCAAACAAGGGGCTTTCATTGGGGTGCAAGCAGAAGTCAAAAGAGCAGTCATTTAGATGTATAACAACCATCTGACAAAATTGATGTAACTTGGAGGCTGAGGGCAGGCTGGACTGGAGGGCACCCATGTCCTCAATGACCTTGTTGATTTTCCTGAGGTCCTGCAGGAGCCGCCTCTTGTCTTTGCCAGGCTTTTGTATGTCAAACACAGGCGAATTGCAGGGGCTAGTAGATGGTACAACGTGGCCCACAGACAGCTGCTGCTGCACGAGGGACTGCAGGGCCTTTAACTTTGTGCCTGGGAGGGGCAACTGATCCACCCATATGGGGTCGTTGGTCTTCCAGGTTAACTGAAGTGTGGCGCGCTGCTCGATTGCCCCATCTAGAAATCCTGAGGTGTTGATATGATCTCTAGCCTTGTCCCCCTTTGAGACAAGAGGTCTTTCCTCTAATTGTTATTGGTGCCCAGGTGACGAATGATCTTACTGTACCACTGTGCCCTCAGGACCCTCCCTGCAGATGGTACCTTGACTCCAGAAGGTGGTAGTGGCTCTCCCGATGCCAATAATCAATTCAGAAGCTGGAACCAGTGGCCATTCTTTTTGCCAGTCAGAGAGGGAAATTATGGTGATGCCAGCTCCTGTATCTAATAGTCCTGAAAGACATCTCTTTCTCCCTTTACATAACAAAGCAAACTTTAGAATGGGTCTATTTCTGCCCATAATCTGTGCCCACATCACCATTGGATCAGCTGGTGTGGTGTTCATGTCCCATGGGAGGTAGGCTCTGGCTATAACTCTTCCTTTTGGAATGAAAAGGGCGGGTAATAAGCATAGACCCTGGACAGTTATCTCCTGCAAAGATGTCAAGGCGAGTATCTCAGGTAGTACAGTGAGTGCCTCCATCCCTTCCCTAGTGTTGGTTTAAATCAAAATGTCTCTGGGCCGTTCTTCAGGCCTGTATTTGCCTATGGGAATATGGTGAGCATAAATATCGTGGATTGGAATTGAAAAGGCGCTTAGCAGCTGCCTTTGGGTTCCAGGGCAGAGCTATCTTCTGTCGAGTTTTCTGCAGCGATCGAGCTGTCCCGCAGGATCTGAGAAGGTCCCTGTGCTGGTTCTCCACGATGATGGGTAGAGTAGGGTGGAAGAGCCTCGCGTTTGGTGTCATCATGCGGGGCCTTTCTGTGTCTGTGTGGGGTTTCCCGCAGGCCACCGGTTTTGCTGGTGTTGGAAAGCGTGTGGACGAGGGGGGCAGTGAGGACAGTGGTTGTGACAGCTAGAAGGTCCCTGCTAACAGCCTGTATTTTTACGATTCTGTCAAAAATGCCTCATCTCCCCATCTCCCCAGATTTAAAGCAAGGTCCTTTTTCATGCGTATGTCAGAGAATAGCTTGGGAGGCTACTAGCACCTCTACTACCCTCTACCCTCTACCCTCACTGGTAGCCTTAATGTAGGCTGGCATCACAGTGTAAGGATGCCCTAAGTGTACATGCCTCGACCATTTGTGCGATGGTAGGTTTTGGGGTGAGGGGTAGAGAGGGTAATATGTCTTTTCAGGTGTTGTTAAGATTTGTTTCAGCAAGGGTAGGAAGTATTACCTTCCTGAATTTTAGATGTTCAACTTGCTTCTCTATTGCTTGTGTAAGGCGGTCACTAAATTTTATAAAGTATTCCCTGCAGATTGTCTGTGAAATCTAGAGTAGGTGTTGCTCCATTGGGTGTCTGCATGAGAGCTGTGTTTGCAGCACTTTTATCTCTTCTAACACAGCTCAGGAAGTTGTCTTGCGTGCTTCGCAGGTTTAATGAAATATTCCTCCCTGGCTAGATGGACTAGTGTTAGGTGTGCCCGCCTGTCTTCCCTAGCATAGTCTTTTAATAGTTGTTGTATTAGATTTTTCCCCATTCCTTCTCACAGAACAAATTCAGTGGAGAAAGTAGGATGTGCATAAAATGGTGCAGATTGTGAGCCCCATTACATGTGCAGCAATGACTCCATTTAAGAAATTATTAAAATACAGTGATCCCGTCCCATGGTCTTTCGCTGCTTTATAACGGTCTTTCATCTCCCGTGTGTGACAGCTTCCCATTGGGGGTTAGCCCCCCTGGTACTGCACCGGTGCTGCTTGTATTTTAGCTACCAATTCCCAGTCCCCCTCTTCAGCTGCCAGCTTCTCCATCCTCTGCCAAGAATCCTCAGGCTCATGCTGAAGGTGGGATGAACCTTCCCTCTCCTCTCCAGAAGAGGGAACTTGGTCTCTGGCAGAGGAGCGGGGCCTTGGGGTGCCTGGCCAGGCCCGGTTTTGTGGGCCTTTGGTAGCCAAGATGGCGGCCTTCCGGTTACCGCCCCTCACACTTCCGGCTGTGACAGTGTGGGATCCGCAACGGGGCTGAGTTGGAGGGGGTAGGGCAGCAGGAGTAGGCAAGGAAGCGCTGGATCCCAATGCAGGGGTGGTTCCTGATGCAGGGGTAGGACCCAACACAGGGGCAGGACCCGATGAGAGAGCTGGGGGTGGGAGGGAGTTTGACATTTACAACCCCTTCCAAAGGAGGGACTCCATTTTGTGAGCTATCTGAGGGGGATCCAGGGAGGAGAGGTACTGGAGAATGGGTTAGGGTAGAATCCAGGCCGGTGTGATCAGTACAGACCTGGGCAGTGGGTAGAGAAGGAGGGAAGATGTCGGACAGCAGGTGGCTTGTCTGTGCTTTACAGCAGTTTCCGTCTCTCATCCTTATCTTGGTATCAGTGGGGTCAGGAATTCCAGGGGCAGAACAGAGTCTGGGTTGAATATTAGAACTTTGAACCTTTCAGAAAACTCTATAAATCATATGAAAAAGTGGGGAAAATTTTGCAACTCTTCTCACACCCTGAGTTTTCTAAAAATAGAGACTTTCCCTAACTCAGTCCCAGAATGCTATAAGATGAACAGAATACACAAAAACGACTGGGAACTCTTTAAAGAGCCAATGAACAAACAACTTCCAACTTCCGTTAGCAAAAGTCTTCCCCTCTAAAAGGAGAACCTCCCTAACTCGAAATTATGTATCCCTCTCATCTTTGGATAATTTGTTACCCAGAGCTGCCAATGATGTAAAGGGTAGCCCACCCAGAGGACTGAAAAATCACCCAAGGATCCTGCACTGCAGGCGGCTGTCTCCCCATTGATTGCTCTGGTGGCGCTGGATGCAGAGGTTTCAAAATGTCCCCTGAGCATTGTTGTGGTGTGCTGTATTGTCCCATTTTGGCCTTCCAGGTCACTTTCCCAGGTGTGCCTGTACCTCTCTCCCTTCCCCCTTGCCCCCATGCTGAGTGAGTCCTGTCAATCAGGCTGAACATTCCAGCAAGGCGTCGTGTGGTTGGTCAAGTTCAAAGGATGCCACTCAGGCCCAGGGGTCATTGGCCTGTCTGGGTGTCATCTTCCCCTGAGACCCTGCCCCTCTCACCTCTTGCACTCTCCTGACTTTGCCAATCACATGAACATTCGATTGGAAGCTGTTTTGGACAACTTTTCTTTTCTTCATGCCAAACACTTGGCAGACCTCCGTGCAACGTCTAGAACACGATGGCTGATGTTTTCTGTGCTGGCACAGGTTTTCCCTGCCAGACATAGTGGAAAAGCTTTTTGCTAAGATGTAGACGAGAAGACGCGCTAAAGACGATAGTACGATGCTCTCCGGAGCTAAGAGCCGCTGCCGGGCGTCTTTCGGCAGAAGCCGCGCTAAGGAGAGCACTGTGAGCGGCACCATCGTCTTTGTGCGAAGAAGCCGCTTCTTCGTCTCCGTGAGCCGGCGAGAGCGGCAGCTTCGGAAAGGTGAAGAAGGAAGCTGTACAACACTGGGATTGTGTGCGCAGCTTGCCAACTGATAGGAAACAGTACTGTTGCACTCTCCTGACTTTGCCAATCACATGAACATTCGATTGGAAGCTGTTTTGGACAACTTTTCTTTTCTTCATGCCAAACACTTGGCAGACCTCCGTGCAACGTCTAGAACACGATGGCAGATGTTTTCTGTGCTGGCACAGGTTTTCCCTGCCAGACATAGTGGAAAAGCTTTTTGCTAAGATGTAGACGAGAAGACGCGCTAAAGACGATAGTACGATGCTCTCCGGAGCTAAGAGCCGCTGCCGGGCGTCTTTCGGCAGAAGCCGCGCTAAGGAGAGCACTGTGAGCGGCACCATCGTCTTTGTGCGAAGAAGCCGCTTCTTCGTCTCCGTGAGCCGGCGAGAGCGGCAGCTTCGGAAAGGTGAAGAAGGAAGCTGTACAACACTGGGATTGTGTGCGCAGCCTGCCAACTGATAGGAAACAGTACTTTTGCACTCTCCTGACTTTGCCAATCACATGAACATTCGATTGGAAGCTGTTTTGGACAACTTTTCTTTTCTTCATGCCAAACACTTGGCAGACCTCCGTGCAACGTCTAGAACACGATGGCTGATGTTTTCTGTGCTGGCACAGGTTTTCCCTGCCAGACATAGTGGAAAAGCTTTTTGCTAAGATGTAGACGAGAAGACGCGCTAAAGACGATAGTACGATGCTCTCCGGAGCTAAGAGCCGCTGCCGGGCGTCTTTCGGCAGAAGCCGCGCTAAGGAGAGCACTGTGAGCGGCACCATCGTCTTTGCGGGAAGAAGCCGCTTCTTCGTCTCCGTGAGCCGGCGAGAGCGGCAGCTTCGGAAAGGTGAAGAAGGAAGCTGTACAACACTGGGATTGTGTGCGCAGCTTGCCAACTGATAGGAAACAGTACTGTTGCACTCTCCTGACTTTGCCAATCACATGAACATTCGATTGGAAGCTGTTTTGGACAACTTTTCTTTTCTTCATGCCAAACACTTGGCAGACCTCCGTGCAACGTCTAGAACACGATGGCAGATGTTTTCTGTGCTGGCACAGGTTTTCCCTGCCAGACATAGTGGAAAAGCTTTTTGCTAAGATGTAGACGAGAAGACGCGCTAAAGACGATAGTACGATGCTCTCCGGAGCTAAGAGCCGCTGCCGGGCGTCTTTCGGCAGAAGCAGCGCTAAGGAGAGCACTGTGAGCGGCACCATCGTCTTTGCGGGAAGAAGCCGCTTCTTCGCCTCCGGGAGCCGGCGAGAGCGGCAGCTTCGGAAAGGTGAAGAAGGAAGCTGTACAACACTGGGATTGTGTGCGCAGCTTGCCAACTGATAGAAAACAGTACTTTTGCACTCTCCTGACTTTGCCAATCACATGAACATTCGATTGGAAGCTGTTTTGGACAACTTTTCTTTTCTTCATGCCAAACACTTGGCAGACCTCCGTGCAACATCTAGAACACGATGGCAGATGTTTTCTGTGCTGGCACAGTTTTTCCCTGCCAGACATAGTGGAAAAGCTTTTTGCTAAGATGTAGATGAGAAGACGCGCTAAAGACGATAGTACGATGCTCTCCGGAGCTACGAGCCGCTGCCGGGCGTCTTTCGGCAGAAGCAGCACTCCGGAGAGCACTGTGAGCGGCACCATCGTCTTCGCGCGAAGAAGCCGCTTCTTCGGCTCCGGGAGCCGGCGAGAGCGGCAGCTTCGGAAAGGTGAAGAAGGAAGCTGTACAACACTGGGATTGTGTGCGCAGCTTGCCAACTGATAGGAAACAGTACTTTTGCACTCTCCTGACTTTGCCAATCACATGAACATTCGATTGGAAGCTGTTTTGGACAACTTTTCTTTTCTTCATGCCAAACACTTGGCAGACCTCCGTGCAACGTCTAGAACACGATGGCAGATGTTTTCTGTGCTGGCACAGTTTTTCCCTGCCAGACATAGTGGAAAAGCTTTTTGCTAAGATGTAGACGAGAAGACGCGCTAAAGACGATAGTACGATGCTCTCCGGAGCTAAGAGCCGCTGCCGGGCGTCTTTCGGCAGAAGCAGCACTTCGGAGAGCACTGTGAGCGGCACCATCGTCTTTGCGCGAAGAAGCCGCTTCTTCGCCTCCGGGAGCGGGCGAGAGCGGCAGCTTCGGAAAGGTGAAGAAGGAAGCTGTACAACACTGGGATTGTGTGCGCAGCTTGCCAACTGATAGAAAACAGTACTTTTGCACTCTCCTGACTTTGCCAATCACATGAACATTCGATTGGAAGCTGTTTTAGACAACTTTTCTTTTCTCCCTTCCAAACACTTGGCAGACGTCCGTGCAACGTCTAGAACACGATGGCAGATGTTTTCTGTGCTGGCACAGTTTTTCCCTGCCAGACATAGTGGAAAAGCTTTTTGCTAAGATGTAGACGAGAAGACGCGCTAAAGACGATAGTACGATGCTCTCCGGAGGTAAGAGCCGCTGCCGGGCGTCTTTCGGCAGAAGCCGCGCTAAGGAGAGCACTGTGAGCGGCACCATCGTCCTTGCGGGAAGAAGCCGCTTCTTCGGCTCCGGGAGCCGGCGAGAGCGGCAGCTTCGGAAAGGTGAAGAAGGAAGCTGTACAACACTGGGATTGTGTGCGCAGCTTGCCAACTGATAGAAAACAGTACTTTTGCACTCTCCTGACTTTGCCAATCACATGAACATTCGATTGGAAGCTGTTTTGGACAACTTTTCTTTTCTTCATGCCAAACACTTGGCAGACCTCCGTGCAACGTCTAGAACACGATGGCAGATGTTTTCTGTGCTGGCACAGGTTTTCCCTGCCAGACATAGTGGAAAAGCTTTTTGCTAAGATGTAGACGAGAAGACGCGCTAAAGACGATAGTACGATGCTCTCCGGAGCTAAGAGCCGCTGCCGGGCGTCTTTCGGCAGAAGCAGCGCTAAGGAGAGCACTGTGAGCGGCACCATCGTCTTTGCGCGAAGAAGCCGCTTCTTCGGCTCCGGGAGCCGGCGAGAGCGGCAGCTTCGGAAAGGTGAAGAAGGAAGCTGTACAACACTGGGATTGTGTGCGCAGCTTGCCAACTGATAGAAAACAGTACTTTTGCACTCTCCTGACTTTGCCAATCACATGAACATTCGATTGGAAGCTGTTTTGGACAACTTTTCTTTTCTTCATGCCAAACACTTGGCAGACCTCCGTGCAACGTCTAGAACACGATGGCAGATGTTTTCTGTGCTGGCACAGGTTTTCCCTGCCAGACATAGTGGAAAAGCTTTTTGCTAAGATGTAGACGAGAAGACGCACTAAAGACGATAGTACGATGCTCTCCGGAGCTAAGAGCCGCTGCCGGGCGTCTTTCGGCAGAAGCCGCGCTAAGGAGAGCACTGTGAGCGGCACCATCGTCTTTGTGCGAAGAAGCCGCTTCTTCGTCTCCGTGAGCCGGCGAGAGCGGCAGCTTCGGAAAGGTGAAGAAGGAAGCTGTACAACACTGGGATTGTGTGCGCAGCTTGCCAACTGATAGGAAACAGTACTGTTGCACTCTCCTGACTTTGCCAATCACATGAACATTCGATTGGAAGCTGTTTTGGACAACTTTTCTTTTCTTCATGCCAAACACTTGGCAGACCTCCGTGCAACGTCTAGAACACGATGGCAGATGTTTTCTGTGCTGGCACAGGTTTTCCCTGCCAGACATAGTGGAAAAGCTTTTTGCTAAGATGTAGACGAGAAGACGCGCTAAAGACGATAGTACGATGCTCTCCGGAGCTAAGAGCCGCTGCCGGGCGTCTTTCGGCAGAAGCAGCGCTAAGGAGAGCACTGTGAGCGGCACCATCGTCTTTGCGCGAAGAAGCCGCTTCTTCGCCTCCGGGAGCCGGCGAAAGCGGCAGCTTCGGAAAGGTGAAGAAGGAAGCTGTACAACACTGGGATTGTGTGCGCAGCTTGCCAACTGATAGAAAACAGTACTTTTGCACTCTCCTGACTTTGCCAATCACATGAACATTCGATTGGAAGCTGTTTTGGACAACTTTTCTTTTCTTCATGCCAAACACTTGGCAGACCTCCGTGCAACGTCTAGAACACGATGGCAGATGTTTTCTGTGCTGGCACAGTTTTTCCCTGCCAGACATAGTGGAAAAGCTTTTTGCTAAGATGTAGACGAGAAGACGCGCTAAAGACGATAGTACGATGCTCTCCGGAGCTAAGAGCCGCTGCCGGGCGTCTTTCGGCAGAAGCAGCGCTAAGGAGAGCACTGTGAGCGGCACCATCGTCCTTGCGGGAAGAAGCCGCTTCTTCGGCTCCGGGAGCCGGCGAGAGCGGCAGCTTCGGAAAGGTGAAGAAGGAAGCTGTACAACACTGGGATTGTGTGCGCAGCTTGCCAACTGATAGAAAACAGTACTTTTGCACTCTCCTGACTTTGCCAATCACATGAACATTCGATTGGAAGCTGTTTTAGACAACTTTTCTTTTCTCCCTTCCAAACACTTGGCAGACGTCCGTGCAACGTCTAGAACACGATGGCAGATGTTTTCTGTGCTGGCACAGTTTTTCCCTGCCAGACATAGTGGAAAAGCTTTTTGCTAAGATGTAGACGAGAAGACGCGCTAAAGACGATAGTACGATGCTCTCCGGAGCTAAGAGCCGCTGCCGGGCGTCTTTCGGCAGAAGCCGCGCTAAGGAGAGCACTGTGAGCGGCACCATCGTCCTTGCGGGAAGAAGCCGCTTCTTCGGCTCCGGGAGCCGGCGAGAGCGGCAGCTTCGGAAAGGTGAAGAAGGAAGCTGTACAACACTGGGATTGTGTGCGCAGCTTGCCAACTGATAGAAAACAGTACTTTTGCACTCTCCTGACTTTGCCAATCACATGAACATTCGATTGGAAGCTGTTTTGGACAACTTTTCTTTTCTTCATGCCAAACACTTGGCAGACCTCCGTGCAACGTCTAGAACACGATGGCAGATGTTTTCTGTGCTGGCACAGGTTTTCCCTGCCAGACATAGTGGAAAAGCTTTTTGCTAAGATGTAGACGAGAAGACGCGCTAAAGACGATAGTACGATGCTCTCCGGAGCTAAGAGCCGCTGCCGGGCGTCTTTCGGCAGAAGCAGCGCTAAGGAGAGCACTGTGAGCGGCACCATCGTCTTTGCGCGAAGAAGCCGCTTCTTCGCCTCCGGGAGCCGGCGAAAGCGGCAGCTTCGGAAAGGTGAAGAAGGAAGCTGTACAACACTGGGATTGTGTGCGCAGCTTGCCAACTGATAGAAAACAGTACTTTTGCACTCTCCTGACTTTGCCAATCACATGAACATTCGATTGGAAGCTGTTTTGGACAACTTTTCTTTTCTTCATGCCAAACACTTGGCAGACCTCCGTGCAACGTCTAGAACACGATGGCAGATGTTTTCTGTGCTGGCACAGTTTTTCCCTGCCAGACATAGTGGAAAAGCTTTTTGCTAAGATGTAGACGAGAAGACGCGCTAAAGACGATAGTACGATGCTCTCCGGAGCTAAGAGCCGCTGCCGGGCGTCTTTCGGCAGAAGCAGCGCTAAGGAGAGCACTGTGAGCGGCACCATCGTCTTTGCGCGAAGAAGCCGCTTCTTCGCCTCCGGGAGCCGGCGAAAGCGGCAGCTTCGGAAAGGTGAAGAAGGAAGCTGTACAACACTGGGATTGTGTGCGCAGCTTGCCAACTGATAGAAAACAGTACTTTTGCACTCTCCTGACTTTGCCAATCACATGAACATTCGATTGGAAGCTGTTTTGGACAACTTTTCTTTTCTTCATGCCAAACACTTGGCAGACCTCCGTGCAACGTCTAGAACACGATGGCAGATGTTTTCTGTGCTGGCACAGGTTTTCCCTGCCAGACATAGTGGAAAAGCTTTTTGCTAAGATGTAGACGAGAAGACGCGCTAAAGACGATAGTACGATGCTCTCCGGAGCTAAGAGCCGCTGCCGGGTGTCTTTCGGCAGAAGCAGCGCTAAGGAGAGCACTGTGAGCGGCACCATCGTCTTTGCGCGAAGAAGCCGCTTCTTCGGCTCCGGGAGCCGGCGAGAGCGGCAGCTTCGGAAAGGTGAAGAAGGAAGCTGTACAACACTGGGATTGTGTGCGCAGCTTGCCAACTGATAGAAAACAGTACTTTTGCACTCTCCTGACTTTGCCAATCACATGAACATTCGATTGGAAGCTGTTTTGGACAACTTTTCTTTTCTTCATGCCAAACACTTGGCAGACCTCCGTGCAACGTCTAGAACACGATGGCAGATGTTTTCTGTGCTGGCACAGGTTTTCCCTGCCAGACATAGTGGAAAAGCTTTTTGCTAAGATGTAGACGAGAAGACGCGCTAAAGACGATAGTACGATGCTCTCCGGAGCTAAGAGCCGCTGCCGGGCGTCTTTCGGCAGAAGCAGCGCTAAGGAGAGCACTGTGAGCGGCACCATCGTCTTTGCGCGAAGAAGCCGCTTCTTCGGCTCCGGGAGCCGGCGAGAGCGGCAGCTTCGGAAAGGTGAAGAAGGAAGCTGTACAACACTGGGATTGTGTGCGCAGCTTGCCAACTGATAGAAAACAGTACTTTTGCACTCTCCTGACTTTGCCAATCACATGAACATTCGATTGGAAGCTGTTTTGGACAACTTTTCTTTTCTTCATGCCAAACACTTGGCAGACCTCCGTGCAACGTCTAGAACACGATGGCAGATGTTTTCTGTGCTGGCACAGGTTTTCCCTGCCAGACATAGTGGAAAAGCTTTTTGCTAAGATGTAGACGAGAAGACGCACTAAAGACGATAGTACGATGCTCTCCGGAGCTAAGAGCCGCTGCCGGGCGTCTTTCGGCAGAAGCCGCGCTAAGGAGAGCACTGTGAGCGGCACCATCGTCTTTGTGCGAAGAAGCCGCTTCTTCGTCTCCGTGAGCCGGCGAGAGCGGCAGCTTCGGAAAGGTGAAGAAGGAAGCTGTACAACACTGGGATTGTGTGCGCAGCTTGCCAACTGATAGGAAACAGTACTGTTGCACTCTCCTGACTTTGCCAATCACATGAACATTCGATTGGAAGCTGTTTTGGACAACTTTTCTTTTCTTCATGCCAAACACTTGGCAGACCTCCGTGCAACGTCTAGAACACGATGGCAGATGTTTTCTGTGCTGGCACAGGTTTTCCCTGCCAGACATAGTGGAAAAGCTTTTTGCTAAGATGTAGACGAGAAGACGCGCTAAAGACGATAGTACGATGCTCTCCGGAGCTAAGAGCCGCTGCCGGGCGTCTTTCGGCAGAAGCAGCGCTAAGGAGAGCACTGTGAGCGGCACCATCGTCTTTGCGCGAAGAAGCCGCTTCTTCGCCTCCGGGAGCCGGCGAAAGCGGCAGCTTCGGAAAGGTGAAGAAGGAAGCTGTACAACACTGGGATTGTGTGCGCAGCTTGCCAACTGATAGAAAACAGTACTTTTGCACTCTCCTGACTTTGCCAATCACATGAACATTCGATTGGAAGCTGTTTTGGACAACTTTTCTTTTCTTCATGCCAAACACTTGGCAGACCTCCGTGCAACGTCTAGAACACGATGGCAGATGTTTTCTGTGCTGGCACAGGTTTTCCCTGCCAGACATAGTGGAAAAGCTTTTTGCTAAGATGTAGACGAGAAGACGCGCTAAAGACGATAGTACGATGCTCTCCGGAGCTAAGAGCCGCTGCCGGGCGTCTTTCGGCAGAAGCAGCGCTAAGGAGAGCACTGTGAGCGGCACCATCGTCTTTGCGCGAAGAAGCCGCTTCTTCGGCTCCGGGAGCCGGCGAGAGCGGCAGCTTCGGAAAGGTGAAGAAGGAAGCTGTACAACACTGGGATTGTGTGCGCAGCTTGCCAACTGATAGAAAACAGTACTTTTGCACTCTCCTGACTTTGCCAATCACATGAACATTCGATTGGAAGCTGTTTTGGACAACTTTTCTTTTCTTCATGCCAAACACTTGGCAGACCTCCGTGCAACGTCTAGAACACGATGGCAGATGTTTTCTGTGCTGGCACAGGTTTTCCCTGCCAGACATAGTGGAAAAGCTTTTTGCTAAGATGTAGACGAGAAGACGCGCTAAAGACGATAGTACGATGCTCTCCGGAGCTAAGAGCCGCTGCCGGGCGTCTTTCGGCAGAAGCAGCGCTAAGGAGAGCACTGTGAGCGGCACCATCGTCTTTGCGCGAAGAAGCCGCTTCTTCGGCTCCGGGAGCCGGCGAGAGCGGCAGCTTCGGAAAGGTGAAGAAGGAAGCTGTACAACACTGGGATTGTGTGCGCAGCTTGCCAACTGATAGGAAACAGTACTGTTGCACTCTCCTGACTTTGCCAATCACATGAACATTCGATTGGAAGCTGTTTTGGACAACTTTTCTTTTCTTCATGCCAAACACTTGGCAGACCTCCGTGCAACGTCTAGAACACGATGGCAGATGTTTTCTGTGCTGGCACAGGTTTTCCCTGCCAGACATAGTGGAAAAGCTTTTTGCTAAGATGTAGACGAGAAGACGCACTAAAGACGATAGTACGATGCTCTCCGGAGCTAAGAGCCGCTGCCGGGCGTCTTTCGGCAGAAGCCGCGCTAAGGAGAGCACTGTGAGCGGCACCATCGTCTTTGTGCGAAGAAGCCGCTTCTTCGTCTCCGTGAGCCGGCGAGAGCGGCAGCTTCGGAAAGGTGAAGAAGGAAGCTGTACAACACTGGGATTGTGTGCGCAGCTTGCCAACTGATAGGAAACAGTACTGTTGCACTCTCCTGACTTTGCCAATCACATGAACATTCGATTGGAAGCTGTTTTGGACAACTTTTCTTTTCTTCATGCCAAACACTTGGCAGACCTCCGTGCAACGTCTAGAACACGATGGCAGATGTTTTCTGTGCTGGCACAGGTTTTCCCTGCCAGACATAGTGGAAAAGCTTTTTGCTAAGATGTAGACGAGAAGACGCGCTAAAGACGATAGTACGATGCTCTCCGGAGCTACGAGCCGCTGCCGGGCGTCTTTCGGCAGAAGCAGCACTCCGGAGAGCACTGTGAGCGGCACCATCGTCTTTGCGGGAAGAAGCCGCTTCTTCGGCTCCGTGAGCCGGCGAGAGCGGCAGCTTCGGAAAGGTGAAGAAGGAAGCTGTACAACACTGGGATTGTGTGCGCAGCTTGCCAACTGATAGAAAACAGTACTTTTGCACTCTCCTGACTTTGCCAATCACATGAACATTCGATTGGAAGCTGTTTTGGACAACTTTTCTTTTCTTCATGCCAAACACTTGGCAGACCTCCGTGCAACGTCTAGAACACGATGGCAGATGTTTTCTGTGCTGGCACAGGTTTTCCCTGCCAGACATAGTGGAAAAGCTTTTTGCTAAGATGTAGACGAGAAGACGCGCTAAAGACGATAGTACGATGCTCTCCGGAGCTAAGAGCCGCTGCCGGGCGTCTTTCGGCAGAAGCCGCGCTAAGGAGAGCACTGTGAGCGGCACCATCGTCTTTGTGCGAAGAAGCCGCTTCTTCGTCTCCGTGAGCCGGCGAGAGCGGCAGCTTCGGAAAGGTGAAGAAGGAAGCTGTACAACACTGGGATTGTGTGCGCAGCTTGCCAACTGATAGAAAACAGTACTTTTGCACTCTCCTGACTTTGCCAATCACATGAACATTCGATTGGAAGCTGTTTTGGACAATTTTTCTTTTCTTCATGCCAAACACTTGGCAGACCTCCGTGCAACGTCTAGAACACGATGGCAGATGTTTTCTGTGCTGGCACAGTTTTTCCCTGCCAGACATAGTGGAAAAGCTTTTTGCTAAGATGTAGACGAGAAGACGCGCTAAAGACGATAGTACGATGCTCTCCGGAGCTAAGAGCCGCTGCCGGGCGTCTTTCGGCAGAAGCCGCGCTAAGGAGAGCACTGTGAGCGGCACCATCGTCCTTGCGGGAAGAAGCCGCTTCTTCGCCTCCGGGAGCCGGCGAGAGCGGCAGCTTCGGAAAGGTGAAGAAGGAAGCTGTACAACACTGGGATTGTGTGCGCAGCTTGCCAACTGATAGAAAACAGTACTTTTGCACTCTCCTGACTTTGCCAATCACATGAACATTCGATTGGAAGCTGTTTTGGACAACTTTTCTTTTCTTCATGCCAAACACTTGGCAGACCTCCGTGCAACGTCTAGAACAGGATGGCAGATGTTTTCTGTGCTGGCACAGTTTTTCCCTGCCAGACATAGTGGAAAAGCTTTTTGCTAAGATGTAGACGAGAAGACGCGCTAAAGACGATAGTACGATGCTCTCCGGAGCTAAGAGCCGCTGCCGGGCGTCTTTCGGCAGAAGCAGCGCTAAGGAGAGCACTGTGAGCGGCACCATCGTCTTTGCGGGAAGAAGCCGCTTCTTCGCCTCGGGGAGCCGGCGAGAGCGGCAGCTTCGGAAAGGTGAAGAAGGAAGCTGTACAACACTGGGATTGTGTGCGCAGCTTGCCAACTGATAGAAAACAGTACTTTTGCACTCTCCTGACTTTGCCAATCACATGAACATTCGATTGGAAGCTGTTTTGGACAACTTTTCTTTTCTTCATGCCAAACACTTGGCAGACCTCCGTGCAACGTCTAGAACACGATGGCAGATGTTTTCTGCGCTGGCACAGGTTTTCCCTGCCAGACATAGTGGAAAAGCTTTTTGCTAAGATGTAGACGAGAAGACGCGCTAAAGACGATAGTACGATGCTCTCCGGAGCTAAGAGCCGCTGCCGGGCGTCTTTCGGCAGAAGCCGCGCTAAGGAGAGCACTGTGAGCGGCACCATCGTCTTTGTGCGAAGAAGCCGCTTCTTCGTCTCCGTGAGCCGGCGAGAGCGGCAGCTTCGGAAAGGTGAAGAAGGAAGCTGTACAACACTGGGATTGTGTGCGCAGCTTGCCAACTGATAGGAAACAGTACTGTTGCACTCTCCTGACTTTGCCAATCACATGAACATTCGATTGGAAGCTGTTTTGGACAACTTTTCTTTTCTTCATGCCAAACACTTGGCAGACCTCCGTGCAACGTCTAGAACACGATGGCAGATGTTTTCTGTGCTGGCACAGGTTTTCCCTGCCAGACATAGTGGAAAAGCTTTTTGCTAAGATGTAGACGAGAAGACGCGCTAAAGACGATAGTACGATGCTCTCCGGAGCTACGAGCCGCTGCCGGGCGTCTTTCGGCAGAAGCAGCACTCCGGAGAGCACTGTGAGCGGCACCATCGTCTTTGTGCGAAGAAGCCGCTTCTTCGTCTCCGTGAGCCGGCGAGAGCGGCAGCTTCGGAAAGGTGAAGAAGGAAGCTGTACAACACTGGGATTGTGTGCGCAGCTTGCCAACTGATAGAAAACAGTACTTTTGCACTCTCCTGACTTTGCCAATCACATGAACATTCGATTGGAAGCTGTTTTGGACAACTTTTCTTTTCTTCATGCCAAACACTTGGCAGACCTCCGTGCAACGTCTAGAACACGATGGCAGATGTTTTCTGTGCTGGCACAGGTTTTCCCTGCCAGACATAGTGGAAAAGCTTTTTGCTAAGATGTAGACGAGAAGACGCGCTAAAGACGATAGTACGATGCTCTCCGGAGCTAAGAGCCGCTGCCGGGCGTCTTTCGGCAGAAGCCGCGCTAAGGAGAGCACTGTGAGCGGCACCATCGTCTTTGTGCGAAGAAGCCGCTTCTTCGTCTCCGTGAGCCGGCGAGAGCGGCAGCTTCGGAAAGGTGAAGAAGGAAGCTGTACAACACTGGGATTGTGTGCGCAGCTTGCCAACTGATAGAAAACAGTACTTTTGCACTCTCCTGACTTTGCCAATCACATGAACATTCGATTGGAAGCTGTTTTGGACAATTTTTCTTTTCTTCATGCCAAACACTTGGCAGACCTCCGTGCAACGTCTAGAACACGATGGCAGATGTTTTCTGTGCTGGCACAGTTTTTCCCTGCCAGACATAGTGGAAAAGCTTTTTGCTAAGATGTAGACGAGAAGACGCGCTAAAGACGATAGTACGATGCTCTCCGGAGCTAAGAGCCGCTGCCGGGCGTCTTTCGGCAGAAGCCGCGCTAAGGAGAGCACTGTGAGCGGCACCATCGTCCTTGCGGGAAGAAGCCGCTTCTTCGCCTCCGGGAGCCGGCGAGAGCGGCAGCTTCGGAAAGGTGAAGAAGGAAGCTGTACAACACTGGGATTGTGTGCGCAGCTTGCCAACTGATAGAAAACAGTACTTTTGCACTCTCCTGACTTTGCCAATCACATGAACATTCGATTGGAAGCTGTTTTGGACAACTTTTCTTTTCTTCATGCCAAACACTTGGCAGACCTCCGTGCAACGTCTAGAACACGATGGCAGATGTTTTCTGTGCTGGCACAGTTTTTCCCTGCCAGACATAGTGGAAAAGCTTTTTGCTAAGATGTAGACGAGAAGACGCGCTAAAGACGATAGTACGATGCTCTCCGGAGCTAAGAGCCGCTGCCGGGCGTCTTTCGGCAGAAGCAGCGCTAAGGAGAGCACTGTGAGCGGCACCATCGTCTTTGCGGGAAGAAGCCGCTTCTTCGCCTCGGGGAGCCGGCGAGAGCGGCAGCTTCGGAAAGGTGAAGAAGGAAGCTGTACAACACTGGGATTGTGTGCGCAGCTTGCCAACTGATAGAAAACAGTACTTTTGCACTCTCCTGACTTTGCCAATCACATGAACATTCGATTGGAAGCTGTTTTGGACAACTTTTCTTTTCTTCATGCCAAACACTTGGCAGACCTCCGTGCAACGTCTAGAACACGATGGCAGATGTTTTCTGCGCTGGCACAGGTTTTCCCTGCCAGACATAGTGGAAAAGCTTTTTGCTAAGATGTAGACGAGAAGACGCGCTAAAGACGATAGTACGATGCTCTCCGGAGCTAAGAGCCGCTGCCGGGCGTCTTTCGGCAGAAGCCGCGCTAAGGAGAGCACTGTGAGCGGCACCATCGTCTTTGTGCGAAGAAGCCGCTTCTTCGTCTCCGTGAGCCGGCGAGAGCGGCAGCTTCGGAAAGGTGAAGAAGGAAGCTGTACAACACTGGGATTGTGTGCGCAGCTTGCCAACTGATAGGAAACAGTACTGTTGCACTCTCCTGACTTTGCCAATCACATGAACATTCGATTGGAAGCTGTTTTGGACAACTTTTCTTTTCTTCATGCCAAACACTTGGCAGACCTCCGTGCAACGTCTAGAACACGATGGCAGATGTTTTCTGTGCTGGCACAGGTTTTCCCTGCCAGACATAGTGGAAAAGCTTTTTGCTAAGATGTAGACGAGAAGACGCGCTAAAGACGATAGTACGATGCTCTCCGGAGCTACGAGCCGCTGCCGGGCGTCTTTCGGCAGAAGCAGCACTCCGGAGAGCACTGTGAGCGGCACCATCGTCTTTGCGGGAAGAAGCCGCTTCTTCGTCTCCGTGAGCCGGCGAGAGCGGCAGCTTCGGAAAGGTGAAGAAGGAAGCTGTACAACACTGGGATTGTGTGCGCAGCTTGCCAACTGATAGAAAACAGTACTTTTGCACTCTCCTGACTTTGCCAATCACATGAACATTCGATTGGAAGCTGTTTTGGACAACTTTTCTTTTCTTCATGCCAAACACTTGGCAGACCTCCGTGCAACGTCTAGAACACGATGGCAGATGTTTTCTGTGCTGGCACAGGTTTTCCCTGCCAGACATAGTGGAAAAGCTTTTTGCTAAGATGTAGACGAGAAGACGCGCTAAAGACGATAGTACGATGCTCTCCGGAGCTAAGAGCCGCTGCCGGGCGTCTTTCGGCAGAAGCCGCGCTAAGGAGAGCACTGTGAGCGGCACCATCGTCTTTGTGCGAAGAAGCCGCTTCTTCGTCTCCGTGAGCCGGCGAGAGCGGCAGCTTCGGAAAGGTGAAGAAGGAAGCTGTACAACACTGGGATTGTGTGCGCAGCTTGCCAACTGATAGAAAACAGTACTTTTGCACTCTCCTGACTTTGCCAATCACATGAACATTCGATTGGAAGCTGTTTTGGACAATTTTTCTTTTCTTCATGCCAAACACTTGGCAGACCTCCGTGCAACGTCTAGAACACGATGGCAGATGTTTTCTGTGCTGGCACAGTTTTTCCCTGCCAGACATAGTGGAAAAGCTTTTTGCTAAGATGTAGACGAGAAGACGCGCTAAAGACGATAGTACGATGCTCTCCGGAGCTAAGAGCCGCTGCCGGGCGTCTTTCGGCAGAAGCCGCGCTAAGGAGAGCACTGTGAGCGGCACCATCGTCCTTGCGGGAAGAAGCCGCTTCTTCGCCTCCGGGAGCCGGCGAGAGCGGCAGCTTCGGAAAGGTGAAGAAGGAAGCTGTACAACACTGGGATTGTGTGCGCAGCTTGCCAACTGATAGAAAACAGTACTTTTGCACTCTCCTGACTTTGCCAATCACATGAACATTCGATTGGAAGCTGTTTTGGACAACTTTTCTTTTCTTCATGCCAAACACTTGGCAGACCTCCGTGCAACGTCTAGAACACGATGGCAGATGTTTTCTGTGCTGGCACAGTTTTTCCCTGCCAGACATAGTGGAAAAGCTTTTTGCTAAGATGTAGACGAGAAGACGCGCTAAAGACGATAGTACGATGCTCTCCGGAGCTAAGAGCCGCTGCCGGGCGTCTTTCGGCAGAAGCAGCGCTAAGGAGAGCACTGTGAGCGGCACCATCGTCTTTGCGGGAAGAAGCCGCTTCTTCGCCTCGGGGAGCCGGCGAGAGCGGCAGCTTCGGAAAGGTGAAGAAGGAAGCTGTACAACACTGGGATTGTGTGCGCAGCTTGCCAACTGATAGAAAACAGTACTTTTGCACTCTCCTGACTTTGCCAATCACATGAACATTCGATTGGAAGCTGTTTTGGACAACTTTTCTTTTCTTCATGCCAAACACTTGGCAGACCTCCGTGCAACGTCTAGAACACGATGGCAGATGTTTTCTGCGCTGGCACAGGTTTTCCCTGCCAGACATAGTGGAAAAGCTTTTTGCTAAGATGTAGACGAGAAGACGCGCTAAAGACGATAGTACGATGCTCTCCGGAGCTAAGAGCCGCTGCCGGGCGTCTTTCGGCAGAAGCCGCGCTAAGGAGAGCACTGTGAGCGGCACCATCGTCTTTGTGCGAAGAAGCCGCTTCTTCGTCTCCGTGAGCCGGCGAGAGCGGCAGCTTCGGAAAGGTGAAGAAGGAAGCTGTACAACACTGGGATTGTGTGCGCAGCTTGCCAACTGATAGGAAACAGTACTGTTGCACTCTCCTGACTTTGCCAATCACATGAACATTCGATTGGAAGCTGTTTTGGACAACTTTTCTTTTCTTCATGCCAAACACTTGGCAGACCTCCGTGCAACGTCTAGAACACGATGGCAGATGTTTTCTGTGCTGGCACAGGTTTTCCCTGCCAGACATAGTGGAAAAGCTTTTTGCTAAGATGTAGACGAGAAGACGCGCTAAAGACGATAGTACGATGCTCTCCGGAGGTAAGAGCCGCTGCCGGGCGTCTTTCGGCAGAAGCAGCACTCCGGAGAGCACTGTGAGCGGCACCATCGTCTTCGCGCGAAGAAGCCGCTTCTTCGCCTCGGGGAGCCGGCGAGAGCGGCAGCTTCGGAAAGGTGAAGAAGGAAGCTGTACAACACTGGGATTGTGTGCGCAGCTTGCCAACTGATAGGAAACAGTACTTTTGCACTCTCCTGACTTTGCCAATCACATGAACATTCGATTGGAAGCTGTTTTGGACAACTTTTCTTTTCTTCATGCCAAACACTTGGCAGACCTCCGTGCAACGTCTAGAACACGATGGCAGATGTTTTCTGTGCTGGCACAGGTTTTCCCTGCCAGACATAGTGGAAAAGCTTTTTGCTAAGATGTAGACGAGAAGACGCGCTAAAGACGATAGTACGATGCTCTCCGGAGCTAAGAGCCGCTGCCGGGCGTCTTTCGGCAGAAGCAGCACTTCGGAGAGCACTGTGAGCGGCACCATCGTCTTCGCGCGAAGAAGCCGCTTCTTCGCCTCCGGGAGCGGGCGAGAGCGGCAGCTTCGGAAAGGTGAAGAAGGAAGCTGTACAACACTGGGATTGTGTGCGCAGCTTGCCAACTGATAGAAAACAGTACTGTTGCACTCTCCTGACTTTGCCAATCACATGAACATTCGATTGGAAGCTGTTTTGGACAACTTTTCTTTTCTTCATGCCAAACACTTGGCAGACCTCCGTGCAACGTCTAGAACACGATGGCAGATGTTTTCTGTGCTGGCACAGGTTTTCCCTGCCAGACATAGTGGAAAAGCTTTTTGCTAAGATGTAGACGAGAAGACGCGCTAAAGACGATAGTACGATGCTCTCCGGAGCTAAGAGCCGCTGCCGGGCGTCTTTCGGCAGAAGCAGCGCTAAGGAGAGCACTGTGAGCGGCACCATCGTCTTTGTGCGAAGAAGCCGCTTCTTCGTCTCCGTGAGCCGGCGAGAGCGGCAGCTTCGGAAAGGTGAAGAAGGAAGCTGTACAACACTGGGATTGTGTGCGCAGCTTGCCAACTGATAGAAAACAGTACTTTTGCACTCTCCTGACTTTGCCAATCACATGAACATTCGATTGGAAGCTGTTTTGGACAACTTTTCTTTTCTTCATGCCAAACACTTGGCAGACCTCCGTGCAACGTCTAGAACACGATGGCAGATGTTTTCTGTGCTGGCACAGTTTTTCCCTGCCAGACATAGTGGAAAAGCTTTTTGCTAAGATGTAGACGAGAAGACGCGCTAAAGACGATAGTACGATGCTCTCCGGAGCTAAGAGCCGCTGCCGGGCGTCTTTCGGCAGAAGCAGCGCTAAGGAGAGCACTGTGAGCGGCACCATCGTCTTCGCGCGAAGAAGCCGCTTCTTCGCCTCCGGGAGCCGGCGAAAGCGGCAGCTTCGGAAAGGTGAAGAAGGAAGCTGTACAACACTGGGATTGTGTGCGCAGCTTGCCAACTGATAGAAAACAGTACTTTTGCACTCTCCTGACTTTGCCAATCACATGAACATTCGATTGGAAGCTGTTTTGGACAACTTTTCTTTTCTTCATGCCAAACACTTGGCAGACCTCCGTGCAACGTCTAGAACACGATGGCAGATGTTTTCTGTGCTGGCACAGTTTTTCCCTGCCAGACATAGTGGAAAAGCTTTTTGCTAAGATGTAGACGAGAAGACGCGCTAAAGACGATAGTACGATGCTCTCCGGAGCTAAGAGCCGCTGCCGGGCGTCTTTCGGCAGAAGCAGCGCTAAGGAGAGCACTGTGAGCGGCACCATCGTCTTCGCGGGAAGAAGCCGCTTTTTCGGCTCCGGGAGCCGGCGAAAGCGGCAGCTTCGGAAAGGTGAAGAAGGAAGCTGTACAACACTGGGATTGTGTGCGCAGCTTGCCAACTGATAGAAAACAGTACTTTTGCACTCTCCTGACTTTGCCAATCACATGAACATTCGATTGGAAGCTGTTTTGGACAACTTTTCTTTTCTTCATGCCAAACACTTGGCAGACCTCCGTGCAACGTCTAGAACACGATGGCAGATGTTTTCTGTGCTGGCACAGTTTTTCCCTGCCAGACATAGTGGAAAAGCTTTTTGCTAAGATGTAGACGAGAAGACGCGCTAAAGACGATAGTACGATGCTCTCCGGAGCTAAGAGCCGCTGCCGGGCGTCTTTCGGCAGAAGCAGCGCTCCGGAGAGCACTGTGAGCGGCACCATCGTCTTCGCGCGAAGAAGCCGCTTCTTCGGCTCCGGGAGCCGGCGAGAGCGGCAGCTTCGGAAAGGTGAAGAAGGAAGCTGTACAACACTGGGATTGTGTGCGCAGCTTGCCAACTGATAGAAAACAGTACTTTTGCACTCTCCTGACTTTGCCAATCACATGAACATTCGATTGGAAGCTGTTTTGGACAACTTTTCTTTTCTTCATGCCAAACACTTGGCAGACCTCCGTGCAACGTCTAGAACACGATGGCAGATGTTTTCTGTGCTGGCACAGGTTTTCCCTGCCAGACATAGTGGAAAAGCTTTTTGCTAAGATGTAGACGAGAAGACGCGCTAAAGACGATAGTACGATGCTCTCCGGAGCTAAGAGCCGCTGCCGGGCGTCTTTCGGCAGAAGCCGCGCTAAGGAGAGCACTGTGAGCGGCACCATCGTCCTTGCGGGAAGAAGCCGCTTCTTCGCCTCCGGGAGCGGGCGAGAGCGGCAGCTTCGGAAAGGTGAAGAAGGAAGCTGTACAACACTGGGATTGTGTGCGCAGCTTGCCAACTGATAGAAAACAGTACTTTTGCACTCTCCTGACTTTGCCAATCACATGAACATTCGATTGGAAGCTGTTTTGGACAACTTTTCTTTTCTTCATGCCAAACACTTGGCAGACCTCCGTGCAACGTCTAGAACACGATGGCAGATGTTTTCTGTGCTGGCACAGTTTTTCCCTGCCAGACATAGTGGAAAAGCTTTTTGCTAAGATGTAGACGAGAAGACGCGCTAAAGACGATAGTACGATGCTCTCCGGAGCTAAGAGCCGCTGCCGGGCGTCTTTCGGCAGAAGCAGCGCTAAGGAGAGCACTGTGAGCGGCACCATCGTCTTTGCGCGAAGAAGCCGCTTCTTCGGCTCCGGGAGCCGGCGAGAGCGGCAGCTTCGGAAAGGTGAAGAAGGAAGCTGTACAACACTGGGATTGTGTGCGCAGCTTGCCAACTGATAGAAAACAGTACTTTTGCACTCTCCTGACTTTGCCAATCACATGAACATTCGATTGGAAGCTGTTTTGGACAACTTTTCTTTTCTTCATGCCAAACACTTGGCAGACCTCCGTGCAACGTCTAGAACACGATGGCAGATGTTTTCTGTGCTGGCACAGGTTTTCCCTGCCAGACATAGTGGAAAAGCTTTTTGCTAAGATGTAGACGAGAAGACGCGCTAAAGACGATAGTACGATGCTCTCCGGAGCTACGAGCCGCTGCCGGGCGTCTTTCGGCAGAAGCAGCACTCCGGAGAGCACTGTGAGCGGCACCATCGTCTTTGCGCGAAGAAGCCGCTTCTTCGCCTCCGGGAGCCGGCGAGAGCGGCAGCTTCGGAAAGGTGAAGAAGGAAGCTGTACAACACTGGGATTGTGTGCGCAGCTTGCCAACTGATAGAAAACAGTACTTTTGCACACTCCTGACTTTGCCAATCACATGAACATTCGATTGGAAGCTGTTTTGGACAACTTTTCTTTTCTTCATGCCAAACACTTGGCAGACCTCCGTGCAACGTCTAGAACACGATGGCAGATGTTTTCTGTGCTGGCACAGGTTTTCCCTGCCAGACATAGTGGAAAAGCTTTTTGCTAAGATGTAGACGAGAAGACGCGCTAAAGACGATAGTACGATGCTCTCCGGAGCTAAGAGCCGCTGCCGGGCGTCTTTCGGCAGAAGCAGCGCTAAGGAGAGCACTGTGAGCGGCACCATCGTCTTTGCGCGAAGAAGCCGCTTCTTCGCCTCCGGGAGCCGGCGAAAGCGGCAGCTTCCGAAAGGTGAAGAAGGAAGCTGTACAACACTGGGATTGTGTGCGCAGCTTGCCAACTGATAGAAAACAGTACTTTTGCACTCTCCTGTCTTTGCCAATCACATGAACAGTCGATTGGAAGCTGTTTTGGACAATTTTTCTTTTCTTCATGCCAAACACTTGGCAGACCTCCGTGCAACGTCTAGAACACGATGGCAGATGTTTTCTGTGCTGGCACAGTTTTTCCCTGCCAGACATAGTGGAAAAGCTTTTTGCTAAGATGTAGACGAGAAGACGCGCTAAAGACGATAGTACGATGCTCTCCGGAGCTAAGAGCCGCTGCCGGGCGTCTTTCGGCAGAAGCCGCGCTAAGGAGAGCACTGTGAGCGGCACCATCGTCCTTGCGGGAAGAAGCCGCTTCTTCGCCTCCGGGAGCCGGCGAGAGCGGCAGCTTCGGAAAGGTGAAGAAGGAAGCTGTACAACACTGGGATTGTGTGCGCAGCTTGCCAACTGATAGAAAACAGTACTTTTGCACTCTCCTGACTTTGCCAATCACATGAACATTCGATTGGAAGCTGTTTTGGACAACTTTTCTTTTCTTCATGCCAAACACTTGGCAGACCTCCGTGCAACGTCTAGAACACGATGGCAGATGTTTTCTGTGCTGGCACAGGTTTTCCCTGCCAGACATAGTGGAAAAGCTTTTTGCTAAGATGTAGACGAGAAGACGCGCTAAAGACGATAGTACGATGCTCTCCGGAGCTAAGAGCCGCTGCCGGGCGTCTTTCGGCAGAAGCAGCGCTAAGGAGAGCACTGTGAGCGGCACCATCGTCTTTGCGGGAAGAAGCCGCTTCTTCGGCTCCGGGAGCCGGCGAGAGCGGCAGCTTCGGAAAGGTGAAGAAGGAAGCTGTACAACACTGGGATTGTGTGCGCAGCTTGCCAACTGATAGAAAACAGTACTTTTGCACTCTCCTGAATTTGCCAATCACATGAACATTCGATTGGAAGCTGTTTTGGACAACTTTTCTTTTCTTCATGCCAAACACTTGGCAGACCTCCGTGCAACGTCTAGAACACGATGGCAGATGTTTTCTGTGCTGGCACAGGTTTTCCCTGCCAGACATAGTGGAAAAGCTTTTTGCTAAGATGTAGACGAGAAGACGCGCTAAAGACGATAGTACGATGCTCTCCGGAGCTAAGAGCCGCTGCCGGGCGTCTTTCGGCAGAAGCCGCGCTAAGGAGAGCACTGTGAGCGGCACCATCGTCTTTGTGCGAAGAAGCCGCTTCTTCGTCTCCGTGAGCCGGCGAGAGCGGCAGCTTCGGAAAGGTGAAGAAGGAAGCTGTACAACACTGGGATTGTGTGCGCAGCTTGCCAACTGATAGGAAACAGTACTGTTGCACTCTCCTGACTTTGCCAATCACATGAACATTCGATTGGAAGCTGTTTTGGACAACTTTTCTTTTCTTCATGCCAAACACTTGGCAGACCTCCGTGCAACGTCTAGAACACGATGGCAGATGTTTTCTGTGCTGGCACAGGTTTTCCCTGCCAGACATAGTGGAAAAGCTTTTTGCTAAGATGTAGACGAGAAGACGCGCTAAAGACGATAGTACGATGCTCTCCGGAGCTAAGAGCCGCTGCCGGGCGTCTTTCGGCAGAAGCAGCACTCCGGAGAGCACTGTGAGCGGCACCATCGTCTTCGCGCGAAGAAGCCGCTTCTTCGCCTCGGGGAGCCGGCGAGAGCGGCAGCTTCGGAAAGGTGAAGAAGGAAGCTGTACAACACTGGGATTGTGTGCGCAGCTTGCCAACTGATAGGAAACAGTACTTTTGCACTCTCCTGACTTTGCCAATCACATGAACATTCGATTGGAAGCTGTTTTGGACAACTTTTCTTTTCTTCATGCCAAACACTTGGCAGACCTCCGTGCAACGTCTAGAACACGATGGCAGATGTTTTCTGTGCTGGCACAGTTTTTCCCTGCCAGACATAGTGGAAAAGCTTTTTGCTAAGATGTAGACGAGAAGACGCGCTAAAGACGATAGTACGATGCTCTCCGGAGCTAAGAGCCGCTGCCGGGCGTCTTTCGGCAGAAGCAGCACTTCGGAGAGCACTGTGAGCGGCACCATCGTCCTTGCGGGAAGAAGCCGCTTCTTCGCCTCCGGGAGCCGGCGAGAGCGGCAGCTTCGGAAAGGTGAAGAAGGAAGCTGTACAACACTGGGATTGTGTGCGCAGCTTGCCAACTGATAGAAAACAGTACTTTTGCACTCTCCTGACTTTGCCAATCACATGAACATTCGATTGGAAGCTGTTTTGGACAACTTTTCTTTTCTTCATGCCAAACACTTGGCAGACCTCCGTGCAACGTCTAGAACACGATGGCAGATGTTTTCTGTGCTGGCACAGTTTTTCCCTGCCAGACATAGTGGAAAAGCTTTTTGCTAAGATGTAGACGAGAAGACGTGCTAAAGACGATAGTACGATGCTCTCCGGAGCTAAGAGCCGCTGCCGGGCGTCTTTCGGCAGAAGCAGCGCTCCGGAGAGCACTGTGAGCGGCACCATCGTCTTTGCGCGAAGAAGCCGCTTCTTCGGCTCCGGGAGCCGGCGAGAGCGGCAGCTTCGGAAAGGTGAAGAAGGAAGCTGTACAACACTGGGATTGTGTGCGCAGCTTGCCAACTGATAGAAAACAGTACTTTTGCACTCTCCTGACTTTGCCAATCACATGAACATTCGATTGGAAGCTGTTTTGGACAACTTTTCTTTTCTTCATGCCAAACACTTGGCAGACCTCCGTGCAACGTCTAGAACACGATGGCAGATGTTTTCTGTGCTGGCACAGTTTTTCCCTGCCAGACATAGTGGAAAAGCTTTTTGCTAAGATGTAGACGAGAAGACGCGCTAAAGACGATAGTACGATGCTCTCCGGAGCTAAGAGCCGCTGCCGGGCGTCTTTCGGAGAAGCCGCGCTAAGGAGAGCACTGTGAGCGGCACCATCGTCCTTGTGGGAAGAAGCCGCTTCTTCGGCTCCGGGAGCCGGCGAGAGCGGCAGCTTCGGAAAGGTGAAGAAGGAAGCTGTACAACACTGGGATTGTGTGCGCAGCTTGCCAACTGATAGAAAACAGTACTTTTGCACTCTCCTGACTTTCCCAATCACATGAACATTCGATTGGAAGCTGTTTTGGACAACTTTTCTTTTCTTCATGCCAAACACTTGGCAGACCTCCGTGCAACGTCTAGAACACGATGGCAGATGTTTTCTGTGCTGGCACAGGTTTTCCCTGCCAGACATAGTGGAAAAGCTTTTTGCTAAGATGTAGACGAGAAGACGCGCTAAAGACGATAGTACGATGCTCTCCGGAGCTAAGAGCCGCTGCCGGGCGTCTTTCGGCAGAAGCAGCGCTAAGGAGAGCACTGTGAGCGGCACCATCGTCTTTGCGCGAAGAAGCCGCTTCTTCGGCTCCGGGAGCCGGCGAGAGCGGCAGCTTCGGAAAGGTGAAGAAGGAAGCTGTACAACACTGGGATTGTGTGCGCAGCTTGCCAACTGATAGAAAACAGTACTTTTGCACTCTCCTGACTTTGCCAATCACATGAACATTCGATTGGAAGCTGTTTTGGACAACTTTTCTTTTCTTCATGCCAAACACTTGGCAGACCTCTGTGCAACGTCTAGAACACGATGGCAGATGTTTTCTGTGCTGGCACAGGTTTTCCCTGCCAGACATAGTGGAAAAGCTTTTTGCTAAGATGTAGACGAGAAGACGCGCTAAAGACGATAGTACGATGCTCTCCGGAGCTAAGAGCCGCTGCCGGGCGTCTTTCGGCAGAAGCCGCGCTAAGGAGAGCACTGTGAGCGGCACCATCGTCTTTGTGCGAAGAAGCCGCTTCTTCGTCTCCGTGAGCCGGCGAGAGCGGCAGCTTCGGAAAGGTGAAGAAGGAAGCTGTACAACACTGGGATTGTGTGCGCAGCTTGCCAACTGATAGGAAACAGTACTGTTGCACTCTCCTGACTTTGCCAATCACATGAACATTCGATTGGAAGCTGTTTTGGACAACTTTTCTTTTCTTCATGCCAAACACTTGGCAGACCTCCGTGCAACGTCTAGAACACGATGGCTGATGTTTTCTGTGCTGGCACAGGTTTTCCCTGCCAGACATAGTGGAAAAGCTTTTTGCTAAGATGTAGACGAGAAGACGCGCTAAAGACGATAGTACGATGCTCTCCGGAGCTACGAGCCGCTGCCGGGCGTCTTTCGGCAGAAGCAGCACTCCGGAGAGCACTGTGAGCGGCACCATCTTCTTTGTGCGAAGAAGCCGCTTCTTCGCCTCCGGGAGCCGGCGAGAGCGGCAGCTTCGGAAAGGTGAAGAAGGAAGCTGTACAACACTGGGATTGTGTGCGCAGCTTGCCAACTGATAGGAAACAGTACTTTTGCACTCTCCTGACTTTGCCAATCACATGAACATTCGATTGGAAGCTGTTTTGGACAACTTTTCTTTTCTCCCTGCCAAACACTTGGCAGACCTCCGTGCAACGTCTAGAACACGATGGCAGATGTTTTCTGTGCTGGAACAGGTTTTCCCTGCCAGACATAGTGGAAAAGCTTTTTGCTAAGATGTAGAGGAGAAGACGCGCTAAAGACGATAGTACGATGCTCTCCGGAGCTAAGAGCCGCTGCCGGGCGTCTTTCGGCAGAAGCAGCGCTAAGGAGAGCACTGTGAGCGGCACCATCGTCTTTGCGCGAAGAAGCCGCTTCTTCGGCTCCGGGAGCCGGCGAGAGCGGCAGCTTCGGAAAGGTGAAGAAGGAAGCTGTACAACACTGGGATTGTGTGCGCAGCTTGCGAACTGATAGAAAACAGTACTTTTGCACTCTCCTGACTTTGCCAATCACATGAACATTCGATTGGAAGCTGTTTTGGACAACTTTTCTTTTCTTCATGCCAAACACTTGGCAGACCTCCGTGCAACGTCTAGAACACGATGGCAGATGTTTTCTGTGCTGGCACAGGTTTTCCCTGCCAGACATAGTGGAAAAGCTTTTTGCTAAGATGTAGACGAGAAGACGCGCTAAAGACGATAGTACGATGCTCTCCGGAGCTAAGAGCCGCTGCCGGGCGTCTTTCGGCAGAAGCAGCGCTAAGGAGAGCACTGTGAGCGGCACCATCGTCTTCGCGCGAAGAAGCCGCTTCTTCGCCTCCGGGAGCCGGCGAAAGCGGCAGCTTCGGAAAGGTGAAGAAGGAAGCTGTACAACACTGGGATTGTGTGCGCAGCTTGCCAACTGATAGAAAACAGTACTTTTGCACTCTCCTGACTTTGCCAATCACATGAACATTCGATTGGAAGCTGTTTTGGACAACTTTTCTTTTCTTCATGCCAAACACTTGGCAGACCTCCGTGCAACGTCTAGAACACGATGGCAGATGTTTTCTGTGCTGGCACAGTTTTTCCCTGCCAGACATAGTGGAAAAGCTTTTTGCTAAGATGTAGACGAGAAGACGCGCTAAAGACGATAGTACGATGCTCTCCGGAGCTACGAGCCGCTGCCGGGCGTCTTTCGGCAGAAGCCGCGCTAAGGAGAGCACTGTGAGCGGCACCATCGTCTTTGTGCGAAGAAGCCGCTTCTTCGTCTCCGTGAGCCGGCGAGAGCGGCAGCTTCGGAAAGGTGAAGAAGGAAGCTGTACAACACTGGGATTGTGTGCGCAGCTTGCCAACTGATAGGAAACAGTACTGTTGCACTCTCCTGACTTTGCCAATCACATGAACATTCGATTGGAAGCTGTTTTGGACAACTTTTCTTTTCTTCATGCCAAACACTTGGCAGACCTCCGTGCAACGTCTAGAACACGATGGCAGATGTTTTCTGTGCTGGCACAGGTTTTCCCTGCCAGACATAGTGGAAAAGCTTTTTGCTAAGATGTAGACGAGAAGACGCGCTAAAGACGATAGTACGATGCTCTCCGGAGCTAAGAGCCGCTGCCGGGCGTCTTTCGGCAGAAGCAGCACTCCGGAGAGCACTGTGAGCGGCACCATCGTCTTCGCGCGAAGAAGCCGCTTCTTCGCCTCGGGGAGCCGGCGAGAGCGGCAGCTTCGGAAAGGTGAAGAAGGAAGCTGTACAACACTGGGATTGTGTGCGCAGCTTGCCAACTGATAGGAAACAGTACTTTTGCACTCTCCTGACTTTGCCAATCACATGAACATTCGATTGGAAGCTGTTTTGGACAACTTTTCTTTTCTTCATGCCAAACACTTGGCAGACCTCCGTGCAACGTCTAGAACACGATGGCAGATGTTTTCTGTGCTGGCACAGTTTTTCCCTGCCAGACATAGTGGAAAAGCTTTTTGCTAAGATGTAGACGAGAAGACGCGCTAAAGACGATAGTACGATGCTCTCCGGAGCTAAGAGCCGCTGCCGGGCGTCTTTCGGCAGAAGCAGCACTTCGGAGAGCACTGTGAGCGGCACCATCGTCCTTGCGGGAAGAAGCCGCTTCTTCGCCTCCGGGAGCCGGCGAGAGCGGCAGCTTCGGAAAGGTGAAGAAGGAAGCTGTACAACACTGGGATTGTGTGCGCAGCTTGCCAACTGATAGAAAACAGTACTTTTGCACTCTCCTGACTTTGCCAATCACATGAACATTCGATTGGAAGCTGTTTTGGACAACTTTTCTTTTCTTCATGCCAAACACTTGGCAGACCTCCGTGCAACGTCTAGAACACGATGGCAGATGTTTTCTGTGCTGGCACAGTTTTTCCCTGCCAGACATAGTGGAAAAGCTTTTTGCTAAGATGTAGACGAGAAGACGCGCTAAAGACGATAGTACGATGCTCTCCGGAGCTAAGAGCCGCTGCCGGGCGTCTTTCGGCAGAAGCAGCGCTAAGGAGAGCACTGTGAGCGGCACCATCGTCTTCGCGTGAAGAAGCCGCTTTTTCGGCTCCGGGAGCCGGCGAAAGCGGCAGCTTCGGAAAGGTGAAGAAGGAAGCTGTACAACACTGGGATTGTGTGCGCAGCTTGCCAACTGATAGAAAACAGTACTTTTGCACTCTCCTGACTTTGCCAATCACATGAACATTCGATTGGAAGCTGTTTTGGACAACTTTTCTTTTCTTCATGCCAAACACTTGGCAGACCTCCGTGCAACGTCTAGAACACGATGGCAGATGTTTTCTGTGCTGGCACAGTTTTTCCCTGCCAGACATAGTGGAAAAGCTTTTTGCTAAGATGTAGACGAGAAGACGCGCTAAAGACGATAGTACGATGCTCTCCGGAGCTACGAGCCGCTGCCGGGCGTCTTTCGGCAGAAGCCGCGCTAAGGAGAGCACTGTGAGCGGCACCATCGTCTTTGTGCGAAGAAGCCGCTTCTTCGTCTCCGTGAGCCGGCGAGAGCGGCAGCTTCGGAAAGGTGAAGAAGGAAGCTGTACAACACTGGGATTGTGTGCGCAGCTTGCCAACTGATAGGAAACAGTACTGTTGCACTCTCCTGACTTTGCCAATCACATGAACATTCGATTGGAAGCTGTTTTGGACAACTTTTCTTTTCTTCATGCCAAACACTTGGCAGACCTCCGTGCAACGTCTAGAACACGATGGCAGATGTTTTCTGTGCTGGCACAGGTTTTCCCTGCCAGACATAGTGGAAAAGCTTTTTGCTAAGATGTAGACGAGAAGACGCGCTAAAGACGATAGTACGATGCTCTCCGGAGCTAAGAGCCGCTGCCGGGCGTCTTTCGGCAGAAGCAGCACTCCGGAGAGCACTGTGAGCGGCACCATCGTCTTCGCGCGAAGAAGCCGCTTCTTCGCCTCGGGGAGCCGGCGAGAGCGGCAGCTTCGGAAAGGTGAAGAAGGAAGCTGTACAACACTGGGATTGTGTGCGCAGCTTGCCAACTGATAGAAAACAGTACTTTTGCACTCTCCTGACTTTGCCAATCACATGAACATTCGATTGGAAGCTGTTTTGGACAACTTTTCTTTTCTTCATGCCAAACACTTGGCAGACCTCCGTGCAACGTCTAGAACACGATGGCAGATGTTTTCTGTGCTGGCACAGTTTTTCCCTGCCAGACATAGTGGAAAAGCTTTTTGCTAAGATGTAGACGAGAAGACGCGCTAAAGACGATAGTACGATGCTCTCCGGAGCTAAGAGCCGCTGCCGGGCGTCTTTCGGCAGAAGCAGCACTTCGGAGAGCACTGTGAGCGGCACCATCGTCCTTGCGGGAAGAAGCCGCTTCTTCGCCTCCGGGAGCCGGCGAGAGCGGCAGCTTCGGAAAGGTGAAGAAGGAAGCTGTACAACACTGGGATTGTGTGCGCAGCTTGCCAACTGATAGAAAACAGTACTTTTGCACTCTCCTGACTTTGCCAATCACATGAACATTCGATTGGAAGCTGTTTTGGACAACTTTTCTTTTCTTCATGCCAAACACTTGGCAGACCTCCGTGCAACGTCTAGAACACGATGGCAGATGTTTTCTGTGCTGGCACAGTTTTTCCCTGCCAGACATAGTGGAAAAGCTTTTTGCTAAGATGTAGACGAGAAGACGCGCTAAAGACGATAGTACGATGCTCTCCGGAGCTAAGAGCCGCTGCCGGGCGTCTTTCGGCAGAAGCAGCGCTAAGGAGAGCACTGTGAGCGGCACCATCGTCTTCGCGTGAAGAAGCCGCTTTTTCGGCTCCGGGAGCCGGCGAAAGCGGCAGCTTCGGAAAGGTGAAGAAGGAAGCTGTACAACACTGGGATTGTGTGCGCAGCTTGCCAACTGATAGAAAACAGTACTTTTGCACTCTCCTGACTTTGCCAATCACATGAACATTCGATTGGAAGCTGTTTTGGACAACTTTTCTTTTCTTCATGCCAAACACTTGTCAGACCTCCGTGCAACGTCTAGAACACGATGGCAGATGTTTTCTGTGCTGGCACAGTTTTTCCCTGCCAGACATAGTGGAAAAGCTTTTTGCTAAGATGTAGACGAGAAGACGTGCTAAAGACGATAGTACGATGCTCTCCGGAGCTAAGAGCCGCTGCCGGGCGTCTTTCGGCAGAAGCAGCGCTCCGGAGAGCACTGTGAGCGGCACCATCGTCTTTGCGCGAAGAAGCCGCTTCTTCGGCTCCGGGAGCCGGCGAGAGCGGCAGCTTCGGAAAGGTGAAGAAGGAAGCTGTACAACACTGGGATTGTGTGCGCAGCTTGCCAACTGATAGAAAACAGTACTTTTGCACTCTCCTGACTTTGCCAATCACATGAACATTCGATTGGAAGCTGTTTTGGACAACTTTTCTTTTCTTCATGCCAAACACTTGGCAGACCTCCGTGCAACGTCTAGAACACGATGGCAGATGTTTTCTGTGCTGGCACAGTTTTTCCCTGCCAGACATAGTGGAAAAGCTTTTTGCTAAGATGTAGACGAGAAGACGCGCTAAAGACGATAGTACGATGCTCTCCGGAGCTAAGAGCCGCTGCCGGGCGTCTTTCGGAGAAGCCGCGCTAAGGAGAGCACTGTGAGCGGCACCATCGTCCTTGTGGGAAGAAGCCGCTTCTTCGGCTCCGGGAGCCGGCGAGAGCGGCAGCTTCGGAAAGGTGAAGAAGGAAGCTGTACAACACTGGGATTGTGTGCGCAGCTTGCCAACTGATAGAAAACAGTACTTTTGCACTCTCCTGACTTTGCCAATCACATGAACATTCGATTGGAAGCTGTTTTGGACAACTTTTCTTTTCTTCATGCCAAACACTTGGCAGACCTCCGTGCAACGTCTAGAACACGATGGCAGATGTTTTCTGTGCTGGCACAGTTTTTCCCTGCCAGACATAGTGGAAAAGCTTTTTGCTAAGATGTAGACGAGAAGACGCGCTAAAGACGATAGTACGATGCTCTCCGGAGCTAAGAGCCGCTGCCGGGCGTCTTTCGGCAGAAGCAGCGCTAAGGAGAGCACTGTGAGCGGCACCATCGTCTTTGCGCGAAGAAGCCGCTTCTTCGGCTCCGGGAGCCGGCGAGAGCGGCAGCTTCGGAAAGGTGAAGAAGGAAGCTGTACAACACTGGGATTGTGTGCGCAGCTTGCCAACTGATAGAAAACAGTACTTTTGCACTCTCCTGACTTTGCCAATCACATGAACATTCGATTGGAAGCTGTTTTGGACAACTTTTCTTTTCTTCATGCCAAACACTTGGCAGACCTCCGTGCAACGTCTAGAACACGATGGCAGATGTTTTCTGTGCTGGCACAGGTTTTCCCTGCCAGACATAGTGGAAAAGCTTTTTGCTAAGATGTAGACGAGAAGACGCGCTAAAGACGATAGTACGATGCTCTCCGGAGCTAAGAGCCGCTGCCGGGCGTCTTTCGGCAGAAGCCGCGCTAAGGAGAGCACTGTGAGCGGCACCATCGTCTTTGTGCGAAGAAGCCGCTTCTTCGTCTCCGTGAGCCGGCGAGAGCGGCAGCTTCGGAAAGGTGAAGAAGGAAGCTGTACAACACTGGGATTGTGTGCGCAGCTTGCCAACTGATAGGAAACAGTACTGTTGCACTCTCCTGACTTTGCCAATCACATGAACATTCGATTGGAAGCTGTTTTGGACAACTTTTCTTTTCTTCATGCCAAACACTTGGCAGACCTCCGTGCAACGTCTAGAACACGATGGCTGATGTTTTCTGTGCTGGCACAGGTTTTCCCTGCCAGACATAGTGGAAAAGCTTTTTGCTAAGATGTAGACGAGAAGACGCGCTAAAGACGATAGTACGATGCTCTCCGGAGCTACGAGCCGCTGCCGGGCGTCTTTCGGCAGAAGCAGCACTCCGGAGAGCACTGTGAACGGCACCATCTTCTTTGTGCGAAGAAGCCGCTTCTTCGCCTCCGGGAGCCGGCGAGAGCGGCAGCTTCGGAAAGGTGAAGAAGGAAGCTGTACAACACTGGGATTGTGTGCGCAGCTTGCCAACTGATAGGAAACAGTACTTTTGCACTCTCCTGACTTTGCCAATCACATGAACATTCGATTGGAAGCTGTTTTGGACAACTTTTCTTTTCTCCCTGCCAAACACTTGGCAGACCTCCGTGCAACGTCTAGAACACGATGGCAGATGTTTTCTGTGCTGGAACAGGTTTTCCCTGCCAGACATAGTGGAAAAGCTTTTTGCTAAGATGTAGAGGAGAAGACGCGCTAAAGACGATAGTACGATGCTCTCCGGAGCTAAGAGCCGCTGCCGGGCGTCTTTCGGCAGAAGCAGCGCTAAGGAGAGCACTGTGAGCGGCACCATCGTCTTCGCGCGAAGAAGCCGCTTCTTCGGCTCCGGGAGCCGGCGAGAGCGGCAGCTTCGGAAAGGTGAAGAAGGAAGCTGTACAACACTGGGATTGTGTGCGCAGCTTGCCAACTGATAGAAAACAGTACTTTTGCACTCTCCTGACTTTGCCAATCACATGAACATTCGATTGGAAGCTGTTTTGGACAACTTTTCTTTTCTTCATGCCAAACACTTGGCAGACCTCCGTGCAACGTCTAGAACACGATGGCAGATGTTTTCTGTGCTGGCACAGGTTTTCCCTGCCAGACATAGTGGAAAAGCTTTTTGCTAAGATGTAGACGAGAAGACGCGCTAAAGACGATAGTACGATGCTCTCCGGAGCTAAGAGCCGCTGCCGGGCGTCTTTCGGCAGAAGCAGCGCTAAGGAGAGCACTGTGAGCGGCACCATCGTCTTCGCGCGAAGAAGCCGCTTCTTCGCCTCCGGGAGCCGGCGAGAGCGGCAGCTTCGGAAAGGTGAAGAAGGAAGCTGTACAACACTGGGATTGTGTGCGCAGCTTGCCAACTGATAGAAAACAGTACTTTTGCACTCTCCTGACTTTGCCAATCACATGAACATTCGATTGGAAGCTGTTTTGGACAACTTTTCTTTTCTTCATGCCAAACACTTGGCAGACCTCCGTGCAACGTCTAGAACACGATGGCAGATGTTTTCTGTGCTGGCACAGTTTTTCCCTGCCAGACATAGTGGAAAAGCTTTTTGCTAAGATGTAGACGAGAAGACGCGCTAAAGACGATAGTACGATGCTCTCCGGAGCTAAGAGCCGCTGCCGGGCGTCTTTCGGCAGAAGCAGCGCTAAGGAGAGCACTGTGAGCGGCACCATCGTCTTCGCGTGAAGAAGCCGCTTTTTCGGCTCCGGGAGCCGGCGAAAGCGGCAGCTTCGGAAAGGTGAAGAAGGAAGCTGTACAACACTGGGATTGTGTGCGCAGCTTGCCAACTGATAGAAAACAGTACTTTTGCACTCTCCTGACTTTGCCAATCACATGAACATTCGATTGGAAGCTGTTTTGGACAACTTTTCTTTTCTTCATGCCAAACACTTGGCAGACCTCCGTGCAACGTCTAGAACACGATGGCAGATGTTTTCTGTGCTGGCACAGTTTTTCCCTGCCAGACATAGTGGAAAAGCTTTTTGCTAAGATGTAGACGAGAAGACGCGCTAAAGACGATAGTATGATGCTCTCCGGAGCTAAGAGCCGCTGCCGGGCGTCTTTCGGCAGAAGCAGCGCTCCGGAGAGCACTGTGAGCGGCACCATCGTCTTCGCGCGAAGAAGCCGCTTCTTCGGCTCCGGGAGCCGGCGAGAGCGGCAGCTTCGGAAAGGTGAAGAAGGAAGCTGTACAACACTGGGATTGTGTGCGCAGCTTGCCAACTGATAGAAAACAGTACTTTTGCACTCTCCTGACTTTGCCAATCACATGAACATTCGATTGGAAGCTGTTTTGGACAACTTTTCTTTTCTTCATGCCAAACACTTGGCAGACCTCCGTGCAACGTCTAGAACACGATGGCAGATGTTTTCTGTGCTGGCACAGTTTTTCCCTGCCAGACATAGTGGAAAAGCTTTTTGCTAAGATGTAGACGAGAAGACGCGCTAAAGACGATAGTACGATGCTCTCCGGAGCTAAGAGCCGCTGCCGGGCGTCTTTCGGCAGAAGCCGCGCTAAGGAGAGCACTGTGAGCGGCACCATCGTCCTTGTGGGAAGAAGCCGCTTCTTCGCCTCCGGGAGCCGGCGAGAGCGGCAGCTTCGGAAAGGTGAAGAAGGAAGCTGTACAACACTGGGATTGTGTGCGCAGCTTGCCAACTGATAGAAAACAGTACTTTTGCACTCTCCTGACTTTGCCAATCACATGAACATTCGATTGGAAGCTGTTTTGGACAACTTTTCTTTTCTTCATGCCAAACACTTGGCAGACCTCCGTGCAACGTCTAGAACACGATGGCAGATGTTTTCTGTGCTGGCACAGGTTTTCCCTGCCAGACATAGTGGAAAAGCTTTTTGCTAAGATGTAGACGAGAAGACGCGCTAAAGACGATAGTACGATGCTCTCCGGAGCTAAGAGCCGCTGCCGGGCGTCTTTCGGCAGAAGCAGCGCTAAGGAGAGCACTGTGAGCGGCACCATCGTCTTTGCGCGAAGAAGCCGCTTCTTCGGCTCCGGGAGCCGGCGAGAGCGGCAGCTTCGGAAAGGTGAAGAAGGAAGCTGTACAACACTGGGATTGTGTGCGCAGCTTGCCAACTGATAGAAAACAGTACTTTTGCACTCTCCTGACTTTGCCAATCACATGAACATTCGATTGGAAGCTGTTTTGGACAACTTTTCTTTTCTTCATGCCAAACACTTGGCAGACCTCCGTGCAACGTCTAGAACACGATGGCAGATGTTTTCTGTGCTGGCACAGGTTTTCCCTGCCAGACATAGTGGAAAAGCTTTTTGCTAAGATGTAGACGAGAAGACGCGCTAAAGACGATAGTACGATGCTCTCCGGAGCTAAGAGCCGCTGCCGGGCGTCTTTCGGCAGAAGCAGCGCTAAGGAGAGCACTGTGAGCGGCACCATCGTCTTCGCGCGAAGAAGCCGCTTCTTCGCCTCCGGGAGCCGGCGAAAGCGGCAGCTTCGGAAAGGTGAAGAAGGAAGCTGTACAACACTGGGATTGTGTGCGCAGCTTGCCAACTGATAGAAAACAGTACTTTTGCACTCTTCTGACTTTGCCAATCACATGAACATTCGATTGGAAGCTGTTTTGGACAACTTTTCTTTTCTTCATGCCAAACACTTGGCAGACCTCCGTGCAACGTCTAGAACACGATGGCAGATGTTTTCTGTGCTGGCACAGTTTTTCCCTGCCAGACATAGTGGAAAAGCTTTTTGCTAAGATGTAGACGAGAAGACGCGCTAAAGACGATAGTACGATGCTCTCCGGAGCTAAGAGCCGCTGCCGGGCGTCTTTCGGCAGAAGCAGCGCTAAGGAGAGCACTGTGAGCGGCACCATCGTCTTTGCGCGAAGAAGCCGCTTTTTCGGCTCCGGGAGCCGGCGAAAGCGGCAGCTTCGGAAAGGTGAAGAAGGAAGCTGTACAACACTGGGATTGTGTGCGCAGCTTGCCAACTGATAGAAAACAGTACTTTTGCACTCTCCTGACTTTGCCAATCACATGAACATTCGATTGGAAGCTGTTTTGGACAACTTTTCTTTTCTTCATGCCAAACACTTGGCAGACCTCCGTGCAACGTCTAGAACACGATGGCAGATGTTTTCTGTGCTGGCACAGTTTTTCCCTGCCAGACATAGTGGAAAAGCTTTTTGCTAAGATGTAGACGAGAAGACGCGCTAAAGACGATAGTACGATGCTCTCCGGAGCTAAGAGCCGCTGCCGGGCGTCTTTCGGCAGAAGCAGCGCTCCGGAGAGCACTGTGAGCGGCACCATCGTCTTCGCGCGAAGAAGCCGCTTCTTCGGCTCCGGGAGCCGGCGTGAGCGGCAGCTTCGGAAAGGTGAAGAAGGAAGCTGTACAACACTGGGATTGTGTGCGCAGCTTGCCAACTGATAGAAAACAGTACTTTTGCACTCTCCTGACTTTGCCAATCACATGAACATTCGATTGGAAGCTGTTTTGGACAACTTTTCTTTTCTTCATGCCAAACACTTGGCAGACCTCCGTGCAACGTCTAGAACACGATGGCAGATGTTTTCTGTGCTGGCACAGTTTTTCCCTGCCAGACATAGTGGAAAAGCTTTTTGCTAAGATGTAGACGAGAAGACGCGCTAAAGACGATAGTACGATGCTCTCCGGAGCTAAGAGCCGCTGCCGGGCGTCTTTCGGCAGAAGCCGCGCTAAGGAGAGCACTGTGAGCGGCACCATCGTCCTTGTGGAAAGAAGCCGCTTCTTCGCCTCCGGGAGCCGGCGAGAGCGGCAGCTTCGGAAAGGTGAAGAAGGAAGCTGTACAACACTGGGATTGTGTGCGCAGCTTGCCAACTGATAGAAAACAGTACTTTTGCACTCTCCTGACTTTGCCAATCACATGAATATTCGATTGGAAGCTGTTTTGGACAACTTTTCTTTTCTTCATGCCAAACACTTGGCAGACCTCCGTGCAACGTCTAGAACACGATGGCAGATGTTTTCTGTGCTGGCACAGGTTTTCCCTGCCAGACATAGTGGAAAAGCTTTTTGCTAAGATGTAGACGAGAAGACGCGCTAAAGACGATAGTACGATGCTCTCCGGAGCTAAGAGCCGCTGCCGGGCATCTTTCGGCAGAAGCAGCGCTAAGGAGAGCACTGTGAGCGGCACCATCGTCTTTGCGCGAAGAAGCCGCTTCTTCGGCTCCGGGAGCCGGCGAGAGCGGCAGCTTCGGAAAGGTGAAGAAGGAAGCTGTACAACACTGGGATTGTGTGCGCAGCTTGCCAACTGATAGAAAACAGTACTTTTGCACTCTCCTGACTTTGCCAATCACATGAACATTCGATTGGAAGCTGTTTTGGACAACTTTTCTTTTCTTCATGCCAAACACTTGGCAGACCTCCGTGCAACGTCTAGAACACAATGGCAGATGTTTTCTGTGCTGGCACAGGTTTTCCCTGCCAGACATAGTGGAAAAGCTTTTTGCTAAGATGTAGACGAGAAGACGCGCTAAAGACGATAGTACGATGCTCTCCGGAGCTAAGAGCCGCTGCCGGGCGTCTTTCGGCAGAAGCCGCGCTAAGGAGAGCACTGTGAGCGGCACCATCGTCTTTGTGCGAAGAAGCCGCTTCTTCGTCTCCGGGAGCCGGCGAGAGCGGCAGCTTCGGAAAGGTGAAGAAGGAAGCTGTACAACACTGGGATTGTGTGCGCAGCTTGCCAACTGATAGGAAACAGTACTTTTGCACTCTCCTGACTTTGCCAATCACATGAACATTCGATTGGAAGCTGTTTTGGACAACTTTTCTTTTCTCCCTGCCAAACACTTGGCAGACCTCCGTGCAACGTCTAGAACACGATGGGAGATGTTTTCTGTGCTGGAACAGGTTTTCCCTGCCAGACATAGTGGAAAAGCTTTTTGCTAAGATGTAGAGGAGAAGACGCGCTAAAGACGATAGTACGATGCTCTCCGGAGCTAAGAGCCGCTGCCGGGCGTCTTTCGGCAGAAGCAGCGCTAAGGAGAGCACTGTGAGCGGCACCATCGTCTTTGCGCGAAGAAGCCGCTTCTTCGGCTCCGGGAGCCGGCGAGAGCGGCAGCTTCGGAAAGTTGAAGAAGGAAGCTGTACAACACTGGGATTGTGTGCGCAGCTTGCCAACTGATAGAAAACAGTACTTTTGCACTCTCCTGACTTTGCCAATCACATGAACATTCGATTGGAAGCTGTTTTGGACAACTTTTCTTTTCTTCATGCCAAACACTTGGCAGACCTCCGTGCAACGTCTAGAACACGATGGCAGATGTTTTCTGTGCTGGCACAGGTTTTCCCTGCCAGACATAGTGGAAAAGCTTTTTGCTAAGATGTAGACGAGAAGACGCGCTAAAGACGATAGTACGATGCTCTCCGGAGCTAAGAGCCGCTGCCGGGCGTCTTTCGGCAGAAGCAGCACTCCGGAGAGCACTGTGAGCGGCACCATCGTCTTCGCGCGAAGAAGCCGCTTCTTCGCCTCCGGGAGCCGGCGAGAGCGGCAGCTTCGGAAAGGTGAAGAAGGAAGCTGTACAACACTGGGATTGTGTGCGCAGCTTGCCAACTGATAGAAAACAGTACTTTTGCACTCTCCTGACTTTGCCAATCACATGAACATTCGATTGGAAGCTGTTTTGGACAACTTTTCTTTTCTTCATGCCAAACACTTGTCAGACCTCCGTGCAACGTCTAGAACACGATGGCAGATGTTTTCTGTGCTGGCACAGTTTTTCCCTGCCAGACATAGTGGAAAAGCTTTTTGCTAAGATGTAGACGAGAAGACGCGCTAAAGACGATAGTACGATGCTCTCCGGAGCTAAGAGCCGCTGCCGGGCGTCTTTCGGCAGAAGCAGCGCTCCGGAGAGCACTGTGAGCGGCACCATCGTCTTCGCGCGAAGAAGCCGCTTCTTCGGCTCCGGGAGCCGGCGTGAGCGGCAGCTTCGGAAAGGTGAAGAAGGAAGCTGTACAACACTGGGATTGTGTGCGCAGCTTGCCAACTGATAGAAAACAGTACTTTTGCACTCTCCTGACTTTGCCAATCACATGAACATTCGATTGGAAGCTGTTTTGGACAACTTTTCTTTTCTTCATGCCAAACACTTGGCAGACCTCCGTGCAACGTCTAGAACACGATGGCAGATGTTTTCTGTGCTGGCACAGTTTTTCCCTGCCAGACATAGTGGAAAAGCTTTTTGCTAAGATGTAGACGAGAAGACGCGCTAAAGACGATAGTACGATGCTCTCCGGAGCTAAGAGCCGCTGCCGGGCGTCTTTCGGCAGAAGCAGCACTTCGGAGAGCACTGTGAGCGGCACCATCGTCTTTGCGCAAAGAAGCCGCTTCTTCGCCTCCGGGAGCGGGCGAGAGCGGCAGCTTCGGAAAGGTGAAGAAGGAAGCTGTACAACACTGGGATTGTGTGCGCAGCTTGCCAACTGATAGAAAACAGTACTTTTGCACTCTCCTGACTTTGCCAATCACATGAACATTCGATTGGAAGCTGTTTTGGACAACTTTTCTTTTCTCCCTTCCAAACACTTGGCAGACGTCCGTGCAACGTCTAGAACACGATGGCAGATGTTTTCTGTGCTGGCACAGTTTTTCCCTGCCAGACATAGTGGAAAAGCTTTTTGCTAAGATGTAGACGAGAAGACGCGCTAAAGACGATAGTACGATGCTCTCCGGAGCTAAGAGCCGCTGCCGGGCGTCTTTCGGCAGAAGCCGCGCTAAGGAGAGCACTGTGAGCGGCACCATCGTCCTTGCGGGAAGAAGCCGCTTCTTCGCCTCCGGGAGCCGGCGAGAGCGGCAGCTTCGGAAAGGTGAAGAAGGAAGCTGTACAACACTGGGATTGTGTGCGCAGCTTGCCAACTGATAGAAAACAGTACTTTTGCACTCTCCTGACTTTGCCAATCACATGAACATTCGATTGGAAGCTGTTTTGGACAACTTTTCTTTTCTTCATGCCAAACACTTGGCAGACCTCCGTGCAACGTCTAGAACACGATGGCAGATGTTTTCTGTGCTGGCACAGGTTTTCCCTGCCAGACATAGTGGAAAAGCTTTTTGCTAAGATGTAGACGAGAAGACGCGCTAAAGACGATAGTACGATGCTCTCCGGAGCTAAGAGCCGCTGCCGGGCGTCTTTCGGCAGAAGCCGCGCTAAGGAGAGCACTGTGAGCGGCACCATCGTCTTTGTGCGAAGAAGCCGCTTCTTCGTCTCCGTGAGCCGGCGAGAGCGGCAGCTTCGGAAAGGTGAAGAAGGAAGCTGTACAACACTGGGATTGTGTGCGCAGCTTGCCAACTGATAGGAAACAGTACTGTTGCACTCTCCTGACTTTGCCAATCACATGAACATTCGATTGGAAGCTGTTTTGGACAACTTTTCTTTTCTTCATGCCAAACACTTGGCAGACCTCCGTGCAACGTCTAGAACACGATGGCTGATGTTTTCTGTGCTGGCACAGGTTTTCCCTGCCAGACATAGTGGAAAAGCTTTTTGCTAAGATGTAGACGAGAAGACGCGCTAAAGACGATAGTACGATGCTCTCCGGAGCTACGAGCCGCTGCCGGGCGTCTTTCGGCAGAAGCAGCACTCCGGAGAGCACTGTGAGCGGCACCATCTTCTTTGTGCGAAGAAGCCGCTTCTTCGCCTCCGGGAGCCGGCGAGAGCGGCAGCTTCGGAAAGGTGAAGAAGGAAGCTGTACAACACTGGGATTGTGTGCGCAGCTTGCCAACTGATAGGAAACAGTACTTTTGCACTCTCCTGACTTTGCCAATCACATGAACATTCGATTGGAAGCTGTTTTGGACAACTTTTCTTTTCTCCCTGCCAAACACTTGGCAGACCTCCGTGCAACGTCTAGAACACGATGGCAGATGTTTTCTGTGCTGGAACAGGTTTTCCCTGCCAGACATAGTGGAAAAGCTTTTTGCTAAGATGTAGAGGAGAAGACGCGCTAAAGACGATAGTACGATGCTCTCCGGAGCTAAGAGCCGCTGCCGGGCGTCTTTCGGCAGAAGCAGCGCTAAGGAGAGCACTGTGAGCGGCACCATCGTCTTTGCGCGAAGAAGCCGCTTCTTCGGCTCCGGGAGCCGGCGAGAGCGGCAGCTTCGGAAAGGTGAAGAAGGAAGCTGTACAACACTGGGATTGTGTGCGCAGCTTGCCAACTGATAGAAAACAGTACTTTTGCACTCTCCTGACTTTGCCAATCACATGAACATTCGATTGGAAGCTGTTTTGGACAACTTTTCTTTTCTTCATGCCAAACACTTGGCAGACCTCCGTGCAACGTCTAGAACACGATGGCAGATGTTTTCTGTGCTGGCACAGGTTTTCCCTGCCAGACATAGTGGAAAAGCTTTTTGCTAAGATGTAGACGAGAAGACGCGCTAAAGACGATAGTACGATGCTCTCCGGAGCTAAGAGCCGCTGCCGGGCGTCTTTCGGCAGAAGCAGCGCTAAGGAGAGCACTGTGAGCGGCACCATCGTCTTCGCGCGAAGAAGCCGCTTCTTCGCCTCCGGGAGCCGGCGAAAGCGGCAGCTTCGGAAAGGTGAAGAAGGAAGCTGTACAACACTGGGATTGTGTGCGCAGCTTGCCAACTGATAGAAAACAGTACTTTTGCACTCTCCTGACTTTGCCAATCACATGAACATTCGATTGGAAGCTGTTTTGGACAACTTTTCTTTTCTTCATGCCAAACACTTGGCAGACCTCCGTGCAACGTCTAGAACACGATGGCAGATGTTTTCTGTGCTGGCACAGTTTTTCCCTGCCAGACATAGTGGAAAAGCTTTTTGCTAAGATGTAGACGAGAAGACGCGCTAAAGACGATAGTACGATGCTCTCCGGAGCTAAGAGCCGCTGCCGGGCGTCTTTCGGCAGAAGCAGCGCTAAGGAGAGCACTGTGAGCGGCACCATCGTCTTCGCGTGAAGAAGCCGCTTTTTCGGCTCCGGGAGCCGGCGAAAGCGGCAGCTTCGGAAAGGTGAAGAAGGAAGCTGTACAACACTGGGATTGTGTGCGCAGCTTGCCAACTGATAGAAAACAGTACTTTTGCACTCTCCTGACTTTGCCAATCACATGAACATTCGATTGGAAGCTGTTTTGGACAACTTTTCTTTTCTTCATGCCAAACACTTGGCAGACCTCCGTGCAACGTCTAGAACACGATGGCAGATGTTTTCTGTGCTGGCACAGTTTTTCCCTGCCAGACATAGTGGAAAAGCTTTTTGCTAAGATGTAGACGAGAAGACGCGCTAAAGACGATAGTATGATGCTCTCCGGAGCTAAGAGCCGCTGCCGGGCGTCTTTCGGCAGAAGCAGCGCTCCGGAGAGCACTGTGAGCGGCACCATCGTCTTCGCGCGAAGAAGCCGCTTCTTCGGCTCCGGGAGCCGGCGAGAGCGGCAGCTTCGGAAAGGTGAAGAAGGAAGCTGTACAACACTGGGATTGTGTGCGCAGCTTGCCAACTGATAGAAAACAGTACTTTTGCACTCTCCTGACTTTGCCAATCACATGAACATTCGATTGGAAGCTGTTTTGGACAACTTTTCTTTTCTTCATGCCAAACACTTGGCAGACCTCCGTGCAACGTCTAGAACACGATGGCAGATGTTTTCTGTGCTGGCACAGTTTTTCCCTGCCAGACATAGTGGAAAAGCTTTTTGCTAAGATGTAGACGAGAAGACGCGCTAAAGACGATAGTACGATGCTCTCCGGAGCTAAGAGCCGCTGCCGGGCGTCTTTCGGCAGAAGCCGCGCTAAGGAGAGCACTGTGAGCGGCACCATCGTCCTTGTGGGAAGAAGCCGCTTCTTCGCCTCCGGGAGCCGGCGAGAGCGGCAGCTTCGGAAAGGTGAAGAAGGAAGCTGTACAACACTGGGATTGTGTGCGCAGCTTGCCAACTGATAGAAAACAGTACTTTTGCACTCTCCTGACTTTGCCAATCACATGAACATTCGATTGGAAGCTGTTTTGGACAACTTTTCTTTTCTTCATGCCAAACACTTGGCAGACCTCCGTGCAACGTCTAGAACACGATGGCAGATGTTTTCTGTGCTGGCACAGGTTTTCCCTGCCAGACATAGTGGAAAAGCTTTTTGCTAAGATGTAGACGAGAAGACGCGCTAAAGACGATAGTACGATGCTCTCCGGAGCTAAGAGCCGCTGCCGGGCGTCTTTCGGCAGAAGCAGCGCTAAGGAGAGCACTGTGAGCGGCACCATCGTCTTTGCGCGAAGAAGCCGCTTCTTCGTCTCCGTGAGCCGGCGAGAGCGGCAGCTTCGGAAAGGTGAAGAAGGAAGCTGTACAACACTGGGATTGTGTGCGCAGCTTGCCAACTGATAGAAAACAGTACTTTTGCACTCTCCTGACTTTGCCAATCACATGAACATTCGATTGGAAGCTGTTTTGGACAACTTTTCTTTTCTTCATGCCAAACACTTGGCAGACCTCCGTGCAACGTCTAGAACACGATGGCAGATGTTTTCTGTGCTGGCACAGGTTTTCCCTGCCAGACATAGTGGAAAAGCTTTTTGCTAAGATGTAGACGAGAAGACGCGCTAAAGACGATAGTACGATGCTCTCCGGAGCTAAGAGCCGCTGCCGGGCGTCTTTCGGCAGAAGCAGCGCTAAGGAGAGCACTGTGAGCGGCACCATCGTCTTCGCGCGAAGAAGCCGCTTCTTCGCCTCCGGGAGCCGGCGAAAGCGGCAGCTTCGGAAAGGTGAAGAAGGAAGCTGTACAACACTGGGATTGTGTGCGCAGCTTGCCAACTGATAGAAAACAGTACTTTTGCACTCTTCTGACTTTGCCAATCACATGAACATTCGATTGGAAGCTGTTTTGGACAACTTTTCTTTTCTTCATGCCAAACACTTGGCAGACCTCCGTGCAACGTCTAGAACACGATGGCAGATGTTTTCTGTGCTGGCACAGTTTTTCCCTGCCAGACATAGTGGAAAAGCTTTTTGCTAAGATGTAGACGAGAAGACGCGCTAAAGACGATAGTACGATGCTCTCCGGAGCTAAGAGCCGCTGCCGGGCGTCTTTCGGCAGAAGCAGCGCTAAGGAGAGCACTGTGAGCGGCACCATCGTCTTTGCGCGAAGAAGCCGCTTTTTCGGCTCCGGGAGCCGGCGAAAGCGGCAGCTTCGGAAAGGTGAAGAAGGAAGCTGTACAACACTGGGATTGTGTGCGCAGCTTGCCAACTGATAGAAAACAGTACTTTTGCACTCTCCTGACTTTGCCAATCACATGAACATTCGATTGGAAGCTGTTTTGGACAACTTTTCTTTTCTTCATGCCAAACACTTGGCAGACCTCCGTGCAACGTCTAGAACACGATGGCAGATGTTTTCTGTGCTGGCACAGTTTTTCCCTGCCAGACATAGTGGAAAAGCTTTTTGCTAAGATGTAGACGAGAAGACGCGCTAAAGACGATAGTACGATGCTCTCCGGAGCTAAGAGCCGCTGCCGGGCGTCTTTCGGCAGAAGCAGCGCTCCGGAGAGCACTGTGAGCGGCACCATCGTCTTCGCGCGAAGAAGCCGCTTCTTCGGCTCCGGGAGCCGGCGAGAGCGGCAGCTTCGGAAAGGTGAAGAAGGAAGCTGTACAACACTGGGATTGTGTGCGCAGCTTGCCAACTGATAGAAAACAGTACTTTTGCACTCTCCTGACTTTGCCAATCACATGAACATTCGATTGGAAGCTGTTTTGGACAACTTTTCTTTTCTTCATGCCAAACACTTGGCAGACCTCCGTGCAACGTCTAGAACACGATGGCAGATGTTTTCTGTGCTGGCACAGTTTTTCCCTGCCAGACATAGTGGAAAAGCTTTTTGCTAAGATGTAGACGAGAAGACGCGCTAAAGACGATAGTACGATGCTCTCCGGAGCTAAGAGCCGCTGCCGGGCGTCTTTCGGCAGAAGCCGCGCTAAGGAGAGCACTGTGAGCGGCACCATCGTCCTTGTGGGAAGAAGCCGCTTCTTCGCCTCCGGGAGCCGGCGAGAGCGGCAGCTTCGGAAAGGTGAAGAAGGAAGCTGTACAACACTGGGATTGTGTGCGCAGCTTGCCAACTGATAGAAAACAGTACTTTTGCACTCTCCTGACTTTGCCAATCACATGAACATTCGATTGGAAGCTGTTTTGGACAACTTTTCTTTTCTTCATGCCAAACACTTGGCAGACCTCCGTGCAACGTCTAGAACACGATGGCAGATGTTTTCTGTGCTGGCACAGGTTTTCCCTGCCAGACATAATGGAAAAGCTTTTTGCTAAGATGTAGACGAGAAGACGCGCTAAAGACGATAGTACGATGCTCTCCGGAGCTAAGAGCCGCTGCCGGGCATCTTTCGGCAGAAGCAGCGCTAAGGAGAGCACTGTGAGCGGCACCATCGTCTTTGCGCGAAGAAGCCGCTTCTTCGGCTCCGGGAGCCGGCGAGAGCGGCAGCTTCGGAAAGGTGAAGAAGGAAGCTGTACAACACTGGGATTGTGTGCGCAGCTTGCCAACTGATAGAAAACAGTACTTTTGCACTCTCCTGACTTTGCCAATCACATGAACATTCGATTGGAAGCTGTTTTGGACAACTTTTCTTTTCTTCATGCCAAACACTTGGCAGACCTCCGTGCAACGTCTAGAACACAATGGCAGATGTTTTCTGTGCTGGCACAGGTTTTCCCTGCCAGACATAGTGGAAAAGCTTTTTGCTAAGATGTAGACGAGAAGACGCGCTAAAGACGATAGTACGATGCTCTCCGGAGCTAAGAGCCGCTGCCGGGCGTCTTTCGGCAGAAGCCGCGCTAAGGAGAGCACTGTGAGCGGCACCATCGTCTTTGTGCGAAGAAGCCGCTTCTTCGTCTCCGTGAGCCGGCGAGAGCGGCAGCTTCGGAAAGGTGAAGAAGGAAGCTGTACAACACTGGGATTGTGTGCGCAGCTTGCCAACTGATAGGAAACAGTACTGTTGCACTCTCCTGACTTTGCCAATCACATGAACATTCGATTGGAAGCTGTTTTGGACAACTTTTCTTTTCTTCATGCCAAACACTTGGCAGACCTCCGTGCAACGTCTAGAACACGATGGCTGATGTTTTCTGTGCTGGCACAGGTTTTCCCTGCCAGACATAGTGGAAAAGCTTTTTGCTAAGATGTAGACGAGAAGACGCGCTAAAGACGATAGTACGATGCTCTCCGGAGCTACGAGCCGCTGCCGGGGGTCTTTCGGCAGAAGCAGCACTCCGGAGAGCACTGTGAGCGGCACCATCGTCTTTGTGCGAAGAAGCCGCTTCTTCGCCTCCGGGAGCCGGCGAGAGCGGCAGCTTCGGAAAGGTGAAGAAGGAAGCTGTACAACACTGGGATTGTGTGCGCAGCTTGCCAACTGATAGGAAACAGTACTTTTGCACTCTCCTGACTTTGCCAATCACATGAACATTCGATTGGAAGCTGTTTTGGACAACTTTTCTTTTCTCCCTGCCAAACACTTGGCAGACCTCCGTGCAACGTCTAGAACACGATGGGAGATGTTTTCTGTGCTGGAACAGGTTTTCCCTGCCAGACATAGTGGAAAAGCTTTTTGCTAAGATGTAGAGGAGAAGACGCGCTAAAGACGATAGTACGATGCTCTCCGGAGCTAAGAGCCGCTGCCGGGCGTCTTTCGGCAGAAGCAGCGCTAAGGAGAGCACTGTGAGCGGCACCATCGTCTTTGCGCGAAGAAGCCGCTTCTTCGGCTCCGGGAGCCGGCGAGAGCGGCAGCTTCGGAAAGTTGAAGAAGGAAGCTGTACAACACTGGGATTGTGTGCGCAGCTTGCCAACTGATAGAAAACAGTACTTTTGCACTCTCCTGACTTTGCCAATCACATGAACATTCGATTGGAAGCTGTTTTGGACAACTTTTCTTTTCTTCATGCCAAACACTTGGCAGACCTCCGTGCAACGTCTAGAACACGATGGCTGATGTTTTCTGTGCTGGCACAGGTTTTCCCTGCCAGACATAGTGGAAAAGCTTTTTGCTAAGATGTAGACGAGAAGACGCGCTAAAGACGATAGTACGATGCTCTCCGGAGCTAAGAGCCGCTGCCGGGCGTCTTTCGGCAGAAGCAGCACTCCGGAGAGCACTGTGAGCGGCACCATCGTCTTCGCGCGAAGAAGCCGCTTCTTCGCCTCCGGGAGCCGGCGAGAGCGGCAGCTTCGGAAAGGTGAAGAAGGAAGCTGTACAACACTGGGATTGTGTGCGCAGCTTGCCAACTGATAGAAAACAGTACTTTTGCACTCTCCTGACTTTGCCAATCACATGAACATTCGATTGGAAGCTGTTTTGGACAACTTTTCTTTTCTTCATGCCAAACACTTGGCAGACCTCCGTGCAACGTCTAGAACACGATGGCAGATGTTTTCTGTGCTGGCACAGTTTTTCCCTGCCAGACATAGTGGAAAAGCTTTTTGCTAAGATGTAGACGAGAAGACGCGCTAAAGACGATAGTACGATGCTCTCCGGAGCTAAGAGCCGCTGCCGGGCGTCTTTCGGCAGAAGCAGCGCTCCGGAGAGCACTGTGAGCGGCACCATCGTCTTCGCGCGAAGAAGCCGCTTCTTCGGCTCCGGGAGCCGGCGTGAGCGGCAGCTTCGGAAAGGTGAAGAAGGAAGCTGTACAACACTGGGATTGTGTGCGCAGCTTGCCAACTGATAGAAAACAGTACTTTTGCACTCTCCTGACTTTGCCAATCACATGAACATTCGATTGGAAGCTGTTTTGGACAACTTTTCTTTTCTTCATGCCAAACACTTGGCAGACCTCCGTGCAACGTCTAGAACACGATGGCAGATGTTTTCTGTGCTGGCACAGTTTTTCCCTGCCAGACATAGTGGAAAAGCTTTTTGCTAAGATGTAGACGAGAAGACGCGCTAAAGACGATAGTACGATGCTCTCCGGAGCTAAGAGCCGCTGCCGGGCGTCTTTCGGCAGAAGCAGCACTTCGGAGAGCACTGTGAGCGGCACCATCGTCTTTGCGCAAAGAAGCCGCTTCTTCGCCTCCGGGAGCGGGCGAGAGCGGCAGCTTCGGAAAGGTGAAGAAGGAAGCTGTACAACACTGGGATTGTGTGCGCAGCTTGCCAACTGATAGAAAACAGTACTTTTGCACTCTCCTGACTTTGCCAATCACATGAACATTCGATTGGAAGCTGTTTTGGACAACTTTTCTTTTCTCCCTTCCAAACACTTGGCAGACGTCCGTGCAACGTCTAGAACACGATGGCAGATGTTTTCTGTGCTGGCACAGTTTTTCCCTGCCAGACATAGTGGAAAAGCTTTTTGCTAAGATGTAGACGAGAAGACGCGCTAAAGACGATAGTACGATGCTCTCCGGAGGTAAGAGCCGCTGCCGGGCGTCTTTCGGCAGAAGCCGCGCTAAGGAGAGCACTGTGAGCGGCACCATCGTCCTTGCGGGAAGAAGCCGCTTCTTCGCCTCCGGGAGCCGGCGAGAGCGGCAGCTTCGGAAAGGTGAAGAAGGAAGCTGTACAACACTGGGATTGTGTGCGCAGCTTGCCAACTGATAGAAAACAGTACTTTTGCACTCTCCTGACTTTGCCAATCACATGAACATTCGATTGGAAGCTGTTTTGGACAACTTTTCTTTTCTTCATGCCAAACACTTGGCAGACCTCCGTGCAACGTCTAGAACACGATGGCAGATGTTTTCTGTGCTGGCACAGGTTTTCCCTGCCAGACATAGTGGAAAAGCTTTTTGCTAAGATGTAGACGAGAAGACGCGCTAAAGACGATAGTACGATGCTCTCCGGAGCTAAGAGCCGCTGCCGGGCGTCTTTCGGCAGAAGCCGCGCTAAGGAGAGCACTGTGAGCGGCACCATCGTCTTTGTGCGAAGAAGCCGCTTCTTCGTCTCCGTGAGCCGGCGAGAGCGGCAGCTTCGGAAAGGTGAAGAAGGAAGCTGTACAACACTGGGATTGTGTGCGCAGCTTGCCAACTGATAGGAAACAGTACTGTTGCACTCTCCTGACTTTGCCAATCACATGAACATTCGATTGGAAGCTGTTTTGGACAACTTTTCTTTTCTTCATGCCAAACACTTGGCAGACCTCCGTGCAACGTCTAGAACACGATGGCTGATGTTTTCTGTGCTGGCACAGGTTTTCCCTGCCAGACATAGTGGAAAAGCTTTTTGCTAAGATGTAGACGAGAAGACGCGCTAAAGACGATAGTACGATGCTCTCCGGAGCTACGAGCCGCTGCCGGGGGTCTTTCGGCAGAAGCAGCACTCCGGAGAGCACTGTGAGCGGCACCATCGTCTTTGTGCGAAGAAGCCGCTTCTTCGCCTCCGGGAGCCGGCGAGAGCGGCAGCTTCGGAAAGGTGAAGAAGGAAGCTGTACAACACTGGGATTGTGTGCGCAGCTTGCCAACTGATAGGAAACAGTACTTTTGCACTCTCCTGACTTTGCCAATCACATGAACATTCGATTGGAAGCTGTTTTGGACAACTTTTCTTTTCTCCCTGCCAACCACTTGGCAGACCTCCGTGCAACGTCTAGAACACGATGGCAGATGTTTTCTGTGCTGGCACAGGTTTTCCCTGCCAGACATAGTGGAAAAGCTTTTTGCTAAGATGTAGACGAGAAGACGCGCTAAAGACGATAGTACGATGCTCTCCGGAGCTAAGAGCCGCTGCCGGGCGTCTTTCGGCAGAAGCAGCGCTAAGGAGAGCACTGTGAGCGGCACCATCGTCTTTGCGCGAAGAAGCCGCTTCTTCGCCTCCGGGAGCCGGCGAGAGCGGCAGCTTCGGAAAGGTGAAGAAGGAAGCTGTACAACACTGGGATTGTGTGCGCAGCTTGCCAACTGATAGAAAACAGTACTGTTGCACTCTCCTGACTTTGCCAATCACATGAACATTCGATTGGAAGCTGTTTTGGACAACTTTTCTTTTCTTCATGCCAAACACTTGGCAGACCTCCGTGCAACGTCTAGAACACGATGGCAGATGTTTTCTGTGCTGGCACAGTTTTACCCTGCCAGACATAGTGGAAAAGCTTTTTGCTAAGATGTAGACGAGAAGACGCGCTAAAGACGATAGTACGATGCTCTCCGGAGCTAAGAGCCGCTGCCGGGCGTCTTTCGGCAGAAGCAGCACTTCGGAGAGCACTGTGAGCGGCACCATCGTCTTCGCGCGAAGAAGCCGCTTCTTCGCCTCGGGGAGCCGGCGAGAGCGGCAGCTTCGGAAAGGTGAAGAAGGAAGCTGTACAACACTGGGATTGTGTGCGCAGCTTGCCAACTGATAGAAAACAGTACTTTTGCACTCTCCTGACTTTGCCAATCACATGAACATTCGATTGGAAGCTGTTTTGGACAACTTTTCTTTTCTTCATGCCAAACACTTGGCAGACCTCCGTGCAACGTCTAGAACACGATGGCAGATGTTTTCTGTGCTGGCACAGTTTTTCCCTGCCAGACATAGTGGAAAAGCTTTTTGCTAAGATGTAGACGAGAAGACGCGCTAAAGACGATAGTACGATGCTCTCCGGAGCTAAGAGCCGCTGCCGGGCGTCTTTCGGCAGAAGCAGCGCTCCGGAGAGCACTGTGAGCGGCACCATCGTCTTCGCGCGAAGAAGCCGCTTCTTCGGCTCCGGGAGCCGGCGCGAGCGGCAGCTTCGGAAAGGTGAAGAAGGAAGCTGTACAACACTGGGATTGTGTGCGCAGCTTGCCAACTGATAGAAAACAGTACTTTTGCACTCTCCTGACTTTGCCAATCACATGAACATTCGATTGGAAGCTGTTTTAGACAACTTTTCTTTTCTCCCTTCCAAACACTTGGCAGACGTCCGTGCAACGTCTAGAACACGATGGCAGATGTTTTCTGTGCTGGCACAGTTTTTCCCTGCCAGACATAGTGGAAAAGCTTTTTGCTAAGATGTAGACGAGAAGACGCGCTAAAGACGATAGTACGATGCTCTCCGGAGCTAAGAGCCGCTGCCGGGCGTCTTTCGGCAGAAGCCGCGCTAAGGAGAGCACTGTGAGCGGCACCATCGTCCTTGCGGCAAGAAGCCGCTTCTTCGGCTCCGGGAGCCGGCGAGAGCGGCAGCTTCGGAAAGGTGAAGAAGGAAGCTGTACAACACTGGGATTGTGTGCGCAGCTTGCCAACTGATAGAAAACAGTACTTTTGCACTCTCCTGACTTTGCCAATCACATGAACATTCGATTGGAAGCTGTTTTGGACAACTTTTCTTTTCTTCATGCCAAACACTTGGCAGACATCCGTGCAACGTCTAGAACACGATGGCTGATGTTTTCTGTGCTGGCACAGGTTTTCCCTGCCAGACATAGTGGAAAAGCTTTTTGCTAAGATGTAGACGAGAAGACGCGCTAAAGACGATAGTACGATGCTCTCCGGAGCTAAGAGCCGCTGCCGGGCGTCTTTCGGCAGAAGCAGCGCTAAGGAGAGCACTGTGAGCGGCACCATCGTCTTTGCACGAAGAAGCCGCTTCTTCGTCTCCGTGAGCCGGCGAGAGCGGCAGCTTCGGAAAGGTGAAGAAGCAAGCTGTACAACACTGGGATTGTGTGCGCAGCTTGCCAACTGATAGAAAACAGTACTTTTGCACTCTCCTGACTTTGCCAATCACATGAACATTCGATTGGAAGCTGTTTTGGACAACTTTTCTTTTCTTCATGCCAAACACTTGGCAGACCTCCGTGCAACGTCTAGAACACGATGGCTGATGTTTTCTGTGCTGGCACAGGTTTTCCCTGCCAGACATAGTGGAAAAGCTTTTTGCTAAGATGTAGACGAGAAGACGCGCTAAAGACGATAGTACGATGCTCTCCGGAGCTAAGAGCCGCTGCCGGGCGTCTTTCGGCAGAAGCAGCGCTAAGGAGAGCACTGTGAGCGGCACCATCGTCTTTGCGCGAAGAAGCCGCTTCTTCGCCTCCGGGAGCGGGCGAGAGCGGCAGCTTCGGAAAGGTGAAGAAGGAAGCTGTACAACACTGGGATTGTGTGCGCAGCTTGCCAACTGATAGAAAACAGTACTTTTGCACTCTCCTGACTTTGCCAATCACATGAACATTCGATTGGAAGCTGTTTTGGACAACTTTTCTTTTCTTCATGCCAAACACTTGGCAGACCTCCGTGCAACGTCTAGAACACGATGGCAGATGTTTTCTGTGCTGGCACAGGTTTTCCCTGCCAGACATAGTGGAAAAGCTTTTTGCTAAGATGTAGACGAGAAGACGCGCTAAAGACGATAGGACGATGCTCTCCGGAGCTAAGAGCCGCTGCCGGGCGTCTTTCGGCAGAAGCAGCGCTAAGGAGAGCACTGTGAGCGGCACCATCGTCTTTGCGGGAAGAAGCCGCTTCTTCGGCTCCGGGAGCCGGCGAGAGCGGCAGCTTCGGAAAGGTGAAGAAGGAAGCTGTACAACACTGGGATTGTGTGCGCAGCTTGCCAACTGATAGGAAACAGTACTTTTGCACTCTCCTGACTTTGCCAATCACATGAACATTCGATTGGAAGCTGTTTTGGACAACTTTTCTTCATGCCAAACACTTGGCAGACCTCCGTGCAACGTCTAGAACACGATGGCAGATGTTTTCTGTGCTGGCACAGTTTTTCCCTGCCAGACATAGTGGAAAAGCTTTTTGCTAAGATGTAGACGAGAAGACGCGCTAAAGACGATAGTACGATGCTCTCCGGAGCTAAGAGACGCTGCCGGGCGTCTTTCGGCAGAAGCCGCGCTAAGGAGAGCACTGTGAGCGGCACCATCGTCCTTGCGCGAAGAAGCCGCTTCTTCGCCTCCGGGAGCCGGCGAGAGCGGCAGCTTCGGAAAGGTGAAGAAGGAAGCTGTACAACACTGGGATTGTGTGCGCAGCTTGCCAACTGATAGAAAACAGTACTTTTGCACTCTCCTGACTTTGCCAATCACATGAACATTCGATTGGAAGCTGTTTTGGACAACTTTTCTTTTCTTCATGCCAAACACTTGGCAGACCTCCGTGCAACGTCTAGAACACGATGGCAGATGTTTTCTGTGCTGGCACAGTTTTTCCCTGCCAGACATAGTGGAAAAGCTTTTTGCTAAGATGTAGACGAGAAGACGCGCTAAAGACGATAGTACGATGCTCTCCGGAGCTAAGAGCCGCTGCCGGGCGTCTTTCGGCAGAAGCAGCGCTAAGGAGAGTACTGTGAGCGGCACCATCGTCTTTGCACGAAGAAGCCGCTTCTTCGCCTCCGGGAGCGGGCGAGAGCGGCAGCTTCGGAAAGGTGAAGAAGGAAGCTGTACAACACTGGGATTGTGTGCGCAGCTTGCCAACTGATAGAAAACAGTACTTTTGCACTCTCCTGACTTTGCCAATCACATGAACATTCGATTGGAAGCTGTTTTGGACAACTTTTCTTTTCTTCATGCCAAACACTTGGCAGACCTCCGTGCAACGTCTAGAACACGATGGCAGATGTTTTCTGTGCTGGCACAGGTTTTCCCTGCCAGACATAGTGGAAAAGCTTTTTGCTAAGATGTAGACGAGAAGACGCGCTAAAGACGATAGTACGATGCTCTCCGGAGCTAAGAGCCGCTGCCGGGCGTCTTTCGGCAGAAGCCGCGCTAAGGAGAGCACTGTGAGCGGCACCATCGTCTTCGCGCGAAGAAGCCGCTTCTTCGCCTCCGGGAGCGGGCGAGAGCGGCAGCTTCGGAAAGGTGAAGAAGGAAGCTGTACAACACTGGGATTGTGTGCGCAGCTTGCCAACTGATAGAAAACAGTACTTTTGCACTCTCCTGACTTTGCCAATCACATGAACATTCGATTGGAAGCTGTTTTGGACAACTTTTCTTTTCTTCATGCCAAACACTTGGCAGACCTCCGTGCAACGTCTAGAACACGATGGCAGATGTTTTCTGTGCTGGCACAGGTTTTCCCTGCCAGACATAGTGGAAAAGCTTTTTGCTAAGATGTAGACGAGAAGACGCGCTAAAGACGATAGTACGATGCTCTCCGGAGCTAAGAGCCGCTGCCGGGCGTCTTTCGGCAGAAGCAGCGCTAAGGAGAGCACTGTGAGCGGCACCATCGTCTTTGCGCGAAGAAGCCGCTTCTTCGCCTCCGGGAGCCGGCGAGAGCGGCAGCTTCGGAAAGGTGAAGAAGGAAGCTGTACAACACTGGGATTGTGTGCGCAGCTTGCCAACTGATAGAAAACAGTACTGTTGCACTCTCCTGACTTTGCCAATCACATGAACATTCGATTGGAAGCTGTTTTGGACAACTTTTCTTTTCTTCATGCCAAACACTTGGCAGACCTCCGTGCAACGTCTAGAACACGATGGCAGATGTTTTCTGTGCTGGCACAGTTTTACCCTGCCAGACATAGTGGAAAAGCTTTTTGCTAAGATGTAGACGAGAAGACGCGCTAAAGACGATAGTACGATGCTCTCCGGAGCTAAGAGCCGCTGCCGGGCGTCTTTCGGCAGAAGCAGCACTTCGGAGAGCACTGTGAGCGGCACCATCGTCTTTGCGCGAAGAAGCCGCTTCTTCGCCTCGGGGAGCCGGCGAGAGCGGCAGCTTCGGAAAGGTGAAGAAGGAAGCTGTACAACACTGGGATTGTGTGCGCAGCTTGCCAACTGATAGAAAACAGTACTTTTGCACTCTCCTGACTTTGCCAATCACATGAACATTCGATTGGAAGCTGTTTTGGACAACTTTTCTTTTCTTCATGCCAAACACTTGGCAGACCTCCGTGCAACGTCTAGAACACGATGGCAGATGTTTTCTGTGCTGGCACAGTTTTTCCCTGCCAGACATAGTGGAAAAGCTTTTTGCTAAGATGTAGACGAGAAGACGCGCTAAAGACGATAGTACGATGCTCTCCGGAGCTAAGAGCCGCTGCCGGGCGTCTTTCGGCAGAAGCAGCGCTCCGGAGAGCACTGTGAGCGGCACCATCGTCTTCGCGCGAAGAAGCCGCTTCTTCGCCTCCGGGAGCCGGCGCGAGCGGCAGCTTCGGAAAGGTGAAGAAGGAAGCTGTACAACACTGGGATTGTGTGCGCAGCTTGCCAACTGATAGAAAACAGTACTTTTGCACTCTCCTGACTTTGCCAATCACATGAACATTCGATTGGAAGCTGTTTTAGACAACTTTTCTTTTCTCCCTTCCAAACACTTGGCAGACGTCCGTGCAACGTCTAGAACACGATGGCAGATGTTTTCTGTGCTGGCACAGTTTTTCCCTGCCAGACATAGTGGAAAAGCTTTTTGCTAAGATGTAGACGAGAAGACGCGCTAAAGACGATAGTACGATGCTCTCCGGAGGTAAGAGCCGCTGCCGGGCGTCTTTCGGCAGAAGCCGCGCTAAGGAGAGCACTGTGAGCGGCACCATCGTCCTTGCGGGAAGAAGCCGCTTCTTCGGCTCCGGGAGCCGGCGAGAGCGGCAGCTTCGGAAAGGTGAAGAAGGAAGCTGTACAACACTGGGATTGTGTGCGCAGCTTGCCAACTGATAGGAAACAGTACTTTTGCACTCTCCTGACTTTGCCAATCACATGAACATTCGATTGGAAGCTGTTTTGGACAACTTTTCTTTTCTTCATGCCAAACACTTGGCAGACATCCGTGCAACGTCTAGAACACGATGGCTGATGTTTTCTGTGCTGGCACAGGTTTTCCCTGCCAGACATAGTGGAAAAGCTTTTTGCTAAGATGTAGACGAGAAGACGCGCTAAAGACGATAGTACGATGCTCTCCGGAGCTAAGAGCCGCTGCCGGGCGTCTTTCGGCAGAAGCCGCGCTAAGGAGAGCACTGTGAGCGGCACCATCGTCTTTGCACGAAGAAGCCGCTTCTTCGTCTCCGTGAGCCTGCGAGAGCGGCAGCTTCGGAAAGGTGAAGAAGCAAGCTGTACAACACTGGGATTGTGTGCGCAGCTTGCCAACTGATAGAAAACAGTACTTTTGCACTCTCCTGACTTTGCCAATCACATGAACATTCGATTGGAAGCTGTTTTGGACAACTTTTCTTTTCTTCATGCCAAACACTTGGCAGACCTCCGTGCAACGTCTAGAACACGATGGCAGATGTTTTCTGTGCTGGCACAGTTTTTCCCTGCCAGACATAGTGGAAAAGCTTTTTGCTAAGATGTAGACGAGAAGACGCGCTAAAGACGATAGTACGATGCTCTCCGGAGCTACGAGCCGCTGCCGGGCGTCTTTCGGCAGAAGCAGCACTCCGGAAAGCACTGTGAGCGGCACCATCGTCTTTGCGGGAAGAAGCCGCTTCTTCGCCTCCGGGAGCCGGCGAGAGCGGCAGCTTCGGAAAGGTGAAGAAGGAAGCTGTACAACACTGGGATTGTGTGCGCAGCTTGCCAACTGATAGGAAACAGTACTTTTGCACTCTCCTGACTTTGCCAATCACATGAACATTCGATTGGAAGCTGTTTTGGACAACTTTTCTTTTCTCCCTTCCAAACACTTGGCAGACCTCCGTGCAACGTCTAGAACACGATGGGAGATGTTTTCTGTGCTGGAACAGGTTTTCCCTGCCAGACATAGTGGAAAAGCTTTTTGCTAAGATGTAGACGAGAAGACGCGCTAAAGACGATAGTACGATGCTCTCCGGAGCTAAGAGCCGCTGCCGGGCGTCTTTCGGCAGAAGCAGCGCTAAGGAGAGCACTGTGAGCGGCACCATCGTCTTTGCGCGAAGAAGCCGCTTCTTCGCCTCCGGGAGCGGGCGAGAGCGGCAGCTTCGGAAAGGTGAAGAAGGAAGCTGTACAACACTGGGATTGTGTGCGCAGCTTGCCAACTGATAGAAAACAGTACTTTTGCACTCTCCTGACTTTGCCAATCACATGAACATTCGATTGGAAGCTGTTTTGGACAACTTTTCTTTTCTCCCTTCCAAACACTTGGCAGACCTCCGTGCAACGTCTAGAACACGATGGCAGATGTTTTCTGTGCTGGCACAGTTTTTCCCTGCCAGACATAGTGGAAAAGCTTTTTGCTAAGATGTAGACGAGAAGACGCGCTAAAGACGATAGGACGATGCTCTCCGGAGCTACGAGCCGCTGCCGGGCGTCTTTCGGCAGAAGCAGCACTCCGGAGAGCGCTGTGAGCGGCACCATCGTCTTTGCGGGAAGAAGCCGCTTCTTCGGCTCCGGGAGCCGGCGAGAGCGGCAGCTTCGGAAAGGTGAAGAAGGAAGCTGTACAACACTGGGATTGTGTGCGCAGCTTGCCAACTGATAGGAAACAGTACTTTTGCACTCTCCTGACTTTGCCAATCACATGAACATTCGATTGGAAGCTGTTTTGGACAACTTTTCTTCATGCCAAACACTTGGCAGACCTCCGTGCAACGTCTAGAACACGATGGCAGATGTTTTCTGTGCTGGCACAGTTTTTCCCTGCCAGACATAGTGGAAAAGCTTTTTGCTAAGATGTAGACGAGAAGACGCGCTAAAGACGATAGTACGATGCTCTCCGGAGCTAAGAGACGCTGCCGGGCGTCTTTCGGCAGAAGCCGCGCTAAGGAGAGCACTGTGAGCGGCACCATCGTCCTTGCGCGAAGAAGCCGCTTCTTCGCCTCCGGGAGCCGGCGAGAGCGGCAGCTTCGGAAAGGTGAAGAAGGAAGCTGTACAACACTGGGATTGTGTGCGCAGCTTGCCAACTGATAGAAAACAGTACTTTTGCACTCTCCTGACTTTGCCAATCACATGAACATTCGATTGGAAGCTGTTTTGGACAACTTTTCTTTTCTTCATGCCAAACACTTGGCAGACCTCCGTGCAACGTCTAGAACACGATGGCAGATGTTTTCTGTGCTGGCACAGTTTTTCCCTGCCAGACATAGTGGAAAAGCTTTTTGCTAAGATGTAGACGAGAAGACGCGCTAAAGACGATAGTACGATGCTCTCCGGAGCTAAGAGCCGCTGCCGGGCGTCTTTCGGCAGAAGCAGCACTTCGGAGAGCACTGTGAGCGGCACCATCGTCTTTGCACGAAGAAGCCGCTTCTTCGCCTCCGGGAGCGGGCGAGAGCGGCAGCTTCGGAAAGGTGAAGAAGGAAGCTGTACAACACTGGGATTGTGTGCGCAGCTTGCCAACTGATAGAAAACAGTACTTTTGCACTCTCCTGACTTTGCCAATCACATGAACATTCGATTGGAAGCTGTTTTGGACAACTTTTCTTTTCTTCATGCCAAACACTTGGCAGACCTCCGTGCAACGTCTAGAACACGATGGCAGATGTTTTCTGTGCTGGCACAGGTTTTCCCTGCCAGACATAGTGGAAAAGCTTTTTGCTAAGATGTAGACGAGAAGACGCGCTAAAGACGATAGTACGATGCTCTCCGGAGCTAAGAGCCGCTGCCGGGCGTCTTTCGGCAGAAGCCGCGCTAAGGAGAGCACTGTGAGCGGCACCATCGTCTTCGCGCGAAGAAGCCGCTTCATCGCCTCCGGGAGCCGGCGAAAGCGGCAGCTTCGGAAAGGTGAAGAAGGAAGCTGTACAACACTGGGATTGTGTGCGCAGCTTGCCAACTGATAGAAAACAGTACTTTTGCACTCTCCTGACTTTGCCAATCACATGAACATTCGATTGGAAGCTGTTTTGGACAACTTTTCTTTTCTTCATGCCAAACACTTGGCAGACCTCCGTGCAACGTCTAGAACACGATGGCAGATGTTTTCTGTGCTGGCACAGTTTTTCCCTGCCAGACATAGTGGAAAAGCTTTTTGCTAAGATGTAGACGAGAAGACGCGCTAAAGACGATAGTACGATGCTCTCCGGAGCTAAGAGCCGCTGCCGGGCGTCTTTCGGCAGAAGCAGCGCTAAGGAGAGCACTGTGAGCGGCACCATCGTCTTCGCGCGAAGAAGCCGCTTCTTCGGCTCCGGGAGCCGGCGAGAGCGGCAGCTTCGGAAAGGTGAAGAAGGAAGCTGTACAACACTGGGATTGTGTGCGCAGCTTGCCAACTGATAGGAAACAGTACTTTTGCACTCTCCTGACTTTGCCAATCACATGAACATTCGATTGGAAGCTGTTTTGGACAACTTTTCTTTTCTTCATGCCAAACACTTGGCAGACCTCCGTGCAACGTCTAGAACACGATGGCAGATGTTTTCTGTGCTGGCACAGTTTTTCCCTGCCAGACATAGTGGAAAAGCTTTTTGCTAAGATGTAGACGAGAAGACGCGCTAAAGACGATAGTACGATGCTCTCCTGAGCTAAGAGCCGCTGCCGGGCGTCTTTCGGCAGAAGCAGCACTTCGGAGAGCACTGTGAGCGGCACCATCGTCTTTGCGCGAAGAAGCCGCTTCTTCGCCTCCGGGAGCGGGCGAAAGCGGCAGCTTCGGAAAGGTGAAGAAGGAAGCTGTACAACACTGGGATTGTGTGCGCAGCTTGCCAACTGATAGAAAACAGTACTTTTGCACTCTCCTGACTTTGCCAATCACATGAACATTCGATTGGAAGCTGTTTTGGACAACTTTTCTTTTCTTCATGCCAAACTCTTGGCAGACCTCCGTGCAACGTCTAGAACACGATGGCAGATGTTTTCTGTGCTGGCACAGGTTTTCCCTGCCAGACATAGTGGAAAAGCTTTTTGCTAAGATGTAGACGAGAAGACGCGCTAAAGACGATAGTACGATGCTCTCCGGAGCTAAGAGCCGCTGCCGGGCGTCTTTCGGCAGAAGCAGCGCTAAGGAGAGCACTGTGAGCGGCACCATCGTCTTTGCGCGAAGAAGCCGCTTCTTCGGCTCCGGGAGCCGGCGAGAGCGGCAGCTTCGGAAAGGTGAAGAAGGAAGCTGTACAACACTGGGATTGTGTGCGCAGCTTGCCAACTGATAGAAAACAGTACTTTTGCACTCTCCTGACTTTGCCAATCACATGAACATTCGATTGGAAGCTGTTTTGGACAACTTTTCTTTTCTTCATGCCAAACACTTGGCAGACCTCCGTGCAACGTCTAGAACACGATGGCAGATGTTTTCTGTGCTGGCACAGGTTTTCCCTGCCAGACATAGTGGAAAAGCTTTTTGCTAAGATGTAGACGAGAAGACGCGCTAAAGACGATAGTACGATGCTCTCCGGAGCTAAGAGCCGCTGCCGGGCGTCTTTCGGCAGAAGCCGCGCTAGGGAGAGCACTGTGAGCGGCACCATCGTCTTTGTGCGAAGAAGCCGCTTCTTCGTCTCCGTGAGCCGGCGAGAGCGGCAGCTTCGGAAAGGTGAAGAAGGAAGCTGTACAACACTGGGATTGTGTGCGCAGCTTGCCAACTGATAGGAAACAGTACTGTTGCACTCTCCTGACTTTGCCAATCACATGAACATTCGATTGGAAGCTGTTTTGGACAACTTTTCTTTTCTTCATGCCAAACACTTGGCAGACCTCCGTGCAACGTCTAGAACACGATGGCAGATGTTTTCTGTGCTGGCACAGGTTTTCCCTGCCAGACATAGTGGAAAAGCTTTTTGCTAAGATGTAGACGAGAAGACGCGCTAAAGACGATAGTACGATGCTCTCCGGAGCTAAGAGCCGCTGCCGGGCGTCTTTCGGCAGAAGCAGCACTCCGGAGAGCACTGTGAGCGGCACCATCGTCTTCGCGCGAAGAAGCCGCTTCTTCGCCTCGGGGAGCCGGCGAGAGCGGCAGCTTCGGAAAGGTGAAGAAGGAAGCTGTACAACACTGGGATTGTGTGCGCAGCTTGCCAACTGATAGAAAACAGTACTTTTGCACTCTCCTGACTTTGCCAATCACATGAACATTCGATTGGAAGCTGTTTTGGACAACTTTTCTTTTCTTCATGCCAAACACTTGGCAGACCTCCGTGCAACGTCTAGAACACGATGGCAGATGTTTTCTGTGCTGGCACAGTTTTTCCCTGCCAGACATAGTGGAAAAGCTTTTTGCTAAGATGTAGACGAGAAGACGCGCTAAAGACGATAGTACGATGCTCTCCGGAGCTAAGAGCCGCTGCCGGGCGTCTTTCGGCAGAAGCCGCGCTAAGGAGAGCACTGTGAGCGGCACCATCGTCCTTGCGCGAAGAAGCCGCTTCTTCGCCTCCGGGAGCCGGCGAGAGCGGCAGCTTCGGAAAGGTGAAGAAGGAAGCTGTACAACACTGGGATTGTGTGCGCAGCTTGCCAACTGATAGAAAACAGTACTTTTGCACTCTCCTGACTTTGCCAATCACATGAACATTCGATTGGAAGCTGTTTTGGACAACTTTTCTTTTCTTCATGCCAAACACTTGGCAGACCTCCGTGCAACGTCTAGAACACGATGGCAGATGTTTTCTGTGCTGGCACAGTTTTTCCCTGCCAGACATAGTGGAAAAGCTTTTTGCTAAGATGTAGACGAGAAGACGCGCTAAAGACGATAGTACGATGCTCTCCGGAGCTAAGAGCCGCTGCCGGGCGTCTTTCGGCAGAAGCAGCGCTAAGGAGAGCACTGTGAGCGGCACCATCGTCTTCGCGCGAAGAAGCCGCTTCTTCGGCTCCGGGAGCCGGCGAGAGCGGCAGCTTCGGAAAGGTGAAGAAGGAAGCTGTACAACACTGGGATTGTGTGCGCAGCTTGCCAACTGATAGGAAACAGTACTTTTGCACTCTCCTGACTTTGCCAATCACATGAACATTCGATTGGAAGCTGTTTTGGACAACTTTTCTTTTCTTCATGCCAAACACTTGGCAGACCTCCGTGCAACGTCTAGAACACGATGGCAGATGTTTTCTGTGCTGGCACAGGTTTTCCCTGCCAGACATAGTGGAAAAGCTTTTTGCTAAGATGTAGACGAGAAGACGCGCTAAAGACGATAGTACGATGCTCTCCTGAGCTAAGAGCCGCTGCCGGGCGTCTTTCGGCAGAAGCAGCACTTCGGAGAGCACTGTGAGCGGCACCATCGTCTTTGCGCGAAGAAGCCGCTTCTTCGCCTCCGGGAGCGGGCGAGAGCGGCAGCTTCGGAAAGGTGAAGAAGGAAGCTGTACAACACTGGGATTGTGTGCGCAGCTTGCCAACTGATAGAAAACAGTACTTTTGCACTCTCCTGACTTTGCCAATCACATGAACATTCGATTGGAAGCTGTTTTGGACAACTTTTCTTTTCTTCATGCCAAACACTTGGCAGACCTCCGTGCAACGTCTAGAACACGATGGCAGATGTTTTCTGTGCTGGCACAGGTTTTCCCTGCCAGACATAGTGGAAAAGCTTTTTGCTAAGATGTAGACGAGAAGACGCGCTAAAGACGATAGTACGATGCTCTCCGGAGCTAAGAGCCGCTGCCGGGCGTCTTTCGGCAGAAGCAGCGCTAAGGAGAGCACTGTGAGCGGCACCATCGTCTTTGCGCGAAGAAGCCGCTTCTTCGGCTCCGGGAGCCGGCGAGAGCGGCAGCTTCGGAAAGGTGAAGAAGGAAGCTGTACAACACTGGGATTGTGTGCGCAGCTTGCCAACTGATAGGAAACAGTACTTTTGCACTCTCCTGACTTTGCCAATCACATGAACATTCGATTGGAAGCTGTTTTGGACAACTTTTCTTTTCTTCATGCCAAACACTTGGCAGACCTCCGTGCAACGTCTAGAACACGATGGCAGATGTTTTCAGTGCTGGTACAGGTTTTCCCTGCCAGACATAGTGGAAAAGCTTTTTGCTAAGATGTAGACGAGAAGACGCGCTAAAGACGATAGTACGATGCTCTCCGGAGCTAAGAGCCGCTGCCGGGCGTCTTTCGGCAGAAGCCGCGCTAAGGAGAGCACTGTGAGCGGCACCATCGTCTTTGTGCGAAGAAGCCGCTTCTTCGTCTCCGTGAGCCGGCGAGAGCGGCAGCTTCGGAAAGGTGAAGAAGGAAGCTGTACAACACTGGGATTGTGTGCGCAGCTTGCCAACTGATAGGAAACAGTACTGTTGCACTCTCCTGACTTTGCCAATCACATGAACATTCGATTGGAAGCTGTTTTGGACAACTTTTCTTTTCTTCATGCCAAACACTTGGCAGACCTCCGTGCAACGTCTAGAACACGATGGCAGATGTTTTCTGTGCTGGCACAGTTTTTCCCTGCCAGACATAGTGGAAAAGCTTTTTGCTAAGATGTAGACGAGAAGACGCGCTAAAGACGATAGTACGATGCTCTCCGGAGCTAAGAGCCGCTGCCGGGCGTCTTTCGGCAGAAGCAGCACTTCGGAGAGCACTGTGAGCGGCACCATCGTCTTTGCGCGAAGAAGCCGCTTCTTCGCCTCCGGGAGCCGGCGAGAGCGGCAGCTTCGGAAAGGTGAAGAAGGAAGCTGTACAACACTGGGATTGTGTGCGCAGCTTGCCAACTGATAGAAAACAGTACTTTTGCACTCTCCTGACTTTGCCAATCACATGAACATTCGATTGGAAGCTGTTTTGGACAACTTTTCTTTTCTCCCTTCCAAACACTTGGCAGACGTCCGTGCAACGTCTAGAACACGATGGCTGATGTTTTCTGTGCTGGCACAGGTTTTCCCTGCCAGACATAGTGGAAAAGCTTTTTGCTAAGATGTAGACGAGAAGACGCGCTAAAGACGATAGTACGATGCTCTCCGGAGCTAAGAGCCGCTGCCGGGCGTCTTTCGGCAGAAGCAGCGCTAAGGAGAGCACTCTGAGCGGCACCATCGTCCTTGCGCGAAGAAGCCGCTTCTTCGCCTCCTGGAGCGGGCGAGAGCGGCAGCTTCGGAAAGGTGAAGAAGGAAGCTGTACAACACTGGGATTGTGTGCGCAGCTTGCCAACTGATAGAAAACAGTACTTTTGCACTCTCCTGACTTTGCCAATCACATGAACATTCGATTGGAAGCTGTTTTGGACAACTTTTCTTTTCTTCATGCCAAACACTTGGCAGACCTCCGTGCAACGTCTAGAACACGATGGCTGATGTTTTCTGTGCTGGCACAGGTTTTCCCTGCCAGACATAGTGGAAAAGCTTTTTGCTAAGATGTAGACGAGAAGACGCGCTAAAGACGATAGTACGATGCTCTCCGGAGCTAAGAGCCGCTGCCGGGCGTCTTTCGGCAGAAGCAGCGCTAAGGAGAGCACTGTGAGCGGCACCATCGTCTTTGCGCGAAGAAGCCGCTTCTTCGGCTCCGGGAGCCGGCGAGAGCGGCAGCTTCGGAAAGGTGAAGAAGGAAGCTGTACAACACTGGGATTGTGTGCGCAGCTTGCCAACTGATAGAAAACAGTACTGTTGCACTCTCCTGACTTTGCCAATCACATGAACATTCGATTGGAAGCTGTTTTGGACAACTTTTCTTTTCTTCATGCCAAACACTTGGCAGACCTCCGTGCAACGTCTAGAACACGATGGCAGATGTTTTCTGTGCTGGCACAGGTTTTCCCTGCCAGACATAGTGGAAAAGCTTTTTGCTAAGATGTAGACGAGAAGACGCGCTAAAGACGATAGTACGATGCTCTCCGGAGCTAAGAGCCGCTGCCGGGCGTCTTTCGGCAGAAGCCGCGCTAAGGAGAGCACTGTGAGCGGCACCATCGTCTTTGTGCGAAGAAGCCGCTTCTTCGTCTCCGTGAGCCGGCGAGAGCGGCAGCTTCGGAAAGGTGAAGAAGGAAGCTGTACAACACTGGGATTGTGTGCGCAGCTTGCCAACTGATAGAAAACAGTACTTTTGCACTCTCCTGACTTTGCCAATCACATGAACATTCGATTGGAAGCTGTTTTGGACAACTTTTCTTTTCTTCATGCCAAACACTTGGCAGACCTCCGTGCAACGTCTAGAACACGATGGCAGATGTTTTCTGTGCTGGCACAGGTTTTCCCTGCCAGACATAGTGGAAAAGCTTTTTGCTAAGATGTAGACGAGAAGACGCGCTAAAGACGATAGTACGATGCTCTCCGGAGCTAAGAGCCGCTGCCGGGCGTCTTTCGGCAGAAGCAGCGCTAAGGAGAGCACTGTGAGCGGCACCATCGTCTTCGCGCGAAGAAGCCGCTTCTTCGCCTCCGGGAGCCGGCGAAAGCGGCAGCTTCGGAAAGGTGAAGAAGGAAGCTGTACAACACTGGGATTGTGTGCGCAGCTTGCCAACTGATAGAAAACAGTACTTTTGCACTCTCCTGACTTTGCCAATCACATGAACATTCGATTGGAAGCTGTTTTGGACAACTTTTCTTTTCTTCATGCCAAACACTTGGCAGACCTCCGTGCAACGTCTAGAACACGATGGCAGATGTTTTCTGTGCTGGCACAGTTTTTCCCTGCCAGACATAGTGGAAAAGCTTTTTGCTAAGATGTAGACGAGAAGACGCGCTAAAGACGATAGTACGATGCTCTCCGGAGCTAAGAGCCGCTGCCGGGCGTCTTTCGGCAGAAGCAGCGCTAAGGAGAGCACTGTGAGCGGCACCATCGTCTTCGCGCGAAGAAGCCGCTTTTTCGGCTCCGGGAGCCGGCGAAAGCGGCAGCTTCGGAAAGGTGAAGAAGGAAGCTGTACAACACTGGGATTGTGTGCGCAGCTTGCCAACTGATAGAAAACAGTACTTTTGCACTCTCCTGACTTTGCCAATCACATGAACATTCGATTGGAAGCTGTTTTGGACAACTTTTCTTTTCTTCATGCCAAACACTTGGCAGACCTCCGTGCAACGTCTAGAACACGATGGCTGATGTTTTCTGTGCTGGCACAGGTTTTCCCTGCCAGACATAGTGGAAAAGCTTTTTGCTAAGATGTAGACGAGAAGACGCGCTAAAGACGATAGTACGATGCTCTCCGGAGCTACGAGCCGCTGCCGGGCGTCTTTCGGCAGAAGCAGCACTCCGGAGAGCACTGTGAGCGGCACCATCGTCTTTGCGGGAAGAAGCCGCTTCTTCGCCTCCGGGAGCCGGCGAGAGCGGCAGCTTCGGAAAGGTGAAGAAGGAAGCTGTACAACACTGGGATTGTGTGCGCAGCTTGCCAACTGATAGGAAACAGTACTTTTGCACTCTCCTGACTTTGCCAATCACATGAACATTCGATTGGAAGCTGTTTTGGACAACTTTTCTTTTCTCCCTGCCAAACACTTGGCAGACCTCCGTGCAACGTCTAGAACACGATGGCAGATGTTTTCTGTGCTGGAACAGGTTTTCCCTGCCAGACATAGTGGAAAAGCTTTTTGCTAAGATGTAGACGAGAAGACGCGCTAAAGACGATAGTACGATGCTCTCCGGAGCTAAGAGCCGCTGCCGGGCGTCTTTCGGCAGAAGCAGCACTCCGGAGAGCACTGTGAGCGGCACCATCGTCTTCGCGCGAAGAAGCCGCTTCTTCGCCTCGGGGAGCCGGCGAGAGCGGCAGCTTCGGAAAGGTGAAGAAGGAAGCTGTACAACACTGGGATTGTGTGCGCAGCTTGCCAACTGATAGGAAACAGTACTTTTGCACTCTCCTGACTTTGCCAATCACATGAACATTCGATTGGAAGCTGTTTTGGACAACTTTTCTTTTCTCCCTTCCAAACACTTGGCAGACGTCCGTGCAACGTCTAGAACACGATGGCTGATGTTTTCTGTGCTGGCACAGGTTTTCCCTGCCAGACATAGTGGAAAAGCTTTTTGCTAAGATGTAGACGAGAAGACGCGCTAAAGACGATAGTACGATGCTCTCCGGAGCTAAGAGCCGCTGCCGGGCGTCTTTCGGCAGAAGCAGCGCTAAGGAGAGCACTGTGAGCGGCACCATCGTCTTTGCGGGAAGAAGCCGCTTCTTCGGCTCCGGGAGCCGGCGAGAGCGGCAGCTTTGGAAAGGTGAAGAAGGAAGCTGTACAACACTGGGATTGTGTGCGCAGCTTGCCAACTGATAGAAAACAGTACTGTTGCACTCTCCTGACTTTGCCAATCACATGAACATTCGATTGGAAGCTGTTTTGGACAACTTTTCTTTTCTTCATGCCAAACACTTGGCAGACCTCCGTGCAACGTCTAGAACACGATGGCAGATGTTTTCTGTGCTGGCACAGGTTTTCCCTGCCAGACATAGTGGAAAAGCTTTTTGCTAAGATGTAGACGAGAAGACGCGCTAAAGACGATAGTACGATGCTCTCCGGAGCTAAGAGCCGCTGCCGGGCGTCTTTCGGCAGAAGCCGCGCTAAGGAGAGCACTGTGAGCGGCACCATCGTCTTTGTGCGAAGAAGCCGCTTCTTCGTCTCCGTGAGCCGGCGAGAGCGGCAGCTTCGGAAAGGTGAAGAAGGAAGCTGTACAACACTGGGATTGTGTGCGCAGCTTGCCAACTGATAGAAAACAGTACTTTTGCACTCTCCTGACTTTGCCAATCACATGAACATTCGATTGGAAGCTGTTTTGGACAACTTTTCTTTTCTTCATGCCAAACACTTGGCAGACCTCCGTGCAACGTCTAGAACACGATGGCAGATGTTTTCTGTGCTGGCACAGGTTTTCCCTGCCAGACATAGTGGAAAAGCTTTTTGCTAAGATGTAGACGAGAAGACGCGCTAAAGACGATAGTACGATGCTCTCCGGAGCTAAGAGCCGCTGCCGGGCGTCTTTCGGCAGAAGCAGCGCTAAGGAGAGCACTGTGAGCGGCACCATCGTCTTCGCGCGAAGAAGCCGCTTCTTCGCCTCCGGGAGCCGGCGAGAGCGGCAGCTTCGGAAAGGTGAAGAAGGAAGCTGTACAACACTGGGATTGTGTGCGCAGCTTGCCAACTGATAGAAAACAGTACTTTTGCACTCTCCTGACTTTGCCAATCACATGAACATTCGATTGGAAGCTGTTTTGGACAACTTTTCTTTTCTTCATGCCAAACACTTGGCAGACCTCCGTGCAACGTCTAGAACACGATGGCAGATGTTTTCTGTGCTGGCACAGTTTTTCCCTGCCAGACATAGTGGAAAAGCTTTTTGCTAAGATGTAGACGAGAAGACGCGCTAAAGACGATAGTACGATGCTCTCCGGAGCTAAGAGCCGCTGCCGGGCGTCTTTCGGCAGAAGCAGCGCTAAGGAGAGCACTGTGAGCGGCACCATCGTCTTTGCGCGAAGAAGCCGCTTTCTCGGCTCCGGGAGCCGGCGAAAGCGGCAGCTTCGGAAAGGTGAAGAAGGAAGCTGTACAACACTGGGATTGTGTGCGCAGCTTGCCAACTGATAGAAAACAGTACTTTTGCACTCTCCTGACTTTGCCAATCACATGAACATTCGATTGGAAGCTGTTTTGGACAACTTTTCTTTTCTTCATGCCAAACACTTGGCAGACCTCCGTGCAACGTCTAGAACACGATGGCTGATGTTTTCTGTGCTGGCACAGGTTTTCCCTGCCAGACATAGTGGAAAAGCTTTTTGCTAAGATGTAGACGAGAAGACGCGCTAAAGACGATAGTACGATGCTCTCCGGAGCTACGAGCCGCTGCCGGGCGTCTTTCGGCAGAAGCAGCACTCCGGAGAGCACTGTGAGCGGCACCATCGTCTTTGCGGGAAGAAGCCGCTTCTTCGCCTCCGGGAGCCGGCGAGAGCGGCAGCTTCGGAAAGGTGAAGAAGGAAGCTGTACAACACTGGGATTGTGTGCGCAGCTTGCCAACTGATAGGAAACAGTACTTTTGCACTCTCCTGACTTTGCCAATCACATGAACATTCGATTGGAAGCTGTTTTGGACAACTTTTCTTTTCTCCCTGCCAAACACTTGGCAGACCTCCGTGCAACGTCTAGAACACGATGGCAGATGTTTTCTGTGCTGGAACAGGTTTTCCCTGCCAGACATAGTGGAAAAGCTTTTTGCTAAGATGTAGACGAGAAGACGCGCTAAAGACGATAGTACGATGCTCTCCGGAGCTAAGAGCCGCTGCCGGGCGTCTTTCGGCAGAAGCAGCGCTAAGGAGAGCACTGTGAGCGGCACCATCGTCTTTGCGCGAAGAAGCCGCTTCTTCGGCTCCGGGAGCCGGCGAGAGCGGCAGCTTCGGAAAGGTGAAGAAGGAAGCTGTACAACACTGGGATTGTGTGCGCAGCTTGCCAACTGATAGAAAACAGTACTTTTGCACTCTCCTGACTTTGCCAATCACATGAACATTCGATTGGAAGCTGTTTTGGACAACTTTTCTTTTCTTCATGCCAAACACTTGGCAGACCTCCGTGCAACGTCTAGAACACGATGGCAGATGTTTTCTGTGCTGGCACAGTTTTTCCCTGCCAGACATAGTGGAAAAGCTTTTTGCTAAGATGTAGACGAGAAGACGCGCTAAAGACGATAGTACGATGCTCTCCGGAGCTAAGAGCCGCTGCCGGGCGTCTTTCGGCAGAAGCAGCACTCCGGAGAGCACTGTGAGCGGCACCATCGTCTTTGCGGGAAGAAGCCGCTTCTTCGGCTCCGGGAGCCGGCGAGAGCGGCAGCTTCGGAAAGGTGAAGAAGGAAGCTGTACAACACTGGGATTGTGTGCGCAGCTTGCCAACTGATAGAAAACAGTACTTTTGCACTCTCCTGACTTTGCCAATCACATGAACATTCGATTGGAAGCTGTTTTGGACAACTTTTCTTTTCTTCATGCCAAACACTTGGCAGACCTCCGTGCAACGTCTAGAACACGATGGCAGATGTTTTCTGTGCTGGCACAGTTTTTCCCTGCCAGACATAGTGGAAAAGCTTTTTGCTAAGATGTAGACGAGAAGACGCGCTAAAGACGATAGTACGATGCTCTCCGGAGCTACGAGCCGCTGCCGGGCGTCTTTCGGCAGAAGCAGCACTCCGGAGAGCACTGTGAGCGGCACCATCGTCTTTGCGGGAAGAAGCCGCTTCTTCGCCTCCGGGAGCCGGCGAGAGCGGCAGCTTCGGAAAGGTGAAGAAGGAAGCTGTACAACACTGGGATTGTGTGCGCAGCTTGCCAACTGATAGGAAACAGTACTTTTGCACTCTCCTGACTTTGCCAATCACATGAACATTCGATTGGAAGCTGTTTTGGACAACTTTTCTTTTCTCCCTGCCAAACACTTGGCAGACCTCCGTGCAACGTCTAGAACACGATGGCAGATGTTTTCTGTGCTGGAACAGGTTTTCCCTGCCAGACATAGTGGAAAAGCTTTTTGCTAAGATGTAGACGAGAAGACGCGCTAAAGACGATAGTACGATGCTCTCCGGAGCTAAGAGCCGCTGCCGGGCGTCTTTCGGCAGAAGCAGCGCTAAGGAGAGCACTGTGAGCGGCACCATCGTCTTTGCGCGAAGAAGCCGCTTCTTCGCCTCCGGGAGCCGGCGAGAGCGGCAGCTTCGGAAAGGTGAAGAAGGAAGCTGTACAACACTGGGATTGTGTGCGCAGCTTGCCAACTGATAGAAAACAGTACTTTTGCACTCTCCTGACTTTGCCAATCACATGAACATTCGATTGGAAGCGGTTTTGGACAACTTTTCTTTTCTTCATGCCAAACACTTGGCAGACCTCCGTGCAACGTCTAGAACACGATGGCAGATGTTTTCTGTGCTGGCACAGTTTTTCCCTGCCAGACATAGTGGAAAAGCTTTTTGCTAAGATGTAGACGAGAAGACGCGCTAAAGACGATAGTACGATGCTCTCCGGAGCTAAGAGCCGCTGCCGGGCGTCTTTCGGCAGAAGCAGCACTCCGGAGAGCACTGTGAGCGGCACCATCGTCTTTGCGGGAAGAAGCCGCTTCTTCGCCTCCGGGAGCCGGCGAGAGCGGCAGCTTCGGAAAGGTGAAGAAGGAAGCTGTACAACACTGGGATTGTGTGCGCAGCTTGCCAACTGATAGGAAACAGTACTTTTGCACTCTCCTGACTTTGCCAATCACATGAACATTCGATTGGAAGCTGTTTTGGACAACTTTTCTTTTCTCCCTTCCAAACACTTGGCAGACGTCCGTGCAACGTCTAGAACACGATGGCAGATGTTTTCTGTGCTGGCACAGGTTTTCCCTGCCAGACATAGTGGAAAAGCTTTTTGCTAAGATGTAGACGAGAAGACGCGCTAAAGACGATAGTACGATGCTCTCCGGAGCTAAGAGCCGCTGCCGGGCGTCTTTCGGCAGAAGCAGCGCTAAGGAGAGCACTGTGAGCGGCACCATCGTCCTTGCGGGAAGAAGCCGCTTCTTCGCCTCCTGGAGCGGGCGAGAGCGGCAGCTTCGGAAAGGTGAAGAAGGAAGCTGTACAACACTGGGATTGTGTGCGCAGCTTGCCAACTGATAGAAAACAGTACTTTTGCACTCTCCTGACTTTGCCAATCACATGAACATTCGATTGGAAGCTGTTTTGGACAACTTTTCTTTTCTCCCTGCCAAACACTTGGCAGACCTCCGTGCAACGTCTAGAACACGATGGCTGATGTTTTCTGTGCTGGCACAGGTTTTCCCTGCCAGACATAGTGGAAAAGCTTTTTGCTAAGATGTAGACGAGAAGACGCGCTAAAGACGATAGTACGATGCTCTCCGGAGCTAAGAGCCGCTGCCGGGCGTCTTTCGGCAGAAGCAGCGCTAAGGAGAGCACTGTGAGCGGCACCATCGTCTTTGCGCGAAGAAGCCGCTTCTTCGCCTCCGGGAGCCGGCGAGAGCGGCAGCTTCGGAAAGGTGAAGAAGGAAGCTGTACAACACTGGGATTGTGTGCGCAGCTTGCCAACTGATAGAAAACAGTACTGTTGCACTCTCCTGACTTTGCCAATCACATGAACATTCGATTGGAAGCTGTTTTGGACAACTTTTCTTTTCTTCATGCCAAACACTTGGCAGACCTCCGTGCAACGTCTAGAACACGATGGCAGATGTTTTCTGTGCTGGCACAGGTTTTCCCTGCCAGACATAGTGGAAAAGCTTTTTGCTAAGATGTAGACGAGAAGACGCGCTAAAGACGATAGTACGATGCTCTCCGGAGCTACGAGCCGCTGCCGGGCGTCTTTCGGCAGAAGCCGCGCTAAGGAGAGCACTGTGAGCGGCACCATCGTCTTCGCGCGAAGAAGCCGCTTTTTCGGCTCCGGGAGCCGGCGAAAGCGGCAGCTTCGGAAAGGTGAAGAAGGAAGATGTACAACACTGGGATTGTGTGCGCAGCTTGCCAACTGATAGAAAACAGTACTTTTGCACTCTCCTGACTTTGCCAATCACATGAACATTCGATTGGAAGCTGTTTTGGACAACTTTTCTTTTCTTCATGCCAAACACTTGGCAGACCTCCGTGCAACGTCTAGAACACGATGGCTGATGTTTTCTGTGCTTGCACAGGTTTTCCCTGCCAGACATAGTGGAAAAGCTTTTTGCTAAGATGTAGACGAGAAGACGCGCTAAAGACGATAGTACGATGCTCTCCGGAGCTACGAGCCGCTGCCGGGCGTCTTTCGGCAGAAGCAGCACTCCGGAGAGCACTGTGAGCGGCACCATCGTCTTTGCGGGAAGAAGCCGCTTCTTCGGCTCCGGGAGCCGGCGAGAGCGGCAGCTTCGGAAAGGTGAAGAAGGAAGCTGTACAACACTGGGATTGTGTGCGCAGCTTGCCAACTGATAGGAAACAGTACTTTTGCACTCTCCTGACTTTGCCAATCACATGAACATTCGATTGGAAGCTGTTTTGGACAACTTTTCTTTTCTCCCTTCCAAACACTTGGCAGACCTCCGTGCAACGTCTAGAACACGATGGCAGATGTTTTCTGTGCTGGCACAGGTTTTCCCTGCCAGACATAGTGGAAAAGCTTTTTGCTAAGATGTAGACGAGAAGACGCGCTAAAGACGATAGTACGATGCTCTCCGGAGCTAAGAGCCGCTGCCGGGCGTCTTTCGGCAGAAGCAGCGCTAAGGAGAGCACTGTGAGCGGCACCATCGTCTTTGCGGGAAGAAGCCGCTTCTTCGCCTCCGGGAGCCGGCGAGAGCGGCAGCTTCGGAAAGGTGAAGAAGGAAGCTGTACAACACTGGGATTGTGTGCGCAGCTTGCCAACTGATAGAAAACAGTACTTTTGCACTCTCCTGACTTTGCCAATCACATGAACATTCGATTGGAAGCTGTTTTGGACAACTTTTCTTTTCTTCATGCCAAACACTTGGCAGACCTCCGTGCAACGTCTAGAACACGATGGCAGATGTTTTCTGTGCTGGCACAGTTTTTCCCTGCCAGACATAGTGGAAAAGCTTTTTGCTAAGATGTAGACGAGAAGACGCGCTAAAGACGATAGTACGATGCTCTCCGGAGCTAAGAGCCGCTGCCGGGCGTCTTTCGGCAGAAGCAGCACTCCGGAGAGCACTGTGAGCGGCACCATCGTCTTTGCGGGAAGAAGCCGCTTCTTCGCCTCCGGGAGCCGGCGAGAGCGGCAGCTTCGGAAAGGTGAAGAAGGAAGCTGTACAACACTGGGATTGTGTGCGCAGCTTGCCAACTGATAGAAAACAGTACTTTTGCACTCTCCTGACTTTGCCAATCACATGAACATTCGATTGGAAGCTGTTTTGGACAACTTTTCTTTTCTTCATGCCAAACACTTGGCAGACCTCCGTGCAACGTCTAGAACACGATGGCAGATGTTTTCTGTGCTGGCACAGTTTTTCCCTGCCAGACATAGTGGAAAAGCTTTTTGCTAAGATGTAGACGAGAAGACGCGCTAAAGACGATAGTACGATGCTCTCCGGAGCTAAGAGCCGCTGCCGGGCGTCTTTCGGCAGAAGCAGCGCTCCGGAGAGCACTGTGAGCGGCACCATCGTCTTCGCGCGAAGAAGCCGCTTCTTCGGCTCCGGGAGCCGGCGCGAGCGGCAGCTTCGGAAAGGTGAAGAAGGAAGCTGTACAACACTGGGATTGTGTGCGCAGCTTGCCAACTGATAGGAAACAGTACTGTTGCACTCTCCTGACTTTGCCAATCACATGAACATTCGATTGGAAGCTGTTTTGGACAACTTTTCTTTTCTTCATGCCAAACACTTGGCAGACCTCCGTGCAACGTCTAGAACACGATGGCTGATGTTTTCTGTGCTGGCACAGGTTTTCCCTGCCAGACATAGTGGAAAAGCTTTTTGCTAAGATGTAGACGAGAAGACGCGCTAAAGACGATAGTACGATGCTCTCCGGAGCTACGAGCCGCTGCCGGGCGTCTTTCGGCAGAAGCAGCCCTCCGGAGAGCACTGTGAGCGGCAACATCGTCTTTGCGGGAAGAAGCCGCTTCTTCGCCTCCAGGAGCCGGCGAGAGCGGCAGCTTCGGAAAGGTGAAGAAGGAAGCTGTACAACACTGGGATTGTGTGCGCAGCTTGCCAACTGATAGGAAACAGTACTTTTGCACTCTCCTGACTTTGCCAATCACATGAACATTCGATTGGAAGCTGTTTTGGACAACTTTTCTTTTCTCCCTGCCAAACACTTGGCAGACCTCCGTGCAACGTCTAGAACACGATGGCAGATGTTTTCTGTCCTGGAACAGGTTTTCCCTGCCAGACATAGTGGAAAAGCTTTTTGCTAAGATGTAGACGAGAAGACGCGCTAAAGACGATAGTACGATGCTCTCCGGAGCTAAGAGCCGCTGCCGGGCGTCTTTCGGCAGAAGCAGCGCTAAGGAGAGCACTGTGAGCGGCACCATCGTCTTTGCGCGAAGAAGCCGCTTCTTCGCCTCCGGGAGCCGGCGAGAGCGGCAGCTTCGGAAAGGTGAAGAAGGAAGCTGTACAACACTGGGATTGTGTGCGCAGCTTGCCAACAGATAGAAAACAGTACTTTTGCACTCTCCTGACTTTGCCAATCACATGAACATTCGATTGGAAGCGGTTTTGGACAACTTTTCTTTTCTTCATGCCAAACACTTGGCAGACCTCCGTGCAACGTCTAGAACACGATGGCAGATGTTTTCTGTGCTGGCACAGTTTTTCCCTGCCAGACATAGTGGAAAAGCTTTTTGCTAAGATGTAGACGAGAAGACGCGCTAAAGACGATAGTACGATGCTCTCCGGAGCTAAGAGCCGCTGCCGGGCGTCTTTCGGCAGAAGCAGCACTTCGGAGAGCACTGTGAGCGGCACCATCGTCTTTGCGGGAAGAAGCCGCTTCTTCGCCTCCGGGAGCCGGCGAGAGCGGCAGCTTCGGAAAGGTGAAGAAGGAAGCTGTACAACACTGGGATTGTGTGCGCAGCTTGCCAACTGATAGAAAACAGTACTTTTGCACTCTCCTGACTTTGCCAATCACATGAACATTCGATTGGAAGCTGTTTTGGACAACTTTTCTTTTCTTCATGCCAAACACTTGGCAGACCTCCGTGCAACGTCTAGAACACGATGGCAGATGTTTTCTGTGCTGGCACAGTTTTTCCCTGCCAGACATAGTGGAAAAGCTTTTTGCTAAGATGTAGACGAGAAGACGCGCTAAAGACGATAGTACGATGCTCTCCGGAGCTAAGAGCCGCTGCCGGGCGTCTTTCGGCAGAAGCAGCACTTCGGAGAGCACTGTGAGCGGCACCATCGTCTTTGCGGGAAGAAGCCGCTTCTTCGCCTCCGGGAGCGGGCGAGAGCGGCAGCTTCGGAAAGGTGAAGAAGGAAGCTGTACAACACTGGGATTGTGTGCGCAGCTTGCCAACTGATAGAAAACAGTACTTTTGCACTCTCCTGACTTTGCCAATCACATGAACATTCGATTGGAAGCTGTTTTAGACAATTTTCTTTTCTCCCTTCCAAACACTTGGCAGACGTCCGTGCAACGTCTAGAACACGATGGCAGATGTTTTCTGTGCTGGCACAGTTTTTCCCTGCCAGACATAGTGGAAAAGCTTTTTGCTAAGATCTAGACGAGAAGACGCGCTAAAGACGATAGTACGATGCTCTCCGGAGGTAAGAGCCGCTGCCGGGCGTCTTTCGGCAGAAGCCGCGCTAAGGAGAGCACTGTGAGCGGCACCATCGTCCTTGCGGGAAGAAGCCGCTTCTTCGGCTCCGGGAGCCGGCGAGAGCGGCAGCTTCGGAAAGGTGAAGAAGGAAGCTGTACAACACTGGGATTGTGTGCGCAGCTTGCCAACTGATAGAAAACAGTACTTTTGCACTCTCCTGACTTTGCCAATCACATGAACATTCGATTGGAAGCTGTTTTGGACAACTTTTCTTTTCTTCATGCCAAACACTTGGCAGACCTCCGTGCAACGTCTAGAACACGATGGCAGATGTTTTCTGTGCTGGCACAGGTTTTCCCTGCCAGACATAGTGGAAAAGCTTTTTGCTAAGATGTAGACGAGAAGACGCGCTAAAGACGATAGTACGATGCTCTCCGGAGCTAAGAGCCGCTGCCGGGCGTCTTTCGGCAGAAGCAGCGCTAAGGAGAGCACTGTGAGCGGCACCATCGTCTTCACGCGAAGAAGCCGCTTCTTCGCCTCCGGGAGCCGGCGAAAGCGGCAGCTTCGGAAAGGTGAAGAAGGAAGCTGTACAACACTGGGATTGTGTGCGCAGCTTGCCAACTGATAGAAAACAGTACTTTTGCACTCTCCTGACTTTGCCAATCACATGAACATTCGATTGGAAGCTGTTTTGGACAACTTTTCTTTTCTTCATGCCAAACACTTGGCAGACCTCCGTGCAACGTCTAGAACACGATGGCAGATGTTTTCTGTGCTGGCACAGTTTTTCCCTGCCAGACATAGTGGAAAAGCTTTTTGCTAAGATGTAGACGAGAAGACGCGCTAAAGACGATAGTACGATGCTCTCCGGAGCTAAGAGCCGCTGCCGGGCGTCTTTCGGCAGAAGCAGCGCTAAGGAGAGCACTGTGAGCGGCACCATCGTCTTTGCGCGAAGAAGCCGCTTTTTCGGCTCCGGGAGCCGGCGAGAGCGGCAGCTTCGGAAAGGTGAAGAAGGAAGATGTACAACACTGGGATTGTGTGCGCAGCTTGCCAACTGATAGAAAACAGTACTTTTGCACTCTCCTGACTTTGCCAATCACATGAACATTCGATTGGAAGCTGTTTTGGACAACTTTTCTTTTCTTCATGCCAAACACTTGGCAGACCTCCGTGCAACGTCTAGAACACGATGGCTGATGTTTTCTGTGCTGGCACAGGTTTTCCCTGCCAGACATAGTGGAAAAGCTTTTTGCTAAGATGTAGACGAGAAGACGCGCTAAAGACGATAGTACGATGCTCTCCGGAGCTACGAGCCGCTGCCGGGCGTCTTTCGGCAGAAGCAGCACTCCGGAGAGCACTGTGAGCGGCACCATCGTCTTTGCGGGAAGAAGCCGCTTCTTCGCCTCCGGGAGCCGGCGAGAGCGGCAGCTTCGGAAAGGTGAAGAAGGAAGCTGTACAACACTGGGATTGTGTGCGCAGCTTGCCAACTGATAGGAAACAGTACTTTTGCACTCTCCTGACTTTGCCAATCACATGAACATTCGATTGGAAGCTGTTTTGGACAACTTTTCTTTTCTCCCTGCCAAACACTTGGCAGACCTCCGTGCAACGTCTAGAACACGATGGCAGATGTTTTCTGTGCTGGAACAGGTTTTCCCTGCCAGACATAGTGGAAAAGCTTTTTGCTAAGATGTAGACGAGAAGACGCGCTAAAGACGATAGTACGATGCTCTCCGGAGCTAAGAGCCGCTGCCGGGCGTCTTTCGGCAGAAGCAGCGCTAAGGAGAGCACTGTGAGCGGCACCATCGTCTTTGCGCGAAGAAGCCGCTTCTTCGCCTCCGGGAGCCGGCGAGAGCGGCAGCTTCGGAAAGGTGAAGAAGGAAGCTGTACAACACTGGGATTGTGTGCGCAGCTTGCCAACTGATAGAAAACAGTACTTTTGCACTCTCCTGACTTTGCCAATCACATGAACATTCGATTGGAAGCTGTTTTGGACAACTTTTCTTTTCTTCATGCCAAACACTTGGCAGACCTCCGTGCAACGTCTAGAACACGATGGCAGATGTTTTCTGTGCTGGCACAGTTTTTCCCTGCCAGACATAGTGGAAAAGCTTTTTGCTAAGATGTAGACGAGAAGACGCGCTAAAGACGATAGTACGATGCTCTCCGGAGCTAAGAGCCGCTGCCGGGCGTCTTTCGGCAGAAGCAGCACTCCGGAGAGCACTGTGAGCGGCACCATCGTCTTTGCGGGAAGAAGCCGCTTCTTCGCCTCCGGGAGCCGGCGAGAGCGGCAGCTTCGGAAAGGTGAAGAAGGAAGCTGTACAACACTGGGATTGTGTGCGCAGCTTGCCAACTGATAGAAAACAGTACTTTTGCACTCTCCTGACTTTGCCAATCACATGAACATTCGATTGGAAGCTGTTTTGGACAACTTTTCTTTTCTTCATGCCAAACACTTGGCAGACCTCCGTGCAACGTCTAGAACACGATGGCAGATGTTTTCTGTGCTGGCACAGTTTTTCCCTGCCAGACATAGTGGAAAAGCTTTTTGCTAAGATGTAGACGAGAAGACGCGCTAAAGACGATAGTACGATGCTCTCCGGAGCTAAGAGCCGCTGCCGGGCGTCTTTCGGCAGAAGCAGCGCTCCGGAGAGCACTGTGAGCGGCACCATCGTCTTCGCGCGAAGAAGCCGCTTCTTCGGCTCCGGGAGCCGGCGCGAGCGGCAGCTTCGGAAAGGTGAAGAAGGAAGCTGTACAACACTGGGATTGTGTGCGCAGCTTGCCAACTGATAGGAAACAGTACTGTTGCACTCTCCTGACTTTGCCAATCACATGAACATTCGATTGGAAGCTGTTTTGGACAACTTTTCTTTTCTTCATGCCAAACACTTGGCAGACCTCCGTGCAACGTCTAGAACACGATGGCTGATGTTTTCTGTGCTGGCACAGGTTTTCCCTGCCAGACATAGTGGAAAAGCTTTTTGCTAAGATGTAGACGAGAAGACGCGCTAAAGACGATAGTACGATGCTCTCCGGAGCTACGAGCCGCTGCCGGGCGTCTTTCGGCAGAAGCAGCCCTCCGGAGAGCACTGTGAGCGGCACCATCGTCTTTGCGGGAAGAAGCCGCTTCTTCGCCTCCAGGAGCCGGCGAGAGCGGCAGCTTCGGAAAGGTGAAGAAGGAAGCTGTACAACACTGGGATTGTGTGCGCAGCTTGCCAACTGATAGGAAACAGTACTTTTGCACTCTCCTGACTTTGCCAATCACATGAACATTCGATTGGAAGCTGTTTTGGACAACTTTTCTTTTCTCCCTGCCAAACACTTGGCAGACCTCCGTGCAACGTCTAGAACACGATGGCAGATGTTTTCTGTGCTGGAACAGGTTTTCCCTGCCAGACATAGTGGAAAAGCTTTTTGCTAAGATGTAGACGAGAAGACGCGCTAAAGACGATAGTACGATGCTCTCCGGAGCTAAGAGCCGCTGCCGGGCGTCTTTCGGCAGAAGCAGCGCTAAGGAGAGCACTGTGAGCGGCACCATCGTCTTTGCGCGAAGAAGCCGCTTCTTCGCCTCCGGGAGCCGGCGAGAGCGGCAGCTTCGGAAAGGTGAAGAAGGAAGCTGTACAACACTGGGATTGTGTGCGCAGCTTGCCAACAGATAGAAAACAGTACTTTTGCACTCTCCTGACTTTGCCAATCACATGAACATTCGATTGGAAGCGGTTTTGGACAACTTTTCTTTTCTTCATGCCAAACACTTGGCAGACCTCCGTGCAACGTCTAGAACACGATGGCAGATGTTTTCTGTGCTGGCACAGTTTTTCCCTGCCAGACATAGTGGAAAAGCTTTTTGCTAAGATGTAGACGAGAAGACGCGCTAAAGACGATAGTACGATGCTCTCCGGAGCTAAGAGCCGCTGCCGGGCGTCTTTCGGCAGAAGCAGCACTCCGGAGAGCACTGTGAGCGGCACCATCGTCTTTGCGGGAAGAAGCCGCTTCTTCGCCTCCGGGAGCCGGCGAGAGGGGCAGCTTCGGAAAGGTGAAGAAGGAAGCTGTACAACACTGGGATTGTGTGCGCAGCTTGCCAACTGATAGAAAACAGTACTTTTGCACTCTCCTGACTTTGCCAATCACATGAACATTCGATTGGAAGCTGTTTTGGACAACTTTTCTTTTCTTCATGCCAAACACTTGGCAGACCTCCGTGCAACGTCTAGAACACGATGGCAGATGTTTTCTGTGCTGGCACAGTTTTTCCCTGCCAGACATAGTGGAAAAGCTTTTTGCTAAGATGTAGACGAGAAGACGCGCTAAAGACGATAGTACGATGCTCTCCGGAGCTAAGAGCCGCTGCCGGGCGTCTTTCGGCAGAAGCAGCGCTCCGGAGAGCACTGTGAGCGGCACCATCGTCTTCGCGCGAAGAAGCCGCTTCTTCGGCTCCGGGAGCCGGCGCGAGCGGCAGCTTCGGAAAGGTGAAGAAGGAAGCTGTACAACACTGGGATTGTGTGCGCAGCTTGCCAACTGATAGAAAACAGTACTTTTGCACTCTCCTGACTTTGCCAATCACATGAACATTCGATTGGAAGCTGTTTTGGACAACTTTTCTTTTCTTCATGCCAAACACTTGGCAGACCTCCGTGCAACGTCTAGAACACGATGGCAGATGTTTTCTGTGCTGGCACAGTTTTTCCTTGCCAGACATAGTGGAAAAGCTTTTTGCTAAGATGTAGACGAGAAGACGCGCTAAAGACGATAGTACGATGCTCTCCGGAGCTAAGAGCCGCTGCCGGGCGTCTTTCGGCAGAAGCAGCACTTCGGAGAGCACTGTGAGCGGCACCATCGTCTTTGCGCGAAGAAGCCGCTTCTTCGCCTCCGGGAGCGGGCGAGAGCGGCAGCTTCGGAAAGGTGAAGAAGGAAGCTGTACAACACTGGGATTGTGTGCGCAGCTTGCCAACTGATAGAAAACAGTACTTTTGCACTCTCCTGACTTTGCCAATCACATGAACATTCGATTGGAAGCTGTTTTAGACAACTTTTATTTTCTCCCTTCCAAACACTTGGCAGACGTCCGTGCAACGTCTAGAACACGATGGCAGATGTTTTCTGTGCTGGCACAGTTTTTCCCTGCCAGACATAGTGGAAAAGCTTTTTGCTAAGATGTAGACGAGAAGACGCGCTAAAGACGATAGTACGATGCTCTCCGGAGGTAAGAGCCGCTGCCGGGCGTCTTTCGGCAGAAGCCGCGCTAAGGAGAGCACTGTGAGCGGCACCATCGTCCTTGCGGGAAGAAGCCGCTTCTTCGCCTCCGGGAGCCGGCGAGAGCGGCAGCTTCGGAAAGGTGAAGAAGGAAGCTGTACAACACTGGGATTGTGTGCGCAGCTTGCCAACTGATAGAAAACAGTACTTTTGCACTCTCCTGACTTTGCCAATCACATGAACATTCGATTGGAAGCTGTTTTGGACAACTTTTCTTTTCTTCATGCCAAACACTTGGCAGACATCCGTGCAACGTCTAGAACACGATGGCTGATGTTTTCTGTGCTGGCACAGGTTTTCCCTGCCAGACATAGTGGAAAAGCTTTTTGCTAAGATGTAGACGAGAAGACGCGCTAAAGACGATAGTACGATGCTCTCCGGAGCTAAGAGCCGCTGCCGGGCGTCTTTCGGCAGAAGCAGCGCTAAGGAGAGCACTGTGAGCGGCACCATCGTCTTTGCGCGAAGAAGCCGCTTCTTCGCCTCCGGGAGCCGGCGAGAGCGGCAGCTTCGGAAAGGTGAAGAAGGAAGCTGTACAACACTGGGATTGTGTGCGCAGCTTGCCAACTGATAGAAAACAGTACTTTTGCACTCTCCTGACTTTGCCAATCACATGAACATTCGATTGGAAGCTGTTTTGGACAACTTTTCTTTTCTTCATGCCAAACACTTGGCAGACCTCCGTGCAACGTCTAGAACACGATGGCAGATGTTTTCTGTGCTGGCACAGTTTTTCCCTGCCAGACATAGTGGAAAAGCTTTTTGCTAAGATGTAGACGAGAAGACGCGCTAAAGACGATAGTACGATGCTCTCCGGAGCTAAGAGCCGCAGCTGGGCGTCTTTCGGCAGAAGCAGCGCTCCGGAGAGCACTGTGAGCGGCACCATCGTCTTCGCGCGAAGAAGCCGCTTCTTCGGCTCCGGGAGCCGGCGCGAGCGGCAGCTTCGGAAAGGTGAAGAAGGAAGCTGTACAACACTGGGATTGTGTGCGCAGCTTGCCAACTGATAGAAAACAGTACTTTTGCACTCTCCTGACTTTGCCAATCACATGAACATTCGATTGGAAGCTGTTTTGGACAACTTTTCTTTTCTTCATGCCAAACACTTGGCAGACCTCCGTGCAACGTCTAGAACACGATGGCAGATGTTTTCTGTGCTGGCACAGTTTTTCCCTGCCAGACATAGTGGAAAAGCTTTTTGCTAAAATGTAGACGAGAAGACGCGCTAAAGACGATAGTACGATGCTCTCCGGAGCTAAGAGCCGCTGCCGGGCGTCTTTCGGCAGAAGCAGCACTTCGGAGAGCACTGTGAGCGGCACCATCGTCTTTGCGCGAAGAAGCCGCTTCTTCGCCTCCGGGAGCGGGCGAGAGCGGCAGCTTCGGAAAGGTGAAGAAGGAAGCTGTACAACACTGGGATTGTGTGCGCAGCTTGCCAACTGATAGAAAACAGTACTTTTGCACTCTCCTGACTTTGCCAATCACATGAACATTCGATTGGAAGCTGTTTTAGACAGCTTTTATTTTCTTCCTTCCAAACACTTGGCAGACGTCCGTGCAACGTCTAGAACACGATGGCAGATGTTTTCTGTGCTGGCACAGTTTTTCCCTGCCAGACATAGTGGAAAAGCTTTTTGCTAAGATGTAGACGAGAAGACGCGCTAAAGACGATAGTACGATGCTCTCCGGAGGTAAGAGCCGCTGCCGGGCGTCTTTCGGCAGAAGCCGCGCTAAGGAGAGCACTGTGAGCGGCACCATCGTCCTTGCGGGAAGAAGCCGCTTCTTCGCCTCCGGGAGCCGGCGAGAGCGGCAGCTTCGGAAAGGTGAAGAAGGAAGCTGTACAACACTGGGATTGTGTGCGCAGCTTGCCAACTGATAGAAAACAGTACTTTTGCACTCTCCTGACTTTGCCAATCACATGAACATTCGATTGGAAGCTGTTTTGGACAACTTTTCTTTTCTTCATGCCAAACACTTGGCAGACATCCGTGCAACGTCTAGAACACGATGGCTGATGTTTTCTGTGCTGGCACAGGTTTTCCCTGCCAGACATAGTGGAAAAGCTTTTTGCTAAGATGTAGACGAGAAGACGCGCTAAAGACGATAGTACGATGCTCTCCGGAGCTAAGAGCCGCTGCCGGGCGTCTTTCGGCAGAAGCAGCGCTAAGGAGAGCACTGTGAGCGGCACCATCGTCTTTGCGCGAAGAAGCCGCTTCTTCGCCTCCGGGAGCCGGCGAGAGCGGCAGCTTCGGAAAGGTGAAGAAGGAAGCTGTACAACACTGGGATTGTGTGCGCAGCTTGCCAACTGATAGAAAACAGTACTTTTGCACTCTCCTGACTTTGCCAATCACATGAACATTCGATTGGAAGCTGTTTTGGACAACTTTTCTTTTCTTCATGCCAAACACTTGGCAGACCTCCGTGCAACGTCTAGAACACGATGGCAGATGTTTTCTGTGCTGGCACAGTTTTTCCCTGCCAGACATAGTGGAAAAGCTTTTTGCTAAGATGTAGACGAGAAGACGCGCTAAAGACGATAGTACGATGCTCTCCGGAGCTAAGAGCCGCTGCCGGGCGTCTTTCGGCAGAAGCAGCGCTAAGGAGAGCTCTGTGAGCGGCACCATCGTCTTCGCGCGAAGAAGCCGCTTCTTCGGCTCCGGGAGCCGGCGCGAGCGGCAGCTTCGGAAAGGTGAAGAAGGAAGCTGTACAACACTGGGATTGTGTGCGCAGCTTGCCAACTGATAGGAAACAGTACTTTTGCACTCTCCTGACTTTGCCAATCACATGAACATTCGATTGGAAGCTGTTTTGGACAACTTTTCTTTTCTTCATGCCAAACACTTGGCAGACCTCCGTGCAACGTCTAGAACACGATGGCAGATGTTTTCTGTGCTGGCACAGTTTTTCCCTGCCAGACATAGTGGAAAAGCTTTTTGCTAAGATGTAGACGAGAAGACGCGCTAAAGACGATAGTACGATGCTCTCCGGAGCTAAGAGCCGCTGCCGGGCGTCTTTCGGCAGAAGCAGCACTTCGGAGAGCACTGTGAGCGGCACCATCGTCTTTGCGCGAAGAAGCCGCTTCTTCGCCTCCGGGAGCGGGCGAGAGCGGCAGCTTCGGAAAGGTGAAGAAGGAAGCTGTACAACACTGGGATTGTGTGCGCAGCTTGCCAACTGATAGGAAACAGTACTTTTGCACTCTCCTGACTTTGCCAATCACATGAACATTCGATTGGAAGCTGTTTTGGACAACTTTTCTTTTCTTCATGCCAAACACTTGGCAGACGTCCGTGCAACGTCTAGAACACGATGGCAGATGTTTTCTGTGCTGGCACAGTTTTTCCCTGCCAGACATAGTGGAAAAGCTTTTTGCTAAGATGTAGACGAGAAGACGCGCTAAAGACGATAGTACGATGCTCTCCGGAGGTAAGAGCCGCTGCCGGGCGTCTTTCGGCAGAAGCCGCGCTAAGGAGAGCACTGTGAGCGGCACCATCGTCCTTGCGGGAAGAAGCCGCTTCTTCGCCTCCGGGAGCCGGCGAGAGCGGCAGCTTCGGAAAGGTGAAGAAGGAAGCTGTACAACACTGGGATTGTGTGCGCAGCTTGCCAACTGATAGAAAACAGTACTTTTGCACTCTCCTGACTTTGCCAATCACATGAACATTCGATTGGAAGCTGTTTTGGACAACTTTTCTTTTCTTCATGCCAAACACTTGGCAGACATCCGTGCAACGTCTAGAACACGATGGCTGATGTTTTCTGTGCTGGCACAGGTTTTCCCTGCCAGACATAGTGGAAAAGCTTTTTGCTAAGATGTAGACGAGAAGACGCGCTAAAGACGATAGTACGATGCTCTCCGGAGCTAAGAGCCGCTGCCGGGCGTCTTTCGGCAGAAGCAGCGCTAAGGAGAGCACTGTGAGCGGCACCATCGTCTTTGCGCGAAGAAGCCGCTTCTTCGCCTCCGGGAGCCGGCGAGAGCGGCAGCTTCGGAAAGGTGAAGAAGGAAGCTGTACAACACTGGGATTGTGTGCGCAGCTTGCCAACTGATAGAAAACAGTACTTTTGCACTCTCCTGACTTTGCCAATCACATGAACATTCGATTGGAAGCTGTTTTGGACAACTTTTCTTTTCTTCATGCCAAACACTTGGCAGACCTCCGTGCAACGTCTAGAACACGATGGCAGATGTTTTCTGTGCTGGCACAGGTTTTCCCTGCCAGACATAGTGGAAAAGCTTTTTGCTAAGATGTAGACGAGAAGACGCGCTAAAGACGATAGTACGATGCTCTCCGGAGCTACGAGCCTCTGCCGGGCGTCTTTCGGCAGAAGCAGCACTCCGGAGAGCGCTGTGAGCGGCACCATCGTCTTTGCGGGAAGAAGCCGCTTCTTCGCCTCCGGGAGCCGGCGAGAGCGGCAGCTTCGGAAAGGTGAAGAAGGAAGCTGTACAACACTGGGATTGTGTGCGCAGCTTGCCAACTGATAGGAAACAGTACTTTTGCACTCTCCTGACTTTGCCAATCACATGAACATTCGATTGGAAGCTGTTTTGGACAACTTTTCTTTTCTCCCTGCCAAACACTTGGCAGACCTCCGTGCAACGTCTAGAACACGATGGGAGATGTTTTCTGTGCTGGAACAGGTTTTCCCTGCCAGACATAGTGGAAAAGCTTTTTGCTAAGATGTAGACGAGAAGACGCGCTAAAGACGATAGTACGATGCTCTCCGGAGCTAAGAGCCGCTGCCGGGCGTCTTTCGGCAGAAGCAGCGCTAAGGAGAGCACTGTGAGCGGCACCATCGTCTTTGCGCGAAGAAGCCGCTTCTTCGCCTCCGGGAGCGGGCGAGAGCGGCAGCTTCGGAAAGGTGAAGAAGGAAGCTGTACAACACTGGGATTGTGTGCGCAGCTTGCCAACTGATAGAAAACAGTACTTTTGCACTCTCCTGACTTTGCCAATCACATGAACATTCGATTGGAAGCTGTTTTGGACAACTTTTCTTTTCTTCATGCCAAACACTTGGCAGACGTCCGTGCAACGTCTAGAACACGATGGCAGATGTTTTCTGTGCTGGCACAGTTTTTCCCTGCCAGACATAGTGGAAAAGCTTTTTGCTAAGATGTAGACGAGAAGACGCGCTAAAGACGATAGTACGATGCTCTCTGGAGCTAAGAGCCGCTGCCGGGCGTCTTTCGGCAGAAGCCGCGCTAAGGAGAGCACTGTGAGCGGCACCATCGTCCTTGCGGGAAGAAGCCGCTTCTTCGCCTCCGGGAGCCGGCGAGAGCGGCAGCTTCGGAAAGGTGAAGAAGGAAGCTGTACAACACTGGGATTGTGTGCGCAGCTTGCCAACTGATAGGAAACAGTACTTTTGCACTCTCCTGACTTTGCCAATCACATGAACATTCGATTGGGAGCTGTTTTGGACAACTTTTCTTTTCTTCATGCCAAACACTTGGCAGACATCCGTGCAACGTCTAGAACACGATGGCAGATGTTTTCTGTGCTGGCACAGTTTTTCCCTGCCAGACATAGTGGAAAAGCTTTTTGCTAAGATGTAGACGAGAAGACGCGCTAAAGACGATAGTACGATGCTCTCCGGAGCTAAGAGCCGCTGCCGGGCGTCTTTCGGCAGAAGCAGCACTTCGGAGAGCACTGTGAGCGGCACCATCGTCTTTGCGCGAAGAAGCCGCTTCTTCGCCTCCGGGAGCGGGCGAGAGCGGCAGCTTCGGAAAGGTGAAGAAGCAAGCTGTACAACACTGGGATTGTGTGCGCAGCTTGCCAACTGATAGAAAACAGTACTTTTGCACTCTCCTGACTTTGCCAATCACATGAACATTCGATTGGGAGCTGTTTTGGACAACTTTTCTTTTCTTCATGCCAAACACTTGGCAGACCTCCGTGCAACGTCTAGAACACGATGGCAGATGTTTTCTGTGCTGGCACAGTTTTTCCCTGCCAGACATAGTGGAAAAGCTTTTTGCTAAGATGTAGACGAGAAGACGCGCTAAAGACGATAGTACGATGCTCTCCGGAGCTAAGAGCCGCAGCTGGGCGTCTTTCGGCAGAAGCAGCGCTCCGGAGAGCACTGTGAGCGGCACCATCGTCTTCGCGCGAAGAAGCCGCTTCTTCGGCTCCGGGAGCCGGCGCGAGCGGCAGCTTCGGAAAGGTGAAGAAGGAAGCTGTACAACACTGGGATTGTGTGCGCAGCTTGCCAACTGATAGAAAACAGTACTTTTGCACTCTCCTGACTTTGCCAATCACATGAACATTCGATTGGAAGCTGTTTTGGACAACTTTTCTTTTCTTCATGCCAAACACTTGGAAGACGTCCGTGCAACGTCTAGAACACGATGGCAGATGTTTTCTGTGCTGGCACAGTTTTTCCCTGCCAGACATAGTGGAAAAGCTTTTTGCTAAGATGTAGACGAGAAGACGCGCTAAAGACGATAGTACGATGCTCTCCGGAGCTAAGAGCCGCTGCCGGGCGTCTTTCGGCAGAAGCAGCACTTCGGAGAGCACTGTGAGCGGCACCATCGTCTTTGCGCGAAGAAGCCGCTTCTTCGCCTCCGGGAGCGGGCGAGAGCGGCAGCTTCGGAAAGGTGAAGAAGGAAGCTGTACAACACTGGGATTGTGTGCGCAGCTTGCCAACTGATAGAAAACAGTACTTTTGCACTCTCCTGACTTTGCCAATCACATGAACATTCGATTGGAAGCTGTTTTAGACAACTTTTATTTTCTCCCTTCCAAACACTTGGCAGACGTCCGTGCAACGTCTAGAACACGATGGCAGATGTTTTCTGTGCTGGCACAGTTTTTCCCTGCCAGACATAGTGGAAAAGCTTTTTGCTAAGATGTAGACGAGAAGACGCGCTAAAGACGATAGTACGATGCTCTCCGGAGGTAAGAGCCGCTGCCGGGCGTCTTTCGGCAGAAGCCGCGCTAAGGAGAGCACTGTGAGCGGCACCATCGTCCTTGCGGGAAGAAGCCGCTTCTTCGCCTCCGGGAGCCGGCGAGAGCGGCAGCTTCGGAAAGGTGAAGAAGGAAGCTGTACAACACTGGGATTGTGTGCGCAGCTTGCCAACTGATAGAAAACAGTACTTTTGCACTCTCCTGACTTTGCCAATCACATGAACATTCGATTGGAAGCTGTTTTGGACAACTTTTCTTTTCTTCATGCCAAACACTTGGCAGACATCCGTGCAACGTCTAGAACACGATGGCTGATGTTTTCTGTGCTGGCACAGGTTTTCCCTGCCAGACATAGTGGAAAAGCTTTTTGCTAAGATGTAGACGAGAAGACGCGCTAAAGACGATAGTACGATGCTCTCCGGAGCTAAGAGCCGCTGCCGGGCGTCTTTCGGCAGAAGCAGCGCTAAGGAGAGCACTGTGAGCGGCACCATCGTCTTTGCGCGAAGAAGCCGCTTCTTCGCCTCCGGGAGCCGGCGAGAGCGGCAGCTTCGGAAAGGTGAAGAAGGAAGCTGTACAACACTGGGATTGTGTGCGCAGCTTGCCAACTGATAGAAAACAGTACTTTTGCACTCTCCTGACTTTGCCAATCACATGAACATTCGATTGGAAGCTGTTTTGGACAACTTTTCTTTTCTTCATGCCAAACACTTGGCAGACCTCCGTGCAACGTCTAGAACACGATGGCAGATATTTTCTGTGCTGGCACAGTTTTTCCCTGCCAGACATAGTGGAAAAGCTTTTTGCTAAGATGTAGACGAGAAGACGCGCTAAAGACGATAGTACGATGCTCTCCGGAGCTAAGAGCCGCTGCCGGGCGTCTTTCGGCAGAAGCAGCGCTCCGGAGAGCTCTGTGAGCGGCACCATCGTCTTCGCGCGAAGAAGCCGCTTCTTCGGCTCCGGGAGCCGGCGCGAGCGGCAGCTTCGGAAAGGTGAAGAAGGAAGCTGTACAACACTGGGATTGTGTGCGCAGCTTGCCAACTGATAGGAAACAGTACTTTTGCACTCTCCTGACTTTGCCAATCACATGAACATTCGATTGGAAGCTGTTTTGGACAACTTTTCTTTTCTTCATGCCAAACACTTGGCAGACCTCCGTGCAACGTCTAGAACACGATGGCAGATGTTTTCTGTGCTGGCACAGTTTTTCCCTGCCAGACATAGTGGAAAAGCTTTTTGCTAAGATGTAGACGAGAAGACGCGCTAAAGACGATAGTACGATGCTCTCCGGAGCTAAGAGCCGCTGCCGGGCGTCTTTCGGCAGAAGCAGCACTTCGGAGAGCACTGTGAGCGGCACCATCGTCTTTGCGCGAAGAAGCCGCTTCTTCGCCTCCGGGAGCGGGCGAGAGCGGCAGCTTCGGAAAGGTGAAGAAGGAAGCTGTACAACACTGGGATTGTGTGCGCAGCTTGCCAACTGATAGGAAACAGTACTTTTGCACTCTCCTGACTTTGCCAATCACATGAACATTCGATTGGAAGCTGTTTTGGACAACTTTTCTTTTCTTCATGCCAAACACTTGGCAGACGTCCGTGCAACGTCTAGAACACGATGGCAGATGTTTTCTGTGCTGGCACAGTTTTTCCCTGCCAGACATAGTGGAAAAGCTTTTTGCTAAGATGTAGACGAGAAGACGCGCTAAAGACGATAGTACGATGCTCTCCGGAGGTAAGAGCCGCTGCCGGGCGTCTTTCGGCAGAAGCCGCGCTAAGGAGAGCACTGTGAGCGGCACCATCGTCCTTGCGGGAAGAAGCCGCTTCTTCGCCTCCGGGAGCCGGCGAGAGCGGCAGCTTCGGAAAGGTGAAGAAGGAAGCTGTACAACACTGGGATTGTGTGCGCAGCTTGCCAACTGATAGAAAACAGTACTTTTGCACTCTCCTGACTTTGCCAATCACATGAACATTCGATTGGAAGCTGTTTTGGACAACTTTTCTTTTCTTCATGCCAAACACTTGGCAGACATCCGTGCAACGTCTAGAACACGATGGCTGATGTTTTCTGTGCTGGCACAGGTTTTCCCTGCCAGACATAGTGGAAAAGCTTTTTGCTAAGATGTAGACGAGAAGACGCGCTAAAGACGATAGTACGATGCTCTCCGGAGCTAAGAGCCGCTGCCGGGCGTCTTTCGGCAGAAGCAGCGCTAAGGAGAGCACTGTGAGCGGCACCATCGTCTTTGCGCGAAGAAGCCGCTTCTTCGCCTCCGGGAGCCGGCGAGAGCGGCAGCTTCGGAAAGGTGAAGAAGCAAGCTGTACAACACTGGGATTGTGTGCGCAGCTTGCCAACTGATAGAAAACAGTACTTTTGCACTCTCCTGACTTTGCCAATCACATGAACATTCGATTGGGAGCTGTTTTGGACAACTTTTCTTTTCTTCATGCCAAACACTTGGCAGACCTCCGTGCAACGTCTAGAACACGATGGCAGATGTTTTCTGTGCTGGCACAGTTTTTCCCTGCCAGACATAGTGGAAAAGCTTTTTGCTAAGATGTAGACGAGAAGACGCGCTAAAGACGATAGTACGATGCTCTCCGGAGCTACGAGCCGCTGCCGGGCGTCTTTCGGCAGAAGCAGCACTCCGGAGAGCACTGTGAGCGGCACCATCGTCTTTGCGGGAAGAAGCCGCTTCTTCGCCTCCGGGAGCCGGCGAGAGCGGCAGCTTCGGAAAGGTGAAGAAGGAAGCTGTACAACACTGGGATTGTGTGCGCAGCTTGCCAACTGATAGGAAACAGTACTTTTGCACTCTCCTGACTTTGCCAATCACATGAACATTCGATTGGAAGCTGTTTTGGACAACTTTTCTTTTCTCCCTGCCAAACACTTGGCAGACCTCCGTGCAACGTCTAGAACACGATGGGAGATGTTTTCTGTGCTGGAACAGGTTTTCCCTGCCAGACATAGTGGAAAAGCTTTTTGCTAAGATGTAGACGAGAAGACGCGCTAAAGACGATAGTACGATGCTCTCCGGAGCTAAGAGCCGCTGCCGGGCGTCTTTCGGCAGAAGCAGCGCTAAGGAGAGCACTGTGAGCGGCACCATCGTCTTTGCGCGAAGAAGCCGCTTCTTCGCCTCCGGGAGCCGGCGAGAGCGGCAGCTTCGGAAAGGTGAAGAAGGAAGCTGTACAACACTGGGATTGTGTGCGCAGCTTGCCAACTGATAGAAAACAGTACTTTTGCACTCTCCTGACTTTGCCAATCACATGAACATTCGATTGGAAGCTGTTTTGGACAACTTTTCTTTTCTTCATGCCAAACACTTGGCAGACCTCCGTGCAACGTCTAGAACACGATGGCAGATGTTTTCTGTGCTGGCACAGTTTTTCCCTGCCAGACATAGTGGAAAAGCTTTTTGCTAAGATGTAGACGAGAAGACGCGCTAAAGACGATAGTACGATGCTCTCTGGAGCTAAGAGCCGCTGCCGGGCGTCTTTCGGCAGAAGCCGCGCTAAGGAGAGCACTGTGAGCGGCACCATCGTCCTTGCGGGAAGAAGTCGCTTCTTCGCCTCCGGGAGCCGGCGAGAGCGGCAGCTTCGGAAAGGTGAAGAAGGAAGCTGTACAACACTGGGATTGTGTGCGCAGCTTGCCAACTGATAGGAAACAGTACTTTTGCACTCTCCTGACTTTGCCAATCACATGAACATTCGATTGGAAGCTGTTTTGGACAACTTTTCTTTTCTTCATGCCAAACACTTGGCAGACCTCCGTGCAACGTCTAGAACACGATGGCAGATGTTTTCTGTGCTGGCACAGTTTTTCCCTGCCAGACATAGTGGAAAAGCTTTTTGCTAAGATGTAGACGAGGAGACGCGCTAAAGACGATAGTACGATGCTCTCCGGAGCTAAGAGCCGCTGCCGGGCGTCTTTCGGCAGAAGCAGCACTTCGGAGAGCACTGTGAGCGGCACCATCGTCTTTGCGCGAAGAAGCCGCTTCTTCGCCTCCGGGAGCGGGCGAGAGCGGCAGCTTCGGAAAGGTGAAGAAGGAAGCTGTACAACACTGGGATTGTGTGCGCAGCTTGCCAACTGATAGAAAACAGTACTTTTGCACTCTCCTGACTTTGCCAATCACATGAACATTCGATTGGAAGCTGTTTTAGACAACTTTTCTTTTCTCCCTTCCAAACACTTGGCAGACGTCCGTGCAACGTCTAGAACACGATGGCAGATGTTTTCTGTGCTGGCACAGTTTTTCCCTGCCAGACATAGTGGAAAAGCTTTTTGCTAAGATGTAGACGAGAAGACGCGCTAAAGACGATAGTACGATGCTCTCCGGAGGTAAGAGCCGCTGCCGGGCGTCTTTCGGCAGAAGCCGCGCTAAGGAGAGCACTGTGAGCGGCACCATCGTCCTTGCGGGAAGAAGCCGCTTCTTCGCCTCCGGGAGCCGGCGAGAGCGGCAGCTTCGGAAAGGTGAAGAAGGAAGCTGTACAACACTGGGATTGTGTGCGCAGCTTGCCAACTGATAGAAAACAGTACTTTTGCACTCTCCTGACTTTGCCAATCACATGAACATTCGATTGGAAGCTGTTTTGGACAACTTTTCTTTTCTTCATGCCAAACACTTGGCAGACATCCGTGCAACGTCTAGAACACGATGGCTGATGTTTTCTGTGCTGGCACAGGTTTTCCCTGCCAGACATAGTGGAAAAGCTTTTTGCTAAGATGTAGACGAGAAGACGCGCTAAAGACGATAGTACGATGCTCTCCGGAGCTAAGAGCCGCTGCCGGGCGTCTTTCGGCAGAAGCAGCGCTAAGGAGAGCACTGTGAGCGGCACCATCGTCTTTGCGCGAAGAAGCCGCTTCTTCGCCTCCGGGAGCCGGCGAGAGCGGCAGCTTCGGAAAGGTGAAGAAGGAAGCTGTACAACACTGGGATTGTGTGCGCAGCTTGCCAACTGATAGAAAACAGTACTTTTGCACTCTCCTGACTTTGCCAATCACATGAACATTCGATTGGAAGCTGTTTTGGACAACTTTTCTTTTCTTCATGCCAAACACTTGGCAGACCTCCGTGCAACGTCTAGAACACGATGGCAGATGTTTTCTGTGCTGGCACAGGTTTTCCCTGCCAGACATAGTGGAAAAGCTTTTTGCTAAGATGTAGACGAGAAGACGCGCTAAAGACGATAGTACGATGCTCTCCGGAGCTACGAGCCTCTGCCGGGCGTCTTTCGGCAGAAGCAGCACTCCGGAGAGCGCTGTGAGCGGCACCATCGTCTTTGCGGGAAGAAGCCGCTTCTTCGCCTCCGGGAGCCGGCGAGAGCGGCAGCTTCGGAAAGGTGAAGAAGGAAGCTGTACAACACTGGGATTGTGTGCGCAGCTTGCCAACTGATAGGAAACAGTACTTTTGCACTCTCCTGACTTTGCCAATCACATGAACATTCGATTGGAAGCTGTTTTGGACAACTTTTCTTTTCTCCCTGCCAAACACTTGGCAGACCTCCGTGCAACGTCTAGAACACGATGGGAGATGTTTTCTGTGCTGGAACAGGTTTTCCCTGCCAGACATAGTGGAAAAGCTTTTTGCTAAGATGTAGACGAGAAGACGCGCTAAAGACGATAGTACGATGCTCTCCGGAGCTAAGAGCCGCTGCCGGGCGTCTTTCGGCAGAAGCAGCGCTAAGGAGAGCACTGTGAGCGGCACCATCGTCTTTGCGCGAAGAAGCCGCTTCTTCGCCTCCGGGAGCCGGCGAGAGCGGCAGCTTCGGAAAGGTGAAGAAGGAAGCTGTACAACACTGGGATTGTGTGCGCAGCTTGCCAACTGATAGAAAACAGTACTTTTGCACTCTCCTGACTTTGCCAATCACATGAACATTCAATTGGAAGCTGTTTTGGACAACTTTTCTTTTCTTCATGCCAAACACTTGGCAGACCTCCGTGCAACGTCTAGAACACGATGGCAGATGTTTTCTGTGCTGGCACAGTTTTTCCCTGCCAGACATAGTGGAAAAGCTTTTTGCTAAGATGTAGACGAGAAGACGCGCTAAAGACGATAGTACGATGCTCTCTGGAGCTAAGAGCCGCTGCCGGGCGTCTTTCGGCAGAAGCCGCGCTAAGGAGAGCACTGTGAGCGGCACCATCGTCCTTGCGGGAAGAAGCCGCTTCTTCGCCTCCGGGAGCCGGCGAGAGCGGCAGCTTCGGAAAGGTGAAGAAGGAAGCTGTACAACACTGGGATTGTGTGCGCAGCTTGCCAACTGATAGGAAACAGTACTTTTGCACTCTCCTGACTTTGCCAATCACATGAACATTCGATTGGGAGCTGTTTTGGACAACTTTTCTTTTCTTCATGCCAAACACTTGGCAGACATCCGTGCAACGTCTAGAACACGATGGCAGATGTTTTCTGTGCTGGCACAGTTTTTCCCTGCCAGACATAGTGGAAAAGCTTTTTGCTAAGATGTAGACGAGAAGACGCGCTAAAGACGATAGTACGATGCTCTCCGGAGCTAAGAGCCGCTGCCGGGCGTCTTTCGGCAGAAGCAGCACTTCGGAGAGCACTGTGAGCGGCACCATCGTCTTTGCGCGAAGAAGCCGCTTCTTCGCCTCCGGGAGCGGGCGAGAGCGGCAGCTTCGGAAAGGTGAAGAAGGAAGCTGTACAACACTGGGATTGTGTGCGCAGCTTGCCAACTGATAGGAAACAGTACTTTTGCACTCTTCTGACTTTGCCAATCACATGAACATTCGATTGGAAGCTGTTTTGGACAACTTTTCTTTTCTTCATGCCAAACACTTGGCAGACCTCGTGCAACGTCTAGAACACGATGGCAGATATTTTCTGTGCTGGAACATGTTTTCCCTGCCAGACATAGTGGAAAAGCTTTTTGCTAAGATCTAGACGAGAAGACGCGCTAAAGACGATAGTACGATGCTCTCCGGAGGTAAGAGCCGCTGCCGGGCGTCTTTCGGCAGAAACCGCGCTAAGGAGAGCACTCTGAGCGGCACCATCGTCTTTGTGGAAGAAGCCACTTCTTCGTCTCCGGGAGCCGGCGAGAGCGGCAGCTTCGGAAAGGTGAAGAAGGAAGCTGTACAACACTGGGATTGTGTGCGCAGCTTGCCAACTGATAGGAAACAGTACTTTTGCACTCTCCTGACTTTGCCAATCACATGAACATTCGATTGGAAGCTGTTTTGGACAACTTTTCTTTTCTTCATGCCAAACACTTGGCAGACCTCCGTGCAACGTCTAGAACACGATGCCAGATGTTTTCTGTGCTGGCACAGGTTTTCCCTGCCAGACATAGTGGAAAAGCTTTTTGCTAAGATGTAGACGAGAAGACGCGCTAAAGACGATAGGACGATGCTCTCCGGAGCTACGAGCCGCTGCCGGGCGTCTTTCGGCAGAAGCAGCACTCCGGAGAGCACTGTGAGCGGCACCATCGTCTTTGCGGGAAGAAGCCGCTTCTTCGGCTCCGGGAGCCGGCGAGAGCGGCAGCTTCGGAAAGGTGAAGAAGGAAGCTGTACAACACTGGGATTGTGTGCGCAGCTTGCCAACTGATAGGAAACAGTACTTTTGCACTCTCCTGACTTTGCCAATCACATGAACATTCGATTGGAAGCTGTTTTGGACAACTTTCCTTTTCTTCATGCCAAACACTTGGCAGACCTCCGTGCAACGTCTAGAACACGATGGCAGATGTTTTCTGTGCTGGCAGAGTTTTTCCCTGCCAGACATAGTGGAAAAGCTTTTTGCTAAGATGTAGACGAGAAGACGCGCTAAAGACGATAGTACGATGCTCTCCGGAGCTAAGAGCCGCTGCCGGGCGTCTTTCGGCAGAAGCCGCGCTAAGGAGAGCACTGTGAGCGGCACCATCGTCTTTGCGCGAAGAAGCCGCTTCTTCGGCTCCGGGAGCCGGCAAGAGCGGCAGCTTCGGAAAGGTGAAGAAGGAAGCTGTACAACACTGGGATTGTGTGCGCAGCTTGCCAACTGATAGAAAACAGTACTTTTGCACTCTCCTGACTTTGCCAATCACATGAACATTCGATTGGAAGCTGTTTTGGACAACTTTTCTTTTCTTCATGACAAACACTTGGCAGACCTCCGTGCAACGTCTAGAACACGATGGCAGATGTTTTCTGTGCTGGCACAGGTTTTCCCTGCCAGACATAGTGGAAAAGCTTTTTGCTAAGATGTAGACGAGAAGACGCGCTAAAGACGATAGTACGATGCTCTCCGGAGCTAAGAGCCGCTGCCGGGCGTCTTTCGGCAGAAGCAGCACTTCGGAGAGCACTGTGAGCGGCACCATCGTCTTTGCGGGAAGAAGCCGCTTCTTCGCCTCCGGGAGCGGGCGAGAGCGGCAGCTTCGGAAAGGTGAAGAAGGAAGCTGTACAACACTGGGATTGTGTGCGCAGCTTGCCAACTGATAGGAAACAGTACTTTTGCACTCTCCTGACTTTGCCAATCACATGAACATTCGATTGGAAGCTGTTTTGGACAACTTTTCTTTTCTTCATGCCAAACACTTGGCAGACCTCGTGCAACGTCTAGAACACGATGGCAGATATTTTCTGTGCTGGAACAGGTTTTCCCTGCCAGACATAGTGGAAAAGCTTTTTGCTAAGATCTAGACGAGAAGACGCGCTAAAGACGATAGTACGATGCTCTCCGGAGGTAAGAGCCGCTGCCGGGCGTCTTTCGGCAGAAGCCGCGCTAAGGAGAGCACTCTGAGCGGCACCATCGTCTTTGTGGAAGAAGCCGCTTCTTCGTCTCCGGGAGCCGGCGAGAGCGGCAGCTTCGGAAAGGTGAAGAAGGAAGCTGTACAACACTGGGATTGTGTGCGCAGCTTGCCAACTGATAGGAAACAGTACTTTTGCACTCTCCTGACTTTGCCAATCACATGAACATTCGATTGGAAGCTGTTTTGGACAACTTTTCTTTTCTTCATGCCAAACACTTGGCAGACCTCCGTGCAACGTCTAGAACACGATGGCAGATGTTTTCTGTGCTGGCACAGTTTTTCCCTGCCAGACATAGTGGAAAAGCTTTTTGCTAAGATGTAGACGAGAAGACGCGCTAAAGACGATAGTACGATGCTCTCCGGAACTAAGAGCCGCTGCCGGGCGTCTTTCGGCAGAAGCCGCGCTAAGGAGAGCACTGTGAGCGGCACCATCGTCTTTGCGCGAAGAAGCCGCTTCTTCGGCTCCGGGAGCCGGCGAGAGCGGCAGCTTCGGAAAGGTGAAGAAGGAAGCTGTACAACACTGGGATTGTGTGCGCAGCTTGCCAACTGATAGAAAACAGTACTTTTGCACTCTCCTGACTTTGCCAATCACATGAACATTCGATTGGAAGCTGTTTTGGACAACTTTTCTTTTCTTCATGCCAAACACTTGGCAGACCTCCGTGCAACGTCTAGAACACGATGGCAGATGTTTTCTGTGCTGGCACAGGTTTTCCCTGCCAGACATAGTGGAAAAGCTTTTTGCTAAGATGTAGACGAGAAGACGCGCTAAAGACGATAGTACGATGCTCTCCGGAGCTAAGAGCCGCTGCCGGGCGTCTTTCGGCAGAAGCAGCACTTCGGAGAGCACTGTGAGCGGCACCATCGTCTTTGCGCGAAGAAGCCGCTTCTTCGCCTCCGGGAGCGGGCGAGAGCGGCAGCTTCGGAAAGGTGAAGAAGGAAGCTGTACAACACTGGGATTGTGTGCGCAGCTTGCCAACTGATAGAAAACAGTACTTTTGCACTCTTCTGACTTTGCCAATCACATGAACATTCGATTGGAAGCTGTTTTGGACAACTTTTCTTTTCTTCATGCCAAACACTTGGCAGACCTCGTGCAACGTCTAGAACACGATGGCAGATATTTTCTGTGCTGGAACAGGTTTTCCCTGCCAGACATAGTGGAAAAGCTTTTTGCTAAGATCTAGACGAGAAGACGCGCTAAAGACGATAGTACGATGCTCTCCGGAGGTAAGAGCCGCTGCCGGGCGTCTTTCGGCAGAAGCCGCGCTAAGGAGAGCACTCTGAGCGGCACCATCGTCTTTGTGGAAGAAGCCGCTTCTTCGTCTCCGGGAGCCGGCGAGAGCGGCAGCTTCGGAAAGGTGAAGAAGGAAGCTGTACAACACTGGGATTGTGTGCGCAGCTTGCCAACTGATAGGAAACAGTACTTTTGCACTCTCCTGACTTTGCCAATCACATGAACATTCGATTGGAAGCTGTTTTGGACAACTTTTCTTTTCTTCATGCCAAACACTTGGCAGACCTCCGTGCAACGTCTAGAACACGATGGCAGATGTTTTCTGTGCTGGCACAGTTTTTCCCTGCCAGACATAGTGGAAAAGCTTTTTGCTAAGATGTAGACGAGGAGACGCGCTAAAGACGATAGTACGATGCTCTCCGGAGCTAAGAGCCGCTGCCGGGCGTCTTTCGGCAGAAGCAGCACTTCGGAGAGCACTGTGAGCGGCACCATCGTCTTTGCGGGAAGAAGCCGCTTCTTCGCCTCCGGGAGCGGGCGAGAGCGGCAGCTTCGGAAAGGTGAAGAAGGAAGCTGTACAACACTGGGATTGTGTGCGCAGCTTGCCAACTGATAGAAAACAGTACTTTTGCACTCTCCTGACTTTGCCAATCACATGAACATTCGATTGGAAGCTGTTTTAGACAACTTTTCTTTTCTCCCTTCCAAACACTTGGCAGACGTCCGTGCAACGTCTAGAACACGATGGCAGATGTTTTCTGTGCTGGCACAGTTTTTCCCTGCCAGACATAGTGGAAAAGCTTTTTGCTAAGATGTAGACGAGAAGACGCGCTAAAGACGATAGTACGATGCTCTCCGGAGGTAAGAGCCGCTGCCGGGCGTCTTTCGGCAGAAGCCGCGCTAAGGAGAGCACTGTGAGCGGCACCATCGTCCTTGCGGGAAGAAGCCGCTTCTTCGCCTCCGGGAGCCGGCGAGAGCGGCAGCTTCGGAAAGGTGAAGAAGGAAGCTGTACAACACTGGGATTGTGTGCGCAGCTTGCCAACTGATAGAAAACAGTACTTTTGCACTCTCCTGACTTTGCCAATCACATGAACATTCGATTGGAAGCTGTTTTGGACAACTTTTCTTTTCTTCATGCCAAACACTTGGCAGACATCCGTGCAACGTCTAGAACACGATGGCTGATGTTTTCTGTGCTGGCACAGGTTTTCCCTGCCAGACATAGTGGAAAAGCTTTTTGCTAAGATGTAGACGAGAAGACGCGCTAAAGACGATAGTACGATGCTCTCCGGAGCTAAGAGCCGCTGCCGGGCGTCTTTCGGCAGAAGCAGCGCTAAGGAGAGCACTGTGAGCGGCACCATCGTCTTTGCGCGAAGAAGCCGCTTCTTCGCCTCCGGGAGCCGGCGAGAGCGGCAGCTTCGGAAAGGTGAAGAAGGAAGCTGTACAACACTGGGATTGTGTGCGCAGCTTGCCAACTGATAGAAAACAGTACTTTTGCACTCTCCTGACTTTGCCAATCACATGAACATTCGATTGGAAGCTGTTTTGGACAACTTTTCTTTTCTTCATGCCAAACACTTGGCAGACCTCCGTGCAATGTCTAGAACACGATGGCAGATGTTTTCTGTGCTGGCACAGGTTTTCCCTGCCAGACATAGTGGAAAAGCTTTTTGCTAAGATGTAGACGAGAAGACGCGCTAAAGACGATAGTACGATGCTCTCCGGAGCTACGAGCCTCTGCCGGGCGTCTTTCGGCAGAAGCAGCACTCCGGAGAGCGCTGTGAGCGGCACCATCGTCTTTGCGGGAAGAAGCCGCTTCTTCGCCTCCGGGAGCCGGCGAGAGCGGCAGCTTCGGAAAGGTGAAGAAGGAAGCTGTACAACACTGGGATTGTGTGCGCAGCTTGCCAACTGATAGGAAACAGTACTTTTGCACTCTCCTGACTTTGCCAATCACATGAACATTCGATTGGAAGCTGTTTTGGACAACTTTTCTTTTCTCCCTGCCAAACACTTGGCAGACCTCCGTGCAACGTCTAGAACACGATGGGAGATGTTTTCTGTGCTGGAACAGGTTTTCCCTGCCAGACATAGTGGAAAAGCTTTTTGCTAAGATGTAGACGAGAAGACGCGCTAAAGACGATAGTACGATGCTCTCCGGAGCTAAGAGCCGCTGCCGGGCGTCTTTCGGCAGAAGCAGCGCTAAGGAGAGCACTGTGAGCGGCACCATCGTCTTTGCGCGAAGAAGCCGCTTCTTCGCCTCCGGGAGCCGGCGAGAGCGGCAGCTTCGGAAAGGTGAAGAAGGAAGCTGTACAACACTGGGATTGTGTGCGCAGCTTGCCAACTGATAGAAAACAGTACTTTTGCACTCTCCTGACTTTGCCAATCACATGAACATTCGATTGGAAGCTGTTTTGGACAACTTTTCTTTTCTTCATGCCAAACACTTGGCAGACCTCCGTGCAACGTCTAGAACACGATGGCAGATGTTTTCTGTGCTGGCACAGTTTTTCCCTGCCAGACATAGTGGAAAAGCTTTTTGCTAAGATGTAGACGAGAAGACGCGCTAAAGACGATAGTACGATGCTCTCTGGAGCTAAGAGCCGCTGCCGGGCGTCTTTCGGCAGAAGCCGCGCTAAGGAGAGCACTGTGAGCGGCACCATCGTCCTTGCGGGAAGAAGCCGCTTCTTCGCCTCCGGGAGCCGGCGAGAGCGGCAGCTTCGGAAAGGTGAAGAAGGAAGCTGTACAACACTGGGATTGTGTGCGCAGCTTGCCAACTGATAGGAAACAGTACTTTTGCACTCTCCTGACTTTGCCAATCACATGAACATTCGATTGGGAGCTGTTTTGGACAACTTTTCTTTTCTTCATGCCAAACACTTGGCAGACATCCGTGCAACGTCTAGAACACGATGGCAGATGTTTTCTGTGCTGGCACAGTTTTTCCCTGCCAGACATAGTGGAAAAGCTTTTTGCTAAGATGTAGACGAGAAGACGCGCTAAAGACGATAGTACGATGCTCTCCGGAGCTAAGAGCCGCTGCCGGGCGTCTTTCGGCAGAAGCAGCACTTCGGAGAGCACTGTGAGCGGCACCATCGTCTTTGCGCGAAGAAGCCGCTTCTTCGCCTCCGGGAGCGGGCGAGAGCGGCAGCTTCGGAAAGGTGAAGAAGGAAGCTGTACAACACTGGGATTGTGTGCGCAGCTTGCCAACTGATAGGAAACAGTACTTTTGCACTCTTCTGACTTTGCCAATCACATGAACATTCGATTGGAAGCTGTTTTGGACAACTTTTCTTTTCTTCATGCCAAACACTTGGCAGACCTCGTGCAACGTCTAGAACACGACGGCAGATATTTTCTGTGCTGGAACATGTTTTCCCTGCCAGACATAGTGGAAAAGCTTTTTGCTAAGATCTAGACGAGAAGACGCGCTAAAGACGATAGTACGATGCTCTCCGGAGGTAAGAGCCGCTGCCGGGCGTCTTTCGGCAGAAACCGCGCTAAGGAGAGCACTCTGAGCGGCACCATCGTCTTTGTGGAAGAAGCCACTTCTTCGTCTCCGGGAGCCGGCGAGAGCGGCAGCTTCGGAAAGGTGAAGAAGGAAGCTGTACAACACTGGGATTGTGTGCGCAGCTTGCCAACTGATAGGAAACAGTACTTTTGCACTCTCCTGACTTTGCCAATCACATGAACATTCGATTGGAAGCTGTTTTGGACAACTTTTCTTTTCTTCATGCCAAACACTTGGCAGACCTCCGTGCAACGTCTAGAACACGATGCCAGATGTTTTCTGTGCTGGCACAGGTTTTCCCTGCCAGACATAGTGGAAAAGCTTTTTGCTAAGATGTAGACGAGAAGACGCGCTAAAGACGATAGGACGATGCTCTCCGGAGCTACGAGCCGCTGCCGGGCGTCTTTCGGCAGAAGCAGCACTCCGGAGAGCACTGTGAGCGGCACCATCGTCTTTGCGGGAAGAAGCCGCTTCTTCGGCTCCGGGAGCCGGCGAGAGCGGCAGCTTCGGAAAGGTGAAGAAGGAAGCTGTACAACACTGGGATTGTGTGCGCAGCTTGCCAACTGATAGGAAACAGTACTTTTGCACTCTCCTGACTTTGCCAATCACATGAACATTCGATTGGAAGCTGTTTTGGACAACTTTTCTTTTCTTCATGCCAAACACTTGGCAGACCTCCGTGCAACGTCTAGAACACGATGGCAGATGTTTTCTGTGCTGGCAGAGTTTTTCCCTGCCAGACATAGTGGAAAAGCTTTTTGCTAAGATGTAGACGAGAAGACGCGCTAAAGACGATAGTACGATGCTCTCCGGAGCTAAGAGCCGCTGCCGGGCGTCTTTCGGCAGAAGCCGCGCTAAGGAGAGCACTGTGAGCGGCACCATCGTCTTTGCGCGAAGAAGCCGCTTCTTCGGCTCCGGGAGCCGGCAAGAGCGGCAGCTTCGGAAAGGTGAAGAAGGAAGCTGTACAACACTGGGATTGTGTGCGCAGCTTGCCAACTGATAGAAAACAGTACTTTTGCACTCTCCTGACTTTGCCAATCACATGAACATTCGATTGGAAGCTGTTTTGGACAACTTTTCTTTTCTTCATGACAAACACTTGGCAGACCTCCGTGCAACGTCTAGAACACGATGGCAGATGTTTTCTGTGCTGGCACAGGTTTTCCCTGCCAGACATAGTGGAAAAGCTTTTTGCTAAGATGTAGACGAGAAGACGCGCTAAAGACGATAGTACGATGCTCTCCGGAGCTAAGAGCCGCTGCCGGGCGTCTTTCGGCAGAAGCAGCACTTCGGAGAGCACTGTGAGCGGCACCATCGTCTTTGCGGGAAGAAGCCGCTTCTTCGCCTCCGGGAGCGGGCGAGAGCGGCAGCTTCGGAAAGGTGAAGAAGGAAGCTGTACAACACTGGGATTGTGTGCGCAGCTTGCCAACTGATAGAAAACAGTACTTTTGCACTCTTCTGACTTTGCCAATCACATGAACATTCGATTGGAAGCTGTTTTGGACAACTTTTCTTTTCTTCATGCCAAACACTTGGCAGACCTCGTGCAACGTCTAGAACACGATGGCAGATATTTTCTGTGCTGGAACAGGTTTTCCCTGCCAGACATAGTGGAAAAGCTTTTTGCTAAGATCTAGACGAGAAGACGCGCTAAAGACGATAGTACGATGCTCTCCGGAGGTAAGAGCCGCTGCCGGGCGTCTTTCGGCAGAAGCCGCGCTAAGGAGAGCACTCTGAGCGGCACCATCGTCTTTGTGGAAGAAGCCGCTTCTTCGTCTCCGGGAGCCGGTGAGAGCGGCAGCTTCGGAAAGGTGAAGAAGGAAGCTGTACAACACTGGGATTGTGTGCGCAGCTTGCCAACTGATAGGAAACAGTACTTTTGCACTCTCCTGACTTTGCCAATCACATGAACATTCGATTGGAAGCTGTTTTGGACAACTTTTCTTTTCTTCATGCCAAACACTTGGCAGACCTCCGTGCAACGTCTAGAACACGATGGCAGATGTTTTCTGTGCTGGCACAGTTTTTCCCTGCCAGACATAGTGGAAAAGCTTTTTGCTAAGATGTAGACGAGAAGACGCGCTAAAGACGATAGTACGATGCTCTCCGGAGCTAAGAGCCGCTGCCGGGCGTCTTTCGGCAGAAGCCGCGCTAAGGAGAGCACTGTGAGCGGCACCATCGTCTTTGCGCGAAGAAGCCGCTTCTTCGGCTCCGGGAGCCGGCGAGAGCGGCAGCTTCGGAAAGGTGAAGAAGGAAGCTGTACAACACTGGGATTGTGTGCGCAGCTTGCCAACTGATAGAAAACAGTACTTTTGCACTCTCCTGACTTTGCCAATCACATGAACATTCGATTGGAAGCTGTTTTGGACAACTTTTCTTTTCTTCATGCCAAACACTTGGCAGACCTCCGTGCAACGTCTAGAACACGATGGCAGATGTTTTCTGTGCTGGCACAGGTTTTCCCTGCCAGACATAGTGGAAAAGCTTTTTGCTAAGATGTAGACGAGAAGACGCGCTAAAGACGATAGTACGATGCTCTCCGGAGCTAAGAGCCGCTGCCGGGCGTCTTTCGGCAGAAGCAGCACTTCGGAGAGCACTGTGAGCGGCACCATCGTCTTTGCGGGAAGAAGCCGCTTCTTCGCCTCCGGGAGCGGGCGAGAGCGGCAGCTTCGGAAAGGTGAAGAAGGAAGCTGTACAACACTGGGATTGTGTGCGCAGCTTGCCAACTGATAGAAAACAGTACTTTTGCACTCTTCTGACTTTGCCAATCACATGAACATTCGATTGGAAGCTGTTTTGGACAACTTTTCTTTTCTTCATGCCAAACACTTGGCAGACCTCGTGCAACGTCTAGAACACGATGGCAGATATTTTCTGTGCTGGAACAGGTTTTCCCTGCCAGACATAGTGGAAAAGCTTTTTGCTAAGATCTAGACGAGAAGACGCGCTAAAGACGATAGTACGATGCTCTCCGGAGGTAAGAGCCGCTGCCGGGCGTCTTTCGGCAGAAGCCGCGCTAAGGAGAGCACTCTGAGCGGCACCATCGTCTTTGTGGAAGAAGCCGCTTCTTCGTCTCCGGGAGCCGGCGAGAGCGGCAGCTTCGGAAAGGTGAAGAAGGAAGCTGTACAACACTGGGATTGTGTGCGCAGCTTGCCAACTGATAGGAAACAGTACTTTTGCACTCTCCTGACTTTGCCAATCACATGAACATTCGATTGGAAGCTGTTTTGGACAACTTTTCTTTTCTTCATGCCAAACACTTGGCAGACCTCCGTGCAACGTCTAGAACACGATGGCAGATGTTTTCTGTGCTGGCACAGTTTTTCCCTGCCAGACATAGTGGAAAAGCTTTTTGCTAAGATGTAGACGAGGAGACGCGCTAAAGACGATAGTACGATGCTCTCCGGAGCTAAGAGCCGCTGCCGGGCGTCTTTCGGCAGAAGCAGCACTTCGGAGAGCACTGTGAGCGGCACCATCGTCTTTGCGCGAAGAAGCCGCTTCTTCGCCTCCGGGAGCGGGCGAGAGCGGCAGCTTCGGAAAGGTGAAGAAGGAAGCTGTACAACACTGGGATTGTGTGCGCAGCTTGCCAACTGATAGAAAACAGTACTTTTGCACTCTCCTGACTTTGCCAATCACATGAACATTCGATTGGAAGCTGTTTTAGACAACTTTTCTTTTCTCCCTTCCAAACACTTGGCAGACGTCCGTGCAACGTCTAGAACACGATGGCAGATGTTTTCTGTGCTGGCACAGTTTTTCCCTGCCAGACATAGTGGAAAAGCTTTTTGCTAAGATGTAGACGAGAAGACGCGCTAAAGACGATAGTACGATGCTCTCCGGAGGTAAGAGCCGCTGCCGGGCGTCTTTCGGCAGAAGCCGCGCTAAGGAGAGCACTGTGAGCGGCACCATCGTCCTTGCGGGAAGAAGCCGCTTCTTCGCCTCCGGGAGCCGGCGAGAGCGGCAGCTTCGGAAAGGTGAAGAAGGAAGCTGTACAACACTGGGATTGTGTGCGCAGCTTGCCAACTGATAGAAAACAGTACTTTTGCACTCTCCTGACTTTGCCAATCACATGAACATTCGATTGGAAGCTGTTTTGGACAACTTTTCTTTTCTTCATGCCAAACACTTGGCAGACATCCGTGCAACGTCTAGAACACGATGGCTGATGTTTTCTGTGCTGGCACAGGTTTTCCCTGCCAGACATAGTGGAAAAGCTTTTTGCTAAGATGTAGACGAGAAGACGCGCTAAAGACGATAGTACGATGCTCTCCGGAGCTAAGAGCCGCTGCCGGGCGTCTTTCGGCAGAAGCAGCGCTAAGGAGAGCACTGTGAGCGGCACCATCGTCTTTGCGCGAAGAAGCCGCTTCTTCGCCTCCGGGAGCCGGCGAGAGCGGCAGCTTCGGAAAGGTGAAGAAGGAAGCTGTACAACACTGGGATTGTGTGCGCAGCTTGCCAACTGATAGAAAACAGTACTTTTGCACTCTCCTGACTTTGCCAATCACATGAACATTCGATTGGAAGCTGTTTTGGACAACTTTTCTTTTCTTCATGCCAAACACTTGGCAGACCTCCGTGCAATGTCTAGAACACGATGGGAGATGTTTTCTGTGCTGGCACAGGTTTTCCCTGCCAGACATAGTGGAAAAGCTTTTTGCTAAGATGTAGACGAGAAGACGCGCTAAAGACGATAGTACGATGCTCTCCGGAGCTACGAGCCTCTGCCGGGCGTCTTTCGGCAGAAGCAGCACTCCGGAGAGCGCTGTGAGCGGCACCATCGTCTTTGCGGGAAGAAGCCGCTTCTTCGCCTCCGGGAGCCGGCGAGAGCGGCAGCTTCGGAAAGGTGAAGAAGGAAGCTGTACAACACTGGGATTGTGTGCGCAGCTTGCCAACTGATAGGAAACAGTACTTTTGCACTCTCCTGACTTTGCCAATCACATGAACATTCGATTGGAAGCTGTTTTGGACAACTTTTCTTTTCTCCCTGCCAAACACTTGGCAGACCTCCGTGCAACGTCTAGAACACGATGGGAGATGTTTTCTGTGCTGGAACAGGTTTTCCCTGCCAGACATAGTGGAAAAGCTTTTTGCTAAGATGTAGACGAGAAGACGCGCTAAAGACGATAGTACGATGCTCTCCGGAGCTAAGAGCCGCTGCCGGGCGTCTTTCGGCAGAAGCAGCGCTAAGGAGAGCACTGTGAGCGGCACCATCGTCTTTGCGCGAAGAAGCCGCTTCTTCGCCTCCGGGAGCCGGCGAGAGCGGCAGCTTCGGAAAGGTGAAGAAGGAAGCTGTACAACACTGGGATTGTGTGCGCAGCTTGCCAACTGATAGAAAACAGTACTTTTGCACTCTCCTGACTTTGCCAATCACATGAACATTCGATTGGAAGCTGTTTTGGACAACTTTTCTTTTCTTCATGCCAAACACTTGGCAGACCTCCGTGCAACGTCTAGAACACGATGGCAGATGTTTTCTGTGCTGGCACAGTTTTTCCCTGCCAGACATAGTGGAAAAGCTTTTTGCTAAGATGTAGACGAGAAGACGCGCTAAAGACGATAGTACGATGCTCTCTGGAGCTAAGAGCCGCTGCCGGGCGTCTTTCGGCAGAAGCCGCGCTAAGGAGAGCACTGTGAGCGGCACCATCGTCCTTGCGGGAAGAAGCCGCTTCTTCGCCTCCGGGAGCCGGCGAGAGCGGCAGCTTCGGAAAGGTGAAGAAGGAAGCTGTACAACACTGGGATTGTGTGCGCAGCTTGCCAACTGATAGGAAACAGTACTTTTGCACTCTCCTGACTTTGCCAATCACATGAACATTCGATTGGGAGCTGTTTTGGACAACTTTTCTTTTCTTCATGCCAAACACTTGGCAGACATCCGTGCAACGTCTAGAACACGATGGCAGATGTTTTCTGTGCTGGCACAGTTTTTCCCTGCCAGACATAGTGGAAAAGCTTTTTGCTAAGATGTAGACGAGAAGACGCGCTAAAGACGATAGTACGATGCTCTCCGGAGCTAAGAGCCGCTGCCGGGCGTCTTTCGGCAGAAGCAGCACTTCGGAGAGCACTGTGAGCGGCACCATCGTCTTTGCGCGAAGAAGCCGCTTCTTCGCCTCCGGGAGCGGGCGAGAGCGGCAGCTTCGGAAAGGTGAAGAAGGAAGCTGTACAACACTGGGATTGTGTGCGCAGCTTGCCAACTGATAGGAAACAGTACTTTTGCACTCTTCTGACTTTGCCAATCACATGAACATTCGATTGGAAGCTGTTTTGGACAACTTTTCTTTTCTTCATGCCAAACACTTGGCAGACCTCGTGCAACGTCTAGAACACGATGGCAGATATTTTCTGTGCTGGAACATATTTTCCCTGCCAGACATAGTGGAAAAGCTTTTTGCTAAGATCTAGACGAGAAGACGCGCTAAAGACGATAGTACGATGCTCTCCGGAGGTAAGAGCCGCTGCCGGGCGTCTTTCGGCAGAAACCGCGCTAAGGAGAGCACTCTGAGCGGCACCATCGTCTTTGTGGAAGAAGCCACTTCTTCGTCTCCGGGAGCCGGCGAGAGCGGCAGCTTCGGAAAGGTGAAGAAGGAAGCTGTACAACACTGGGATTGTGTGCGCAGCTTGCCAACTGATAGGAAACAGTACTTTTGCACTCTCCTGACTTTGCCAATCACATGAACATTCGATTGGAAGCTGTTTTGGACAACTTTTCTTTTCTTCATGCCAAACACTTGGCAGACCTCCGTGCAACGTCTAGAACACGATGCCAGATGTTTTCTGTGCTGGCACAGGTTTTCCCTGCCAGACATAGTGGAAAAGCTTTTTGCTAAGATGTAGACGAGAAGACGCGCTAAAGACGATAGGACGATGCTCTCCGGAGCTACGAGCCGCTGCCGGGCGTCTTTCGGCAGAAGCAGCACTCCGGAGAGCACTGTGAGCGGCACCATCGTCTTTGCGCGAAGAAGCCGCTTCTTCGGCTCCGGGAGCCGGCGAGAGCGGCAGCTTCGGAAAGGTGAAGAAGGAAGCTGTACAACACTGGGATTGTGTGCGCAGCTTGCCAACTGATAGGAAACAGTACTTTTGCACTCTCCTGACTTTGCCAATCACATGAACATTCGATTGGAAGCTGTTTTGGACAACTTTTCTTTTCTTCATGCCAAACACTTGGCAGACCTCCGTGCAACGTCTAGAACACGATGGCAGATGTTTTCTGTGCTGGCAGAGTTTTTCCCTGCCAGACATAGTGGAAAAGCTTTTTGCTAAGATGTAGACGAGAAGACGCGCTAAAGACGATAGTACGATGCTCTCCGGAGCTAAGAGCCGCTGCCGGGCGTTTTTCGGCAGAAGCCGCGCTAAGGAGAGCACTGTGAGCGGCACCATCGTCTTTGCGCGAAGAAGCCGCTTCTTCGGCTCCGGGAGCCGGCAAGAGCGGCAGCTTCGGAAAGGTGAAGAAGGAAGCTGTACAACACTGGGATTGTGTGCGCAGCTTGCCAACTGATAGAAAACAGTACTTTTGCACTCTCCTGACTTTGCCAATCACATGAACATTCGATTGGAAGCTGTTTTGGACAACTTTTCTTTTCTTCATGCCAAACACTTGGCAGACCTCCGTGCAACGTCTAGAACACGATGGCAGATGTTTTCTGTGCTGGCACAGGTTTTCCCTGCCAGACATAGTGGAAAAGCTTTTTGCTAAGATGTAGACGAGAAGACGCGCTAAAGACGATAGTACGATGCTCTCCGGAGCTAAGAGCCGCTGCCGGGCGTCTTTCGGCAGAAGCAGCACTTCGGAGAGCACTGTGAGCGGCACCATCGTCTTTGCGGGAAGAAGCCGCTTCTTCGCCTCCGGGAGCGGGCGAGAGCGGCAGCTTCGGAAAGGTGAAGAAGGAAGCTGTACAACACTGGGATTGTGTGCGCAGCTTGCCAACTGATAGAAAACAGTACTTTTGCACTCTTCTGACTTTGCCAATCACATGAACATTCGATTGGAAGCTGTTTTGGACAACTTTTCTTTTCTTCATGCCAAACACTTGGCAGACCTCGTGCAACGTCTAGAACACGATGGCAGATATTTTCTGTGCTGGAACAGGTTTTCCCTGCCAGACATAGTGGAAAAGCTTTTTGCTAAGATCTAGACGAGAAGACGCGCTAAAGACGATAGTACGATGCTCTCCGGAGGTAAGAGCCGCTGCCGGGCGTCTTTCGGCAGAAGCCGCGCTAAGGAGAGCACTCTGAGCGGCACCATCGTCTTTGTGGAAGAAGCCGCTTCTTCGTCTCCGGGAGCCGGCGAGAGCGGCAGCTTCGGAAAGGTGAAGAAGGAAGCTGTACAACACTGGGATTGTGTGCGCAGCTTGCCAACTGATAGGAAACAGTACTTTTGCACTCTCCTGACTTTGCCAATCACATGAACATTCGATTGGAAGCTGTTTTGGACAACTTTTCTTTTCTTCATGCCAAACACTTGGCAGACCTCCGTGCAACGTCTAGAACACGATGGCAGATGTTTTCTGTGCTGGCACAGTTTTTCCCTGCCAGACATAGTGGAAAAGCTTTTTGCTAAGATGTAGACGAGGAGACGCGCTAAAGACGATAGTACGATGCTCTCCGGAGCTAAGAGCCGCTGCCGGGCGTCTTTCGGCAGAAGCAGCACTTCGGAGAGCACTGTGAGCGGCACCATCGTCTTTGCGCGAAGAAGCCGCTTCTTCGCCTCCGGGAGCGGGCGAGAGCGGCAGCTTCGGAAAGGTGAAGAAGGAAGCTGTACAACACTGGGATTGTGTGCGCAGCTTGCCAACTGATAGAAAACAGTACTTTTGCACTCTCCTGACTTTGCCAATCACATGAACATTCGATTGGAAGCTGTTTTAGACAACTTTTCTTTTCTCCCTTCCAAACACTTGGCAGACGTCCGTGCAACGTCTAGAACACGATGGCAGATGTTTTCTGTGCTGGCACAGTTTTTCCCTGCCAGACATAGTGGAAAAGCTTTTTGCTAAGATGTAGACGAGAAGACGCGCTAAAGACGATAGTACGATGCTCTCCGGAGGTAAGAGCCGCTGCCGGGCGTCTTTCGGCAGAAGCCGCGCTAAGGAGAGCACTGTGAGCGGCACCATCGTCCTTGCGGGAAGAAGCCGCTTCTTCGCCTCCGGGAGCCGGCGAGAGCGGCAGCTTCGGAAAGGTGAAGAAGGAAGCTGTACAACACTGGGATTGTGTGCGCAGCTTGCCAACTGATAGAAAACAGTACTTTTGCACTCTCCTGACTTTGCCAATCACATGAACATTCGATTGGAAGCTGTTTTGGACAACTTTTCTTTTCTTCATGCCAAACACTTGGCAGACATCCGTGCAACGTCTAGAACACGATGGCTGATGTTTTCTGTGCTGGCACAGGTTTTCCCTGCCAGACATAGTGGAAAAGCTTTTTGCTAAGATGTAGACGAGAAGACGCGCTAAAGACGATAGTACGATGCTCTCCGGAGCTAAGAGCCGCTGCCGGGCGTCTTTCGGCAGAAGCAGCGCTAAGGAGAGCACTGTGAGCGGCACCATCGTCTTTGCGCGAAGAAGCCGCTTCTTCGCCTCCGGGAGCCGGCGAGAGCGGCAGCTTCGGAAAGGTGAAGAAGGAAGCTGTACAACACTGGGATTGTGTGCGCAGCTTGCCAACTGATAGAAAACAGTACTTTTGCACTCTCCTGACTTTGCCAATCACATGAACATTCGATTGGAAGCTGTTTTGGACAACTTTTCTTTTCTTCATGCCAAACACTTGGCAGACCTCCGTGCAATGTCTAGAACACGATGGCAGATGTTTTCTGTGCTGGCACAGGTTTTCCCTGCCAGACATAGTGGAAAAGCTTTTTGCTAAGATGTAGACGAGAAGACGCGCTAAAGACGATAGTACGATGCTCTCCGGAGCTACGAGCCTCTGCCGGGCGTCTTTCGGCAGAAGCAGCACTCCGGAGAGCGCTGTGAGCGGCACCATCGTCTTTGCGGGAAGAAGCCGCTTCTTCGCCTCCGGGAGCCGGCGAGAGCGGCAGCTTCGGAAAGGTGAAGAAGGAAGCTGTACAACACTGGGATTGTGTGCGCAGCTTGCCAACTGATAGGAAACAGTACTTTTGCACTCTCCTGACTTTGCCAATCACATGAACATTCGATTGGAAGCTGTTTTGGACAACTTTTCTTTTCTCCCTGCCAAACACTTGGCAGACCTCCGTGCAACGTCTAGAACACGATGGGAGATGTTTTCTGTGCTGGAACAGGTTTTCCCTGCCAGACATAGTGGAAAAGCTTTTTGCTAAGATGTAGACGAGAAGACGCGCTAAAGACGATAGTACGATGCTCTCCGGAGCTAAGAGCCGCTGCCGGGCGTCTTTCGGCAGAAGCAGCGCTAAGGAGAGCACTGTGAGCGGCACCATCGTCTTTGCGCGAAGAAGCCGCTTCTTCGCCTCCGGGAGCCGGCGAGAGCGGCAGCTTCGGAAAGGTGAAGAAGGAAGCTGTACAACACTGGGATTGTGTGCGCAGCTTGCCAACTGATAGAAAACAGTACTTTTGCACTCTCCTGACTTTGCCAATCACATGAACATTCGATTGGAAGCTGTTTTGGACAACTTTTCTTTTCTTCATGCCAAACACTTGGCAGACCTCCGTGCAACGTCTAGAACACGATGGCAGATGTTTTCTGTGCTGGCACAGTTTTTCCCTGCCAGACATAGTGGAAAAGCTTTTTGCTAAGATGTAGACGAGAAGACGCGCTAAAGACGATAGTACGATGCTCTCTGGAGCTAAGAGCCGCTGCCGGGCGTCTTTCGGCAGAAGCCGCGCTAAGGAGAGCACTGTGAGCGGCACCATCGTCCTTGCGGGAAGAAGCCGCTTCTTCGCCTCCGGGAGCCGGCGAGAGCGGCAGCTTCGGAAAGGTGAAGAAGGAAGCTGTACAACACTGGGATTGTGTGCGCAGCTTGCCAACTGATAGGAAACAGTACTTTTGCACTCTCCTGACTTTGCCAATCACATGAACATTCGATTGGGAGCTGTTTTGGACAACTTTTCTTTTCTTCATGCCAAACACTTGGCAGACATCCGTGCAACGTCTAGAACACGATGGCAGATGTTTTCTGTGCTGGCACAGTTTTTCCCTGCCAGACATAGTGGAAAAGCTTTTTGCTAAGATGTAGACGAGAAGACGCGCTAAAGACGATAGTACGATGCTCTCCGGAGCTAAGAGCCGCTGCCGGGCGTCTTTCGGCAGAAGCAGCACTTCGGAGAGCACTGTGAGCGGCACCATCGTCTTTGCGCGAAGAAGCCGCTTCTTCGCCTCCGGGAGCCGGCGAGAGCGGCAGCTTCGGAAAGGTGAAGAAGGAAGCTGTACAACACTGGGATTGTGTGCGCAGCTTGCCAACTGATAGGAAACAGTACTTTTGCACTCTTCTGACTTTGCCAATCACATGAACATTCGATTGGAAGCTGTTTTGGACAACTTTTCTTTTCTTCATGCCAAACACTTGGCAGACCTCGTGCAACGTCTAGAACACGATGGCAGATATTTTCTGTGCTGGAACATATTTTCCCTGCCAGACATAGTGGAAAAGCTTTTTGCTAAGATCTAGACGAGAAGACGCGCTAAAGACGATAGTACGATGCTCTCCGGAGGTAAGAGCCGCTGCCGGGCGTCTTTCGGCAGAAACCGCGCTAAGGAGAGCACTCTGAGCGGCACCATCGTCTTTGTGGAAGAAGCCACTTCTTCGTCTCCGGGAGCCGGCGAGAGCGGCAGCTTCGGAAAGGTGAAGAAGGAAGCTGTACAACACTGGGATTGTGTGCGCAGCTTGCCAACTGATAGGAAACAGTACTTTTGCACTCTCCTGACTTTGCCAATCACATGAACATTCGATTGGAAGCTGTTTTGGACAACTTTTCTTTTCTTCATGCCAAACACTTGGCAGACCTCCGTGCAACGTCTAGAACAGGATGCCAGATGTTTTCTGTGCTGGCACAGGTTTTCCCTGCCAGACATAGTGGAAAAGCTTTTTGCTAAGATGTAGACGAGAAGACGCGCTAAAGACGATAGGACGATGCTCTCCGGAGCTACGAGCCGCTGCCGGGCGTCTTTCGGCAGAAGCAGCACTCCGGAGAGCACTGTGAGCGGCACCATCGTCTTTGCGCGAAGAAGCCGCTTCTTCGGCTCCGGGAGCCGGCGAGAGCGGCAGCTTCGGAAAGGTGAAGAAGGAAGCTGTACAACACTGGGATTGTGTGCGCAGCTTGCCAACTGATAGGAAACAGTACTTTTGCACTCTCCTGACTTTGCCAATCACATGAACATTCGATTGGAAGCTGTTTTGGACAACTTTTCTTTTCTTCATGCCAAACACTTGGCAGACCTCCGTGCAACGTCTAGAACACGATGGCAGATGTTTTCTGTGCTGGCAGAGTTTTTCCCTGCCAGACATAGTGGAAAAGCTTTTTGCTAAGATGTAGACGAGAAGACGCGCTAAAGACGATAGTACGATGCTCTCCGGAGCTAAGAGCCGCTGCCGGGCGTTTTTCGGCAGAAGCCGCGCTAAGGAGAGCACTGTGAGCGGCACCATCGTCTTTGCGCGAAGAAGCCGCTTCTTCGGCTCCGGGAGCCGGCAAGAGCGGCAGCTTCGGAAAGGTGAAGAAGGAAGCTGTACAACACTGGGATTGTGTGCGCAGCTTGCCAACTGATAGAAAACAGTACTTTTGCACTCTCCTGACTTTGCCAATCACATGAACATTCGATTGGAAGCTGTTTTGGACAACTTTTCTTTTCTTCATGCCAAACACTTGGCAGACCTCCGTGCAACGTCTAGAACACGATGGCAGATGTTTTCTGTGCTGGCACAGGTTTTCCCTGCCAGACATAGTGGAAAAGCTTTTTGCTAAGATGTAGACGAGAAGACGCGCTAAAGACGATAGTACGATGCTCTCCGGAGCTAAGAGCCGCTGCCGGGCGTCTTTCGGCAGAAGCAGCACTTCGGAGAGCGCTGTGAGCGGCACCATCGTCTTTGCGGGAAGAAGCCGCTTCTTCGCCTCCGGGAGCGGGCGAGAGCGGCAGCTTCGGAAAGGTGAAGAAGGAAGCTGTACAACACTGGGATTGTGTGCGCAGCTTGCCAACTGATAGAAAACAGTACTTTTGCACTCTTCTGACTTTGCCAATCACATGAACATTCGATTGGAAGCTGTTTTGGACAACTTTTCTTTTCTTCATGCCAAACACTTGGCAGACCTCGTGCAACGTCTAGAACACGATGGCAGATATTTTCTGTGCTGGAACAGGTTTTCCCTGCCAGACATAGTGGAAAAGCTTTTTGCTAAGATCTAGACGAGAAGACGCGCTAAAGACGATAGTACGATGCTCTCCGGAGGTAAGAGCCGCTGCCGGGCGTCTTTCGGCAGAAGCCGCGCTAAGGAGAGCACTCTGAGCGGCACCATCGTCTTTGTGGAAGAAGCCGCTTCTTCGTCTCCGGGAGCCGGCGAGAGCGGCAGCTTCGGAAAGGTGAAGAAGGAAGCTGTACAACACTGGGATTGTGTGCGCAGCTTGCCAACTGATAGGAAACAGTACTTTTGCACTCTCCTGACTTTGCCAATCACATGAACATTCGATTGGAAGCTGTTTTGGACAACTTTTCTTTTCTTCATGCCAAACACTTGGCAGACCTCCGTGCAACGTCTAGAACACGATGGCAGATGTTTTCTGTGCTGGCACAGTTTTTCCCTGCCAGACATAGTGGAAAAGCTTTTTGCTAAGATGTAGACGAGAAGACGCGCTAAAGACGATAGTACGATGCTCTCCGGAGCTAAGAGCCGCTGCCGGGCGTCTTTCGGCAGAAGCCGCGCTAAGGAGAGCACTGTGAGCGGCACCATCGTCTTTGCGCGAAGAAGCCGCTTCTTCGGCTCCGGGAGCCTGCGAGAGCGGCAGCTTCGGAAAGGTGAAGAAGGAAGCTGTACAACACTGGGATTGTCTGCGCAGCTTGCCAACTGATAGAAAACAGTACTTTTGCACTCTCCTGACTTTGCCAATCACATGAACATTCGATTGGAAGCTGTTTTGGACAACTTTTCTTTTCTCCCTTCCAAACACTTGGCAGACCTCCGTGCAACGTCTAGAACACGATGCCAGATGTTTTCTGTGCTGGCACAGGTTTTCCCTGCCAGACATAGTGGAAAAGCTTTTTGCTAAGATGTAGACGAGAAGACGCGCTAAAGACGATAGTACGATGCTCTCCGGAGCTAAGAGCCGCTGCCGGGCGTCTTTCGGCAGAAGCAGCACTTCGGAGAGCACTGTGAGCGGCACCATCGTCTTTGCGCGAAGAAGCCGCTTCTTCGCCTCCGGGAGCGGGCGAGAGCGGCAGCTTCGGAAAGGTGAAGAAGGAAGCTGTACAACACTGGGATTGTGTGCGCAGCTTGCCAACTGATAGAAAACAGTACTTTTGCACTCTTCTGACTTTGCCAATCACATGAACATTCGATTGGAAGCTGTTTTGGACAACTTTTCTTTTCTTCATGCCAAACACTTGGCAGACCTCGTGCAACGTCTAGAACACGATGGCAGATATTTTCTGTGCTGGAACAGGTTTTCCCTGCCAGACATAGTGGAAAAGCTTTTTGCTAAGATCTAGACGAGAAGACGCGCTAAAGACGATAGTACGATGCTCTCCGGAGGTAAGAGCCGCTGCCGGGCGTCTTTCGGCAGAAGCCGCGCTAAGGAGAGCACTCTGAGCGGCACCATCGTCTTTGTGGAAGAAGCCGCTTCTTCGTCTCCGGGAGCCGGCGAGAGCGGCAGCTTCGGAAAGGTGAAGAAGGAAGCTGTACAACACTGGGATTGTGTGCGCAGCTTGCCAACTGATAGGAAACAGTACTTTTGCACTCTCCTGACTTTGCCAATCACATGAACATTCGATTGGAAGCTGTTTTGGACAACTTTTCTTTTCTTCATGCCAAACACTTGGCAGACCTCCGTGCAACGTCTAGAACACGATGGCAGATGTTTTCTGTGCTGGCACAGTTTTTCCCTGCCAGACATAGTGGAAAAACTTTTTGCTAAGATGTAGACGAGAAGACGCGCTAAAGACGATAGTACGATGCTCTCCGGAGCTAAGAGCCGCTGCCGGGCGTCTTTCGGCAGAAGCCGCGCTAAGGAGAGCACTGTGAGCGGCACCATCGTCCTTGCGCGAAGAAGCCGCTTCTTCGCCTCCGGGAGCCGGCGAGAGCGGCAGCTTCGGAAAGGTGAAGAAGGAAGCTGTACAACACTGGGATTGTGTGCGCAGCTTGCCAACTGATAGGAAACAGTACTTTTGCACTCTCCTGACTTTGCCAATCACATGAACATTCGATTGGAAGCTGTTTTGGACAACTTTTCTTTTCTTCATGCCAAACACTTGGCAGACCTCCGTGCAACGTCTAGAACACGATGGCAGATGTTTTCTGTGCTGGCACAGTTTTTCCCTGCCAGACATAGTGGAAAAGCTTTTTGCTAAGATGTAGACGAGAAGACGCGCTAAAGACGATAGTACGATGCTCTCCGGAGCTAAGAGCCGCTGCCGGGCGTCTTTCGGCAGAAGCAGCGCTAAGGAGAGCACTGTGAGCGGCACCATCGTCTTTGCGCGAAGAAGCCGCTTCTTCGCCTCCGGGAGCGGGCGAGAGCGGCAGCTTCGGAAAGGTGAAGAAGGAAGCTGTACAACACTGGGATTGTGTGCGCAGCTTGCCAACTGATAGAAAACAGTACTTTTGCACTCTCCTGACTTTGCCAATCACATGAACATTCGATTGGAAGCTGTTTTGGACAACTTTTCTTTTCTTCATGCCAAACACTTGGCAGACCTCCGTGCAACGTCTAGAACACGATGGCAGATGTTTTCTGTGCTGGCACAGTTTTTCCCTGCCAGACATAGTGGAAAAGCTTTTTGCTAAGATGTAGACGAGAAGACGCGCTAAAGACGATAGTACGATGCTCTCCGGAGCTAAGAGCCGCTGCCGGGCGTCTTTCGGCAGAAGCAGCACTTCGGAGAGCACTGTGAGCGGCACCATCGTCTTTGCGCGAAGAAGCCGCTTCTTCGCCTCCGGGAGCGGGCGAGTGCGGCAGCTTCGGAAAGGTGAAGAATGAAGCTGTACAACACTGGGATTGTGTGCGCAGCTTGCCAACTGATAGAAAACAGTACTTTTGCACTCTTCTGACTTTGCCAATCACATGAACATTCGATTGGAAGCTGTTTTGGACAACTTTTCTTTTCTTCATGCCAAACACTTGGCAGACCTCGTGCAACGTCTAGAACACGATGGCAGATATTTTCTGTGCTGGCACAGTTTTTCCCTGCCAGACATAGTGGAAAAGCTTTTTGCTAAGATGTAGACGAGAAGACGCGCTAAAGACGATAGTACGATGCTCTCCAGAGCTAAGAGCCGCTGCCGGGCGTCTTTCGGCAGAAGCAGCACTCCGGAGAGCACTGTGAGCGGCACCATCGTCTTTGCGCGAAGAAGCCGCTTCTTCGCCTCCGGGAGCCGGCGAGAGCGGCAGCTTCGGAAAGGTGAAGAAGGAAGCTGTACAACACTGGGATTGTGTGCGCAGCTTGCCAACTGATAGGAAACAGTACTTTTGCACTCTCCTGACTTTGCCAATCACATGAACATTCGATTGGAAGCTGTTTTGGACAACTTTTCTTTTCTTCATGCCAAACACTTGGCAGACCTCCGTGCAACGTCTAGAACACGATGGCAGATGTTTTCTGTGCTGGCACAGTTTTTCCCTGCCAGACATAGTGGAAAAGCTTTTTGCTAAGATGTAGACGAGAAGACGCGCTAAAGACGATAGTACGATGCTCTCCGGAGGTAAGAGCCGCTGCCGGGCGTCTTTCGGCAGAAGCCGCGCTAAGGAGAGCACTGTGAGCGGCACCATCGTCCTTGCGGGAAGAAGCCGCTTCTTCGGCTCCGGGAGCCGGCGAGAGCGGCAGCTTCGGAAAGGTGAAGAAGGAAGCTGTACAACACTGGGATTGTGTGCGCAGCTTGCCAACTGATAGAAAACAGTACTTTTGCACTCTCCTGACTTTGCCAATCACATGAACATTCGATTGGAAGCTGTTTTGGACAACTTTTCTTTTCTTCATGCCAAACACTTGGCAGACCTCCGTGCAACGTCTAGAACACGATGGCAGATGTTTTCTGTGCTGGCACAGGTTTTCCCTGCCAGACATAGTGGAAAAGCTTTTTGCTAAGATGTAGACGAGAAGACGCGCTAAAGACGATAGTACGATGCTCTCCGAAGCTACGAGCCGCTGCCGGGCGTCTTTCGGCAGAAGCAGCACTCCGGAGAGCACTGTGAGCGGCACCATCGTCCTTGCGGGAAGAAGCCGCTTCTTCGGCTCCGGGAGCCGGCGAGAGCGGCAGCTTCGGAAAGGTGAAGAAGGAAGCTGTACAACACTGGGATTGTGTGCGCAGCTTGCCAACTGATAGGAAACAGTACTTTTGCACTCTCCTGACTTTGCCAATCACATGAACATTTGATTGGAAGCTGTTTTGGACAACTTTTCTTGTCTTCATGCCAAACACTTGGCAGACCTCCGTGCAACGTCTAGAACACGATGGCAGATGTTTTCTGTGCTGGCACAGGTTTTCCCTGCCAGACATAGTGGAAAAGCTTTTTGCTAAGATGTAGACGAGAAGACGCACTAAAGACGATAGTACGATGCTCTCCGGAGCTAAGAGCCGCTGCCGGGCGTCTTTCGGCAGAAGCCGCGCTAAGGAGAGCACTGTGAGCGGCACCATCGTCCTTGCGGGAAGAAGCCGCTTCTTCGCCTCCGGGAGCCGGCGAGAGCGGCAGCTTCGGAAAGGTGAAGAAGGAAGCTGTACAACACTGGGATTGTGTGCGCAGCTTGCCAACTGATAGGAAACAGTACTTTTGCACTCTCCTGACTTTGCCAATCACATGAACATTCGATTGGAAGCTGTTTTGGACAACTTTTCTTTTCTTCATGCCAAACACTTGGCAGACCTCCGTGCAACGTCTAGAACACGATGGCAGATGTTTTCTGTGCTGGCACAGGTTTTCCCTGCCAGACATAGTGGAAAAGCTTTTTGCTAAGATGTAGACGAGAAGACGCGCTAAAGACGATAGTACGATGCTCTCCGAAGCTACGAGCCGCTGCCGGGCGTCTTTCGGCAGAAGCAGCACTCCGGAGAGCACTGTGAGCGGCACCATCGTCTTTGCGCGAAGAAGCCGCTTCTTCGGCTCCGGGAGCCGGCGAGAGCGGCAGCTTCGGAAAGGTGAAGAAGGAAGCTGTACAACACTGGGATTGTGTGCGCAGCTTGCCAACTGATAGGAAACAGTACTTTTGCACTCTCCTGACTTTGCCAATCACATGAACATTCGATTGGAAGCTGTTTTGGACAACTTTTCTTTTCTTCATGCCAAACACTTGGCAGACCTCCGTGCAACGTCTAGAACACGATGGCAGATGTTTTCTGTGCTGGCACAGTTTTTCCCTGCCAGACATAGTGGAAAAGCTTTTTGCTAAGATGTAGACGAGAAGACGCGCTAAAGACGATAGTACGATGCTCTCCGGAGGTAAGAGCCGCTGCCGGGCGTCTTTCGGCAGAAGCCGCGCTAAGGAGAGCACTGTGAGCGGCACCATCGTCCTTGCGGGAAGAAGCCGCTTCTTCGCCTCCGGGAGCCGGCGAGAGCGGCAGCTTCGGAAAGGTGAAGAAGGAAGCTGTACAACACTGGGATTGTGTGCGCAGCTTGCCAACTGATAGGAAACAGTACTTTTGCACTCTCCTGACTTTGCCAATCACATGAACATTCGATTGGAAGCTGTTTTGGACAACTTTTCTTTTCTTCATGCCAAACACTTGGCAGACCTCCGTGCAACGTCTAGAACACGATGGCAGATGTTTTCTGTGCTGGCACAGTTTTTCCCTGCCAGACATAGTGGAAAAGATTTTTGCTAAGATGTAGACGAGAAGACGCGCTAAAGACGATAGTACGATGCTCTCCGGAGCTAAGAGCCGCTGCCGGGCGTCTTTCGGCAGAAGCCGCGCTAAGGAGAGCACTGTGAGCGGCACCATCGTCTTTGCGCGAAGAAGCCGCTTCTTCGCCTCCGGGAGCGGGCGAGTGCGGCAGCTTCGGAAAGGTGAAGAAGGAAGCTGTACAACACTGGGATTGTGTGCGCAGCTTGCCAACTGATAGAAAACAGTACTTTTGCACTCTTCTGACTTTGCCAATCACATGAACATTCGATTGGAAGCTGTTTTGGACAACTTTTCTTTTCTTCATGCCAAACACTTGGCAGACCTCCGTGCAACGTCTAGAACACGATGGCAGATATTTTCTGTGCTGGCACAGTTTTTCCCTGCCAGACATAGTGGAAAAGCTTTTTGCTAAGATGTAGACGAGAAGACGCGCTAAAGACGAAGGTAGGATGCTCTCCGGAGCTAAGAGCCGCTGCCGGGCGTCTTTCGGCAGAAGCAGCACTCCGGAGAGCACTGTGAGCGGCACCATCGTCTTTGCGCGAAGAAGCCGCTTCTTCGCCTCCGGGAGCCGGCGAGAGCGGCATCTTCGGAAAGGTGAAGAAGGAAGCTGTACAACACTGGGATTGTGTGCGCAGCTTGCCAACTGATAGGAAACAGTACTTTTGCACTCTCCTGACTTTGCCAATCACATGAACATTCGATTGGAAGCTGTTTTGGACAACTTTTCTTTTCTCCCTTCCAAACACTTGGCAGACCTCCGTGCAACGTCTAGAACACGATGGCAGATGTTTTCTGTGCTGGCACAGTTTTTCCCTGCCAGACATAGTGGAAAAGCTTTTTGCTAAGATGTAGACGAGAAGACGCGCTAAAGACGATAGTACGATGCTCTCCGGAGCTAAGAGCCGCTGCCGGGCGTCTTTCGGCAGAAGCCGCGCTAAGGAGAGCACTGTGAGCGGCACCATCGTCCTTGCGGGAAGAAGCCGCTTCTTCGGCTCCGGGAGCCGGCGAGAGCGGCAGCTTCGGAAAGGTGAAGAAGGAAGCTGTACAACACTGGGATTGTGTGCGCAGCTTGCCAACTGATAGAAAACAGTACTTTTGCACTCTCCTGACTTTGCCAATCACATGAACATTCGATTGGAAGCTGTTTTGGACAACTTTTCTTTTCTTCATGCCAAACACTTGGCAGACCTCCGTGCAACGTCTAGAACACGATGGCAGATGTTTTCTGTGCTGGCACAGGTTTTCCCTGCCAGACATAGTGGAAAAGCTTTTTGCTAAGATGTAGACGAGAAGACGCGCTAAAGACGATAGTACGATGCTCTCCGAAGCTACGAGCCGCTGCCGGGCGTCTTTCGGCAGAAGCAGCACTCCGGAGAGCACTGTGAGCGGCACCATCGTCCTTGCGGGAAGAAGCCGCTTCTTCGGCTCCGGGAGCCGGCGAGAGCGGCAGCTTCGGAAAGGTGAAGAAGGAAGCTGTACAACACTGGGATTGTGTGCGCAGCTTGCCAACTGATAGGAAACAGTACTTTTGCACTCTCCTGACTTTGCCAATCACATGAACATTCGATTGGAAGCTGTTTTGGACAACTTTTCTTTTCTTCATGCCAAACACTTGGCAGACCTCCGTGCAACGTCTAGAACACGATGGCAGATGTTTTCTGTGCTGGCACAGTTTTTCCCTGCCAGACATAGTGGAAAAGCTTTTTGCTAAGATGTAGACGAGAAGACGCGCTAAAGACGATAGTACGATGCTCTCCGGAGCTAAGAGCCGCTGCCGGGCGTCTTTCGGCAGAAGCAGCACTTCGGAGAGCACTGTGAGCGGCACCATCGTCTTTGCGCGAAGAAGCCGCTTCTTCGCCTCCGGGAGCGGGCGAGAGCGGCAGCTTCGGAAAGGTGAAGAAGGAAGCTGTACAACACTGGGATTGTGTGCGCAGCTTGCCAACTGATAGAAAACAGTACTTTTGCACTCTCCTGACTTTGCCAATCACATGAACATTCGATTGGAAGCTGTTTTGGACAACTTTTCTTTTCTCCCTTCCAAACACTTGGCAGACCTCCGTGCAACGTCTAGAACACGATGGCAGATGTTTTCTGTGCTGGCACAGGTTTTCCCTGCCAGACATAGTGGAAAAGCTTTTTGCTAAGATGTAGACGAGAAGACGCGCTAAAGACGATAGTACGATGCTCTCCGGAGCTAAGAGCCGCTGCCGGGCGTCTTTCGGCAGAAGCCGCGCTAAGGAGAGCACTGTGAGCGGCACCATCGTCCTTGCGGGAAGAAGCCGCTTCTTCGCCTCCGGGAGCCGGCGAGAGCAGCAGCTTCGGAAAGGTGAAGAAGGAAGCTGTACAACACTGGGATTGTGTGCGCAGCTTGCCAACTGATAGAAAACAGTACTTTTGCACTCTCCTGACTTTGCCAATCACATGAACATTCGATTGGAAGCTGTTTTGGACAACTTTTCTTTTCTTCATGCCAAACACTTGGCAGACCTCCGTGCAACGTCTAGAACACGATGGCAGATGTTTTCTGTGCTGGCACAGGTTTTCCCGGCCAGACATAGTGGAAAAGCTTTTTGCTAAGATGTAGACGAGAAGACGCGCTAAAGACGATAGTACGATGCTCTCCGGAGCTACGAGCCGCTGCCGGGCGTCTTTCGGCAGAAGCAGCACTTCGGAGAGCACTGTGAGCAGCAGCATCGTCCTTGCGGGAAGAAGCCGCTTCTTCGCCTCCGGGAGCCGGCGAGAGCGGCAGCTTCGGAAAGGTGAAGAAGGAAGCTGTACAACACTGGGATTGTGTGCGCAGCTTGCCAACTGATAGGAAACAGTACTTTTGCACTCTCCTGACTTTGCCAATCACATGAACATTCGATTGGAAGCTGTTTTGGACAACTTTTCTTTTCTCCCTGCCAAACACTTGGCAGACCTCCGTGCAACGTCTAGAACACGATGGCAGATGTTTTCTGTGCTGGCACAGTTTTTCCCTGCCAGACATAGTGGAAAAGCTTTTTGCTAAGATGTAGACGAGAAGACGCGCTAAAGACGATAGTACGATGCTCTCCGGAGCTAAGAGCCGCTGCCGGGCGTCTTTCGGCAGATGCCGCGCTAAGGAGAGCACTGTGAGCGGCACCATCGTCTTTGCGCGAAGAAGCCGCTTCTTCGGCTCCGGGAGCCGGCGAGAGCGGCAGCTTCGGAAAGGTGAAGAAGGAAGCTGTACAACACTGGGATTGTGTGCGCAGCTTGCCAACTGATAGAAAACAGTACTTTTGCACTCTCCTGACTTTGCCAATCACATGAACATTCGATTGGAAGCTGTTTTGGACAACTTTTCTTTTCTTCATGCCAAACACTTGGCAGACCTCCGTGCAACGTCTAGAACACGATGGCAGATGTTTTCTGTGCTGGCACAGGTTTTCCCTGCCAGACATAGTGGAAAAGCTTTTTGCTAAGATGTAGACGAGAAGACGCGCTAAAGACGATAGTACGATGCTCTCCGGAGCTAAGAGCCGCTGCCGGGCGTCTTTCGGCAGAAGCAGCACTTCGGAGAGCACTGTGAGCGGCACCATCGTCTTTGCGCGAAGAAGCCGCTTCTTCGCCTCCGGGAGCGGGCGAGAGCGGCAGCTTCGGAAAGGTGAAGAAGGAAGCTGTACAACACTGGGATTGTGTGCGCAGCTTGCCAACTGATAGAAAACAGTACTTTTGCACTCTTCTGACTTTGCCAATCACATGAACATTCGATTGGAAGATGTTTTGGACAACTTTTCTTTTCTTCATGCCAAACACTTGGCAGACCTCGTGCAACGTCTAGAACACGATGGCAGATATTTTCTGTGCTGGAACAGGTTTTCCCTGCCAGACATAGTGGAAAAGCTTTTTGCTAAGATCTAGACGAGAAGACGCGCTAAAGACGATAGTACGATGCTCTCCGGAGGTAAGAGCCGCTGCCGGGCGTCTTTCGGCAGAAGCCGCGCTAAGGAGAGCACTCTGAGCGGCACCATCGTCTTTGTGGAAGAAGCCGCTTCTTCGTCTCCGGGAGCCGGCGAGAGCGGCAGCTTCGGAAAGGTGAAGAAGGAAGCTGTACAACACTGGGATTGTGTGCGCAGCTTGCCAACTGATAGGAAACAGTACTTTTGCACTCTCCTGACTTTGCCAATCACATGAACATTCGATTGGAAGCTGTTTTGGACAACTTTTCTTTTCTTCATGCCAAACACTTGGCAGACCTCCGTGCAACGTCTAGAACACGATGGCAGATGTTTTCTGTGCTGGCACAGGTTTTCCCTGCCAGACATAGTGGAAAAGCTTTTTGCTAAGATGTAGACGAGAAGACGCGCTAAAGACGATAGGACGATGCTCTCCGGAGCTACGAGCCGCTGCCGGGCGTCTTTCGGCAGAAGCAGCGCTAAGGAGAGCACTGTGAGCGGCACCATCGTCTTTGCGGGAAGAAGCCGCTTCTTCGGCTCCGGGAGCCGGCGAGAGCGGCAGCTTCGGAAAGGTGAAGAAGGAAGCTGTACAACACTGGGATTGTGTGCGCAGCTTGCCAACTGATAGGAAACAGTACTTTTGCACTCTCCTGACTTTGCCAATCACATGAACATTCGATTGGAAGCTGTTTTGGACAACTTTTCTTTTCTTCATGCCAAACACTTGGCAGACCTCCGTGCAACGTCTAGAACACGATGGCAGATGTTTTCTGTGCTGGCACAGTTTTTCCCTGCCAGACATAGTGGAAAAGCTTTTTGCTAAGATCTAGACGAGAAGACGCGCTAAAGACGATAGTACGATGCTCTCCGGAGCTAAGAGCCACTGCCGGGCGTCTTTCGGCAGAAGCAGCACTTCGGAGAGCACTGTGAGCGGCACCATCGTCTTTGCGCGAAGAAGCCGCTTCTTCGCCTCCGGGAGCGGGCGAGAGCGGCAGCTTCGGAAAGGTGAAGAAGGAAGCTGTACAACACTGGGATTGTGTGCGCAGCTTGCCAACTGATAGAAAACAGTACTTTTGCACTCTCCTGACTTTGCCAATCACATGAACATTCGATTGGAAGCTGTTTTGGACAACTTTTCTTTTCTTCATGCCAAACACTTGGCAGACCTCCGTGCAACGTCTAGAACACGATGGCAGATGTTTTCTGTGCTGGCACAGTTTTTCCCTGCCAGACATAGTGGAAAAGCTTTTTGCTAAGATGTAGACGAGAAGACGCGCTAAAGACGATAGTACGATGCTCTCCGGAGCTAAGAGCCGCTGCCGGGCGTCTTTCGGCAGAAGCAGCGCTAAGGAGAGCACTGTGAGCGGCACCATCGTCTTTGCGCAAAGAAGCCGCTTCTTCGGCTCCGGGAGCCGGCGAGAGCGGCAGCTTCGGAAAGGTGAAGAAGGAAGCTGTACAACACTGGGATTGTGTGCGCAGCTTGCCAACTGATAGAAAACAGTACTTTTGCACTCTCCTGACTTTGCCAATCACATGAACATTCGATTGGAAGCTGTTTTGGACAACTTTTCTTTTCTTCATGCCAAACACTTGGCAGACCTCCGTGCAACGTCTAGAACACGATGGCAGATGTTTTCTGTGCTGGCACAGGTTTTCCCTGCCAGACATAGTGGAAAAGCTTTTTGCTAAGATGTAGACGAGAAGACGCGCTAAAGACGATAGTACGATGCTCTCCGGAGCTAAGAGCCGCTGCCGGGCGTCTTTCGGCAGAAGCAGCACTTCGGAGAGCACTGTGAGCGGCACCATCGTCTTTGCGCGAAGAAGCCGCTTCTTCGGCTCCGGGAGCCGGCGAGAGCGGCAGCTTCGGAAAGGTGAAGAAGGAAGCTGTACAACACTGGGATTGTGTGCGCAGCTTGCCAACTGATAGGAAACAGTACTTTTGCACTCTCCTGACTTTGCCAATCACATGAACATTCGATTGGAAGCTGTTTTGGACAACTTTTCTTTTCTTCATGCCAAACACTTGGCAGACCTCCGTGCAACGTCTAGAACACGATGGCAGATGTTTTCTGTGCTGGCACAGTTTTTCCCTGCCAGACATAGTGGAAAAGCTTTTTGCTAAGATGTAGACGAGAAGACGCGCTAAAGACGATAGTACGATGCTCTCCGGAGCTAAGAGCCGCTGCCGGGCGTCTTTCGGCAGAAGCAGCGCTAAGGAGAGCACTGTGAGCGGCACCATCGTCTTTGCGCAAAGAAGCCGCTTCTTCGGCTCCGGGAGCCGGCGAGAGCGGCAGCTTCGGAAAGGTGAAGAAGGAAGCTGTACAACACTGGGATTGTGTGCGCAGCTTGCCAACTGATAGAAAACAGTACTTTTGCACTCTCCTGACTTTGCCAATCACATGAACATTCGATTGGAAGCTGTTTTGGACAACTTTTCTTTTCTTCATGCCAAACACTTGGCAGACCTCCGTGCAACGTCTAGAACACGATGGCAGATATTTTCTGTGCTGGCACAGGTTTTCCCTGCCAGACATAGTGGAAAAGCTTTTTGCTAAGATGTAGACGAGAAGACGCGCTAAAGACGATAGTACGATGCTCTCCGGAGCTAAGAGCCGCTGCCGGGCGTCTTTCGGCAGAAGCAGCACTTCGGAGAGCACTGTGAGCGGCACCATCGTCTTTGCGCGAAGAAGCCGCTTCTTCGGCTCCGGGAGCCGGCGAGAGCGGCAGCTTCGGAAAGGTGAAGAAGGAAGCTGTACAACACTGGGATTGTGTGCGCAGCTTGCCAACTGATAGAAAACAGTACTTTTGCACTCTCCTGACTTTGCCAATCACATGAACATTCGATTGGAAGCTGTTTTGGACAACTTTTCTTTTCTTCATGCCAAACACTTGGCAGACCTCCGTGCAACGTCTAGAACACGATGGCAGATGTTTTCTGTGCTGGCACAGGTTTTCCCTGCCAGACATAGTGGAAAAGCTTTTTGCTAAGATGTAGACGAGAAGACGCGCTAAAGACGATAGTACGATGCTCTCCGGAGCTAAGAGCCGCTGCCGGGCGTCTTTCGGCAGAAGCAGCACTTCGGAGAGCACTGTGAGCGGCACCATCGTCTTTGCGCGAAGAAGCCGCTTCTTCGCCTCCGGGAGCCGGCGAGAGCGGCAGCTTCGGAAAGGTGAAGAAGGAAGCTGTACAACACTGGGATTGTGTGCGCAGCTTGCCAACTGATAGAAAACAGTACTTTTGCACTCTCCTGACTTTGCCAATCACATGAACATTCGATTGGAAGCTGTTTTGGACAACTTTTCTTTTCTTCATGCCAAACACTTGGCAGACCTCCGTGCAACGTCTAGAACACGATGGCAGATGTTTTCTGTGCTGGCACAGTTTTTCCCTGCCAGACATAGTGGAAAAGCTTTTTGCTAAGATGTAGACGAGAAGACGCGCTAAAGACGATAGTACGATGCTCTCCGGAGCTAAGAGCCGCTGCCGGGCGTCTTTCGGCAGAAGCAGCGCTAAGGAGAGCACTGTGAGCGGCACCATCGTCTTTGCGCAAAGAAGCCGCTTCTTCGGCTCCGGGAGCCAGCGAGAGCGGCAGCTTCGGAAAGGTGAAGAAGGAAGCTGTACAACACTGGGATTGTGTGCGCAGCTTGCCAACTGATAGAAAACAGTACTTTTGCACTCTCCTGACTTTGCCAATCACATGAACATTCGATTGGAAGCTGTTTTGGACAACTTTTCTTTTCTTCATGCCAAACACTTGGCAGACCTCCGTGCAACGTCTAGAACACGATGGCAGATATTTTCTGTGCTGGCACAGGTTTTCCCTGCCAGACATAGTGGAAAAGCTTTTTGCTAAGATGTAGACGAGAAGACGCGCTAAAGACGATAGTACGATGCTCTCCGGAGCTAAGAGCCGCTGCCGGGCGTCTTTCGGCAGAAGCAGCACTTCGGAGAGCACTGTGAGCGGCACCATCGTCTTTGCGCGAAGAAGCCGCTTCTTCGGCTCCGGGAGCCGGCGAGAGCGGCAGCTTCGGAAAGGTGAAGAAGGAAGCTGTACAACACTGGGATTGTGTGCGCAGCTTGCCAACTGATAGAAAACAGTACTTTTGCACTCTCCTGACTTTGCCAATCACATGAACATTCGATTGGAAGCTGTTTTGGACAACTTTTCTTTTCTTCATGCCAAACACTTGGCAGACCTCCGTGCAACGTCTAGAACACGATGGCAGATGTTTTCTGTGCTGGCACAGTTTTTCCCTGCCAGACATAGTGGAAAAGCTTTTTGCTAAGATGTAGACGAGAAGACGCGCTAAAGACGATAGTACGATGCTCTCCGGAGGTAAGAGCCGCTGCCGGGCGTCTTTCGGCAGAAGCCGCGCTAAGGAGAGCACTGTGAGCGGCACCATCGTCCTTGCGGGAAGAAGCCGCTTCTTCGCCTCCGGGAGCCGGCGAGAGCGGCAGCTTCGGAAAGGTGAAGAAGGAAGCTGTACAACACTGGGATTGTGTGCGCAGCTTGCCAACTGATAGGAAACAGTACTTTTGCACTCTCCTGACTTTGCCAATCACATGAACATTCGATTGGAAGCTGTTTTGGACAACTTTTCTTTTCTTCATGCCAAACACTTGGCAGACCTCCGTGCAACGTCTAGAACACGATGGCAGATGTTTTCTGTGCTGGCACAGGTTTTCCCTGCCAGACATAGTGGAAAAGCTTTTTGCTAAGATGTAGACGAGAAGACGCGCTAAAGACGATAGTACGATGCTCTCCGAAGCTACGAGCCGCTGCCGGGCGTCTTTTGGCAGAAGCAGCACTCCGGAGAGCACTGTGAGCGGCACCATCGTCTTTGCGGGAAGAAGCCGCTTCTTCGGCTCCGGGAGCCGGCGAGAGCGGCAGCTTCGGAAAGGTGAAGAAGGAAGCTGTACAACACTGGGATTGTGTGCGCAGCTTGCCAACTGATAGGAAACAGTACTTTTGCACTCTCCTGACTTTGCCAATCACATGAACATTCGATTGGAAGCTGTTTTGGACAACTTTTCTTTTCTTCATGCCAAACACTTGGCAGACCTCCGTGCAACGTCTAGAACACGATGGCAGATGTTTTCTGTGCTGGCACAGTTTTTCCCTGCCAGACATAGTGGAAAAGCTTTTTGCTAAGATGTAGACGAGAAGACGCGCTAAAGACGATAGTACGATGCTCTCCGGAGCTAAGAGCCGCTGCCGGGCGTCTTTCGGCAGAAGCCGCGCTAAGGAGAGCACTGTGAGCGGCACCATCGTCCTTGCGGGAAGAAGCCGCTTCTTCGCCTCCGGGAGCCGGCGAGAGCGGCAGCTTCGGAAAGGTGAAGAAGGAAGCTGTACAACACTGGGATTGTGTGCGCAGCTTGCCAACTGATAGAAAACAGTACTTTTGCACTCTCCTGACTTTGCCAATCACATGAACATTCGATTGGAAGCTGTTTTGGACAACTTTTCTTTTCTCCCTGCCAAACACTTGGCAGACCTCCGTGCAACGTCTAGAACATGATGGCAGATGTTTTCTGTGCTGGAACAGGTTTTCCCTGCCAGACATAGTGGAAAAGCTTTTTGCTAAGATGTAGATTAGAAGACGCGCTAAAGACGATAGTACGATGCTCTCCGGAGCTAAGAGCCGCTGCCGGGCGTCTTTCGGCAGAAGCAGCGCTAAGGAGAGCACTGTGAGCGGCACCATCGTCTTTGCGCGAAGAAGCCGCTTCTTCGCCTCCGGGAGCGGGCGAGAGCGGCAGCTTCGGAAAGGTGAAGAAGGAAGCTGTACAACACTGGGATTGTGTGCGCAGCTTGCCAAGTGATAGAAAACAGTACTTTTGCACTCTCCTGACTTTGCCAATCACATGAACATTCGATTGGAAGCTGTTTTGGACAACTTTTCTTTTCTCCCTTCCAAACACTTGGCAGACCTCCGTGCAACGTCTAGAACACGATGGCAGATGTTTTCTGTGCTGGCACAGTTTTTCCCTGCCAGACATAGTGGAAAAGCTTTTTGCTAAGATGTAGACGAGAAGACGCGCTAAAGACGATAGTACGATGCTCTCCGGAGCTAAGAGCCGCTGCCGGGCGTCTTTCGGCAGAAGCAGCGCTAAGGAGAGCACTGTGAGCGGCACCATCGTCTTTGCGCGAAGAAGCCGCTTCTTCGCCTCCGGGAGCCGGCGAGAGCGGCAGCTTCGGAAAGGTGAAGAAGGAAGCTGTACAACACTGGGATTGTGTGCGCAGCCTGCCAACTGATAGGAAACAGTACTTTTGCACTCTCCTGACTTTGCCAATCACATGAACATTCGATTGGAAGCTGTTTTGGACAACTTTTCTTTTCTTCATGCCAAACACTTGGCAGACCTCCGTGCAACGTCTAGAACACGATGGCAGATGTTTTCTGTGCTGGCACAGGTTTTCCCTGCCAGACATAGTGGAAAAGCTTTTTGCTAAGATGTAGACGAGAAGACGCGCTAAAGACGATAGTACGATGCTCTCCGGAGCTAAGAGCCGCTGCCGGGCGTCTTTCGGCAGAAGCAGCACTTCGGAGAGCACTGTGAGCGGCACCATCGTCTTTGCGCGAAGAAGCCGCTTCTTCGCCTCCGGGAGCGGGCGAGAGCGGCAGCTTCGGAAAGGTGAAGAAGGAAGCTGTACAACACTGGGATTGTGTGCGCAGCTTGCCAACTGATAGAAAACAGTACTTTTGCACTCTTCTGACTTTGCCAATCACATGAACATTCGATTGGAAGATGTTTTGGACAACTTTTCTTTTCTTCATGCCAAACACTTGGCAGACCTCGTGCAACGTCTAGAACACGATGGCAGATATTTTCTGTGCTGGAACAGGTTTTCCCTGCCAGACATAGTGGAAAAGCTTTTTGCTAAGATCTAGACGAGAAGACGCGCTAAAGACGATAGTACGATGCTCTCCGGAGGTAAGAGCCGCTGCCGGGCGTCTTTCGGCAGAAGCCGCGCTAAGGAGAGCACTCTGAGCGGCACCATCGTCTTCGCGCGAAGAAGCCGCTTCTTCGCCTCCGGGAGCCGGCGAAAGCGGCAGCTTCGGAAAGGTGAAGAAGGAAGCTGTACAACACTGGGATTGTGTGCGCAGCTTGCCAACTGATAGAAAACAGTACTTTTGCACTCTCCTGACTTTGCCAATCACATGAACATTCGATTGGAAGCTGTTTTGGACAACTTTTCTTTTCTTCATGCCAAACACTTGGCAGACCTCCGTGCAACGTCTAGAACACGATGGCAGATGTTTTCTGTGCTGGCACAGTTTTTCCCTGCCAGACATAGTGGAAAAGCTTTTTGCTAAGATGTAGACGAGAAGACGCGCTAAAGACGATAGTACGATGCTCTCCGGAGCTAAGAGCCGCTGCCGGGCGTCTTTCGGCAGAAGCAGCGCTAAGGAGAGCACTGTGAGCGGCACCATCGTCTTCGCGCGAAGAAGCCGCTTCTTCGGCTCCGGGAGCCGGCGAGAGCGGCAGCTGCGGAAAGGTGAAGAAGGAAGCTGTACAACACTGGGATTGTGTGCGCAGCTTGCCAACTGATAGGAAACAGTACTTTTGCACTCTCCTGACTTTGCCAATCACATGAACATTCGATTGGAAGCTGTTTTGGACAACTTTTCTTTTCTTCATGCCAAACACTTGGCAGACCTCCGTGCAACGTCTAGAACACGATGGCAGATGTTTTCTGTGCTGGCACAGGTTTTCCCTGCCAGACATAGTGGAAAAGCTTTTTGCTAAGATGTAGAGGAGAAGACGCGCTAAAGACGATAGTACGATGCTCTCCGGAGCTAAGAGCCGCTGCCGGGCGTCTTTCGGCAGAAGCAGCACTTCGGAGAGCACTGTGAGCGGCACCATCGTCTTTGCGCGAAGAAGCCGCTTCTTCGCCTCCGGGAGCGGGCGAGAGCGGCAGCTTCGGAAAGGTGAAGAAGGAAGCTGTACAACACTGGGATTGTGTGCGCAGCTTGCCAACTGATAGGAAACAGTACTTTTGCACTCTCCTGACTTTGCCAATCACATGAACTTTCGATTGGAAGCTGTTTTGGACAACTTTTCTTTTCTTCATGCCAAACACTTGGCAGACCTCCGTGCAACGTCTAGAACACGATGGCAGATGTTTTCTGTGCTGGCACAGGTTTTCCCTGCCAGACATAGTGGAAAAGCTTTTTGCTAAGATGTAGACGAGAAGACGCGCTAAAGACGATAGTACGATGCTCTCCGGAGCTAAGAGCCGCTGCCGGGCGTCTTTCGGCGGAAGCAGCGCTAAGGAGAGCACTGTGAGCGGCACCATCGTCTTTGCGCGAAGAAGCCGCTTCTTCGGCTCCGGGAGCCGGCGAGAGCGGCAGCTTCGGAAAGGTGAAGAAGGAAGCTGTACAACACTGGGATTGTGTGCGCAGCTTGCCAACTGATAGAAAACAGTACTTTTGCACTCTCCTGACTTTGCCAATCACATGAACATTCGATTGGAAGCTGTTTTGGACAACTTTTCTTTTCTTCATGCCAAACACTTGGCAGACCTCCGTGCAACGTCTAGAACACGATGCCAGATGTTTTCTGTGCTGGCACAGGTTTTCCCTGCCAGACATAGTGGAAAAGCTTTTTGCTAAGATGTAGACGAGAAGACGCGCTAAAGACGATAGTACGATGCTCTCCGGAGCTAAGAGCCGCTGCCGGGCATCTTTCGGCAGAAGCCGCGCTAAGGAGAGCACTGTGAGCGGCACCATCGTCTTTGTGCGAAGAAGCCGCTTCTTCGTCTCCGTGAGCCGGCGAGAGCGGCAGCTTCGGAAAGGTGAAGAAGGAAGCTGTACAACACTGGGATTGTGTGCGCAGCTTGCCAACTGATAGGAAACAGTACTGTTGCACTCTCCTGACTTTGCCAATCACATGAACATTCGATTGGAAGCTGTTTTGGACAACTTTTCTTTTCTTCATGCCAAACACTTGGCAGACCTCCGTGCAACGTCTAGAACACGATGGCAGATGTTTTCTGTGCTGGCACAGGTTTTCCCTGCCAGACATAGTGGAAAAGCTTTTTGCTAAGATGTAGACGAGAAGACGCGCTAAAGACGATAGTACGATGCTCTCCGGAGCTAAGAGCCGCTGCCGGGCGTCTTTCGGCAGAAGCAGCACTCCGGAGAGCACTGTGAGCGGCACCATCGTCTTCGCGCGAAGAAGCCGCTTCTTCGCCTCGGGGAGCCGGCGAGAGCGGCAGCTTCGGAAAGGTGAAGAAGGAAGCTGTACAACACTGGGATTGTGTGCGCAGCTTGCCAACTGATAGGAAACAGTACTTTTGCACTCTCCTGACTTTGCCAATCACATGAACATTCGATTGGAAGCTGTTTTGGACAACTTTTCTTTTCTTCATGCCAAACACTTGGCAGACCTCCGTGCAACGTCTAGAACACGATGGCAGATGTTTTCTGTGCTGGCACAGTTTTTCCCTGCCAGACATAGTGGAAAAGCTTTTTGCTAAGATGTAGACGAGAAGACGCGCTAAAGACGATAGTACGATGCTCTCCGGAGCTAAGAGCCGCTGCCGGGCGTCTTTCGGCAGAAGCAGCACTTCGGAGAGCACTGTGAGCGGCACCATCGTCTTTGCGCGAAGAAGCCGCTTCTTCGCCTCCGGGAGCGGGCGAGAGCGGCAGCTTCGGAAAGGTGAAGAAGGAAGCTGTACAACATTGGGATTGTGTGCGCAGCTTGCCAACTGATAGAAAACAGTACTTTTGCACTCTCCTGACTTTGCCAATCACATGAACATTCGATTGGAAGCTGTTTTGGACAACTTTTCTTTTCTTCATGCCAAACACTTGGCAGACCTCCGTGCAACGTCTAGAACACGATGGCTGATGTTTTCTGTGCTGGCACAGGTTTTCCCTGCCAGACATAGTGGAAAAGCTTTTTGCTAAGATGTAGACGAGAAGACGCGCTAAAGACGATAGTACGATGCTCTCCGGAGCTAAGAGCCGCTGCCGGGCGTCTTTCGGCAGAAGCAGCGCTAAGGAGAGCACTGTGAGCGGCACCATCGTCTTTGCGGGAAGAAGCCGCTTCTTCGGCTCCGGGAGCCGGCGAGAGCGGCAGCTTCGGAAAGGTGAAGAAGGAAGCTGTACAACACTGGGATTGTGTGCGCAGCTTGCCAACTGATAGGAAACAGTACTTTTGCACTCTCCTGACTTTGCCAATCACATGAACATTCGATTGGAAGCTGTTTTGGACAACTTTTCTTTTCTTCATGCCAAACACTTGGCAGACCTCCGTGCAACGTCTAGAACACGATGGCAGATGTTTTCTGTGCTGGCACAGTTTTTCCCTGCCAGACATAGTGGAAAAGCTTTTTGCTAAGATGTAGACGAGAAGACGCGCTAAAGACGATAGTACGATGCTCTCCGGAGGTAAGAGCCGCTGCCGGGCGTCTTTCGGCAGAAGCCGCGCTAAGGAGAGCACTGTGAGCGGCACCATCGTCCTTGCGGGAAGAAGCCGCTTCTTCGCCTCCGGGAGCCGGCGAGAGCGGCAGCTTCGGAAAGGTGAAGAAGGAAGCTGTACAACACTGGGATTGTGTGCGCAGCTTGCCAACTGATAGGAAACAGTACTTTTGCACTCTCCTGACTTTGCCAATCACATGAACATTCGATTGGAAGCTGTTTTGGACAACTTTTCTTTTCTCCCTTCCAAACACTTGGCAGACCTCCGTGCAACGTCTAGAACACGATGGCAGATGTTTTCTGTGCTGGCACAGGTTTTCCCTGCCAGACATAGTGGAAAAGCTTTTTGCTAAGATGTAGACGAGAAGACGCGCTAAAGACGATAGTACGATGCTCTCCGGAGCTAAGAGCCGCTGCCGGGCATCTTTCGGCAGAAGCCGCGCTAAGGAGAGCACTGTGAGCGGCACCATCGTCTTTGTGCGAAGAAGCCGCTTCTTCGTCTCCGTGAGCCGGCGAGAGCGGCAGCTTCGGAAAGGTGAAGAAGGAAGCTGTACAACACTGGGATTGTGTGCGCAGCTTGCCAACTGATAGGAAACAGTACTGTTGCACTCTCCTGACTTTGCCAATCACATGAACATTCGATTGGAAGCTGTTTTGGACAACTTTTCTTTTCTTCATGCCAAACACTTGGCAGACCTCCGTGCAACGTCTAGAACACGATGGCAGATGTTTTCTGTGCTGGCACAGGTTTTCCCTGCCAGACATAGTGGAAAAGCTTTTTGCTAAGATGTAGACGAGAAGACGCGCTAAAGACGATAGTACGATGCTCTCCGGAGCTAAGAGCCGCTGCCGGGCGTCTTTCGGCAGAAACAGCACTCCGGAGAGCACTGTGAGCGGCACCATCGTCTTCGCGCGAAGAAGCCGCTTCTTCGCCTCGGGGAGCCGGCGAGAGCGGCAGCTTCGGAAAGGTGAAGAAGGAAGCTGTACAACACTGGGATTGTGTGCGCAGCTTGCCAACTGATAGGAAACAGTACTTTTGCACTCTCCTGACTTTGCCAATCACATGAACATTCGATTGGAAGCTGTTTTGGACAACTTTTCTTTTCTTCATGCCAAACACTTGGCAGACCTCCGTGCAACGTCTAGAACACGATGGCAGATGTTTTCTGTGCTGGCACAGTTTTTCCCTGCCAGACATAGTGGAAAAGCTTTTTGCTAAGATGTAGACGAGAAGACGCGCTAAAGACGATAGTACGATGCTCTCCGGAGCTAAGAGCCGCTGCCGGGCGTCTTTCGGCAGAAGCAGCACTTCGGAGAGCACTGTGAGCGGCACCATCGTCTTTGCGCGAAGAAGCCGCTTCTTCGCCTCCGGGAGCGGGCGAGAGCGGCAGCTTCGGAAAGGTGAAGAAGGAAGCTGTACAACATTGGGATTGTGTGCGCAGCTTGCCAACTGATAGAAAACAGTACTTTTGCACTCTCCTGACTTTGCCAATCACATGAACATTCGATTGGAAGCTGTTTTGGACAACTTTTCTTTTCTTCATGCCAAACACTTGGCAGACCTCCGTGCAACGTCTAGAACACGATGGCAGATGTTTTCTGTGCTGGCACAGGTTTTCCCTGCCAGACATAGTGGAAAAGCTTTTTGCTAAGATGTAGACGAGAAGACGCGCTAAAGACGATAGTACGATGCTCTCCGGAGCTAAGAGCCGCTGCCGGGCGTCTTTCGGCAGAAGCAGCGCTAAGGAGAGCACTGTGAGCGGCACCATCGTCTTTGCGGGAAGAAGCCGCTTCTTCGGCTCCGGGAGCCGGCGAGAGCGGCAGCTTCGGAAAGGTGAAGAAGGAAGCTGTACAACACTGGGATTGTGTGCGCAGCTTGCCAACTGATAGGAAACAGTACTTTTGCACTCTCCTGACTTTGCCAATCACATGAACATTCGATTGGAAGCTGTTTTGGACAACTTTTCTTTTCTTCATGCCAAACACTTGGCAGACCTCCGTGCAACGTCTAGAACACGATGGCAGATGTTTTCTGTGCTGGCACAGTTTTTCCCTGCCAGACATAGTGGAAAAGCTTTTTGCTAAGATGTAGACGAGAAGACGCGCTAAAGACGATAGTACGATGCTCTCCGGAGGTAAGAGCCGCTGCCGGGCGTCTTTCGGCAGAAGCCGCGCTAAGGAGAGCACTGTGAGCGGCACCATCGTCCTTGCGGGAAGAAGCCGCTTCTTCGCCTCCGGGAGCCGGCGAGAGCGGCAGCTTCGGAAAGGTGAAGAAGGAAGCTGTACAACACTGGGATTGTGTGCGCAGCTTGCCAACTGATAGAAAACAGTACTTTTGCACTCTCCTGACTTTGCCAATCACATGAACATTCGATTGGAAGCTGTTTTGGACAACTTTTCTTTTCTCCCTTCCAAACACTTGGCAGACCTCCGTGCAACGTCTAGAACACGATGGCTGATGTTTTCTGTGCTGGCACAGGTTTTCCCTGCCAGACATAGTGGAAAAGCTTTTTGCTAAGATGTAGACGAGAAGACGCGCTAAAGACGATAGTACGATGCTCTCCGGAGCTAAGAGCCGCTGCCGGGCATCTTTCGGCAGAAGCCGCGCTAAGGAGAGCACTGTGAGCGGCACCATCGTCCTTGCGGGAAGAAGCCGCTTCTTCGGCTCCGGGAGCCGGCGAGAGCGGCAGCTTCGGAAAGGTGAAGAAGGAAGCTGTACAACACTGGGATTGTGTGCGCAGCTTGCCAACTGATAGGAAACAGTACTTTTGCACTCTCCTGACTTTGCCAATCACATGAACATTCGATTGGAAGCTGTTTTGGACAACTTTTCTTTTCTTCATGCCAAACACTTGGCAGACCTCCGTGCAACGTCTAGAACACGATGGCAGATGTTTTCTGTGCTGGCACAGGTTTTCCCTGCCAGACATAGTGGAAAAGCTTTTTGCTAAGATGTAGACGAGAAGACGCGCTAAAGACGATAGTACGATGCTCTCCGGAGCTAAGAGCCGCTGCCGGGCGTCTTTCGGCAGAAGCAGCACTTCGGAGAGCACTGTGAGCGGCACCATCGTCTTTGCGCGAAGAAGCCGCTTCTTCGCCTCCGGGAGCGGGCGAGAGCGGCAGCTTCGGAAAGGTGAAGAAGGAAGCTGTACAACACTGGGATTGTGTGCGCAGCTTGCCAACTGATAGAAAACAGTACTTTTGCACTCTTCTGACTTTGCCAATCACATGAACATTCGATTGGAAGCTGTTTTGGACAACTTTTCTTTTCTTCATGCCAAACACTTGGCAGACCTCCGTGCAACGTCTAGAACACGATGGCAGATGTTTTCTGTGCTGGCACAGGTTTTCCCTGCCAGACATAGTGGAAAAGCTTTTTGCTAAGATGTAGACGAGAAGACGCGCTAAAGACGATAGTACGATGCTCTCCGGAGCTAAGAGCCGCTGCCGGGCGTCTTTCGGCAGAAGCAGCGCTAAGGAGAGCACTGTGAGCGGCACCATCGTCTTTGCGGGAAGAAGCCGCTTCTTCGGCTCCGGGAGCCGGCGAGAGCGGCAGCTTCGGAAAGGTGAAGAAGGAAGCTGTACAACACTGGGATTGTGTGCGCAGCTTGCCAACTGATAGGAAACAGTACTTTTGCACTCTCCTGACTTTGCCAATCACATGAACATTCGATTGGAAGCTGTTTTGGACAACTTTTCTTTTCTTCATGCCAAACACTTGGCAGACCTCCGTGCAACGTCTAGAACACGATGGCAGATGTTTTCTGTGCTGGCACAGTTTTTCCCTGCCAGACATAGTGGAAAAGCTTTTTGCTAAGATGTAGACGAGAAGACGCGCTAAAGACGATAGTACGATGCTCTCCGGAGGTAAGAGCCGCTGCCGGGCGTCTTTCGGCAGAAGCCGCGCTAAGGAGAGCACTGTGAGCGGCACCATCGTCCTTGCGGGAAGAAGCCGCTTCTTCGCCTCCGGGAGCCGGCGAGAGCGGCAGCTTCGGAAAGGTGAAGAAGGAAGCTGTACAACACTGGGATTGTGTGCGCAGCTTGCCAACTGATAGAAAACAGTACTTTTGCACTCTCCTGACTTTGCCAATCACATGAACATTCGATTGGAAGCTGTTTTGGACAACTTTTCTTTTCTCCCTTCCAAACACTTGGCAGACCTCCGTGCAACGTCTAGAACACGATGGCTGATGTTTTCTGTGCTGGCACAGGTTTTCCCTGCCAGACATAGTGGAAAAGCTTTTTGCTAAGATGTAGACGAGAAGACGCGCTAAAGACGATAGTACGATGCTCTCCGGAGCTAAGAGCCGCTGCCGGGCATCTTTCGGCAGAAGCCGCGCTAAGGAGAGCACTGTGAGCGGCACCATCGTCCTTGCGGGAAGAAGCCGCTTCTTCGGCTCCGGGAGCCGGCGAGAGCGGCAGCTTCGGAAAGGTGAAGAAGGAAGCTGTACAACACTGGGATTGTGTGCGCAGCTTGCCAACTGATAGGAAACAGTACTTTTGCACTCTCCTGACTTTGCCAATCACATGAACATTCGATTGGAAGCTGTTTTGGACAACTTTTCTTTTCTTCATGCCAAACACTTGGCAGACCTCCGTGCAACGTCTAGAACACGATGGCAGATGTTTTCTGTGCTGGCACAGGTTTTCCCTGCCAGACATAGTGGAAAAGCTTTTTGCTAAGATGTAGACGAGAAGACGCGCTAAAGACGATAGTACGATGCTCTCCGGAGCTAAGAGCCGCTGCCGGGCGTCTTTCGGCAGAAGCAGCACTTCGGAGAGCACTGTGAGCGGCACCATCGTCTTTGCGCGAAGAAGCCGCTTCTTCGCCTCCGGGAGCGGGCGAGAGCGGCAGCTTCGGAAAGGTGAAGAAGGAAGCTGTACAACACTGGGATTGTGTGCGCAGCTTGCCAACTGATAGAAAACAGTACTTTTGCACTCTTCTGACTTTGCCAATCACATGAACATTCGATTGGAAGATGTTTTGGACAACTTTTCTTTTCTTCATGCCAAACACTTGGCAGACCTCGTGCAACGTCTAGAACACGATGGCAGATATTTTCTGTGCTGGCACAGGTTTTCCCTGCCAGACATAGTGGAAAAGCTTTTTGCTAAGATCTAGACGAGAAGACGCGCTAAAGACGATAGTACGATGCTCTCCGGAGGTAAGAGCCGCTGCCGGGCGTCTTTCGGCAGAAGCCGCGCTAAGGAGAGCACTCTGAGCGTCACCATCGTCTTCGCGCGAAGAAGCCGCTTCTTCGCCTCCGGGAGCCGGCGAAAGCGGCAGCTTCGGAAAGGTGAAGAAGGAAGCTGTACAACACTGGGATTGTGTGCGCAGCTTGCCAACTGATAGAAAACAGTACTTTTGCACTCTCCTGACTTTGCCAATCACATGAACATTCGATTGGAAGCTGTTTTGGACAACTTTTCTTTTCTTCATGCCAAACACTTGGCAGACCTCCGTGCAACGTCTAGAACACGATGGCAGATGTTTTCTGTGCTGGCACAGTTTTTCCCTGCCAGACATAGTGGAAAAGCTTTTTGCTAAGATGTAGACGAGAAGACGCGCTAAAGACGATAGTACGATGCTCTCCGGAGCTAAGAGCCGCTGCCGGGCGTCTTTCGGCAGAAGCAGCGCTAAGGAGAGCACTGTGAGCGGCACCATCGTCTTTGCGCGAAGAAGCCGCTTCTTCGGCTCCGGGAGCCGGCGAGAGCGGCAGCTTCGGAAAGGTGAAGAAGGAAGCTGTACAACACTGGGATTGTGTGCGCAGCTTGCCAACTGATAGGAAACAGTACTTTTGCACTCTCCTGACTTTGCCAATCACATGAACATTCGATTGGAAGCTGTTTTGGACAACTTTTCTTTTCTTCATGCCAAACACTTGGCAGACCTCCGTGCAACGTCTAGAACACGATGGCAGATGTTTTCTGTGCTGGCACAGGTTTTCCCTGCCAGACATAGTGGAAAAGCTTTTTGCTAAGATGTAGACGAGAAGACGCGCTAAAGACGATAGTACGATGCTCTCCGGAGCTAAGAGCCGCTGCCGGGCGTCTTTCGGCAGAAGCAGCGCTAAGGAGAGCACTGTGAGCGGCACCATCGTCTTTGCGCGAAGAAGCCGCTTCTTCGGCTCCGGGAGCCGGCGAGAGCGGCAGCTTCGGAAAGGTGAAGAAGGAAGCTGTACAACACTGGGATTGTGTGCGCAGCTTGCCAACTGATAGAAAACAGTACTTTTGCACTCTCCTGACTTTGCCAATCACATGAACATTCGATTGGAAGCTGTTTTGGACAACTTTTCTTTTCTTCATGCCAAACACTTGGCAGACCTCCGTGCAACGTCTAGAACACGATGCCAGATGTTTTCTGTGCTGGCACAGGTTTTCCCTGCCAGACATAGTGGAAAAGCTTTTTGCTAAGATGTAGACGAGAAGACACGCTAAAGACGATAGTACGATGCTCTCCGGAGCTAAGAGCCGCTGCCGGGCGTCTTTCGGCAGAAGCCGCGCTAAGGAGAGCACTGTGAGCGGCACCATCGTCTTTGTGCGAAGAAGCCGCTTCTTCGTCTCCGTGAGCCGGCGAGAGCGGCAGCTTCGGAAAGGTGAAGAAGGAAGCTGTACAACACTGGGATTGTGTGCGCAGCTTGCCAACTGATAGGAAACAGTACTTTTGCACTCTCCTGACTTTGCCAATCACATGAACATTCGATTGGAAGCTGTTTTGGACAACTTTTCTTTTCTTCATGCCAAACACTTGGCAGACCTCCGTGCAACGTCTAGAACACGATGGCAGATGTTTTCTGTGCTGGCACAGGTTTTCCCTGCCAGACATAGTGGAAAAGCTTTTTGCTAAGATGTAGACGAGAAGACGCGCTAAAGACGATAGTACGATGCTCTCCGGAGCTAAGAGCCGCTGCCGGGCGTCTTTCGGCAGAAGCAGCACTCCGGAGAGCACTGTGAGCGGCACCATCGTCTTCGCGCGAAGAAGCCGCTTCTTCGCCTCGGGGAGCCGGCGAGAGCGGCAGCTTCGGAAAGGTGAAGAAGGAAGCTGTACAACACTGGGATTGTGTGCGCAGCTTGCCAACTGATAGGAAACAGTACTTTTGCACTCTCCTGACTTTGCCAATCACATGAACATTCGATTGGAAGCTGTTTTGGACAACTTTTCTTTTCTTCATGCCAAACACTTGGCAGACCTCCGTGCAACGTCTAGAACACGATGGCAGATGTTTTCTGTGCTGGCACAGTTTTTCCCTGCCAGACATAGTGGAAAAGCTTTTTGCTAAGATGTAGACGAGAAGACGCGCTAAAGACGATAGTACGATGCTCTCCGGAGCTAAGAGCCGCTGCCGGGCGTCTTTCGGCAGAAGCAGCACTTCGGAGAGCACTGTGAGCGGCACCATCGTCTTTGCGGGAAGAAGCCGCTTCTTCGCCTCCGGGAGCGGGCGAGAGCGGCAGCTTCGGAAAGGTGAAGAAGGAAGCTGTACAACACTGGGATTGTGTGCGCAGCTTGCCAACTGATAGAAAACAGTACTTTTGCACTCTCCTGACTTTGCCAATCACATGAACATTCGATTGGAAGCTGTTTTGGACAACTTTTCTTTTCTTCATGCCAAACACTTGGCAGACCTCCGTGCAACGTCTAGAACACGATGGCAGATATTTTCTGTGCTGGCACAGGTTTTCCCTGCCAGACATAGTGGAAAAGCTTTTTGCTAAGATGTAGACGAGAAGACGCGCTAAAGACGATAGTACGATGCTCTCCGGAGCTAAGAGCCGCTGCCGGGCGTCTTTCGGCAGAAGCAGCGCTAAGGAGAGCACTGTGAGCGGCACCATCGTCTTCGCGCGAAGAAGCCGCTTCTTCGGCTCCGGGAGCCGGCGAGAGCAGCAGCTTCGGAAAGGTGAAGAAGGAAGCTGTACAACACTGGGATTGTGTGCGCAGCTTGCCAACTGATAGAAAACAGTACTGTTGCACTCTCCTGACTTTGCCAATCACATGAACATTCGATTGGAAGCTGTTTTGGACAACTTTTCTTTTCTTCATGCCAAACACTTGGCAGACCTCCGTGCAACGTCTAGAACACGATGGCAGATGTTTTCTGTGCTGGCACAGGTTTTCCCTGCCAGACATAGTGGAAAAGCTTTTTGCTAAGATGTAGACGAGAAGACGCGCTAAAGACGATAGTACGATGCTCTCCGAAGCTAAGAGCCGCTGCCGGGCGTCTTTCGGCAGAAGCAGCGCTAAGGAGAGCACTGTGAGCGGCACCATCGTCTTTGTGCGAAGAAGCCGCTTCTTCGTCTCCGTGAGCCGGCGAGAGCGGCAGCTTCGGAAAGGTGAAGAAGGAAGCTGTACAACACTGGGATTGTGTGCGCAGCTTGCCAACTGATAGGAAACAGTACTTTTGCACTCTCCTGACTTTGCCAATCACATGAACATTCGATTGGAAGCTGTTTTGGACAACTTTTCTTTTCTTCATGCCAAACACTTGGCAGACCTCCGTGCAACGTCTAGAACACGATGGCAGATGTTTTCTGTGCTGGCACAGGTTTTCCCTGCCAGACATAGTGGAAAAGCTTTTTGCTAAGATGTAGACGAGAAGACGCGCTAAAGACGATAGTACGATGCTCTCCGGAGCTACGAGCCGCTGCCGGGCGTCTTTCGGCAGAAGCAGCACTCCGGAGAGCACTGTGAGCGGCACCATCGTCTTCGCGCGAAGAAGCCGCTTCTTCGCCTCGGGGAGCCGGCGAGAGCGGCAGCTTCGGAAAGGTGAAGAAGGAAGCTGTACAACACTGGGATTGTGTGCGCAGCTTGCCAACTGATAGGAAACAGTACTTTTGCACTCTCCTGACTTTGCCAATCACATGAACATTCGATTGGAAGCTGTTTTGGACAACTTTTCTTTTCTTCATGCCAAACACTTGGCAGACCTCCGTGCAACGTCTAGAACACGATGGCAGATGTTTTCTGTGCTGGCACAGTTTTTCCCTGCCAGACATAGTGGAAAAGCTTTTTGCTAAGATGTAGACGAGAAGACGCGCTAAAGACGATAGTACGATGCTCTCCGGAGGTAAGAGCCGCTGCCGGGCGTCTTTCGGCAGAAGCAGCACTTCGGAGAGCACTGTGAGCGGCACCATCGTCTTTGCGGGAAGAAGCCGCTTCTTCGCCTCCGGGAGCGGGCGAGAGCGGCAGCTTCGGAAAGGTGAAGAAGGAAGCTGTACAACACTGGGATTGTGTGCGCAGCTTGCCAACTGATAGAAAACAGTACTTTTGCACTCTCCTGACTTTGCCAATCACATGAACATTCGATTGGAAGCTGTTTTGGACAACTTTTCTTTTCTTCATGCCAAACACTTGGCAGACCTCCGTGCAACGTCTAGAACACGATGGCAGATATTTTCTGTGCTGGCACAGTTTTTCCCTGCCAGACATAGTGGAAAAGCTTTTTGCTAAGATGTAGACGAGAAGACGCGCTAAAGACGATAGTACGATGCTCTCCGGAGCTAAGAGCCGCTGCCGGGCGTCTTTCGGCAGAAGCAGCGCTAAGGAGAGCACTGTGAGCGGCACCATCGTCTTCGCGCGAAGAAGCCGCTTCTTCGCCTCCGGGAGCCGGCGAGAGCAGCAGCTTCGGAAAGGTGAAGAAGGAAGCTGTACAACACTGGGATTGTGTGCGCAGCTTGCCAACTGATAGAAAACAGTACTGTTGCACTCTCCTGACTTTGCCAATCACATGAACATTCGATTGGAAGCTGTTTTGGACAACTTTTCTTTTCTTCATGCCAAACACTTGGCAGACCTCCGTGCAACGTCTAGAACACGATGGCAGATGTTTTCTGTGCTGGCACAGGTTTTCCCTGCCAGACATAGTGGAAAAGCTTTTTGCTAAGATGTAGACGAGAAGACGCGCTAAAGACGATAGTACGATGCTCTCCGAAGCTAAGAGCCGCTGCCGGGCGTCTTTCGGCAGAAGCAGCGCTAAGGAGAGCACTGTGAGCGGCACCATCGTCTTTGTGCGAAGAAGCCGCTTCTTCGTCTCCGTGAGCCGGCGAGAGCGGCAGCTTCGGAAAGGTGAAGAAGGAAGCTGTACAACACTGGGATTGTGTGCGCAGCTTGCCAACTGATAGAAAACAGTACTTTTGCACTCTCCTGACTTTGCCAATCACATGAACATTCGATTGGAAGCTGTTTTGGACAACTTTTCTTTTCTTCATGCCAAACACTTGGCAGACCTCCGTGCAACGTCTAGAACACGATGGCAGATGTTTTCTGTGCTGGCACAGGTTTTCCCTGCCAGACATAGTGGAAAAGCTTTTTGCTAAGATGTAGACGAGAAGACGCGCTAAAGACGATAGTACGATGCTCTCCGGAGCTAAGAGCCGCTGCCGGGCGTCTTTCGGCAGAAGCAGCGCTAAGGAGAGCACTGTGAGCGGCACCATCGTCTTCGCGCGAAGAAGCCGCTTCTTCGCCTCCGGGAGCCGGCGAAAGCGGCAGCTTCGGAAAGGTGAAGAAGGAAGCTGTACAACACTGGGATTGTGTGCGCAGCTTGCCAACTGATAGAAAACAGTACTTTTGCACTCTCCTGACTTTGCCAATCACATGAACATTCGATTGGAAGCTGTTTTGGACAACTTTTCTTTTCTTCATGCCAAACACTTGGCAGACCTCCGTGCAACGTCTAGAACACGATGGCAGATGTTTTCTGTGCTGGCACAGTTTTTCCCTGCCAGACATAGTGGAAAAGCTTTTTGCTAAGATGTAGACGAGAAGACGCGCTAAAGACGATAGTACGATGCTCTCCGGAGCTAAGAGCCGCTGCCGGGCGTCTTTCGGCAGAAGCAGCGCTCCGGAGAGCACTGTGAGCGGCACCATCGTCTTCGCGCGAAGAAGCCGCTTCTTCGCCTCGGGGAGCCGGCGAGAGCGGCAGCTTCGGAAAGGTGAAGAAGGAAGCTGTACAACACTGGGATTGTGTGCGCAGCTTGCCAACTGATAGAAAACAGTACTTTTGCACTCTCCTGACTTTGCCAATCACATGAACATTCGATTGGAAGCTGTTTTGGACAACTTTTCTTTTCTCCCTGCCAAACACTTGGCAGACCTCCGTGCAACGTCTAGAACACGATGGGAGATGTTTTCTGTGCTGGAACAGGTTTTCCCTGCCAGACATAGTGGAAAAGCTTTTTGCTAAGATGTAGACGAGAAGACGCGCTAAAGACGATAGTACGATGCTCTCCGGAGCTAAGAGCCGCTGCCGGGCGTCTTTCGGCAGAAGCCGCGCTAAGGAGAGCACTGTGAGCGGCACCATCGTCCTTGCGGGAAGAAGCCGCTTCTTCGGCTCCGGGAGCCGGCGAGAGCGGCAGCTTCGGAAAGGTGAAGAAGGAAGCTGTACAACACTGGGATTGTGTGCGCAGCTTGCCAACTGATAGGAAACAGTACTGTTGCACTCTCCTGACTTTGCCAATCACATGAACATTCGATTGGAAGCTGTTTTGGACAACTTTTCTTTTCTTCATGCCAAACACTTGGCAGACCTCCGTGCAACGTCTAGAACACGATGGCTGATGTTTTCTGTGCTGGCACAGGTTTTCCCTGCCAGACATAGTGGAAAAGCTTTTTGCTAAGATGTAGACGAGAAGACGCGCTAAAGACGATAGTACGATGCTCTCCGGAGCTACGAGCCGCTGCCGGGCGTCTTTCGGCAGAAGCAGCACTCCGGAGAGCACTGTGAGCGGCACCATCGTCTTTGCGGGAAGAAGCCGCTTCTTCGCCTCCGGGAGCCGGCGAGAGCGGCAGCTTCGGAAAGGTGAAGAAGGAAGCTGTACAACACTGGGATTGTGTGCGCAGCTTGCCAACTGATAGAAAACAGTACTTTTGCACTCTCCTGACTTTGCCAATCACATGAACATTCGATTGGAAGCTGTTTTGGACAACTTTTCTTTTCTCCCTGCCAAAAACTTGGCAGACCTCCGTGCAACGTCTAGAACACGATGGCAGATGTTTTCTGTGCTGGAACAGGTTTTCCCTGCCAGACATAGTGGAAAAGCTTTTTGCTAAGATGTAGACGAGAAGACGCGCTAAAGACGATAGTACGATGCTCTCCGGAGCTAAGAGCCGCTGCCGGGCGTCTTTCGGCAGAAGCAGCGCTAAGGAGAGCACTGTGAGCGGCACCATCGTCTTTGCGGGAAGAAGCCGCTTCTTCGCCTCCGGGAGCCGGCGAGAGCGGCAGCTTCGGAAAGGTGAAGAAGGAAGCTGTACAACACTGGGATTGTGTGCGCAGCTTGCCAACTGATAGGAAACAGTACTTTTGCACTCTCCTGACTTTGCCAATCACATGAACATTCGATTGGAAGCTGTTTTGGACAACTTTTCTTTTCTTCATGCCAAACACTTGGCAGACCTCCGTGCAACGTCTAGAACACGATGGCAGATGTTTTCTGTGCTGGCACAGTTTTTCCCTGCCAGACATAGTGGAAAAGCTTTTTGCTAAGATGTAGACGAGAAGACGCGCTAAAGACGATAGTACGATGCTCTCCGGAGCTAAGAGCCGCTGCCGGGCGTCTTTCGGCAGAAGCAGCGCTAAGGAGAGCACTGTGAGCGGCACCATCGTCTTCGCGCGGAGAAGCCGCTTTTTCGGCTCCGGGAGCCGGCGAAAGCGGCAGCTTCGGAAATATGAAGAAGGAAGCTGTACAACACTGGGATTGTGTGCGCAGCTTGCCAACTGATAGAAAACAGTACTTTTGCACTCTCCTGACTTTGCCAATCACATGAACATTCGATTGGAAGCTGTTTTGGACAACTTTTCTTTTCTTCATGCCAAACACTTGGCAGACCTCCGTGCAACGTCTAGAACACGATGGCAGATGTTTTCTGTGCTGGCACAGTTTTTCCCTGCCAGACATAGTGGAAAAGCTTTTTGCTAAGATGTAGACGAGAAGACGCGCTAAAGACGATAGTACGATGCTCTCCGGAGCTAAGAGCCGCTGCCGGGCGTCTTTCGGCAGAAGCAGCGCGCCGGAGAGCACTGTGAGCGGCACCATCGTCTTCGCGCGAAGAAGCCGCTTCTTCGCCTCGGGGAGCCGGCGAGAGCGGCAGCTTCGGAAAGGTGAAGAAGGAAGCTGTACAACACTGGGATTGTGTGCGCAGCTTGCCAACTGATAGGAAACAGTACTGTTGCACTCTCCTGACTTTGCCAATCACATGAACATTCGATTGGAAGCTGTTTTGGACAACTTTTCTTTTCTTCATGCCAAACACTTGGCAGACCTCCGTGCAACGTCTAGAACACGATGGCTGATGTTTTCTGTGCTGGCACAGGTTTTCCCTGCCAGACATAGTGGAAAAGCTTTTTGCTAAGATGTAGACGAGAAGACGCGCTAAAGACGATAGTACGATGCTCTCCGGAGCTACGAGCCGCTGCCGGGCGTCTTTCGGCAGAAGCAGCACTCCGGAGAGCACTGTGAGCGGCACCATCGTCTTTGCGGGAAGAAGCCGCTTCTTCGCCTCCGGGAGCCGGCGAGAGCGGCAGCTTCGGAAAGGTGAAGAAGGAAGCTGTACAACACTGGGATTGTGTGCGCAGCTTGCCAACTGATAGAAAACAGTACTTTTGCACTCTCCTGACTTTGCCAATCACATGAACATTCGATTGGAAGCTGTTTTGGACAACTTTTCTTTTCTCCCTGCCAAACACTTGGCAGACCTCCGTGCAACGTCTAGAACACGATGGCAGATGTTTTCTGTGCTGGAACAGGTTTTCCCTGCCAGACGTAGTGGAAAAGCTTTTTGCTAAGATGTAGACGAGAAGACGCGCTAAAGACGATAGTACGATGCTCTCCGGAGCTAAGAGCCGCTGCCGGGCGTCTTTCGGCAGAAGCAGCGCTAAGGAGAGCACTGTGAGCGGCACCATCGTCTTTGCGGGAAGAAGCCGCTTCTTCGCCTCCGGGAGCCGGCGAGAGCGGCAGCTTCGGAAAGGTGAAGAAGGAAGCTGTACAACACTGGGATTGTGTGCGCAGCTTGCCAACTGATAGGAAACAGTACTTTTGCACTCTCCTGACTTTGCCAATCACATGAACATTCGATTGGAAGCTGTTTTGGACAACTTTTCTTTTCTTCATGCCAAACACTTGGCAGACCTCCGTGCAACGTCTAGAACACGATGGCAGATGTTTTCTGTGCTGGCACAGTTTTTCCCTGCCAGACATAGTGGAAAAGCTTTTTGCTAAGATGTAGACGAGAAGACGCGCTAAAGACGATAGTACGATGCTCTCTGGAGCTAAGAGCCGCTGCCGGGCGTCTTTCGGCAGAAGCAGCACTTCGGAGAGCACTGTGAGCGGCACCATCGTCTTTGCGCGAAGAAGCCGCTTCTTCGCCTCCGGGAGCGGGCGAGAGCGGCAGCTTCGGAAAGGTGAAGAAGGAAGCTGTACAACACTGGGATTGTGTGCGCAGCTTGCCAACTGATAGAAAACAGTACTTTTGCACTCTCCTGACTTTGCCAATCACATGAACATTCGATTGGAAGCTGTTTTAGACAACTTTTCTTTTCTCCCTTCCAAACACTTGGCAGACGTCCGTGCAACGTCTAGAACACGATGGCAGATGTTTTCTGTGCTGGCACAGTTTTTCCCTGCCAGACATAGTGGAAAAGCTTTTTGCTAAGATGTAGACGAGAAGACGCGCTAAAGACGATAGTACGATGCTCTCCGGAGGTAAGAGCCGCTGCCGGGCGTCTTTCGGCAGAAGCCGCGCTAAGGAGAGCACTGTGAGCGGCACCATCGTCCTTGCGGGAAGAAGCCGCTTCTTCGCCTCCGGGAGCCGGCGAGAGCGGCAGCTTCGGAAAGGTGAAGAAGGAAGCTGTACAACACTGGGATTGTGTGCGCAGCTTGCCAACTGATAGAAAACAGTACTTTTGCACTCTCCTGACTTTGCCAATCACATGAACATTCGATTGGAAGCTGTTTTGGACAACTTTTCTTTTCTTCATGCCAAACACTTGGCAGACATCCGTGCAACGTCTAGAACACGATGGCTGATGTTTTCTGTGCTGGCACAGGTTTTCCCTGCCAGACATAGTGGAAAAGCTTTTTGCTAAGATGTAGACGAGAAGACGCGCTAAAGACGATAGTACGATGCTCTCCGGAGTTAAGAGCCGCTGCCGGGCGTCTTTCGGCAGAAGCAGCGCTAAGGAGAGCACTGTGAGCGGCACCATCGTCTTTGCGCGAAGAAGCCGCTTCTTCGCCTCCGGGAGCCAGCGAGAGCGGCAGCTTCGGAAAGGTGAAGAAGGAAGCTGTACAACACTGGGATTGTGTGCGCAGCTTGCCAACTGATAGAAAACAGTACTTTTGCACTCTCCTGACTTTGCCAATCACATGAACATTCGATTGGAAGCTGTTTTGGACAACTTTTCTTTTCTTCATGCCAAACACTTGGCAGACCTCCGTGCAACGTCTAGAACACGATGGCTGATGTTTTCTGTGCTGGCACAGGTTTTCCCTGCCAGACATAGTGGAAAAGCTTTTTGCTAAGATGTAGACGAGAAGACGCGCTAAAGACGATAGTACGATGCTCTCCGGAGCTACGAGCCGCTGCCGGGCGTCTTTCGGCAGAAGCAGCACTCCGGAGAGCACTGTGAGCGGCACCATCGTCTTTGCGGGAAGAAGCCGCTTCTTCGGCTCCGGGAGCCGGCGAGAGCGGCAGCTTCGGAAAGGTGAAGAAGGAAGCTGTACAACACTGGGATTGTGTGCGCAGCTTGCCAACTGATAGAAAACAGTACTTTTGCACTCTCCTGACTTTGCCAATCACATGAACATTCGATTGGAAGCTGTTTTGGACAACTTTTCTTTTCTTCATGCCAAACACTTGGCAGACCTCCGTGCAACGTCTAGAACACGATGGGAGATGTTTTCTGTGCTGGAACAGGTTTTCCCTGCCAGACATAGTGGAAAAGCTTTTTGCTAAGATGTAGACGAGAAGACGCGCTAAAGACGATAGTACGATGCTCTCCGGAGCTACGAGCCGCTGCCGGGCGTCTTTCGGCAGAAGCAGCACTCCGGAGAGCACTGTGAGCGGCACCATCGTCTTTGCGGGAAGAAGCCGCTTCTTCGGCTCCGGGAGCCGGCGAGAGCGGCAGCTTCGGAAAGGTGAAGAAGGAAGCTGTACAACACTGGGATTGTGTGCGCAGCTTGCCAACTGATAGAAAACAGTACTTTTGCACTCTCCTGACTTTGCCAATCACATGAACATTCGATTGGAAGCTGTTTTGGACAACTTTTCTTTTCTCCCTGCCAAACACTTGGCAGACCTCCGTGCAACGTCTAGAACACGATGGGAGATGTTTTCTGTGCTGGAACAGGTTTTCCCTGCCAGACATAGTGGAAAAGCTTTTTGCTAAGATGTAGACGAGAAGACGCGCTAAAGACGATAGTACGATGCTCTCCGGAGCTAAGAGCCGCTGCCGGGCGTCTTTCGGCAGAAGCAGCGCTAAGGAGAGCACTGTGAGCGGCACCATCGTCTTTGCGCGAAGAAGCCGCTTCTTCGCCTCCGGGAGCCGGCGAGAGCGGCAGCTTCGGAAAGGTGAAGAAGGAAGCTGTACAACACTGGGATTGTGTGCGCAGCTTGCCAACTGATAGGAAACAGTACTTTTGCACTCTCCTGACTTTGCCAATCACATGAACATTCGATTGGAAGCTGTTTTGGACAACTTTTCTTTTCTTCATGCCAAACACTTGGCAGACCTCCGTGCAACGTCTAGAACACGATGGCAGATGTTTTCTGTGCTGGCACAGGTTTTCCCTGCCAGACATAGTGGAAAAGCTTTTTGCTAAGATGTAGACGAGAAGACGCGCTAAAGACGATAGTACGATGCTCTCCGGAGCTAAGAGCCGCTGCCGGGCGTCTTTCGGCAGAAGCAGCGCTAAGGAGAGCACTGTGAGCGGCACCATCGTCTTTGCGGGAAGAAGCCGCTTCTTCGGCTCCGGGAGCCGGCGAGAGCGGCAGCTTCGGAAAGGTGAAGAAGGAAGCTGTACAACACTGGGATTGTGTGCGCAGCTTGCCAACTGATAGGAAACAGTACTTTTGCACTCTCCTGACTTTGCCAATCACATGAACATTCGATTGGAAGCTGTTTTGGACAACTTTTCTTTTCTTCATGCCAAACACTTGGCAGACCTCCGTGCAACGTCTAGAACACGATGGCAGATGTTTTCTGTGCTGGCACAGGTTTTCCCTGCCAGACATAGTGGAAAAGCTTTTTGCTAAGATGTAGACGAGAAGACGCGCTAAAGACGATAGTACGATGCTCTCCGGAGCTAAGAGCCGCTGCCGGGCGTCTTTCGGCAGAAGCCGCGCTAAGGAGAGCACTGTGAGCGGCACCATCGTCTTTGTGCGAAGAAGCCGCTTCTTCGTCTCCGTGAGCCGGCGAGAGCGGCAGCTTCGGAAAGGTGAAGAAGGAAGCTGTACAACACTGGGATTGTGTGCGCAGCTTGCCAACTGATAGGAAACAGTACTTTTGCACTCTCCTGACTTTGCCAATCACATGAACATTCGATTGGAAGCTGTTTTGGACAACTTTTCTTTTCTTCATGCCAAACACTTGGCAGACCTCCGTGCAACGTCTAGAACATGATGGCAGATGTTTTCTGTGCTGGCACAGTTTTTCCCTGCCAGACATAGTGGAAAAGCTTTTTGCTAAGATGTAGACGAGAAGACGCGCTAAAGACGATAGTACGATGCTCTCCGGAGCTAAGAGCCGCTGCCGGGCGTCTTTCGGCAGAAGCAGCACTTCGGAGAGCACTGTGAGCGGCACCATCGTCTTTGCGCGAAGAAGCCGCTTCTTCGCCTCCGGGAGCGGGCGAGAGCGGCAGCTTCGGAAAGGTGAAGAAGGAAGCTGTACAACACTGGGATTGTGTGCGCAGCTTGCCAACTGATAGAAAACAGTACTTTTGCACTCTCCTGACTTTGCCAATCACATGAACATTCGATTGGAAGCTGTTTTGGACAACTTTTCTTTTCTTCATGCCAAACACTTGGCAGACCTCCGTGCAACGTCTAGAACACGATGGCAGATGTTTTCTGTGCTGGCACAGTTTTTCCCTGCCAGACATAGTGGAAAAGCTTTTTGCTAAGATGTAGACGAGAAGACGCGCTAAAGACGATAGTACGATGCTCTCCGGAGGTAAGAGCCGCTGCCGGGCGTCTTTCGGCAGAAGCCGCGCTAAGGAGAGCACTGTGAGCGGCACCATCGTCCTTGCGGGAAGAAGCCGCTTCTTCGCCTCCGGGAGCCGGCGAAAGCGGCAGCTTCGGAAAGGTGAAGAAGGAAGCTGTACAACACTGGGATTGTGTGCGCAGCTTGCCAACTGATAGAAAACAGTACTTTTGCACTCTCCTGACTTTGCCAATCACATGAACATTCGATTGGAAGCTGTTTTGGACAACTTTTCTTTTCTTCATGCCAAACACTTGGCAGACCTCCGTGCAACGTCTAGAACACGATGGCTGATGTTTTCTGTGCTGGCACAGGTTTTCCCTGCCAGACATAGTGGAAAAGCTTTTTGCTAAGATGTAGACGAGAAGACGCGCTAAAGACGATAGTACGATGCTCTCCGGAGCTAAGAGCCGCTGCCGGGCGTCTTTCGGCAGAAGCAGCGCTAAGGAGAGCACTGTGAGCGGCACCATCGTCTTCGCGCGAAGAAGCCGCTTCTTCGGCTCCGGGAGCCGGCGAGAGCGGCAGCTTCGGAAAGGTGAAGAAGGAAGCTGTACAACACTGGGATTGTGTGCGCAGCTTGCCAACAGATAGAAAACAGTACTGTTGCACTCTCCTGACTTTGCCAATCACATGAACATTCGATTGGAAGCTGTTTTGGACAACTTTTCTTTTCTTCATGCCAAACACTTGGCAGACCTCCGTGCAACGTCTAGAACACGATGGCAGATGTTTTCTGTGCTGGCACAGGTTTTCCCTGCCAGACATAGTGGAAAAGCTTTTTGCTAAGATGTAGACGAGAAGACGCGCTAAAGACGATAGTACGATGCTCTCCGGAGCTAAGAGCCGCTGCCGGGCGTCTTTCGGCAGAAGCCGCGCTAAGGAGAGCACTGTGAGCGGCACCATCGTCTTTGTGCGAAGAAGCCGCTTCTTCGTCTCCGTGAGCCGGCGAGAGCGGCAGCTTCGGAAAGGTGAAGAAGGAAGCTGTACAACACTGGGATTGTGTGCGCAGCTTGCCAACTGATAGAAAACAGTACTTTTGCACTCTCCTGACTTTGCCAATCACATGAACATTCGATTGGAAGCTGTTTTGGACAACTTTTCTTTTCTTCATGCCAAACACTTGGCAGACCTCCGTGCAACGTCTAGAACACGATGGCAGATGTTTTCTGTGCTGGCACAGGTTTTCCCTGCCAGACATAGTGGAAAAGCTTTTTGCTAAGATGTAGACGAGAAGACGCGCTAAAGACGATAGTACGATGCTCTCCGGAGCTAAGAGCCGCTGCCGGGCGTCTTTCGGCAGAAGCAGCGCTAAGGAGAGCACTGTGAGCGGCACCATCGTCTTCGCGCGAAGAAGCCGCTTCTTCGCCTCCGGGAGCCGGCGAGAGCGGCAGCTTCGGAAAGGTGAAGAAGGAAGCTGTACAACACTGGGATTGTGTGCGCAGCTTGCCAACTGATAGAAAACAGTACTTTTGCACTCTCCTGACTTTGCCAATCACATGAACATTCGATTGGAAGCTGTTTTGGACAACTTTTCTTTTCTTCATGCCAAACACTTGGCAGACCTCCGTGCAACGTCTAGAACATGATGGCAGATGTTTTCTGTGCTGGCACAGTTTTTCCCTGCCAGACATAGTGGAAAAGCTTTTTGCTAAGATGTAGACGAGAAGACGCGCTAAAGACGATAGTACGATGCTCTCCGGAGCTAAGAGCCGCTGCCGGGCGTCTTTCGGCAGAAGCAGCGCTAAGGAGAGCACTGTGAGCGGCACCATCGTCTTCGCGCGAAGAAGCCGCTTTTTCGGCTCCGGGAGCCGGCGAAAGCGGCAGCTTCGGAAAGGTGAAGAAGGAAGCTGTACAACACTGGGATTGTGTGCGCAGCTTGCCAACTGATAGAAAACAGTACTTTTGCACTCTCCTGACTTTGCCAATCACATGAACATTCGATTGGAAGCTGTTTTGGACAACTTTTCTTTTCTTCATGCCAAACACTTGGCAGACCTCCGTGCAACGTCTAGAACACGATGGCAGATGTTTTCTGTGCTGGCACAGTTTTTCCCTGCCAGACATAGTGGAAAAGCTTTTTGCTAAGATGTAGACGAGAAGACGCGCTAAAGACGATAGTACGATGCTCTCCGGAGCTAAGAGCCGCTGCCGGGCATCTTTCGGCAGAAGCAGCGCTCCGGAGAGCACTGTGAGCGGCACCATCGTCTTCGCGCGAAGAAGCCGCTTCTTCGCCTCGGGGAGCCGGCGAGAGCGGCAGCTTCGGAAAGGTGAAGAAGGAAGCTGTACAACACTGGGATTGTGTGCGCAGCTTGCCAACTGATAGAAAACAGTACTTTTGCACTCTCCTGACTTCGCCAATCACATGAACATTCGATTGGAAGCTGTTTTGGACAACTTTTCTTTTCTTCATGCCAAACACTTGGCAGACCTCCGTGCAACGTCTAGAACACGATGGCAGATGTTTTCTGTGCTGGCACAGTTTTTCCCTGCCAGACATAGTGGAAAAGCTTTTTGCTAAGATGTAGACGAGAAGACGCGCTAAAGACGATAGTACGATGCTCTCCGGAGGTAAGAGCCGCTGCCGGGCGTCTTTCGGCAGAAGCCGCGCTAAGGAGAGCACTGTGAGCGGCACCATCGTCCTTGCGGGAAGAAGCCGCTTCTTCGCCTCCGGGAGCCGGCGAGAGCGGCAGCTTCGGAAAGGTGAAGAAGGAAGCTGTACAACACTGGGATTGTGTGCGCAGCTTGCCAACTGATAGAAAACAGTACTTTTGCACTCTCCTGACTTTGCCAATCACATGAACATTCGATTGGAAGCTGTTTTGGACAACTTTTCTTTTCTTCATGCCAAACACTTGGCAGACATCCGTGCAACGTCTAGAACACGATGGCTGATGTTTTCTGTGCTGGCACAGGTTTTCCCTGCCAGACATAGTGGAAAAGCTTTTTGCTAAGATGTAGACGAGAAGACGCGCTAAAGACGATAGTACGATGCTCTCCGGAGTTAAGAGCCGCTGCCGGGCGTCTTTCGGCAGAAGCAGCGCTAAGGAGAGCACTGTGAGCGGCACCATCGTCTTTGCGCGAAGAAGCCGCTTCTTCGCCTCCGGGAGCCGGCGAGAGCGGCAGCTTCGGAAAGGTGAAGAAGGAAGCTGTACAACACTGGGATTGTGTGCGCAGCTTGCCAACTGATAGAAAACAGTACTTTTGCACTCTCCTGACTTTGCCAATCACATGAACATTCGATTGGAAGCTGTTTTGGACAACTTTTCTTTTCTTCATGCCAAACACTTGGCAGACCTCCGTGCAACGTCTAGAACACGATGGCTGATGTTTTCTGTGCTGGCACAGGTTTTCCCTGCCAGACATAGTGGAAAAGCTTTTTGCTAAGATGTAGACGAGAAGACGCGCTAAAGACGATAGTACGATGCTCTCCGGAGCTACGAGCCGCTGCCGGGCGTCTTTCGGCAGAAGCAGCACTCCGGAGAGCACTGTGAGCGGCACCATCGTCTTTGCGGGAAGAAGCCGCTTCTTCGGCTCCGGGAGCCGGCGAGAGCGGCAGCTTCGGAAAGGTGAAGAAGGAAGCTGTACAACACTGGGATTGTGTGCGCAGCTTGCCAACTGATAGAAAACAGTACTTTTGCACTCTCCTGACTTTGCCAATCACATGAACATTCGATTGGAAGCTGTTTTGGACAACTTTTCTTTTCTTCATGCCAAACACTTGGCAGACCTCCGTGCAACGTCTAGAACACGATGGGAGATGTTTTCTGTGCTGGAACAGGTTTTCCCTGCCAGACATAGTGGAAAAGCTTTTTGCTAAGATGTAGACGAGAAGACGCGCTAAAGACGATAGTACGATGCTCTCCGGAGCTACGAGCCGCTGCCGGGCGTCTTTCGGCAGAAGCAGCACTCCGGAGAGCACTGTGAGCGGCACCATCGTCTTTGCGGGAAGAAGCCGCTTCTTCGGCTCCGGGAGCCGGCGAGAGCGGCAGCTTCGGAAAGGTGAAGAAGGAAGCTGTACAACACTGGGATTGTGTGCGCAGCTTGCCAACTGATAGAAAACAGTACTTTTGCACTCTCCTGACTTTGCCAATCACATGAACATTCGATTGGAAGCTGTTTTGGACAACTTTTCTTTTCTCCCTGCCAAACACTTGGCAGACCTCCGTGCAACGTCTAGAACACGATGGGAGATGTTTTCTGTGCTGGAACAGGTTTTCCCTGCCAGACATAGTGGAAAAGCTTTTTGCTAAGATGTAGACGAGAAGACGCGCTAAAGACGATAGTACGATGCTCTCCGGAGCTAAGAGCCGCTGCCGGGCGTCTTTCGGCAGAAGCAGCGCTAAGGAGAGCACTGTGAGCGGCACCATCGTCTTTGCGCGAAGAAGCCGCTTCTTCGCCTCCGGGAGCCGGCGAGAGCGGCAGCTTCGGAAAGGTGAAGAAGGAAGCTGTACAACACTGGGATTGTGTGCGCAGCTTGCCAACTGATAGGAAACAGTACTTTTGCACTCTCCTGACTTTGCCAATCACATGAACATTCGATTGGAAGCTGTTTTGGACAACTTTTCTTTTCTTCATGCCAAACACTTGGCAGACCTCCGTGAAACGTCTAGAACACGATGGCAGATGTTTTCTGTGCTGGCACAGGTTTTCCCTGCCAGACATAGTGGAAAAGCTTTTTGCTAAGATGTAGACGAGAAGACGCGCTAAAGACGATAGTACGATGCTCTCCGGAGCTAAGAGCCGCTGCCGGGCGTCTTTCGGCAGAAGCAGCGCTAAGGAGAGCACTGTGAGCGGCACCATCGTCTTTGCGCGAAGAAGCCGCTTCTTCGGCTCCGGGAGCCGGCGAGAGCGGCAGCTTCGGAAAGGTGAAGAAGGAAGCTGTACAACACTGGGATTGTGTGCGCAGCTTGCCAACTGATAGGAAACAGTACTTTTGCACTCTCCTGACTTTGCCAATCACATGAACATTCGATTGGAAGCTGTTTTGGACAACTTTTCTTTTCTTCATGCCAAACACTTGGCAGACCTCCGTGCAACGTCTAGAACACGATGGCAGATGTTTTCTGTGCTGGCACAGGTTTTCCCTGCCAGACATAGTGGAAAAGCTTTTTGCTAAGATGTAGACGAGAAGACGCGCTAAAGACGATAGTACGATGCTCTCCGGAGCTAAGAGCCGCTGCCGGGCGTCTTTCGGCAGAAGCCGCGCTAAGGAGAGCACTGTGAGCGGCACCATCGTCTTTGTGCGAAGAAGCCGCTTCTTCGTCTCCGTGAGCCGGCGAGAGCGGCAGCTTCGGAAAGGTGAAGAAGGAAGCTGTACAACACTGGGATTGTGTGCGCAGCTTGCCAACTGATAGAAAACAGTACTTTTGCACTCTCCTGACTTTGCCAATCACATGAACATTCGATTGGAAGCTGTTTTGGACAACTTTTCTTTTCTCCCTGCCAAAAACTTGGCAGACCTCCGTGCAACGTCTAGAACACGATGGCAGATGTTTTCTGTGCTGGAACAGGTTTTCCCTGCCAGACATAGTGGAAAAGCTTTTTGCTAAGATGTAGACGAGAAGACGCGCTAAAGACGATAGTACGATGCTCTCCGGAGCTAAGAGCCGCTGCCGGGCGTCTTTCGGCAGAAGCAGCGCTAAGGAGAGCACTGTGAGCGGCACCATCGTCTTTGCGGGAAGAAGCCGCTTCTTCGCCTCCGGGAGCCGGCGAGAGCGGCAGCTTCGGAAAGGTGAAGAAGGAAGCTGTACAACACTGGGATTGTGTGCGCAGCTTGCCAACTGATAGGAAACAGTACTTTTGCACTCTCCTGACTTTGCCAATCACATGAACATTCGATTGGAAGCTGTTTTGGACAACTTTTCTTTTCTTCATGCCAAACACTTGGCAGACCTCCGTGCAACGTCTAGAACACGATGGCAGATGTTTTCTGTGCTGGCACAGTTTTTCCCTGCCAGACATAGTGGAAAAGCTTTTTGCTAAGATGTAGACGAGAAGACGCGCTAAAGACGATAGTACGATGCTCTCCGGAGCTAAGAGCCGCTGCCGGGCGTCTTTCGGCAGAAGCAGCGCTAAGGAGAGCACTGTGAGCGGCACCATCGTCTTCGCGCGGAGAAGCCGCTTTTTCGGCTCCGGGAGCCGGCGAAAGCGGCAGCTTCGGAAAGGTGAAGAAGGAAGCTGTACAACACTGGGATTGTGTGCGCAGCTTGCCAACTGATAGAAAACAGTACTTTTGCACTCTCCTGACTTTGCCAATCACATGAACATTCGATTGGAAGCTGTTTTGGACAACTTTTCTTTTCTTCATGCCAAACACTTGGCAGACCTCCGTGCAACGTCTAGAACACGATGGCAGATGTTTTCTGTGCTGGCACAGTTTTTCCCTGCCAGACATAGTGGAAAAGCTTTTTGCTAAGATGTAGACGAGAAGACGCGCTAAAGACGATAGTACGATGCTCTCCGGAGCTAAGAGCCGCTGCCGGGCGTCTTTCGGCAGAAGCAGCGCGCCGGAGAGCACTGTGAGCGGCACCATCGTCTTCGCGCGAAGAAGCCGCTTCTTCGCCTCGGGGAGCCGGCGAGAGCGGCAGCTTCGGAAAGGTGAAGAAGGAAGCTGTACAACACTGGGATTGTGTGCGCAGCTTGCCAACTGATAGGAAACAGTACTGTTGCACTCTCCTGACTTTGCCAATCACATGAACATTCGATTGGAAGCTGTTTTGGACAACTTTTCTTTTCTTCATGCCAAACACTTGGCAGACCTCCGTGCAACGTCTAGAACACGATGGCTGATGTTTTCTGTGCTGGCACAGGTTTTCCCTGCCAGACATAGTGGAAAAGCTTTTTGCTAAGATGTAGACGAGAAGACGCGCTAAAGACGATAGTACGATGCTCTCCGGAGCTACGAGCCGCTGCCGGGCGTCTTTCGGCAGAAGCAGCACTCCGGAGAGCACTGTGAGCGGCACCATCGTCTTTGCGGGAAGAAGCCGCTTCTTCGCCTCCGGGAGCCGGCGAGAGCGGCAGCTTCGGAAAGGTGAAGAAGGAAGCTGTACAACACTGGGATTGTGTGCGCAGCTTGCCAACTGATAGAAAACAGTACTTTTGCACTCTCCTGACTTTGCCAATCACATGAACATTCGATTGGAAGCTGTTTTGGACAACTTTTCTTTTCTCCCTGCCAAACACTTGGCAGACCTCCGTGCAACGTCTAGAACACGATGGCAGATGTTTTCTGTGCTGGAACAGGTTTTCCCTGCCAGACGTAGTGGAAAAGCTTTTTGCTAAGATGTAGACGAGAAGACGCGCTAAAGACGATAGTACGATGCTCTCCGGAGCTAAGAGCCGCTGCCGGGCGTCTTTCGGCAGAAGCAGCGCTAAGGAGAGCACTGTGAGCGGCACCATCGTCTTTGCGGGAAGAAGCCGCTTCTTCGCCTCCGGGAGCCGGCGAGAGCGGCAGCTTCGGAAAGGTGAAGAAGGAAGCTGTACAACACTGGGATTGTGTGCGCAGCTTGCCAACTGATAGGAAACAGTACTTTTGCACTCTCCTGACTTTGCCAATCACATGAACATTCGATTGGAAGCTGTTTTGGACAACTTTTCTTTTCTTCATGCCAAACACTTGGCAGACCTCCGTGCAACGTCTAGAACACGATGGCAGATGTTTTCTGTGCTGGCACAGTTTTTCCCTGCCAGACATAGTGGAAAAGCTTTTTGCTAAGATGTAGACGAGAAGACGCGCTAAAGACGATAGTACGATGCTCTCTGGAGCTAAGAGCCGCTGCCGGGCGTCTTTCGGCAGAAGCAGCACTTCGGAGAGCACTGTGAGCGGCACCATCGTCTTTGCGCGAAGAAGCCGCTTCTTCGCCTCCGGGAGCGGGCGAGAGCGGCAGCTTCGGAAAGGTGAAGAAGGAAGCTGTACAACACTGGGATTGTGTGCGCAGCTTGCCAACTGATAGAAAACAGTACTTTTGCACTCTCCTGACTTTGCCAATCACATGAACATTCGATTGGAAGCTGTTTTAGACAACTTTTCTTTTCTCCCTTCCAAACACTTGGCAGACGTCCGTGCAACGTCTAGAACACGATGGCAGATGTTTTCTGTGCTGGCACAGTTTTTCCCTGCCAGACATAGTGGAAAAGCTTTTTGCTAAGATGTAGACGAGAAGACGCGCTAAAGACGATAGTACGATGCTCTCCGGAGGTAAGAGCCGCTGCCGGGCGTCTTTCGGCAGAAGCCGCGCTAAGGAGAGCACTGTGAGCGGCACCATCGTCCTTGCGGGAAGAAGCCGCTTCTTCGCCTCCGGGAGCCGGCGAGAGCGGCAGCTTCGGAAAGGTGAAGAAGGAAGCTGTACAACACTGGGATTGTGTGCGCAGCTTGCCAACTGATAGAAAACAGTACTTTTGCACTCTCCTGACTTTGCCAATCACATGAACATTCGATTGGAAGCTGTTTTGGACAACTTTTCTTTTCTTCATGCCAAACACTTGGCAGACATCCGTGCAACGTCTAGAACACGATGGCTGATGTTTTCTGTGCTGGCACAGGTTTTCCCTGCCAGACATAGTGGAAAAGCTTTTTGCTAAGATGTAGACGAGAAGACGCGCTAAAGACGATAGTACGATGCTCTCCGGAGTTAAGAGCCGCTGCCGGGCGTCTTTCGGCAGAAGCAGCGCTAAGGAGAGCACTGTGAGCGGCACCATCGTCTTTGCGCGAAGAAGCCGCTTCTTCGCCTCCGGGAGCCAGCGAGAGCGGCAGCTTCGGAAAGGTGAAGAAGGAAGCTGTACAACACTGGGATTGTGTGCGCAGCTTGCCAACTGATAGAAAACAGTACTTTTGCACTCTCCTGACTTTGCCAATCACATGAACATTCGATTGGAAGCTGTTTTGGACAACTTTTCTTTTCTTCATGCCAAACACTTGGCAGACCTCCGTGCAACGTCTAGAACACGATGGCTGATGTTTTCTGTGCTGGCACAGGTTTTCCCTGCCAGACATAGTGGAAAAGCTTTTTGCTAAGATGTAGACGAGAAGACGCGCTAAAGACGATAGTACGATGCTCTCCGGAGCTACGAGCCGCTGCCGGGCGTCTTTCGGCAGAAGCAGCACTCCGGAGAGCACTGTGAGCGGCACCATCGTCTTTGCGGGAAGAAGCCGCTTCTTCGGCTCCGGGAGCCGGCGAGAGCGGCAGCTTCGGAAAGGTGAAGAAGGAAGCTGTACAACACTGGGATTGTGTGCGCAGCTTGCCAACTGATAGAAAACAGTACTTTTGCACTCTCCTGACTTTGCCAATCACATGAACATTCGATTGGAAGCTGTTTTGGACAACTTTTCTTTTCTTCATGCCAAACACTTGGCAGACCTCCGTGCAACGTCTAGAACACGATGGGAGATGTTTTCTGTGCTGGAACAGGTTTTCCCTGCCAGACATAGTGGAAAAGCTTTTTGCTAAGATGTAGACGAGAAGACGCGCTAAAGACGATAGTACGATGCTCTCCGGAGCTACGAGCCGCTGCCGGGCGTCTTTCGGCAGAAGCAGCACTCCGGAGAGCACTGTGAGCGGCACCATCGTCTTTGCGGGAAGAAGCCGCTTCTTCGGCTCCGGGAGCCGGCGAGAGCGGCAGCTTCGGAAAGGTGAAGAAGGAAGCTGTACAACACTGGGATTGTGTGCGCAGCTTGCCAACTGATAGAAAACAGTACTTTTGCACTCTCCTGACTTTGCCAATCACATGAACATTCGATTGGAAGCTGTTTTGGACAACTTTTCTTTTCTCCCTGCCAAACACTTGGCAGACCTCCGTGCAACGTCTAGAACACGATGGGAGATGTTTTCTGTGCTGGAACAGGTTTTCCCTGCCAGACATAGTGGAAAAGCTTTTTGCTAAGATGTAGACGAGAAGACGCGCTAAAGACGATAGTACGATGCTCTCCGGAGCTAAGAGCCGCTGCCGGGCGTCTTTCGGCAGAAGCAGCGCTAAGGAGAGCACTGTGAGCGGCACCATCGTCTTTGCGCGAAGAAGCCGCTTCTTCGCCTCCGGGAGCCGGCGAGAGCGGCAGCTTCGGAAAGGTGAAGAAGGAAGCTGTACAACACTGGGATTGTGTGCGCAGCTTGCCAACTGATAGGAAACAGTACTTTTGCACTCTCCTGACTTTGCCAATCACATGAACATTCGATTGGAAGCTGTTTTGGACAACTTTTCTTTTCTTCATGCCAAACACTTGGCAGACCTCCGTGCAACGTCTAGAACACGATGGCAGATGTTTTCTGTGCTGGCACAGGTTTTCCCTGCCAGACATAGTGGAAAAGCTTTTTGCTAAGATGTAGACGAGAAGACGCGCTAAAGACGATAGTACGATGCTCTCCGGAGCTAAGAGCCGCTGCCGGGCGTCTTTCGGCAGAAGCAGCGCTAAGGAGAGCACTGTGAGCGGCACCATCGTCTTTGCGGGAAGAAGCCGCTTCTTCGGCTCCGGGAGCCGGCGAGAGCGGCAGCTTCGGAAAGGTGAAGAAGGAAGCTGTACAACACTGGGATTGTGTGCGCAGCTTGCCAACTGATAGGAAACAGTACTTTTGCACTCTCCTGACTTTGCCAATCACATGAACATTCGATTGGAAGCTGTTTTGGACAACTTTTCTTTTCTTCATGCCAAACACTTGGCAGACCTCCGTGCAACGTCTAGAACACGATGGCAGATGTTTTCTGTGCTGGCACAGGTTTTCCCTGCCAGACATAGTGGAAAAGCTTTTTGCTAAGATGTAGACGAGAAGACGCGCTAAAGACGATAGTACGATGCTCTCCGGAGCTAAGAGCCGCTGCCGGGCGTCTTTCGGCAGAAGCCGCGCTAAGGAGAGCACTGTGAGCGGCACCATCGTCTTTGTGCGAAGAAGCCGCTTCTTCGTCTCCGTGAGCCGGCGAGAGCGGCAGCTTCGGAAAGGTGAAGAAGGAAGCTGTACAACACTGGGATTGTGTGCGCAGCTTGCCAACTGATAGGAAACAGTACTTTTGCACTCTCCTGACTTTGCCAATCACATGAACATTCGATTGGAAGCTGTTTTGGACAACTTTTCTTTTCTTCATGCCAAACACTTGGCAGACCTCCGTGCAACGTCTAGAACATGATGGCAGATGTTTTCTGTGCTGGCACAGTTTTTCCCTGCCAGACATAGTGGAAAAGCTTTTTGCTAAGATGTAGACGAGAAGACGCGCTAAAGACGATAGTACGATGCTCTCCGGAGCTAAGAGCCGCTGCCGGGCGTCTTTCGGCAGAAGCAGCACTTCGGAGAGCACTGTGAGCGGCACCATCGTCTTTGCGCGAAGAAGCCGCTTCTTCGCCTCCGGGAGCGGGCGAGAGCGGCAGCTTCGGAAAGGTGAAGAAGGAAGCTGTACAACACTGGGATTGTGTGCGCAGCTTGCCAACTGATAGAAAACAGTACTTTTGCACTCTCCTGACTTTGCCAATCACATGAACATTCGATTGGAAGCTGTTTTGGACAACTTTTCTTTTCTTCATGCCAAACACTTGGCAGACCTCCGTGCAACGTCTAGAACACGATGGCAGATGTTTTCTGTGCTGGCACAGTTTTTCCCTGCCAGACATAGTGGAAAAGCTTTTTGCTAAGATGTAGACGAGAAGACGCGCTAAAGACGATAGTACGATGCTCTCCGGAGGTAAGAGCCGCTGCCGGGCGTCTTTCGGCAGAAGCCGCGCTAAGGAGAGCACTGTGAGCGGCACCATCGTCCTTGCGGGAAGAAGCCGCTTCTTCGCCTCCGGGAGCCGGCGAAAGCGGCAGCTTCGGAAAGGTGAAGAAGGAAGCTGTACAACACTGGGATTGTGTGCGCAGCTTGCCAACTGATAGAAAACAGTACTTTTGCACTCTCCTGACTTTGCCAATCACATGAACATTCGATTGGAAGCTGTTTTGGACAACTTTTCTTTTCTTCATGCCAAACACTTGGCAGACCTCCGTGCAACGTCTAGAACACGATGGCTGATGTTTTCTGTGCTGGCACAGGTTTTCCCTGCCAGACATAGTGGAAAAGCTTTTTGCTAAGATGTAGACGAGAAGACGCGCTAAAGACGATAGTACGATGCTCTCCGGAGCTAAGAGCCGCTGCCGGGCGTCTTTCGGCAGAAGCAGCGCTAAGGAGAGCACTGTGAGCGGCACCATCGTCTTCGCGCGAAGAAGCCGCTTCTTCGGCTCCGGGAGCCGGCGAGAGCGGCAGCTTCGGAAAGGTGAAGAAGGAAGCTGTACAACACTGGGATTGTGTGCGCAGCTTGCCAACAGATAGAAAACAGTACTGTTGCACTCTCCTGACTTTGCCAATCACATGAACATTCGATTGGAAGCTGTTTTGGACAACTTTTCTTTTCTTCATGCCAAACACTTGGCAGACCTCCGTGCAACGTCTAGAACACGATGGCAGATGTTTTCTGTGCTGGCACAGGTTTTCCCTGCCAGACATAGTGGAAAAGCTTTTTGCTAAGATGTAGACGAGAAGACGCGCTAAAGACGATAGTACGATGCTCTCCGGAGCTAAGAGCCGCTGCCGGGCGTCTTTCGGCAGAAGCCGCGCTAAGGAGAGCACTGTGAGCGGCACCATCGTCTTTGTGCGAAGAAGCCGCTTCTTCGTCTCCGTGAGCCGGCGAGAGCGGCAGCTTCGGAAAGGTGAAGAAGGAAGCTGTACAACACTGGGATTGTGTGCGCAGCTTGCCAACTGATAGAAAACAGTACTTTTGCACTCTCCTGACTTTGCCAATCACATGAACATTCGATTGGAAGCTGTTTTGGACAACTTTTCTTTTCTTCATGCCAAACACTTGGCAGACCTCCGTGCAACGTCTAGAACACGATGGCAGATGTTTTCTGTGCTGGCACAGGTTTTCCCTGCCAGACATAGTGGAAAAGCTTTTTGCTAAGATGTAGACGAGAAGACGCGCTAAAGACGATAGTACGATGCTCTCCGGAGCTAAGAGCCGCTGCCGGGCGTCTTTCGGCAGAAGCAGCGCTAAGGAGAGCACTGTGAGCGGCACCATCGTCTTCGCGCGAAGAAGCCGCTTCTTCGCCTCCGGGAGCCGGCGAGAGCGGCAGCTTCGGAAAGGTGAAGAAGGAAGCTGTACAACACTGGGATTGTGTGCGCAGCTTGCCAACTGATAGAAAACAGTACTTTTGCACTCTCCTGACTTTGCCAATCACATGAACATTCGATTGGAAGCTGTTTTGGACAACTTTTCTTTTCTTCATGCCAAACACTTGGCAGACCTCCGTGCAACGTCTAGAACATGATGGCAGATGTTTTCTGTGCTGGCACAGTTTTTCCCTGCCAGACATAGTGGAAAAGCTTTTTGCTAAGATGTAGACGAGAAGACGCGCTAAAGACGATAGTACGATGCTCTCCGGAGCTAAGAGCCGCTGCCGGGCGTCTTTCGGCAGAAGCAGCGCTAAGGAGAGCACTGTGAGCGGCACCATCGTCTTCGCGCGAAGAAGCCGCTTTTTCGGCTCCGGGAGCCGGCGAAAGCGGCAGCTTCGGAAAGGTGAAGAAGGAAGCTGTACAACACTGGGATTGTGTGCGCAGCTTGCCAACTGATAGAAAACAGTACTTTTGCACTCTCCTGACTTTGCCAATCACATGAACATTCGATTGGAAGCTGTTTTGGACAACTTTTCTTTTCTTCATGCCAAACACTTGGCAGACCTCCGTGCAACGTCTAGAACACGATGGCAGATGTTTTCTGTGCTGGCACAGTTTTTCCCTGCCAGACATAGTGGAAAAGCTTTTTGCTAAGATGTAGACGAGAAGACGCGCTAAAGACGATAGTACGATGCTCTCCGGAGCTAAGAGCCGCTGCCGGGCATCTTTCGGCAGAAGCAGCGCTCCGGAGAGCACTGTGAGCGGCACCATCGTCTTCGCGCGAAGAAGCCGCTTCTTCGCCTCGGGGAGCCGGCGAGAGCGGCAGCTTCGGAAAGGTGAAGAAGGAAGCTGTACAACACTGGGATTGTGTGCGCAGCTTGCCAACTGATAGAAAACAGTACTTTTGCACTCTCCTGACTTCGCCAATCACATGAACATTCGATTGGAAGCTGTTTTGGACAACTTTTCTTTTCTTCATGCCAAACACTTGGCAGACCTCCGTGCAACGTCTAGAACACGATGGCAGATGTTTTCTGTGCTGGCACAGTTTTTCCCTGCCAGACATAGTGGAAAAGCTTTTTGCTAAGATGTAGACGAGAAGACGCGCTAAAGACGATAGTACGATGCTCTCCGGAGGTAAGAGCCGCTGCCGGGCGTCTTTCGGCAGAAGCCGCGCTAAGGAGAGCACTGTGAGCGGCACCATCGTCCTTGCGGGAAGAAGCCGCTTCTTCGCCTCCGGGAGCCGGCGAGAGCGGCAGCTTCGGAAAGGTGAAGAAGGAAGCTGTACAACACTGGGATTGTGTGCGCAGCTTGCCAACTGATAGAAAACAGTACTTTTGCACTCTCCTGACTTTGCCAATCACATGAACATTCGATTGGAAGCTGTTTTGGACAACTTTTCTTTTCTTCATGCCAAACACTTGGCAGACATCCGTGCAACGTCTAGAACACGATGGCTGATGTTTTCTGTGCTGGCACAGGTTTTCCCTGCCAGACATAGTGGAAAAGCTTTTTGCTAAGATGTAGACGAGAAGACGCGCTAAAGACGATAGTACGATGCTCTCCGGAGTTAAGAGCCGCTGCCGGGCGTCTTTCGGCAGAAGCAGCGCTAAGGAGAGCACTGTGAGCGGCACCATCGTCTTTGCGCGAAGAAGCCGCTTCTTCGCCTCCGGGAGCCGGCGAGAGCGGCAGCTTCGGAAAGGTGAAGAAGGAAGCTGTACAACACTGGGATTGTGTGCGCAGCTTGCCAACTGATAGAAAACAGTACTTTTGCACTCTCCTGACTTTGCCAATCACATGAACATTCGATTGGAAGCTGTTTTGGACAACTTTTCTTTTCTTCATGCCAAACACTTGGCAGACCTCCGTGCAACGTCTAGAACACGATGGCTGATGTTTTCTGTGCTGGCACAGGTTTTCCCTGCCAGACATAGTGGAAAAGCTTTTTGCTAAGATGTAGACGAGAAGACGCGCTAAAGACGATAGTACGATGCTCTCCGGAGCTACGAGCCGCTGCCGGGCGTCTTTCGGCAGAAGCAGCACTCCGGAGAGCACTGTGAGCGGCACCATCGTCTTTGCGGGAAGAAGCCGCTTCTTCGGCTCCGGGAGCCGGCGAGAGCGGCAGCTTCGGAAAGGTGAAGAAGGAAGCTGTACAACACTGGGATTGTGTGCGCAGCTTGCCAACTGATAGAAAACAGTACTTTTGCACTCTCCTGACTTTGCCAATCACATGAACATTCGATTGGAAGCTGTTTTGGACAACTTTTCTTTTCTTCATGCCAAACACTTGGCAGACCTCCGTGCAACGTCTAGAACACGATGGGAGATGTTTTCTGTGCTGGAACAGGTTTTCCCTGCCAGACATAGTGGAAAAGCTTTTTGCTAAGATGTAGACGAGAAGACGCGCTAAAGACGATAGTACGATGCTCTCCGGAGCTACGAGCCGCTGCCGGGCGTCTTTCGGCAGAAGCAGCACTCCGGAGAGCACTGTGAGCGGCACCATCGTCTTTGCGGGAAGAAGCCGCTTCTTCGGCTCCGGGAGCCGGCGAGAGCGGCAGCTTCGGAAAGGTGAAGAAGGAAGCTGTACAACACTGGGATTGTGTGCGCAGCTTGCCAACTGATAGAAAACAGTACTTTTGCACTCTCCTGACTTTGCCAATCACATGAACATTCGATTGGAAGCTGTTTTGGACAACTTTTCTTTTCTCCCTGCCAAACACTTGGCAGACCTCCGTGCAACGTCTAGAACACGATGGGAGATGTTTTCTGTGCTGGAACAGGTTTTCCCTGCCAGACATAGTGGAAAAGCTTTTTGCTAAGATGTAGACGAGAAGACGCGCTAAAGACGATAGTACGATGCTCTCCGGAGCTAAGAGCCGCTGCCGGGCGTCTTTCGGCAGAAGCAGCGCTAAGGAGAGCACTGTGAGCGGCACCATCGTCTTTGCGCGAAGAAGCCGCTTCTTCGCCTCCGGGAGCCGGCGAGAGCGGCAGCTTCGGAAAGGTGAAGAAGGAAGCTGTACAACACTGGGATTGTGTGCGCAGCTTGCCAACTGATAGGAAACAGTACTTTTGCACTCTCCTGACTTTGCCAATCACATGAACATTCGATTGGAAGCTGTTTTGGACAACTTTTCTTTTCTTCATGCCAAACACTTGGCAGACCTCCGTGCAACGTCTAGAACACGATGGCAGATGTTTTCTGTGCTGGCACAGGTTTTCCCTGCCAGACATAGTGGAAAAGCTTTTTGCTAAGATGTAGACGAGAAGACGCGCTAAAGACGATAGTACGATGCTCTCCGGAGCTAAGAGCCGCTGCCGGGCGTCTTTCGGCAGAAGCAGCGCTAAGGAGAGCACTGTGAGCGGCACCATCGTCTTTGCGCGAAGAAGCCGCTTCTTCGGCTCCGGGAGCCGGCGAGAGCGGCAGCTTCGGAAAGGTGAAGAAGGAAGCTGTACAACACTGGGATTGTGTGCGCAGCTTGCCAACTGATAGGAAACAGTACTTTTGCACTCTCCTGACTTTGCCAATCACATGAACATTCGATTGGAAGCTGTTTTGGACAACTTTTCTTTTCTTCATGCCAAACACTTGGCAGACCTCCGTGCAACGTCTAGAACACGATGGCAGATGTTTTCTGTGCTGGCACAGGTTTTCCCTGCCAGACATAGTGGAAAAGCTTTTTGCTAAGATGTAGACGAGAAGACGCGCTAAAGACGATAGTACGATGCTCTCCGGAGCTAAGAGCCGCTGCCGGGCGTCTTTCGGCAGAAGCCGCGCTAAGGAGAGCACTGTGAGCGGCACCATCGTCTTTGTGCGAAGAAGCCGCTTCTTCGTCTCCGTGAGCCGGCGAGAGCGGCAGCTTCGGAAAGGTGAAGAAGGAAGCTGTACAACACTGGGATTGTGTGCGCAGCTTGCCAACTGATAGGAAACAGTACTTTTGCACTCTCCTGACTTTGCCAATCACATGAACATTCGATTGGAAGCTGTTTTGGACAACTTTTCTTTTCTTCATGCCAAACACTTGGCAGACCTCCGTGCAACGTCTAGAACATGATGGCAGATGTTTTCTGTGCTGGCACAGTTTTTCCCTGCCAGACATAGTGGAAAAGCTTTTTGCTAAGATGTAGACGAGAAGACGCGCTAAAGACGATAGTACGATGCTCTCCGGAGCTAAGAGCCGCTGCCGGGCGTCTTTCGGCAGAAGCAGCACTTCGGAGAGCACTGTGAGCGGCACCATCGTCTTTGCGCGAAGAAGCCGCTTCTTCGCCTCCGGGAGCGGGCGAGAGCGGCAGCTTCGGAAAGGTGAAGAAGGAAGCTGTACAACACTGGGATTGTGTGCGCAGCTTGCCAACTGATAGAAAACAGTACTTTTGCACTCTCCTGACTTTGCCAATCACATGAACATTCGATTGGAAGCTGTTTTGGACAACTTTTCTTTTCTTCATGCCAAACACTTGGCAGACCTCCGTGCAACGTCTAGAACACGATGGCAGATGTTTTCTGTGCTGGCACAGTTTTTCCCTGCCAGACATAGTGGAAAAGCTTTTTGCTAAGATGTAGACGAGAAGACGCGCTAAAGACGATAGTACGATGCTCTCCGGAGGTAAGAGCCGCTGCCGGGCGTCTTTCGGCAGAAGCCGCGCTAAGGAGAGCACTGTGAGCGGCACCATCGTCCTTGCGGGAAGAAGCCGCTTCTTCGCCTCCGGGAGCCGGCGAGAGCGGCAGCTTCGGAAAGGTGAAGAAGGAAGCTGTACAACACTGGGATTGTGTGCGCAGCTTGCCAACTGATAGAAAACAGTACTTTTGCACTCTCCTGACTTTGCCAATCACATGAACATTCGATTGGAAGCTGTTTTGGACAACTTTTCTTTTCTTCATGCCAAACACTTGGCAGACCTCCGTGCAACGTCTAGAACACGATGGCTGATGTTTTCTGTGCTGGCACAGGTTTTCCCTGCCAGACATAGTGGAAAAGCTTTTTGCTAAGATGTAGACGAGAAGACGCGCTAAAGACGATAGTACGATGCTCTCCGGAGCTAAGAGCCGCTGCCGGGCGTCTTTCGGCAGAAGCAGCGCTAAGGAGAGCACTGTGAGCGGCACCATCGTCTTCGCGCGAAGAAGCCGCTTCTTCGGCTCCGGGAGCCGGCGAGAGCGGCAGCTTCGGAAAGGTGAAGAAGGAAGCTGTACAACACTGGGATTGTGTGCGCAGCTTGCCAACAGATAGAAAACAGTACTGTTGCACTCTCCTGACTTTGCCAATCACATGAACATTCGATTGGAAGCTGTTTTGGACAACTTTTCTTTTCTTCATGCCAAACACTTGGCAGACCTCCGTGCAACGTCTAGAACACGATGGCAGATGTTTTCTGTGCTGGCACAGGTTTTCCCTGCCAGACATAGTGGAAAAGCTTTTTGCTAAGATGTAGACGAGAAGACGCGCTAAAGACGATAGTACGATGCTCTCCGGAGCTAAGAGCCGCTGCCGGGCGTCTTTCGGCAGAAGCCGCGCTAAGGAGAGCACTGTGAGCGGCACCATCGTCTTTGTGCGAAGAAGCCGCTTCTTCGTCTCCGTGAGCCGGCGAGAGCGGCAGCTTCGGAAAGGTGAAGAAGGAAGCTGTACAACACTGGGATTGTGTGCGCAGCTTGCCAACTGATAGAAAACAGTACTTTTGCACTCTCCTGACTTTGCCAATCACATGAACATTCGATTGGAAGCTGTTTTGGACAACTTTTCTTTTCTTCATGCCAAACACTTGGCAGACCTCCGTGCAACGTCTAGAACACGATGGCAGATGTTTTCTGTGCTGGCACAGGTTTTCCCTGCCAGACATAGTGGAAAAGCTTTTTGCTAAGATGTAGACGAGAAGACGCGCTAAAGACGATAGTACGATGCTCTCCGGAGCTAAGAGCCGCTGCCGGGCGTCTTTCGGCAGAAGCAGCGCTAAGGAGAGCACTGTGAGCGGCACCATCGTCTTCGCGCGAAGAAGCCGCTTCTTCGCCTCCGGGAGCCGGCGAGAGCGGCAGCTTCGGAAAGGTGAAGAAGGAAGCTGTACAACACTGGGATTGTGTGCGCAGCTTGCCAACTGATAGAAAACAGTACTTTTGCACTCTCCTGACTTTGCCAATCACATGAACATTCGATTGGAAGCTGTTTTGGACAACTTTTCTTTTCTTCATGCCAAACACTTGGCAGACCTCCGTGCAACGTCTAGAACATGATGGCAGATGTTTTCTGTGCTGGCACAGTTTTTCCCTGCCAGACATAGTGGAAAAGCTTTTTGCTAAGATGTAGACGAGAAGACGCGCTAAAGACGATAGTACGATGCTCTCCGGAGCTAAGAGCCGCTGCCGGGCGTCTTTCGGCAGAAGCAGCGCTAAGGAGAGCACTGTGAGCGGCACCATCGTCTTCGCGCGAAGAAGCCGCTTTTTCGGCTCCGGGAGCCGGCGAAAGCGGCAGCTTCGGAAAGGTGAAGAAGGAAGCTGTACAACACTGGGATTGTGTGCGCAGCTTGCCAACTGATAGAAAACAGTACTTTTGCACTCTCCTGACTTTGCCAATCACATGAACATTCGATTGGAAGCTGTTTTGGACAACTTTTCTTTTCTTCATGCCAAACACTTGGCAGACCTCCGTGCAACGTCTAGAACACGATGGCAGATGTTTTCTGTGCTGGCACAGTTTTTCCCTGCCAGACATAGTGGAAAAGCTTTTTGCTAAGATGTAGACGAGAAGACGCGCTAAAGACGATAGTACGATGCTCTCCGGAGCTAAGAGCCGCTGCCGGGCATCTTTCGGCAGAAGCAGCGCTCCGGAGAGCACTGTGAGCGGCACCATCGTCTTCGCGCGAAGAAGCCGCTTCTTCGCCTCGGGGAGCCGGCGAGAGCGGCAGCTTCGGAAAGGTGAAGAAGGAAGCTGTACAACACTGGGATTGTGTGCGCAGCTTGCCAACTGATAGAAAACAGTACTTTTGCACTCTCCTGACTTCGCCAATCACATGAACATTCGATTGGAAGCTGTTTTGGACAACTTTTCTTTTCTTCATGCCAAACACTTGGCAGACCTCCGTGCAACGTCTAGAACACGATGGCAGATGTTTTCTGTGCTGGCACAGTTTTTCCCTGCCAGACATAGTGGAAAAGCTTTTTGCTAAGATGTAGACGAGAAGACGCGCTAAAGACGATAGTACGATGCTCTCCGGAGGTAAGAGCCGCTGCCGGGCGTCTTTCGGCAGAAGCCGCGCTAAGGAGAGCACTGTGAGCGGCACCATCGTCCTTGCGGGAAGAAGCCGCTTCTTCGCCTCCGGGAGCCGGCGAGAGCGGCAGCTTCGGAAAGGTGAAGAAGGAAGCTGTACAACACTGGGATTGTGTGCGCAGCTTGCCAACTGATAGAAAACAGTACTTTTGCACTCTCCTGACTTTGCCAATCACATGAACATTCGATTGGAAGCTGTTTTGGACAACTTTTCTTTTCTTCATGCCAAACACTTGGCAGACATCCGTGCAACGTCTAGAACACGATGGCTGATGTTTTCTGTGCTGGCACAGGTTTTCCCTGCCAGACATAGTGGAAAAGCTTTTTGCTAAGATGTAGACGAGAAGACGCGCTAAAGACGATAGTACGATGCTCTCCGGAGTTAAGAGCCGCTGCCGGGCGTCTTTCGGCAGAAGCAGCGCTAAGGAGAGCACTGTGAGCGGCACCATCGTCTTTGCGCGAAGAAGCCGCTTCTTCGCCTCCGGGAGCCGGCGAGAGCGGCAGCTTCGGAAAGGTGAAGAAGGAAGCTGTACAACACTGGGATTGTGTGCGCAGCTTGCCAACTGATAGAAAACAGTACTTTTGCACTCTCCTGACTTTGCCAATCACATGAACATTCGATTGGAAGCTGTTTTGGACAACTTTTCTTTTCTTCATGCCAAACACTTGGCAGACCTCCGTGCAACGTCTAGAACACGATGGCTGATGTTTTCTGTGCTGGCACAGGTTTTCCCTGCCAGACATAGTGGAAAAGCTTTTTGCTAAGATGTAGACGAGAAGACGCGCTAAAGACGATAGTACGATGCTCTCCGGAGCTACGAGCCGCTGCCGGGCGTCTTTCGGCAGAAGCAGCACTCCGGAGAGCACTGTGAGCAGCACCATCGTCTTTGCGGGAAGAAGCCGCTTCTTCGGCTCCGGGAGCCGGCGAGAGCGGCAGCTTCGGAAAGGTGAAGAAGGAAGCTGTACAACACTGGGATTGTGTGCGCAGCTTGCCAACTGATAGAAAACAGTACTTTTGCACTCTCCTGACTTTGCCAATCACATGAACATTCGATTGGAAGCTGTTTTGGACAACTTTTCTTTTCTCCCTGCCAAACACTTGGCAGACCTCCGTGCAACGTCTAGAACACGATGGGAGATGTTTTCTGTGCTGGAACAGGTTTTCCCTGCCAGACATAGTGGAAAAGCTTTTTGCTAAGATGTAGACGAGAAGACGCGCTAAAGACGATAGTACGATGCTCTCCGGAGCTACGAGCCGCTGCCGGGCGTCTTTCGGCAGAAGCAGCACTCCGGAGAGCACTGTGAGCGGCACCATCGTCTTTGCGGGAAGAAGCCGCTTCTTCGGCTCCGGGAGCCGGCGAGAGCGGCAGCTTCGGAAAGGTGAAGAAGGAAGCTGTACAACACTGGGATTGTGTGCGCAGCTTGCCAACTGATAGAAAACAGTACTTTTGCACTCTCCTGACTTTGCCAATCACATGAACATTCGATTGGAAGCTGTTTTGGACAACTTTTCTTTTCTCCCTGCCAAACACTTGGCAGACCTCCGTGCAACGTCTAGAACACGATGGGAGATGTTTTCTGTGCTGGAACAGGTTTTCCCTGCCAGACATAGTGGAAAAGCTTTTTGCTAAGATGTAGACGAGAAGACGCGCTAAAGACGATAGTACGATGCTCTCCGGAGCTAAGAGCCGCTGCCGGGCGTCTTTCGGCAGAAGCAGCGCTAAGGAGAGCACTGTGAGCGGCACCATCGTCTTTGCGCGAAGAAGCCGCTTCTTCGCCTCCGGGAGCCGGCGAGAGCGGCAGCTTCGGAAAGGTGAAGAAGGAAGCTGTACAACACTGGGATTGTGTGCGCAGCTTGCCAACTGATAGGAAACAGTACTTTTGCACTCTCCTGACTTTGCCAATCACATGAACATTCGATTGGAAGCTGTTTTGGACAACTTTTCTTTTCTTCATGCCAAACACTTGGCAGACCTCCGTGCAACGTCTAGAACACGATGGCAGATGTTTTCTGTGCTGGCACAGGTTTTCCCTGCCAGACATAGTGGAAAAGCTTTTTGCTAAGATGTAGACGAGAAGACGCGCTAAAGACGATAGTACGATGCTCTCCGGAGCTAAGAGCCGCTGCCGGGCGTCTTTCGGCAGAAGCAGCGCTAAGGAGAGCACTGTGAGCGGCACCATCGTCTTTGCGCGAAGAAGCCGCTTCTTCGGCTCCGGGAGCCGGCGAGAGCGGCAGCTTCGGAAAGGTGAAGAAGGAAGCTGTACAACACTGGGATTGTGTGCGCAGCTTGCCAACTGATAGGAAACAGTACTTTTGCACTCTCCTGACTTTGCCAATCACATGAACATTCGATTGGAAGCTGTTTTGGACAACTTTTCTTTTCTTCATGCCAAACACTTGGCAGACCTCCGTGCAACGTCTAGAACACGATGGCAGATGTTTTCTGTGCTGGCACAGGTTTTCCCTGCCAGACATAGTGGAAAAGCTTTTTGCTAAGATGTAGACGAGAAGACGCGCTAAAGACGATAGTACGATGCTCTCCGGAGCTAAGAGCCGCTGCCGGGCGTCTTTCGGCAGAAGCCGCGCTAAGGAGAGCACTGTGAGCGGCACCATCGTCTTTGTGCGAAGAAGCCGCTTCTTCGTCTCCGTGAGCCGGCGAGAGCGGCAGCTTCGGAAAGGTGAAGAAGGAAGCTGTACAACACTGGGATTGTGTGCGCAGCTTGCCAACTGATAGGAAACAGTACTTTTGCACTCTCCTGACTTTGCCAATCACATGAACATTCGATTGGAAGCTGTTTTGGACAACTTTTCTTTTCTTCATGCCAAACACTTGGCAGACCTCCGTGCAACGTCTAGAACATGATGGCAGATGTTTTCTGTGCTGGCACAGTTTTTCCCTGCCAGACATAGTGGAAAAGCTTTTTGCTAAGATGTAGACGAGAAGACGCGCTAAAGACGATAGTACGATGCTCTCCGGAGCTAAGAGCCGCTGCCGGGCGTCTTTCGGCAGAAGCAGCACTTCGGAGAGCACTGTGAGCGGCACCATCGTCTTTGCGCGAAGAAGCCGCTTCTTCGCCTCCGGGAGCGGGCGAGAGCGGCAGCTTCGGAAAGGTGAAGAAGGAAGCTGTACAACACTGGGATTGTGTGCGCAGCTTGCCAACTGATAGAAAACAGTACTTTTGCACTCTCCTGACTTTGCCAATCACATGAACATTCGATTGGAAGCTGTTTTGGACAACTTTTCTTTTCTTCATGCCAAACACTTGGCAGACCTCCGTGCAACGTCTAGAACACGATGGCAGATGTTTTCTGTGCTGGCACAGTTTTTCCCTGCCAGACATAGTGGAAAAGCTTTTTGCTAAGATGTAGACGAGAAGACGCGCTAAAGACGATAGTACGATGCTCTCCGGAGGTAAGAGCCGCTGCCGGGCGTCTTTCGGCAGAAGCCGCGCTAAGGAGAGCACTGTGAGCGGCACCATCGTCCTTGCGGGAAGAAGCCGCTTCTTCGGCTCCGGGAGCCGGCGAGAGCGGCAGCTTCGGAAAGGTGAAGAAGGAAGCTGTACAACACTGGGATTGTGTGCGCAGCTTGCCAACTGATAGAAAACAGTACTTTTGCACTCTCCTGACTTTGCCAATCACATGAACATTCGATTGGAAGCTGTTTTGGACAACTTTTCTTTTCTTCATGCCAAACACTTGGCAGACCTCCGTGCAACGTCTAGAACACGATGGCAGATGTTTTCTGTGCTGGCACAGGTTTTCCCTGCCAGACATAGTGGAAAAGCTTTTTGCTAAGATGTAGACGAGAAGACGCGCTAAAGACGATAGTACGATGCTCTCCGGAGCTAAGAGCCGCTGCCGGGCGTCTTTCGGCAGAAGCAGCGCTAAGGAGAGCACTGTGAGCGGCACCATCGTCTTCGCGCGAAGAAGCCGCTTCTTCGGCTCCGGGAGCCGGCGAGAGCGGCAGCTTCGGAAAGGTGAAGAAGGAAGCTGTACAACACTGGGATTGTGTGCGCAGCTTGCCAACAGATAGAAAACAGTACTGTTGCACTCTCCTGACTTTGCCAATCACATGAACATTCGATTGGAAGCTGTTTTGGACAACTTTTCTTTTCTTCATGCCAAACACTTGGCAGACCTCCGTGCAACGTCTAGAACACGATGGCAGATGTTTTCTGTGCTGGCACAGGTTTTCCCTGCCAGACATAGTGGAAAAGCTTTTTGCTAAGATGTAGACGAGAAGACGCGCTAAAGACGATAGTACGATGCTCTCCGGAGCTAAGAGCCGCTGCCGGGCGTCTTTCGGCAGAAGCCGCGCTAAGGAGAGCACTGTGAGCGGCACCATCGTCTTTGTGCGAAGAAGCCGCTTCTTCGTCTCCGTGAGCCGGCGAGAGCGGCAGCTTCGGAAAGGTGAAGAAGGAAGCTGTACAACACTGGGATTGTGTGCGCAGCTTGCCAACTGATAGAAAACAGTACTTTTGCACTCTCCTGACTTTGCCAATCACATGAACATTCGATTGGAAGCTGTTTTGGACAACTTTTCTTTTCTTCATGCCAAACACTTGGCAGACCTCCGTGCAACGTCTAGAACACGATGGCAGATGTTTTCTGTGCTGGCACAGGTTTTCCCTGCCAGACATAGTGGAAAAGCTTTTTGCTAAGATGTAGACGAGAAGACGCGCTAAAGACGATAGTACGATGCTCTCCGGAGCTAAGAGCCGCTGCCGGGCGTCTTTCGGCAGAAGCAGCGCTAAGGAGAGCACTGTGAGCGGCACCATCGTCTTCGCGCGAAGAAGCCGCTTCTTCGCCTCCGGGAGCCGGCGAGAGCGGCAGCTTCGGAAAGGTGAAGAAGGAAGCTGTACAACACTGGGATTGTGTGCGCAGCTTGCCAACTGATAGAAAACAGTACTTTTGCACTCTCCTGACTTTGCCAATCACATGAACATTCGATTGGAAGCTGTTTTGGACAACTTTTCTTTTCTTCATGCCAAACACTTGGCAGACCTCCGTGCAACGTCTAGAACATGATGGCAGATGTTTTCTGTGCTGGCACAGTTTTTCCCTGCCAGACATAGTGGAAAAGCTTTTTGCTAAGATGTAGACGAGAAGACGCGCTAAAGACGATAGTACGATGCTCTCCGGAGCTAAGAGCCGCTGCCGGGCGTCTTTCGGCAGAAGCAGCGCTAAGGAGAGCACTGTGAGCGGCACCATCGTCTTCGCGCGAAGAAGCCGCTTTTTCGGCTCCGGGAGCCGGCGAAAGCGGCAGCTTCGGAAAGGTGAAGAAGGAAGCTGTACAACACTGGGATTGTGTGCGCAGCTTGCCAACTGATAGAAAACAGTACTTTTGCACTCTCCTGACTTTGCCAATCACATGAACATTCGATTGGAAGCTGTTTTGGACAACTTTTCTTTTCTTCATGCCAAACACTTGGCAGACCTCCGTGCAACGTCTAGAACACGATGGCAGATGTTTTCTGTGCTGGCACAGTTTTTCCCTGCCAGACATAGTGGAAAAGCTTTTTGCTAAGATGTAGACGAGAAGACGCGCTAAAGACGATAGTACGATGCTCTCCGGAGCTAAGAGCCGCTGCCGGGCATCTTTCGGCAGAAGCAGCGCTCCGGAGAGCACTGTGAGCGGCACCATCGTCTTCGCGCGAAGAAGCCGCTTCTTCGCCTCGGGGAGCCGGCGAGAGCGGCAGCTTCGGAAAGGTGAAGAAGGAAGCTGTACAACACTGGGATTGTGTGCGCAGCTTGCCAACTGATAGAAAACAGTACTTTTGCACTCTCCTGACTTCGCCAATCACATGAACATTCGATTGGAAGCTGTTTTGGACAACTTTTCTTTTCTTCATGCCAAACACTTGGCAGACCTCCGTGCAACGTCTAGAACACGATGGCAGATGTTTTCTGTGCTGGCACAGTTTTTCCCTGCCAGACATAGTGGAAAAGCTTTTTGCTAAGATGTAGACGAGAAGACGCGCTAAAGACGATAGTACGATGCTCTCCGGAGCTAAGAGCCGCTGCCGGGCGTCTTTCGGCAGAAGCCGCGCTAAGGAGAGCACTGTGAGCGGCACCATCGTCCTTGCGGGAAGAAGCCGCTTCTTCGGCTCCGGGAGCCGGCGAGAGCGGCAGCTTCGGAAAGGTGAAGAAGGAAGCTGTACAACACTGGGATTGTGTGCGCAGCTTGCCAACTGATAGGAAACAGTACTGTTGCACTCTCCAGACTTTGCCAATCACATGAACATTCGATTGGAAGCTGTTTTGGACAACTTTTCTTTTCTTCATGCCAAACACTTGGCAGACCTCCGTGCAACGTCTAGAACACGATGGCTGATGTTTTCTGTGCTGGCACAGGTTTTCCCTGCCAGACATAGTGGAAAAGCTTTTTGCTAAGATGTAGACGAGAAGACGCGCTAAAGACGATAGTACGATGCTCTCCGGAGCTACGAGCCGCTGCCGGGCGTCTTTCGGCAGAAGCAGCACTCCGGAGAGCACTGTGAGCGGCACCATCGTCTTTGCGGGAAGAAGCCGCTTCTTCGCCTCCGGGAGCCGGCGAGAGCGGCAGCTTCGGAAAGGTGAAGAAGGAAGCTGTACAACACTGGGATTGTGTGCGCAGCTTGCCAACTGATAGAAAACAGTACTTTTGCACTCTCCTGACTTTGCCAATCACATGAACATTCGATTGGAAGCTGTTTTGGACAACTTTTCTTTTCTCCCTGCCAAACACTTGGCAGACCTCCGTGCAACGTCTAGAACACGATGGCAGATGTTTTCTGTGCTGGAACAGGTTTTCCCTGCCAGACATAGTGGAAAAGCTTTTTGCTAAGATGTAGATGAGAAGACGCGCTAAAGACGATAGTACGATGCTCTCCGGAGCTAAGAGCCGCTGCCGGGCGTCTTTCGGCAGAAGCAGCGCTAAGGAGAGCACTGTGAGCGGCACCATCGTCTTCGCGCGAAGAAGCCGCTTCTTCGCCTCCGGGAGCCGGCGAGAGCGGCAGCTTCGGAAAGGTGAAGAAGGAAGCTGTACAACACTGGGATTGTGTGCGCAGCTTGCCAACTGATAGAAAACAGTACTTTTGCACTCTCCTGACTTTGCCAATCACATGAACATTCGATTGGAAGCTGTTTTGGACAACTTTTCTTTTCTTCATGCCAAACACTTGGCAGACCTCCGTGCAACGTCTAGAACACGATGGCAGATGTTTTCTGTGCTGGCACAGGTTTTCCCTGCCAGACATAGTGGAAAAGCTTTTTGCTAAGATGTAGACGAGAAGACGCGCTAAAGACGATAGTACGATGCTCTCCGGAGCTAAGAGCCGCTGCCGGGCGTCTTTCGGCAGAAGCAGCACTCCGGAGAGCACTGTGAGCGGCACCATCGTCTTCGCGCGAAGAAGCCGCTTCTTCGCCTCCGGGAGCCGGCGAGAGCGGCAGCTTCGGAAAGGTGAAGAAGGAAGCTGTACAACACTGGGATTGTGTGCGCAGCTTGCCAACTGATAGAAAACAGTACTTTTGCACTCTCCTGACTTTGCCAATCACATGAACATTCGATTGGAAGCTGTTTTGGACAACTTTTCTTTTCTTCATGCCAAACACTTGGCAGACCTCCGTGCAACGTCTAGAACACGATGGCAGATGTTTTCTGTGCTGGCACAGTTTTTCCCTGCCAGACATAGTGGAAAAGCTTTTTGCTAAGATGTAGACGAGAAGACGCGCTAAAGACGATAGTACGATGCTCTCCGGAGCTAAGAGCCGCTGCCGGGCGTCTTTCGGCAGAAGCAGCACTCCGGAGAGCACTGTGAGCGGCACCATCGTCTTCGCGCGAAGAAGCCGCTTCTTCGCCTCCGGGAGCCGGCGAGAGCGGCAGCTTCGGAAAGGTGAAGAAGGAAGCTGTACAACACTGGGATTGTGTGCGCAGCTTGCCAACTGATAGAAAACAGTACTTTTGCACTCTCCTGACTTTGCCAATCACATGAACATTCGATTGGAAGCTGTTTTGGACAACTTTTCTTTTCTTCATGCCAAACACTTGGCAGACCTCCGTGCAACGTCTAGAACACGATGGCAGATGTTTTCTGTGCTGGCACAGTTTTTCCCTGCCAGACATAGTGGAAAAGCTTTTTGCTAAGATGTAGACGAGAAGACGCGCTAAAGACGATAGTACGATGCTCTCCGGAGCTAAGAGCCGCTGCCGGGCGTCTTTCGGCAGAAGCAGCGCTCCGGAGAGCACTGTGAGCGGCACCATCGTCTTCGCGCGAAGAAGCCGCTTCTTCGGCTCCGGGAGCCGGCGCGAGCGGCAGCTTCGGAAAGGTGAAGAAGGAAGCTGTACAACACTGGGATTGTGTGCGCAGCTTGCCAACTGATAGAAAACAGTACTTTTGCACTCTCCTGACTTTGCCAATCACATGAACATTCGATTGGAAGCTGTTTTGGACAACTTTTCTTTTCTTCATGCCAAACACTTGGCAGACCTCCGTGCAACGTCTAGAACACGATGGCAGATGTTTTCTGTGCTGGCACAGTTTTTCCCTGCCAGACATAGTGGAAAAGCTTTTTGCTAAGATGTAGACGAGAAGACGCGCTAAAGACGATAGTACGATGCTCTCCGGAGCTAAGAGCCGCTGCCGGGCGTCTTTCGGCAGAAGCAGCACTCCGGAGAGCACTGTGAGCGGCACCATCGTCTTCGCGCGAAGAAGCCGCTTCTTCGCCTCCGGGAGCCGGCGAGAGCGGCAGCTTCGGAAAGGTGAAGAAGGAAGCTGTACAACACTGGGATTGTGTGCGCAGCTTGCCAACTGATAGAAAACAGTACTTTTGCACTCTCCTGACTTTGCCAATCACATGAACATTCGATTGGAAGCTGTTTTGGACAACTTTTCTTTTCTTCATGCCAAACACTTGGCAGACCTCCGTGCAACGTCTAGAACACGATGGCAGATGTTTTCTGTGCTGGCACAGTTTTTCCCTGCCAGACATAGTGGAAAAGCTTTTTGCTAAGATGTAGACGAGAAGACGCGCTAAAGACGATAGTACGATGCTCTCCGGAGCTAAGAGCCGCTGCCGGGCGTCTTTCGGCAGAAGCAGCGCTCCGGAGAGCGCTGTGAGCGGCACCATCGTCTTCGCGCGAAGAAGCCGCTTCTTCGGCTCCGGGAGCCGGCGCGAGCGGCAGCTTCGGAAAGGTGAAGAAGGAAGCTGTACAACACTGGGATTGTGTGCGCAGCTTGCCAACTGATAGAAAACAGTACTTTTGCACTCTCCTGACTTTGCCAATCACATGAACATTCGATTGGAAGCTGTTTTGGACAACTTTTCTTTTCTTCATGCCAAACACTTGGCAGACCTCCGTGCAACGTCTAGAACACGATGGCAGATGTTTTCTGTGCTGGCACAGTTTTTCCCTGCCAGACATAGTGGAAAAGCTTTTTGCTAAGATGTAGACGAGAAGACGCGCTAAAGACGATAGTACGATGCTCTCCGGAGCTAAGAGCCGCTGCCGGGCGTCTTTCGGCAGAAGCAGCACTCCGGAGAGCACTGTGAGCGGCACCATCGTCTTCGCGCGAAGAAGCCGCTTCTTCGCCTCCGGGAGCCGGCGAGAGCGGCAGCTTCGGAAAGGTGAAGAAGGAAGCTGTACAACACTGGGATTGTGTGCGCAGCTTGCCAACTGATAGAAAACAGTACTTTTGCACTCTCCTGACTTTGCCAATCACATGAACATTCGATTGGAAGCTGTTTTGGACAACTTTTCTTTTCTTCATGCCAAACACTTGGCAGACCTCCGTGCAACGTCTAGAACACGATGGCTGATGTTTTCTGTGCTGGCACAGGTTTTCCCTGCCAGACATAGTGGAAAAGCTTTTTGCTAAGATGTAGACGAGAAGACGCGCTAAAGACGATAGTACGATGCTCTCCGGAGCTAAGAGCCGCTGCCGGGCGTCTTTCGGCAGAAGCAGCGCTCCGGAGAGCACTGTGAGCGGCACCATCGTCTTCGCGCGAAGAAGCCGCTTCTTCGCCTCCGGGAGCCGGCGAGAGCGGCAGCTTCGGAAAGGTGAAGAAGGAAGCTGTACAACACTGGGATTGTGTGCGCAGCTTGCCAACTGATAGGAAACAGTACTTTTGCACTCTCCTGACTTTGCCAATCACATGAACATTCGATTGGAAGCTGTTTTGGACAACTTTTCTTTTCTTCATGCCAAACACTTGGCAGACCTCCGTGCAACGTCTAGAACACGATGGCAGATGTTTTCTGTGCTGGAACAGGTTTTCCCTGCCAGACATAGTGGAAAAGCTTTTTGCTAAGATGTAGACGAGAAGACGCGCTAAAGACGATAGTACGATGCTCTCCGGAGCTAAGAGCCGCTGCCGGGCGTCTTTCGGCAGAAGCAGCGCTAAGGAGAGCACTGTGAGCGGCACCATCGTCTTTGCGGGAAGAAGCCGCTTCTTCGGCTCCGGGAGCCGGCGAGAGCGGCAGCTTCGGAAAGGTGAAGAAGGAAGCTGTACAACACTGGGATTGTGTGCGCAGCTTGCCAACTGATAGAAAACAGTACTTTTGCACTCTCCTGACTTTGCCAATCACATGAACATTCGATTGGAAGCTGTTTTGGACAACTTTTCTTTTCTTCATGCCAAACACTTGGCAGACCTCCGTGCAACGTCTAGAACACGATGGCAGATGTTTTCTGTGCTGGCACAGTTTTTCCCTGCCAGACATAGTGGAAAAGCTTTTTGCTAAGATGTAGACGAGAAGACGCGCTAAAGACGATAGTACGATGCTCTCCGGAGCTAAGAGCCGCTGCCGGGCGTCTTTCGGCAGAAGCAGCGCTCCGGAGAGCGCTGTGAGCGGCACCATCGTCTTCGCGCGAAGAAGCCGCTTCTTCGGCTCCGGGAGCCGGCGCGAGCGGCAGCTTCGGAAAGGTGAAGAAGGAAGCTGTACAACACTGGGATTGTGTGCGCAGCTTGCCAACTGATAGAAAACAGTACTTTTGCACTCTCCTGACTTTGCCAATCACATGAACATTCGATTGGAAGCTGTTTTGGACAACTTTTCTTTTCTTCATGCCAAACACTTGGCAGACATCCGTGCAACGTCTAGAACACGATGGCTGATGTTTTCTGTGCTGGCACAGGTTTTCCCTGCCAGACATAGTGGAAAAGCTTTTTGCTAAGATGTAGACGAGAAGACGCGCTAAAGACGATAGTACGATGCTCTCCGGAGCTAAGAGCCGCTGCCGGGCGTCTTTCGGCAGAAGCAGCGCTAAGGAGAGCACTGTGAGCGGCACCATCGTCTTTGCACGAAGAAGCCGCTTCTTCGCCTCCGGGAGCCGGCGAGAGCGGCAGCTTCGGAAAGGTGAAGAAGCAAGCTGTACAACACTGGGATTGTGTGCGCAGCTTGCCAACTGATAGAAAACAGTACTTTTGCACTCTCCTGACTTTGCCAATCACATGAACATTCGATTGGAAGCTGTTTTGGACAACTTTTCTTTTCTTCATGCCAAACACTTGGCAGACCTCCGTGCAACGTCTAGAACACGATGGCTGATGTTTTCTGTGCTGGCACAGGTTTTCCCTGCCAGACATAGTGGAAAAGCTTTTTGCTAAGATGTAGACGAGAAGACGCGCTAAAGACGATAGTACGATGCTCTCCGGAGCTACGAGCCGCTGCCGGGCGTCTTTCGGCAGAAGCAGCACTCCGGAGAACACTGTGAGCGGCACCATCGTCTTTGCGGGAACAAGCTGCTTCTTCGCCTCCGGGAGCCGGCGAGAGCGGCAGCTTCGGAAAGGTGAAGAAGGAAGCTGTACAACACTGGGATTGTGTGCGCAGCTTGCCAACTGATAGGAAACAGTACTTTTGCACTCTCCTGACTTTGCCAATCACATGAACATTCGATTGGAAGCTGTTTTGGACAACTTTTCTTTTCTTCATGCCAAACACTTGGCAGACCTCCGTGCAACGTCTAGAACACGATGGCAGATGTTTTCTGTGCTGGAACAGGTTTTCCCTGCCAGACATAGTGGAAAAGCTTTTTGCTAAGATGTAGACGAGAAGACGCGCTAAAGACGATAGTACGATGCTCTCCGGAGCTAAGAGCCGCTGCCGGGCGTCTTTCGGCAGAAGCAGCGCTAAGGAGAGCACTGTGAGCGGCACCATCGTCTTTGCGGGAAGAAGCCGCTTCTTCGGCTCCGGGAGCCGGCGAGAGCGGCAGCTTCGGAAAGGTGAAGAAGGAAGCTGTACAACACTGGGATTGTGTGCGCAGCTTGCCAACTGATAGAAAACAGTACTTTTGCACTCTCCTGACTTTGCCAATCACATGAACATTCGATTGGAAGCTGTTTTGGACAACTTTTCTTTTCTTCATGCCAAACACTTGGCAGACCTCCGTGCAACGTCTAGAACACGATGGCAGATGTTTTCTGTGCTGGCACAGTTTTTCCCTGCCAGACATAGTGGAAAAGCTTTTTGCTAAGATGTAGACGAGAAGACGCGCTAAAGACGATAGTACGATGCTCTCCGGAGCTAAGAGCCGCTGCCGGGCGTCTTTCGGCAGAAGCCGCGCTAAGGAGAGCACTGTGAGCGGCACCATCGTCCTTGCGGGAAGAAGCCGCTTCTTCGGCTCCGGGAGCCGGCGAGAGCGGCAGCTTCGGAAAGGTGAAGAAGGAAGCTGTACAACACTGGGATTGTGTGCGCAGCTTGCCAACTGATAGGAAACAGTACTTTTGCACTCTCCTGACTTTGCCAATCACATGAACATTCAATTGGAAGCTGTTTTGGACAACTTTTCTTTTCTTCATGCCAAACACTTGGCAGACCTCCGTGCAACGTCTAGAACACGATGGCAGATGTTTTCTGTGCTGGCACAGTTTTTCCCTGCCAGACATAGTGGAAAAGCTTTTTGCTAAGATGTAGACGAGAAGACGCGCTAAAGACGATAGTACGATGCTCTCCGGAGCTAAGAGCCGCTGCCGGGCGTCTTTCGGCAGAAGCCGCGCTAAGGAGAGCACTGTGAGCGGCACCATCGTCTTTGCGCGAAGAAGCCGCTTCTTCGCCTCCGGGAGCCGGCGAGAGCGGCAGCTTCGGAAAGGTGAAGAAGGAAGCTGTACAACACTGGGATTGTGTGCGCAGCTTGCCAACTGATAGAAAACAGTACTTTTGCACTCTCCTGACTTTGCCAATCACATGAACATTCGATTGGAAGCTGTTTTGGACAACTTTTCTTTTCTTCATGCCAAACACTTGGCAGACATCCGTGCAACGTCTAGAACACGATGGCAGATGTTTTCTGTGCTGGCACAGGTTTTCCCTGCCAGACATAGTGGAAAAGCTTTTTGCTAAGATGTAGACGAGAAGACGCGCTAAAGACGATAGTACGATGCTCTCCGGAGCTAAGAGCCGCTGCCGGGCGTCTTTCGGCAGAAGCAGCACTCCGGAGAGCACTGTGAGCGGCACCATCGTCTTCGCGCGAAGAAGCCGCTTCTTCGCCTCCGGGAGCCGGCGAGAGCGGCAGCTTCGGAAAGGTGAAGAAGGAAGCTGTACAACACTGGGATTGTGTGCGCAGCTTGCCAACTGATAGAAAACAGTACTTTTGCACTCTTCTGACTTTGCCAATCACATGAACATTCGATTGGAAGCTGTTTTGGACAACTTTTCTTTTCTTCATGCCAAACACTTGGCAGACCTCGTGCAACGTCTAGAACACGATGGCAGATATTTTCTGTGCTGGAACAGGTTTTCCCTGCCAGACATAGTGGAAAAGCTTTTTGCTAAGATCTAGACGAGAAGACGCGCTAAAGACGATAGTACGATGCTCTCCGGAGGTAAGAGCCGCTGCCGGGCGTCTTTCGGCAGAAGCCGCGCTAAGGAGAGCACTCTGAGCGGCACCATCGTCTTTGTGGAAGAAGCCGCTTCTTCGTGTCCGGGAGCCGGCGAGAGCGGCAGCTTCGGAAAGGTGAAGAAGGAAGCTGTACAACACTGGGATTGTGTGCGCAGCTTGCCAACTGATAGGAAACAGTACTTTTGCACTCTCCTGACTTTGCCAATCACATGAACATTCGATTGGAAGCTGTTTTGGACAACTTTTCTTTTCTTCATGCCAAACACTTGGCAGACCTCCGTGCAACGTCTAGAACACGATGGCAGATGTTTTCTGTGCTGGCACAGGTTTTCCCTGCCAGACATAGTGGAAAAGCTTTTTGCTAAGATGTAGACGAGAAGACGCGCTAAAGACGATAGGACGATGCTCTCCGGAGCTACGAGCCGCTGCCGGGCGTCTTTCGGCAGAAGCCGCGCTAAGGAGAGCACTGTGAGCGGCACCATCGTCCTTGCGCGAAGAAGCCGCTTCTTCGCCTCCGGGAGCCGGCGAGAGCGGCAGCTTCGGAAAGGTGAAGAAGGAAGCTGTACAACACTGGGATTGTGTGCGCAGCTTGCCAACTGATAGGAAACAGTACTTTTGCACTCTCCTGACTTTGCCAATCACATGAACATTCGATTGGAAGCTGTTTTGGACAACTTTTCTTTTCTTCATGCCAAACACTTGGCAGACCTCCGTGCAACGTCTAGAACACGATGGCAGATGTTTTCTGTGCTGGCACAGTTTTTCCCTGCCAGACATAGTGGAAAAGCTTTTTGCTAAGATGTAGACGAGAAGACGCGCTAAAGACGATAGTACGATGCTCTCCGGAGCTAAGAGCCGCTGCCGGGCGTCTTTCGGCAGAAGCAGCACTCCGGAGAGCACTGTGAGCGGCACCATCGTCTTTGCGCGAAGAAGCCGCTTCTTCGCCTCCGGGAGCGGGCGAGAGCGGCAGCTTCGGAAAGGTGAAGAAGGAAGCTGTACAACACTGGGATTGTGTGCGCAGCTTGCCAACTGATAGAAAACAGTACTTTTGCACTCTCCTGACTTTGCCAATCACATGAACATTCGATTGGAAGCTGTTTTGGACAACTTTTCTTTTCTTCATGCCAAACACTTGGCAGACCTCCGTGCAACGTCTAGAACACGATGGCAGATGTTTTCTGTGCTGGCACAGGTTTTCCCTGCCAGACATAGTGGAAAAGCTTTTTGCTAAGATGTAGACGAGAAGACGCGCTAAAGACGATAGTACGATGCTCTCCGGAGCTAAGAGCCGCTGCCGGGCGTCTTTCGGCAGAAGCAGCACTTCGGAGAGCACTGTGAGCGGCACCATCGTCTTTGCGCGAAGAAGCCGCTTCTTCGCCTCCGGGAGCGGGCGAGAGCGGCAGCTTCGGAAAGGTGAAGAAGGAAGCTGTACAACACTGGGATTGTGTGCGCAGCTTGCCAATTGATAGAAAACAGTACTTTTGCACTCTTCTGACTTTGCCAATCACATGAACATTCGATTGGAAGCTGTTTTGGACAACTTTTCTTTTCTTCATGCCAAACACTTGGCAGACCTCGTGCAACGTCTAGAACACGATGGCAGATATTTTCTGTGCTGGAACAGGTTTTCCCTGCCAGACATAGTGGAAAAGCTTTTTGCTAAGATCTAGACGAGAAGACGCGCTAAAGACGATAGTACGATGCTCTCCGGAGGTAAGAGCCGCTGCCGGGCGTCTTTCGGCAGAAGCCGCGCTAAGGAGAGCACTCTGAGCGGCACCATCGTCTTTGTGGAAGAAGCCGCTTCTTCGTGTCCGGGAGCCGGCGAGAGCGGCAGCTTCGGAAAGGTGAAGAAGGAAGCTGTACAACACTGGGATTGTGTGCGCAGCTTGCCAACTGATAGGAAACAGTACTTTTGCACTCTCCTGACTTTGCCAATCACATGAACATTCGATTGGAAGCTGTTTTGGACAACTTTTCTTTTCTTCATGCCAAACACTTGGCAGACCTCCGTGCAACGTCTAGAACACGATGGCAGATGTTTTCTGTGCTGGCACAGGTTTTCCCTGCCAGACATAGTGGAAAAGCTTTTTGCTAAGATGTAGACGAGAAGACGCGCTAAAGACGATAGGACGATGCTCTCCGGAGCTACGAGCCGCTGCCGGGCGTCTTTCGGCAGAAGCCGCGCTAAGGAGAGCACTGTGAGCGGCACCATCGTCCTTGCGCGAAGAAGCCGCTTCTTCGCCTCCGGGAGCCGGCGAGAGCGGCAGCTTCGGAAAGGTGAAGAAGGAAGCTGTACAACACTGGGATTGTGTGCGCAGCTTGCCAACTGATAGGAAACAGTACTTTTGCACTCTCCTGACTTTGCCAATCACATGAACATTCGATTGGAAGCTGTTTTGGACAACTTTTCTTTTCTTCATGCCAAACACTTGGCAGACCTCCGTGCAACGTCTAGAACACGATGGCAGATGTTTTCTGTGCTGGCACAGTTTTTCCCTGCCAGACATAGTGGAAAAGCTTTTTGCTAAGATGTAGACGAGAAGACGCGCTAAAGACGATAGTGCGATGCTCTCCGGAGCTAAGAGCCGCTGCCGGGCGTCTTTCGGCAGAAGCAGCACTCCGGAGAGCACTGTGAGCGGCACCATCGTCTTTGCGGGAAGAAGCCGCTTCTTCGGCTCCGGGAGCCGGCGAGAGCGGCAGCTTCGGAAAGGTGAAGAAGGAAGCTGTACAACACTGGGATTGTGTGCGCAGCTTGCCAACTGATAGAAAACAGTACTTTTGCACTCTCCTGACTTTGCCAATCACATGAACATTCGATTGGAAGCTGTTTTGGACAACTTTTCTTTTCTTCATGCCAAACACTTGGCAGACCTCCGTGCAACGTCTAGAACACGATGGCAGATGTTTTCTGTGCTGGCACAGGTTTTCCCTGCCAGACATAGTGGAAAAGCTTTTTGCTAAGATGTAGACGAGAAGACGCGCTAAAGACGATAGTACGATGCTCTCCGAAGCTACGAGCCGCTGCCGGGCGTCTTTCGGCAGAAGCAGCACTCCGGAGAGCACTGTGAGCGGCACCATCGTCTTTGCGCAAAGAAGCCGCTTCTTCGGCTCCGGGAGCCGGCGAGAGCGGCAGCTTCGGAAAGGTGAAGAAGGAAGCTGTACAACACTGGGATTGTGTGCGCAGCTTGCCAACTGATAGGAAACAGTACTTTTGCACTCTCCTGACTTTGCCAATCACATGAACATTCGATTGGAAGCTGTTTTGGACAACTTTTCTTTTCTCCCTGCCAAACACTTGGCAGACCTCCGTGCAACGTCTAGAACACGATGGCAGATGTTTTCTGTGCTGGCACAGTTTTTCCCTGCCAGACATAGTGGAAAAGCTTTTTGCTAAGATGTAGACGAGAAGACGCGCTAAAGACGATAGTACGATGCTCTCCGGAGCTAAGAGCCGCTGCCGGGCGTCTTTCGGCAGAAGCAGCACTCCGGAGAGCACTGTGAGCGGCACCATCGTCTTTGCGGGAAGAAGCCGCTTCTTCGGCTCCGGGAGCCGGCGAGAGCGGCAGCTTCGGAAAGGTGAAGAAGGAAGCTGTACAACACTGGGATTGTGTGCGCAGCTTGCCAACTGATAGAAAACAGTACTTTTGCACTCTCCTGACTTCGCCAATCACATGAACATTCGATTGGAAGCTGTTTTGGACAACTTTTCTTTTCTTCATGCCAAACACTTGGCAGACCTCCGTGCAACGTCTAGAACACGATGGCAGATGTTTTCTGTGCTGGCACAGTTTTTCCCTGCCAGACATAGTGGAAAAGCTTTTTGCTAAGATGTAGACGAGAAGACGCGCTAAAGACGATAGTACGATGCTCTCCGGAGCTAAGAGCCGCTGCCGGGCGTCTTTCGGCAGAAGCCGCGCTAAGGAGAGCACTGTGAGCGGCACCATCATCCTTGCGGGAAGAAGCCGCTTCTTCGCCTCCGGGAGCCGGCGAGAGCGGCAGCTTCGGAAAGGTGAAGAAGGAAGCTGTACAACACTGGGATTGTGTGCGCAGCTTGCCAACTGATAGGAAACAGTACTTTTGCACTCTCCTGACTTTGCCAATCACATGAACATTCGATTGGAAGCTGTTTTGGACAACTTTTCTTTTCTTCATGCCAAACACTTGGCAGACCTCCGTGCAACGTCTAGAACACGATGGCAGATGTTTTCTGTGCTGGCACAGGTTTTCCCTGCCAGACATAGTGGAAAAGCTTTTTGCTAAGATGTAGACGAGAAGACGCGCTAAAGACGATAGTACGATGCTCTCCGAAGCTACGAGCCGCTGCCGGGCGTCTTTCGGCAGAAGCAGCACTCCGGAGAGCACTGTGAGCGGCACCATCGTCTTTGCGGGAAGAAGCCGCTTCTTCGGCTCCGGGAGCCGGCGAGAGCGGCAGCTTCGGAAAGGTGAAGAAGGAAGCTGTACAACACTGGGATTGTGTGCGCAGCTTGCCAACTGATAGGAAACAGTACTTTTGCACTCTCCTGACTTTGCCAATCACATGAACATTCGATTGGAAGCTGTTTTGGACAACTTTTCTTTTCTCCCTGCCAAACACTTGGCAGACCTCCGTGCAACGTCTAGAACACGATGGCAGATGTTTTCTGTGCTGGCACAGTTTTTCCCTGCCAGACATAGTGGAAAAGCTTTTTGCTAAGATGTAGACGAGAAGACGCGCTAAAGACGATAGTACGATGCTCTCCGGAGCTAAGAGCCGCTGCCGGGCGTCTTTCGGCAGAAGCAGCACTCCGGAGAGCACTGTGAGCGGCACCATCGTCTTTGCGGGAAGAAGCCGCTTCTTCGGCTCCGGGAGCCGGCGAGAGCGGCAGCTTCGGAAAGGTGAAGAAGGAAGCTGTACAACACTGGGATTGTGTGCGCAGCTTGCCAACTGATAGGAAACAGTACTTTTGCACTCTCCTGACTTTGCCAATCACATGAACATTCGATTGGAAGCTGTTTTGGACAACTTTTCTTTTCTTCATGCCAAACACTTGGCAGACCTCCGTGCAACGTCTAGAACACGATGGCAGATGTTTTCTGTGCTGGCACAGTTTTTCCCTGCCAGACATAGTGGAAAAGCTTTTTGCTAAGATGTAGACGAGAAGACGCACTAAAGACGATAGGACGATGCTCTCCGGAGCTAAGAGCCGCTGCCGGGCGTCTTTCGGCAGAAGCCGCGCTAAGGAGAGCACTGTGAGCGGCACCATCGTCCTTGCGGGAAGAAGCCGCTTCTTCGCCTCCGGGAGCCGGCGAGAGCGGCAGCTTTGGAAAGGTGAAGAAGGAAGCTGTACAACACTGGGATTGTGTGCGCAGCTTGCCAACTGATAGGAAACAGTACTTTTGCACTCTCCTGACTTTGCCAATCACATGAACATTCGATTGGAAGCTGTTTTGGACAACTTTTCTTTTCTTCATGCCAAACACTTGGCAGACCTCCGTGCAACGTCTAGAACACGATGGCAGATGTTTTCTGTGCTGGCACAGGTTTTCCCTGCCAGACATAGTGGAAAAGCTTTTTGCTAAGATGTAGACGAGAAGACGCGCTAAAGACGATAGTACGATGCTCTCCGAAGCTACGAGCCGCTGCCGGGCGTCTTTCGGCAGAAGCAGCACTCCGGAGAGCACTGTGAGCGGCACCATCGTCTTCGCGCGAAGAAGCCGCTTCTTCGCCTCGGGGAGCCGGCGAGAGCGGCAGCTTCGGAAAGGTGAAGAAGGAAGCTGTACAACACTGGGATTGTGTGCGCAGCTTGCCAACTGATAGGAAACAGTACTTTTGCACTCTCCTGACTTTGCCAATCACATGAACATTCGATTGGAAGCTGTTTTGGACAACTTTTCTTTTCTTCATGCCAAACACTTGGCAGACCTCCGTGCAACGTCTAGAACACGATGGCAGATGTTTTCTGTGCTGGCACAGTTTTTCCCTGCCAGACATAGTGGAAAAGCTTTTTGCTAAGATGTAGACGAGAAGACGCGCTAAAGACGATAGTACGATGCTCTCCGGAGCTAAGAGCCGCTGCCGGGCGTCTTTCGGCAGAAGCCGCGCTAAGGAGAGCACTGTGAGCGGCACCATCGTCCTTGCGGGAAGAAGCCGCTTCTTCGCCTCCGGGAGCCGGCGAGAGCGGCAGCTTCGGAAAGGTGAAGAAGGAAGCTGTACAACACTGGGATTGTGTGCGCAGCTTGCCAACTGATAGGAAACAGTACTTTTGCACTCTCCTGACTTTGCCAATCACATGAACATTCAATTGGAAGCTGTTTTGGACAACTTTTCTTTTCTTCATGCCAAACACTTGGCAGACCTCCGTGCAACGTCTAGAACACGATGGCAGATGTTTTCTGTGCTGGCACAGTTTTTCCCTGCCAGACATAGTGGAAAAGCTTTTTGCTAAGATGTAGACGAGAAGACGCGCTAAAGACGATAGTACGATGCTCTCCGGAGCTAAGAGCCGCTGCCGGGCGTCTTTCGGCAGAAGCAGCACTTCGGAGAGCACTGTGAGCGGCACCATCGTCTTTGCGCGAAGAAGCCGCTTCTTCGCTTCCGGGAGCGGGCGAGAGCGGCAGCTTCGGAAAGGTGAAGAAGGAAGCTGTACAACACTGGGATTGTGTGCGCAGCTTGCCAACTGATAGAAAACAGTACTTTTGCACTCTCCTGACTTTGCCAATCACATGAACATTCGATTGGAAGCTGTTTTGGACAACTTTTCTTTTCTCCCTTCCAAACACTTGGCAGACCTCCGTGCAACGTCTAGAACACGATGGCAGATGTTTTCTGTGCTGGCACAGGTTTTCCCTGCCAGACATAGTGGAAAAGCTTTTTGCTAAGATGTAGACGAGAAGACGCGCTAAAGACGATAGTACGATGCTCTCCGAAGCTACGAGCCGCTGCCGGGCGTCTTTCGGCAGAAGCAGCACTCCGGAGAGCACTGTGAGCGGCACCATCGTCTTTGCGGGAAGAAGCCGCTTCTTCGGCTCCGGGAGCCGGCGAGAGCGGCAGCTTCGGAAAGGTGAAGAAGGAAGCTGTACAACACTGGGATTGTGTGCGCAGCTTGCCAACTGATAGGAAACAGTACTTTTGCACTCTCCTGACTTTGCCAATCACATGAACATTCGATTGGAAGCTGTTTTGGACAACTTTTCTTTTCTCCCTGCCAAACACTTGGCAGACCTCCGTGCAACGTCTAGAACACGATGGCAGATGTTTTCTGTGCTGGCACAGTTTTTCCCTGCCAGACATAGTGGAAAAGCTTTTTGCTAAGATGTAGACGAGAAGACGCGCTAAAGACGATAGTACGATGCTCTCCGGAGCTAAGAGCCGCTGCCGGGCGTCTTTCGGCAGAAGCAGCACTCCGGAGAGCACTGTGAGCGGCACCATCGTCTTTGCGGGAAGAAGCCGCTTCTTCGGCTCCGGGAGCCGGCGAGAGCGGCAGCTTCGGAAAGGTGAAGAAGGAAGCTGTACAACACTGGGATTGTGTGCGCAGCTTGCCAACTGATAGGAAACAGTACTTTTGCACTCTCCTGACTTTGCCAATCACATGAACATTCGATTGGAAGCTGTTTTGGACAACTTTTCTTTTCTTCATGCCAAACACTTGGCAGACCTCCGTGCAACGTCTAGAACACGATGGCAGATGTTTTCTGTGCTGGCACAGTTTTTCCCTGCCAGACATAGTGGAAAAGCTTTTTGCTAAGATGTAGACGAGAAGACGCACTAAAGACGATAGTACGATGCTCTCCGGAGCTAAGAGCCGCTGCCGGGCGTCTTTCGGCAGAAGCCGCGCTAAGGAGAGCACTGTGAGCGGCACCATCGTCCTTGCGGGAAGAAGCCGCTTCTTCGCCTCCGGGAGCCGGCGAGAGCGGCAGCTTTGGAAAGGTGAAGAAGGAAGCTGTACAACACTGGGATTGTGTGCGCAGCTTGCCAACTGATAGGAAACAGTACTTTTGCACTCTCCTGACTTTGCCAATCACATGAACATTCGATTGGAAGCTGTTTTGGACAACTTTTCTTTTCTTCATGCCAAACACTTGGCAGACCTCCGTGCAACGTCTAGAACACGATGGCAGATGTTTTCTGTGCTGGCACAGGTTTTCCCTGCCAGACATAGTGGAAAAGCTTTTTGCTAAGATGTAGACGAGAAGACGCGCTAAAGACGATAGTACGATGCTCTCCGAAGCTACGAGCCGCTGCCGGGCGTCTTTCGGCAGAAGCAGCACTCCGGAGAGCACTGTGTGCGGCACCATCGTCTTCGCGCGAAGAAGCCGCTTCTTCGCCTCGGGGAGCCGGCGAGAGCGGCAGCTTCGGAAAGGTGAAGAAGGAAGCTGTACAACACTGGGATTGTGTGCGCAGCTTGCCAACTGATAGGAAACAGTACTTTTGCACTCTCCTGACTTTGCCAATCACATGAACATTCGATTGGAAGCTGTTTTGGACAACTTTTCTTTTCTTCATGCCAAACACTTGGCAGACCTCCGTGCAACGTCTAGAACACGATGGCAGATGTTTTCTGTGCTGGCACAGGTTTTCCCTGCCAGACATAGTGGAAAAGCTTTTTGCTAAGATGTAGACGAGAAGACGCGCTAAAGACGATAGTACGATGCTCTCCGGAGGTAAGAGCCGCTGCCGGGCGTCTTTCGGCAGAAGCCGCGCTAAGGAGAGCACTGTGAGCGGCACCATCGTCCTTGCGGGAAGAAGCCGCTTCTTCGCCTCCGGGAGCCGGCGAGAGCGGCAGCTTCGGAAAGGTGAAGAAGGAAGCTGTACAACACTGGGATTGTGTGCGCAGCTTGCCAACTGATAGGAAACAGTACTTTTGCACTCTCCTGACTTTGCCAATCACATGAACATTCAATTGGAAGCTGTTTTGGACAACTTTTCTTTTCTTCATGCCAAACACTTGGCAGACCTCCGTGCAACGTCTAGAACACGATGGCAGATGTTTTCTGTGCTGGCACAGGTTTTCCCTGCCAGACATAGTGGAAAAGCTTTTTGCTAAGATGTAGACGAGAAGACGCGCTAAAGACGATAGTACGATGCTCTCCGAAGCTACGAGCCGCTGCCGGGCGTCTTTCGGCAGAAGCAGCACTCCGGAGAGCACTGTGAGCGGCACCATCGTCTTCGCGCGAAGAAGCCGCTTCTTCGCCTCGGGGAGCCGGCGAGAGCGGCAGCTTCGGAAAGGTGAAGAAGGAAGCTGTACAACACTGGGATTGTGTGCGCAGCTTGCCAACTGATAGGAAACAGTACTTTTGCACTCTCCTGACTTTGCCAATCACATGAACATTCGATTGGAAGCTGTTTTGGACAACTTTTCTTTTCTTCATGCCAAACACTTGGCAGACCTCCGTGCAACGTCTAGAACACGATGGCAGATGTTTTCTGTGCTGGCACAGTTTTTCCCTGCCAGACATAGTGGAAAAGCTTTTTGCTAAGATGTAGACGAGAAGACGCGCTAAAGACGATAGTACGATGCTCTCCGGAGGTAAGAGCCGCTGCCGGGCGTCTTTCGGCAGAAGCCGCGCTAAGGAGAGCACTGTGAGCGGCACCATCGTCCTTGCGGGAAGAAGCCGCTTCTTCGCCTCCGGGAGCCGGCGAGAGCGGCAGCTTCGGAAAGGTGAAGAAGGAAGCTGTACAACACTGGGATTGTGTGCGCAGCTTGCCAACTGATAGGAAACAGTACTTTTGCACTCTCCTGACTTTGCCAATCACATGAACATTCAATTGGAAGCTGTTTTGGACAACTTTTCTTTTCTTCATGCCAAACACTTGGCAGACCTCCGTGCAACGTCTAGAACACGATGGCAGATGTTTTCTGTGCTGGCACAGTTTTTCCCTGCCAGACATAGTGGAAAAGCTTTTTGCTAAGATGTAGACGAGAAGACGCGCTAAAGACGATAGTACGATGCTCTCCGGAGCTAAGAGCTGCTGCCGGGCGTCTTTCGGCAGAAGCAGCACTTCGGAGAGCACTGTGAGCGGCACCATCGTCTTTGCGCGAAGAAGCCGCTTCTTCGCTTCCGGGAGCGGGCGAGAGCGGCAGCTTCGGAAAGGTGAAGAAGGAAGCTGTACAACACTGGGATTGTGTGCGCAGCTTGCCAACTGATAGAAAACAGTACTTTTGCACTCTCCTGACTTTGCCAATCACATGAACATTCGATTGGAAGCTGTTTTGGACAACTTTTCTTTTCTCCCTTCCAAACACTTGGCAGACCTCCGTGCAACGTCTAGAACACGATGGCAGATGTTTTCTGTGCTGGCACAGGTTTTCCCTGCCAGACATAGTGGAAAAGCTTTTTGCTAAGATGTAGACGAGAAGACGCGCTAAAGACGATAGTACGATGCTCTCCGAAGCTACGAGCCGCTGCCGGGCGTCTTTCGGCAGAAGCAGCACTCCGGAGAGCACTGTGAGCGGCACCATCGTCTTTGCGGGAAGAAGCCGCTTCTTCGGCTCCGGGAGCCGGCGAGAGCGGCAGCTTCGGAAAGGTGAAGAAGGAAGCTGTACAACACTGGGATTGTGTGCGCAGCTTGCCAACTGATAGGAAACAGTACTTTTGCACTCTCCTGACTTTGCCAATCACATGAACATTCGATTGGAAGCTGTTTTGGACAACTTTTCTTTTCTCCCTGCCAAACACTTGGCAGACCTCCGTGCAACGTCTAGAACACGATGGCAGATGTTTTCTGTGCTGGCACAGTTTTTCCCTGCCAGACATAGTGGAAAAGCTTTTTGCTAAGATGTAGACGAGAAGACGCGCTAAAGACGATAGTACGATGCTCTCCGGAGCTAAGAGCCGCTGCCGGGCGTCTTTCGGCAGAAGCAGCACTCCGGAGAGCACTGTGAGCGGCACCATCGTCTTTGCGGGAAGAAGCCGCTTCTTCGGCTCCGGGAGCCGGCGAGAGCGGCAGCTTCGGAAAGGTGAAGAAGGAAGCTGTACAACACTGGGATTGTGTGCGCAGCTTGCCAACTGATAGGAAACAGTACTTTTGCACTCTCCTGACTTTGCCAATCACATGAACATTCGATTGGAAGCTGTTTTGGACAACTTTTCTTTTCTTCATGCCAAACACTTGGCAGACCTCCGTGCAACGTCTAGAACACGATGGCAGATGTTTTCTGTGCTGGCACAGTTTTTCCCTGCCAGACATAGTGGAAAAGCTTTTTGCTAAGATGTAGACGAGAAGACGCACTAAAGACGATAGTACGATGCTCTCCGGAGCTAAGAGCCGCTGCCGGGCGTCTTTCGGCAGAAGCCGCGCTAAGGAGAGCACTGTGAGCGGCACCATCGTCCTTGCGGGAAGAAGCCGCTTCTTCGCCTCCGGGAGCCGGCGAGAGCGGCAGCTTTGGAAAGGTGAAGAAGGAAGCTGTACAACACTGGGATTGTGTGCGCAGCTTGCCAACTGATAGGAAACAGTACTTTTGCACTCTCCTGACTTTGCCAATCACATGAACATTCGATTGGAAGCTGTTTTGGACAACTTTTCTTTTCTTCATGCCAAACACTTGGCAGACCTCCGTGCAACGTCTAGAACACGATGGCAGATGTTTTCTGTGCTGGCACAGGTTTTCCCTGCCAGACATAGTGGAAAAGCTTTTTGCTAAGATGTAGACGAGAAGACGCGCTAAAGACGATAGTACGATGCTCTCCGAAGCTACGAGCCGCTGCCGGGCGTCTTTCGGCAGAAGCAGCACTCCGGAGAGCACTGTGAGCGGCACCATCGTCTTCGCGCGAAGAAGCCGCTTCTTCGCCTCGGGGTGCCGGCGAGAGCGGCAGCTTCGGAAAGGTGAAGAAGGAAGCTGTACAACACTGGGATTGTGTGCGCAGCTTGCCAACTGATAGGAAACAGTACTTTTGCACTCTCCTGACTTTGCCAATCACATGAACATTCGATTGGAAGCTGTTTTGGACAACTTTTCTTTTCTTCATGCCAAACACTTGGCAGACCTCCGTGCAACGTCTAGAACACGATGGCAGATGTTTTCTGTGCTGGCACAGTTTTTCCCTGCCAGACATAGTGGAAAAGCTTTTTGCTAAGATGTAGACGAGAAGACGCGCTAAAGACGATAGTACGATGCTCTCCGGAGGTAAGAGCCGCTGCCGGGCGTCTTTCGGCAGAAGCCGCGCTAAGGAGAGCACTGTGAGCGGCACCATCGTCCTTGCGGGAAGAAGCCGCTTCTTCGCCTCCGGGAGCCGGCGAGAGCGGCAGCTTCGGAAAGGTGAAGAAGGAAGCTGTACAACACTGGGATTGTGTGCGCAGCTTGCCAACTGATAGGAAACAGTACTTTTGCACTCTCCTGACTTTGCCAATCACATGAACATTCAATTGGAAGCTGTTTTGGACAACTTTTCTTTTCTTCATGCCAAACACTTGGCAGACCTCCGTGCAACGTCTAGAACACGATGGCAGATGTTTTCTGTGCTGGCACAGTTTTTCCCTGCCAGACATAGTGGAAAAGCTTTTTGCTAAGATGTAGACGAGAAGACGCGCTAAAGACGATAGTACGATGCTCTCCGGAGCTAAGAGCCGCTGCCGGGCGTCTTTCGGCAGAAGCAGCACTTCGGAGAGCACTGTGAGCGGCACCATCGTCTTTGCGCGAAGAAGCCGCTTCTTCGCTTCCGGGAGCGGGCGAGAGCGGCAGCTTCGGAAAGGTGAAGAAGGAAGCTGTACAACACTGGGATTGTGTGCGCAGCTTGCCAACTGATAGAAAACAGTACTTTTGCACTCTCCTGACTTTGCCAATCACATGAACATTCGATTGGAAGCTGTTTTGGACAACTTTTCTTTTCTCCCTTCCAAACACTTGGCAGACCTCCGTGCAACGTCTAGAACACGATGGCAGATGTTTTCTGTGCTGGCACAGGTTTTCCCTGCCAGACATAGTGGAAAAGCTTTTTGCTAAGATGTAGACGAGAAGACACGCTAAAGACGATAGTACGATGCTCTCCGAAGCTACGAGCCGCTGCCGGGCGTCTTTCGGCAGAAGCAGCACTCCGGAGAGCACTGTGAGCGGCACCATCGTCTTTGCGGGAAGAAGCCGCTTCTTCGGCTCCGGGAGCCGGCGAGAGCGGCAGCTTCGGAAAGGTGAAGAAGGAAGCTGTACAACACTGGGATTGTGTGCGCAGCTTGCCAACTGATAGGAAACAGTACTTTTGCACTCTCCTGACTTTGCCAATCACATGAACATTCGATTGGAAGCTGTTTTGGACAACTTTTCTTTTCTTCATGCCAAACACTTGGCAGACCTCCGTGCAACGTCTAGAACACGATGGCAGATGTTTTCTGTGCTGGCACAGTTTTTCCCTGCCAGACATAGTGGAAAAGCTTTTTGCTAAGATGTAGACGAGAAGACGCGCTAAAGACGATAGTACGATGCTCTCCGGAGGTAAGAGCCGCTGCCGGGCGTCTTTCGGCAGAAGCCGCGCTAAGGAGACCACTGTGAGCGGCACCATCGTCCTTGCGGGAAGAAGCCGCTTCTTCGCCTCCGGGAGCCGGCGAGAGCGGCAGCTTCGGAAAGGTGAAGAAGGAAGCTGTACAACACTGGGATTGTGTGCGCAGCTTGCCAACTGATAGGAAACAGTACTTTTGCACTCTCCTGACTTTGCCAATCACATGAACATTCGATTGGAAGCTGTTTTGGACAACTTTTCTTTTCTCCCTGCCAAACACTTGGCAGACCTCCGTGCAACGTCTAGAACACGATGGCAGATGTTTTCTGTGCTGGCACAGTTTTTCCCTGCCAGACATAGTGGAAAAGCTTTTTGCTAAGATGTAGACGAGAAGACGCGCTAAAGACGATAGTACGATGCTCTCCGGAGCTAAGAGCCGCTGCCGGGCGTCTTTCGGCAGAAGCCGCGCTAAGGAGAGCACTGTGAGCGGCACCATCGTCTTTGCGCGAAGAAGCCGCTTCTTCGGCTCCGGGAGCCGGCGAGAGCGGCAGCTTCGGAAAGGTGAAGAAGGAAGCTGTACAACACTGGGATTGTGTGCGCAGCTTGCCAACTGATAGAAAACAGTACTTTTGCACTCTCCTGACTTTGCCAATCACATGAACATTCGATTGGAAGCTGTTTTGGACAACTTTTCTTTTCTTCATGCCAAACACTTGGCAGACCTCCGTGCAACGTCTAGAACACGATGGCAGATGTTTTCTGTGCTGGCACAGGTTTTCCCTGCCAGACATAGTGGAAAAGCTTTTTGCTAAGATGTAGACGAGAAGACGCGCTAAAGACGATAGTACGATGCTCTCCGGAGCTAAGAGCCGCTGCCGGGCGTCTTTCGGCAGAAGCAGCACTTCGGAGAGCACTGTGAGCGGCACCATCGTCTTTGCGCGAAGAAGCCGCTTCTTCGCCTCCGGGAGCGGGCGAGAGCGGCAGCTTCGGAAAGGTGAAGAAGGAAGCTGTACAACACTGGGATTGTGTGCGCAGCTTGCCAACTCATAGAAAACAGTACTTTTGCACTCTTCTGACTTTGCCCATCACATGAACATTCGATTGGAAGCTGTTTTGGACAACTTTTCTTTTCTTCATGCCAAACACTTGGCAGACCTCGTGCAACGTCTAGAACACGATGGCAGATATTTTCTGTGCTGGAACAGGTTTTCCCTGCCAGACATAGTGGAAAAGCTTTTTGCTAAGATCTAGACGAGAAGACGCGCTAAAGACGATAGTACGATGCTCTCCGGAGGTAAGAGCCGCTGCCGGGCGTCTTTCGGCAGAAGCCGCGCTAAGGAGAGCACTCTGAGCGGCACCATCGTCTTTGTGGAAGAAGCCGCTTCTTCGTCTCCGGGAGCCGGCGAGAGCGGCAGCTTCGGAAAGGTGAAGAAGGAAGCTGTACAACACTGGGATTGTGTGCGCAGCTTGCCAACTGATAGGAAACAGTACTTTTGCACTCTCCTGACTTTGCCAATCACATGCACATTCGATTGGAAGCTGTTTTGGACAACTTTTCTTTTCTTCATGCCAAACACTTGGCAGACCTCCGTGCAACGTCTAGAACACGATGGCAGATGTTTTCTGTGCTGGCACAGGTTTTCCCTGCCAGACATAGTGGAAAAGCTTTTTGCTAAGATGTAGACGAGAAGACGCGCTAAAGACGATAGTACGATGCTCTCCGGAGGTAAGAGCCGCTGCCGGGCGTCTTTCGGCAGAAGCCGCGCTAAGGAGAGCACTGTGAGCGGCACCATCATCCTTGCGGGAAGAAGCCGCTTCTTCGCCTCCGGGAGCCGGCGAGAGCGGCAGCTTCGGAAAGGTGAAGAAGGAAGCTGTACAACACTGGGATTGTGTGCGCAGCTTGCCAACTGATAGGAAACAGTACTTTTGCACTCTCCTGACTTTGCCAATCACATGAACATTCGATTGGAAGCTGTTTTGGACAACTTTTCTTTTCTCCCTGCCAAACACTTGGCAGACCTCCGTGCAACGTCTAGAACACGATGGCAGATGTTTTCTGTGCTGGCACAGTTTTTCCCTGCCAGACATAGTGGAAAAGCTTTTTGCTAAGATGTAGACGAGAAGACGCGCTAAAGACGATAGTACGATGCTCTCCGGAGCTAAGAGCCGCTGCCGGGCGTCTTTCGGCAGAAGCCGCGCTAAGGAGAGCACTGTGAGCGGCACCATCGTCTTTGCGCGAAGAAGCCGCTTCTTCGGCTCCGGGAGCCGGCGAGAGCGGCAGCTTCGGAAAGGTGAAGAAGGAAGCTGTACAACACTGGGATTGTGTGCGCAGCTTGCCAACTGATAGAAAACAGTACTTTTGCACTCTCCTGACTTTGCCAATCACATGAACATTCGATTGGAAGCTGTTTTGGACAACTTTTCTTTTCTTCATGCCAAACACTTGGCAGACCTCCGTGCAACGTCTAGAACACGATGGCAGATGTTTTCTGTGCTGGCACAGGTTTTCCCTGCCAGACATAGTGGAAAAGCTTTTTGCTAAGATGTAGACGAGAAGACGCGCTAAAGACGATAGTACGATGCTCTCCGGAGCTAAGAGCCGCTGCCGGGCGTCTTTCGGCAGAAGCAGCACTTCGGAGAGCACTGTGAGCGGCACCATCGTCTTTGCGCGAAGAAGCCGCTTCTTCGCCTCCGGGAGCGGGCGAGAGCGGCAGCTTCGGAAAGGTGAAGAAGGAAGCTGTACAACACTGGGATTGTGTGCGCAGCTTGCCAACTGATAGAAAACAGTACTTTTGCACTCTTCTGACTTTGCCAATCACATGAACATTCGATTGGAAGCTGTTTTGGACAACTTTTCTTTTCTTCATGCCAAACACTTGGCAGACCTCGTGCAACGTCTAGAACACAATGGCAGATATTTTCTGTGCTGGAACAGGTTTTCCCTGCCAGACATAGTGGAAAAGCTTTTTGCTAAGATGTAGACGAGAAGACGCGCTAAAGACGATAGTACGATGCTCTCCGGAGGTAAGAGCCGCTGCCGGGCGTCTTTCGGCAGAAGCCGCGCTAAGGAGAGCACTCTGAGCGGCACCATCGTCTTTGTGGAAGAAGCCGCTTCTTCGTCTCCGGGAGCCGGCGAGAGCGGCAGCTTCGGAAAGGTGAAGAAGGAAGCTGTACAACACTGGGATTGTGTGCGCAGCTTGCCAACTGATAGGAAACAGTACTTTTGCACTCTCCTGACTTTGCCAATCACATGAACATTCGATTGGAAGCTGTTTTGGACAACTTTTCTTTTCTTCATGCCAAACACTTGGCAGACCTCCGTGCAACGTCTAGAACACGATGGCAGATGTTTTCTGTGCTGGCACAGGTTTTCCCTGCCAGACATAGTGGAAAAGCTTTTTGCTAAGATGTAGACGAGAAGACGCGCTAAAGACGATAGGACGATGCTCTCCGGAGCTACGAGCCGCTGCCGGGCGTCTTTCGGCAGAAGCAGCACTCCGGAGAGCACTGTGAGCGGCACCATCGTCTTTGCGGGAAGAAGCCGCTTCTTCGGCTCCGGGAGCCGGCGAGAGCGGCAGCTTCGGAAAGGTGAAGAAGGAAGCTGTACAACACTGGGATTGTGTGCGCAGCTTGCCAACTGATAGCAAACAGTACTTTTGCACTCTCCTGACTTTGCCAATCACATGAACATTCGATTGGAAGCTGTTTTGGACAACTTTTCTTTTCTTCATGCCAAACACTTGGCAGACCTCCGTGCAACGTCTAGAACACGATGGCAGATGTTTTCTGTGCTGGCACAGTTTTTCCCTGCCAGACATAGTGGAAAAGCTTTTTGCTAAGATGTAGACGAGAAGACGCGCTAAAGACGATAGTACGATGCTCTCCGGAGCTAAGAGCCGCTGCCGGGCGTCTTTCGGCAGAAGCAGCACTTCGGAGAGCACTGTGAGCGGCACCATCGTCTTTGCGCGAAGAAGCCGCTTCTTCGCCTCCGGGAGCGGGCGAGAGCGGCAGCTTCGGAAAGGTGAAGAAGGAAGCTGTACAACACTGGGATTGTGTGCGCAGCTTGCCAACTGATAGAAAACAGTACTTTTGCACTCTCCTGACTTTGCCAATCACATGAACATTCGATTGGAAGCTGTTTTGGACAACTTTTCTTTTCTTCATGCCAAACACTTGGCAGACCTCCGTGCAACGTCTAGAACACGATGGCAGATGTTTTCTGTGCTGGCACAGTTTTTCCCTGCCAGACATAGTGGAAAAGCTTTTTGCTAAGATGTAGACGAGAAGACGCGCTAAAGACGATAGTACGATGCTCTCCGGAGCTAAGAGCCGCTGCCGGGCGTCTTTCGGCAGAAGCAGCGCTAAGGAGAGCACTGTGAGCGGCACCATCGTCTTTGCGCAAAGAAGCCGCTTCTTCGGCTCCGGGAGCCGGCGAGAGCGGCAGCTTCGGAAAGGTGAAGAAGGAAGCTGTACAACACTGGGATTGTGTGCGCAGCTTGCCAACTGATAGAAAACAGTACTTTTGCACTCTCCTGACTTTGCCAATCACATGAACATTCGATTGGAAGCTGTTTTGGACAACTTTTCTTTTCTTCATGCCAAACACTTGGCAGACCTCCGTGCAACGTCTAGAACACGATGGCAGATGTTTTCTGTGCTGGCACAGGTTTTCCCTGCCAGACATAGTGGAAAAGCTTTTTGCTAAGATGTAGACGAGAAGACGCGCTAAAGACGATAGTACGATGCTCTCCGGAGCTAAGAGCCGCTGCCGGGCGTCTTTCGGCAGAAGCAGCACTTCGGAGAGCACTGTGAGCGGCACCATCGTCTTTGCGCGAAGAAGCCGCTTCTTCGCCTCCGGGAGCCGGCGAGAGCGGCAGCTTCGGAAAGGTGAAGAAGGAAGCTGTACAACACTGGGATTGTGTGCGCAGCTTGCCAACTGATAGAAAACAGTACTTTTGCACTCTCCTGACTTTGCCAATCACATGAACATTCGATTGGAAGCTGTTTTGGACAACTTTTCTTTTCTTCATGCCAAACACTTGGCAGACCTCCGTGCAACGTCTAGAACACGATGGCAGATGTTTTCTGTGCTGGCACAGGTTTTCCCTGCCAGACATAGTGGAAAAGCTTTTTGCTAAGATGTAGACGAGAAGACGCGCTAAAAACGATAGTACGATGCTCTCCGGAGCTAAGAGCCGCTGCCGGGCGTCTTTCGGCAGAAGCAGCACTTCGGAGAGCACTGTGAGCGGCACCATCGTCTTTGCGCGAAGAAGCCGCTTCTTCGCCTCCGGGAGCGGGCGAGTGCGGCAGCTTCGGAAAGGTGAAGAAGGAAGCTATACAACACTGGGATTGTGTGCGCAGCTTGCCAACTGATAGGAAACAGTACTTTTGCACTCTCCTGACTTTGCCAATCACATGAACATTCGATTGGAAGCTGTTTTGGACAACTTTTCTTTTCTTCATGCCAAACACTTGGCAGACCTCCGTGCAACGTCTAGAACACGATGGCAGATGTTTTCTGTGCTGGCACAGTTTTTCCCTGCCAGACATAGTGGAAAAGCTTTTTGCTAAGATGTAGACGAGAAGACGCGCTAAAGACGATAGTACGATGCTCTCCGGAGCTAAGAGCCGCTGCCGGGCGTCTTTCGGCAGAAGCAGCACTTCGGAGAGCACTGTGAGCGGCACCATCGTCTTTGCGCGAAAAGCCGCTTCTTCGCCTCCGGGAGCGGGCGAGAGCGGCAGCTTCGGAAAGGTGAAGAAGGAAGCTGTACAACACTGGGATTGTGTGCGCAGCTTGCCAACTGATAGAAAACAGTACTTTTGCACTCTCCTGACTTTGCCAATCACATGAACATTCGATTGGAAGCTGTTTTGGACAACTTTTCTTTTCTCCCTTCCAAACACTTGGCAGACCTCCGTGCAACGTCTAGAACACGATGGCAGATGTTTTCTGTGCTGGCACAGTTTTTCCCTGCCAGACATAGTGGAAAAGCTTTTTGCTAAGATGTAGACGAGAAGACGCGCTAAAGACGATAGTACGATGCTCTCCGGAGCTAAGAGCCACTGCCGGGCGTCTTTCGGCAGAAGCCGCGCTAAGGAGAGCACTGTGAGCGGCACCATCGTCCTTGCGGGAAGAAGCCGCTTCTTCGCCTCCGGGAGCCGGCGAGAGCGGCAGCTTCGGAAAGGTGAAGAAGGAAGCTGTACAACACTGGGATTGTGTGCGCAGCTTGCCAACTGATAGGAAACAGTACTTTTGCACTCTCCTGACTTTGCCAATCACATGAACATTCGATTGGAAACTGTTTTGGACAACTTTTCTTATCTTCATGCCAAACACTTGGCAGACCTCCGTGCAACGTCTAGAACACGATGGCAGATGTTTTCTGTGCTGGCACAGGTTTTCCCTGCCAGACATAGTGGAAAAGCTTTTTGCTAAGATGTAGACGAGAAGACGCGCTAAAGACGATAGTACGATGCTCTCCGAAGCTACGAGCCGCTGCCGGGCGTCTTTTGGCAGAAGCAGCACTCCGGAGAGCACTGTGAGCGGCACCATCGTCTTTGCGGGAAGAAGCCGCTTCTTCGGCTCCGGGAGCCGGCGAGAGCGGCAGCTTCGGAAAGGTGAAGAAGGAAGCTGTACAACACTGGGATTGTGTGCGCAGCTTGCCAACTGATAGGAAACAGTACTTTTGCACTCTCCTGACTTTGCCAATCACATGAACATTCGATTGGAAGCTGTTTTGGACAACTTTTCTTTTCTTCATGCCAAACACTTGGCAGACCTCCGTGCAACGTCTAGAACACGATGGCAGATGTTTTCTGTGCTGGCACAGTTTTCCCCTGCCAGACATAGTGGAAAAGCTTTTTGCTAAGATGTAGACGAGAAGACGCGCTAAAGACGATAGTACGATGCTCTCCGGAGCTAAGAGCCGCTGCCGGGCGTCTTTCGGCAGAAGCCGCGCTAAGGAGAGCACTGTGAGCGGCACCATCGTCCTTGCGGGAAGAAGCCGCTTCTTCGCCTCCGGGAGCCGGCGAGAGCGGCAGCTTCGGAAAGGTGAAGAAGGAAGCTGTACAACACTGGGATTGTGTGCGCAGCTTGCCAACTGATAGGAAACAGTACTTTTGCACTCTCCTGACTTTGCCAATCACATGAACATTCGATTGGAAGCTGTTTTGGACAACTTTTCTTTTCTCCCTGCCAAACACTTGGCAGACCTCCGTGCAACGTCTAGAACACGATGGCAGATGTTTTCTGTGCTGGTACAGGTTTTCCCTGCCAGACATAGTGGAAAAGCTTTTTGCTAAGATGTAGACGAGAAGACGCGCTAAAGACGATAGTACGATGCTCTCCGGAGCTAAGAGCCTCTGCCGGGCGTCTTTCGGCAGAAGCAGCGCTAAGGAGAGCACTGTGAGCGGCACCATCGTCTTTGCGCGAAGAAGCCGCTTCTTCGCCTCCGGGAGCGGGCGAGAGCGGCAGCTTCGGAAAGGTGAAGAAGGAAGCTGTACAACACTGGGATTGTGTGCGCAGCTTGCCAACTGATAGAAAACAGTACTTTTGCACTCTCCTGACTTTGCCAATCACATGAACATTCGATTGGAAGCTGTTTTGGACAACTTTTCTTTTCTTCATGCCAAACACTTGGCAGACCTCCGTGCAACGTCTAGAACACGATGGCAGATGTTTTCTGTGCTGGCACAGTTTTTCCCTGCCAGACATAGTGGAAAAGCTTTTTGCTAAGATGTAGACGAGAAGACGCGCTAAAGACGATAGTACGATGCTCTCCGGAGGTAAGAGCCGCTGCCGGGCGTCTTTCGGCAGAAGCCGCGCTAAGGAGAGCACTGTGAGCGGCACCATCGTCCTTGCGGGAAGAAGCCGCTTCTTCGGCTCCGGGAGCCGGCGAGAGCGGCAGCTTCGGAAAGGTGAAGAAGGAAGCTGTACAACACTGGGATTGTGTGCGCAGCTTGCCAACTGATAGAAAACAGTACTTTTGCACTCTCCTGACTTTGCCAATCACATGAACATTCGATTGGAAGCTGTTTTGGACAACTTTTCTTTTCTTCATGCCAAACACTTGGCAGACCTCCGTGCAACGTCTAGAACACGATGGCAGATGTTTTCTGTGCTGGCACAGGTTTTCCCTGCCAGACATAGTGGAAAAGCTTTTTGCTAAGATGTAGACGAGAAGACGCGCTAAAGACGATAGTACGATGCTCTCCGGAGCTAAGAGCCGCTGTCGGGCGTCTTTCGGCAGAAGCAGCACTTCGGAGAGCACTGTGAGCGGCACCATCGTCTTTGCGCGAAGAAGCCGCTTCTTCGCCTCCGGGAGCGGGCGAGAGCGGCAGCTTCGGAAAGGTGAAGAAGGAAGCTGTACAACACTGGGATTGTGTGCGCAGCTTGCCAACTGATAGGAAACAGTACTTTTGCACTCTCCTGACTTTGCCAATCACATGAACATTCGATTGGAAGCTGTTTTGGACAACTTTTCTTGTCTTCATGCCAAACACTTGGCAGACCTCCGTGCAACGTCTAGAACACGATGGCAGATGTTTTCTGTGCTGGCACAGGTTTTCCCTGCCAGACATAGTGGAAAAGCTTTTTGCTAAGATGTAGACGAGAAGACGCGCTAAAGACGATAGTACGATGCTCTCCGGAGCTAAGAGCCGCTGCCGGGCGTCTTTCGGCAGAAGCAGCACTCCGGAGAGCACTGTGAGCGGCACCATCGTCTTCGCGCGAAGAAGCCGCTTCTTCGCCTCGGGGAGCCGGCGAGAGCGGCAGCTTCGGAAAGGTGAAGAAGGAAGCTGTACAACACTGGGATTGTGTGCGCAGCTTGCCAACTGATAGGAAACAGTACTTTTGCACTCTCCTGACTTTGCCAATCACATGAACATTCGATTGGAAGCTGTTTTGGACAACTTTTCTTTTCTTCATGCCAAACACTTGGCAGACCTCCGTGCAACGTCTAGAACACGATGGCAGATGTTTTCTGTGCTGGCACAGTTTTTCCCTGCCAGACATAGTGGAAAAGCTTTTTGCTAAGATGTAGACGAGAAGACGCGCTAAAGACGATAGTACGATGCTCTCCGGAGCTAAGAGCCGCTGCCGGGCGTCTTTCGGCAGAAGCAGCACTCCGGAGAGCACTGTGAGCGGCACCATCGTCTTCGCGCGAAGAAGCCGCTTCTTCGCCTCCGGGAGCCGGCGAGAGCGGCAGCTTCGGAAAGGTGAAGAAGGAAGCTGTACAACACTGGGATTGTGTGCGCAGCTTGCCAACTGATAGGAAACAGTACTTTTGCACTCTCCTGACTTTGCCAATCACATGAACATTCGATTGGAAGCTGTTTTGGACAACTTTTCTTTTCTTCATGCCAAACACTTGGCAGACCTCCGTGCAACGTCTAGAACACGATGGCAGATGTTTTCTGTGCTGGCACAGGTTTTCCCTGCCAGACATAGTGGAAAAGCTTTTTGCTAAGATGTAGACGAGAAGACGCGCTAAAGACGATAGTACGATGCTCTCCGGAGCTAAGAGCCGCTGCCGGGCGTCTTTCGGCAGAAGCAGCGCTAAGGAGAGCACTGTGAGCGGCACCATCGTCTTTGCGCGAAGAAGCCGCTTCTTCGCCTCCGGGAGCCGGCGAGAGCGGCAGCTTCGGAAAGGTGAAGAAGAAAGCTGTACAACACTGGGATTGTGTGCGCAGCTTGCCAACTGATAGGAAACAGTACTTTTGCACTCTCCTGACTTTGCCAATCACATGAACATTCGATTGGAAGCTGTTTTGGACAACTTTTCTTTTCTTCATGCCAAACACTTGGCAGACCTCCGTGCAACGTCTAGAACACGATGGCAGATGTTTTCTGTGCTGGCACAGTTTTTCCCTGCCAGACATAGTGGAAAAGCTTTTTGCTAAGATGTAGACGAGAAGACACGCTAAAGACGATAGTACGATGCTCTCCGGAGCTAAGAGCCGCTGCCGGGCGTCTTTCGGCAGAAGCAGCACTCCGGAGAGCACTGTGAGCGGCACCATCGTCCTTGCGGGAAGAAGCCGCTTCTTCGCCTCCGGGAGCCGGCGAGAGCGGCAGCTTCGGAAAGGTGAAGAAGGAAGCTGTACAACACTGGGATTGTGTGCGCAGCTTGCCAACTGATAGAAAACAGTACTTTTGCACTCTCCTGACTTTGCCAATCACATGAACATTCGATTGGAAGCTGTTTTGGACAACTTTTCTTTTCTTCATGCCAAACACTTGGCAGACCTCCGTGCAACGTCTAGAACACGATGGCAGATGTTTTCTGTGCTGGCACAGGTTTTCCCTGCCAGACATAGTGGAAAAGCTTTTTGCTAAGATGTAGACGAGAAGACGCGCTAAAGACGATAGTACGATGCTCTCCGGAGCTTAGAGCCGCTGCCGGGCGTCTTTCGGCAGAAGCAGCACTCCGGAGAGCACTGTGAGCGGCACCATCGTCTTCGCGCGAAGAAGCCGCTTCTTCGCCTCCGGGAGCCGGCGAGAGCGGCAGCTTCGGAAAGGTGAAGAAGGAAGCTGTACAACACTGGGATTGTGTGCGCAGCCTGCCAACTGATAGGAAACAGTACTTTTGCACTCTCCTGACTTTGCCAATCACATGAACATTCGATTGGAAGCTGTTTTGGACAACTTTTCTTTTCTCCCTTCCAAGCACTTGGCAGAGCTCCGTGCAACGTCTAGAACATGATGGCAGATGTTTTCTGTGCTGGCACAGTTTTTCCCTGCCAGACATAGTGGAAAAGCTTTTTGCTAAGATGTAGACGAGAAGACGCGCTAAAGACGATAGTACGATGCTCTCCGGAGCTAAGAGCCGCTGCCGGGCGTCTTTCGGCAGAAGCAGCACTCCGGAGAGCACTGTGAGCGGCACCATCGTCCTTGCGGGAAGAAGCCGCTTCTTCGCCTCCGGGAGCCGGCGAGAGCGGCAGCTTCGGAAAGGTGAAGAAGGAAGCTGTACAACACTGGGATTGTGTGCGCAGCTTGCCAACTGATAGGAAACAGTACTTTTGCACTCTCCTGACTTTGCCAATCACATAAACATTCGATTGGAAGCTGTTTTGGACAACTTTTCTTTTCTTCATGCCAAACACTTGGCAGACCTCCGTGCAACGTCTAGAACACGATGGCAGATGTTTTCTGTGCTGGCACAGGTTTTCCCTGCCAGACATAGTGGAAAAGCTTTTTGCTAAGATGTAGACGAGAAGACGCGCTAAAGACGATAGTACGATGCTCTCCGGAGCTAAGAGCCGCTGCCGGGCGTCTTTCGGCAGAAGCAGCACTCCGGAGAGCACTGTGAGCGGCACCATCGTCTTCGCGCGAAGAAGCCGCTTCTTCGCCTCGGGGAGCCGGCGAGAGCGGCAGCTTCGGAAAGGTGAAGAAGGAAGCTGTACAACACTGGGATTGTGTGCGCAGCTTGCCAACTGATAGGAAACAGTACTTTTGCACTCTCCTGACTTTGCCAATCACATGAACATTCGATTGGAAGCTGTTTTGGACAACTTTTCTTTTCTTCATGCCAAACACTTGGCAGACCTCCGTGCAACGTCTAGAACACGATGGCAGATGTTTTCTGTGCTGGCACAGTTTTTCCCTGCCAGACATAGTGGAAAAGCTTTTTGCTAAGATGTAGACGAGAAGACGCGCTAAAGACGATAGTACGATGCTCTCCGGAGCTAAGAGCCGCTGCCGGGCGTCTTTCGGCAGAAGCAGCACTCCGGAGAGCACTGTGAGCGGCACCATCGTCTTCGCGCGAAGAAGCCGCTTCTTCGCCTCCGGGAGCCGGCGAGAGCGGCAGCTTCGGAAAGGTGAAGAAGGAAGCTGTACAACACTGGGATTGTGTGCGCAGCTTGCCAACTGATAGAAAACAGTACTTTTGCACTCTCCTGACTTTGCCAATCACATGAACATTCGATTGGAAGCTGTTTTGGACAACTTTTCTTTTCTTCATGCCAAACACTTGGCAGACCTCCGTGCAACGTCTAGAACACGATGGCAGATGTTTTCTGTGCTGGCACAGGTTTTCCCTGCCAGACATAGTGGAAAAGCTTTTTGCTAAGATGTAGACGAGAAGACGCGCTAAAGACGATAGTACGATGCTCTCCGGAGCTAAGAGCCGCTGCCGGGCGTCTTTCGGCAGAAGCAGCACTCCGGAGAGCACTGTGAGCGGCACCATCGTCTTTGCGCGAAGAAGCCGCTTCTTCGCCTCCGGGAGCCGGCGAGAGCGGCAGCTTCGGAAAGGTGAAGAAGGAAGCTGTACAACACTGGGATTGTGTGCGCAGCCTGCCAACTGATAGGAAACAGTACTTTTGCACTCTCCTGACTTTGCCAATCACATGAACATTCGATTGGAAGCTGTTTTGGACAACTTTTCTTTTCTCCCTTCCAAGCACTTGGCAGACCTCCGTGCAACGTCTAGAACACGATGGCAGATGTTTTCTGTGCTGGCACAGGTTTTCCCTGCCAGACATAGTGGAAAAGCTTTTTGCTAAGATGTAGACGAGAAGACGCGCTAAAGACGATAGTACGATGCTCTCCGGAGCTAAGAGCCGCTGCCGGGCGTCTTTCGGCAGAAGCAGCGCTAAGGAGAGCACTGTGAGCGGCACCATCGTCTTTGCGCGAAGAAGCCGCTTCTTCGCCTCCGGGAGCCGGCGAGAGCGGCAGCTTCGGAAAGGTGAAGAAGAAAGCTGTACAACACTGGGATTGTGTGCGCAGCTTGCCAACTGATAGGAAACAGTACTTTTGCACTCTCCTGACTTTGCCAATCACATGAACATTCGATTGGAAGCTGTTTTGGACAACTTTTCTTTTCTTCATGCCAAACACTTGGCAGACCTCCGTGAAACGTCTAGAACACGATGGCAGATGTTTTCTGTGCTGGCACAGTTTTTCCCTGCCAGACATAGTGGAAAAGCTTTTTGCTAAGATGTAGACGAGAAGACACGCTAAAGACGATAGTACGATGCTCTCCGGAGCTAAGAGCCGCTGCCGGGCGTCTTTCGGCAGAAGCAGCACTCCGGAGAGCACTGTGAGCGGCACCATCGTCCTTGCGGGAAGAAGCCGCTTCTTCGCCTCCGGGAGCCGGCGAGAGCGGCAGCTTCGGAAAGGTGAAGAAGGAAGCTGTACAACACTGGGATTGTGTGCGCAGCTTGCCAACTGATAGAAAACAGTACTTTTGCACTCTCCTGACTTTGCCAATCACATGAACATTCGATTGGAAGCTGTTTTGGACAACTTTTCTTTTCTTCATGCCAAACACTTGGCAGACCTCCGTGCAACGTCTAGAACACGATGGCAGATGTTTTCTGTGCTGGCACAGGTTTTCCCTGCCAGACATAGTGGAAAAGCTTTTTGCTAAGATGTAGACGAGAAGACGCGCTAAAGACGATAGTACGATGCTCTCCGGAGCTTAGAGCCGCTGCCGGGCGTCTTTCGGCAGAAGCAGCACTCCGGAGAGCACTGTGAGCGGCACCATCGTCTTTGCGCGAAGAAGCCGCTTCTTCGCCTCCGGGAGCGGGCGAGAGCGGCAGCTTCGGAAAGGTGAAGAAGGAAGCTGTACAACACTGGGATTGTGTGCGCAGCTTGCCAACTGATAGGAAACAGTACTTTTGCACTCTCCTGACTTTGCCAATCACATGAACATTCGATTGGAAGCTGTTTTGGACAACTTTTCTTTTCTCCCTTCCAAGCACTTGGCAGAGCTCCGTGCAACGTCTAGAACATGATGGCAGATGTTTTCTGTGCTGGCACAGTTTTTCCCTGCCAGACATAGTGGAAAAGCTTTTTGCTAAGATGTAGACGAGAAGACGCGCTAAAGACGATAGTACGATGCTCTCCGGAGCTAAGAGCCGCTGCCGGGCGTCTTTCGGCAGAAGCAGCACTCCGGAGAGCACTGTGAGCGGCACCATCGTCTTCGCGCGAAGAAGCCGCTTCTTCGCCTCCGGGAGCCGGCGAGAGCGGCAGCTTCGGAAAGGTGAAGAAGGAAGCTGTACAACACTGGGATTGTGTGCGCAGCTTGCCAACTGATAGGAAACAGTACTTTTGCACTCTCCTGACTTTGCCAATCACATGAACATTCGATTGGAAGCTGTTTTGGACAACTTTTCTTTTCTTCATGCCAAACACTTGGCAGACCTCCGTGCAACGTCTAGAACACGATGGCAGATGTTTTCTGTGCTGGCACAGTTTTTCCCTGCCAGACATAGTGGAAAAGCTTTTTGCTAAGATGTAGACGAGAAGACGCGCTAAAGACGATAGTACGATGCTCTCCGGAGCTAAGAGCCGCTGCCGGGCGTCTTTCGGCAGAAGCAGCACTCCGGAGAGCACTGTGAGCGGCACCATCGTCTTCGCGCGAAGAAGACGCTTCTTCGCCTCCGGGAGCCGGCGAGAGCGGCAGCTTCGGAAAGGTGAAGAAGGAAGCTGTACAACACTGGGATTGTGTGCGCAGCTTGCCAACTGATAGGAAACAGTACTTTTGCACTCTCCTGACTTTGCCAATCACATGAACATTCGATTGGAAGCTGTTTTGGACAACTTTTCTTTTCTTCATGCCAAACACTTGGCAGACCTCCGTGCAACGTCTAGAACACGATGGCAGATGTTTTCTGTGCTGGCACAGGTTTTCCCTGCCAGACATAGTGGAAAAGCTTTTTGCTAAGATGTAGACGAGAAGACGCGCTAAAGACGATAGTACGATGCTCTCCGGAGCTAAGAGCCGCTGCCGGGCGTCTTTCGGCAGAAGCAGCACTTCGGAGAGCACTGTGAGCGGCACCATCGTCTTTGCGCGAAGAAGCCGCTTCTTCGCCTCCGGGAGCCGGCGAGAGCGGCAGCTTCGGAAAGGTGAAGAAGAAAGCTGTACAACACTGGGATTGTGTGCGCAGCTTGCCAACTGATAGGAAACAGTACTTTTGCACTCTCCTGACTTTGCCAATCACATGAACATTCGATTGGAAGCTGTTTTGGACAACTTTTCTTTTCTTCATGCCAAACACTTGGCAGACCTCCGTGCAACGTCTAGAACACGATGGCAGATGTTTTCTGTGCTGGCACAGTTTTTCCCTGCCAGACATAGTGGAAAAGCTTTTTGCTAAGATGTAGACGAGAAGACGCGCTAAAGACGATAGTACGATGCTCTCCGGAGCTAAGAGCCGCTGCCGGGCGTCTTTCGGCAGAAGCAGCACTCCGGAGAGCACTGTGAGCGGCACCATCGTCTTTGCGCGAAGAAGCCGCTTCTTCGCCTCCGGGAGCCGGCGAGAGCGGCAGCTTCGGAAAGGTGAAGAAGGAAGCTGTACAACACTGGGATTGTGTGCGCAGCTTGCCAACTGATAGAAAACAGTACTTTTGCACTCTCCTGACTTTGCCAATCACATGAACATTCGATTGGAAGCTGTTTTGGACAACTTTTCTTTTCTTCATGCCAAACACTTGGCAGACCTCCGTGCAACGTCTAGAACACGATGGCAGATGTTTTCTGTGCTGGCACAGGTTTTCCCTGCCAGACATAGTGGAAAAGCTTTTTGCTAAGATGTAGACGAGAAGACGCGCTAAAGACGATAGTACGATGCTCTCCGGAGCTAAGAGCCGCTGCCGGGCGTCTTTCGGCAGAAGCAGCACTCCGGAGAGCACTGTGAGCGGCACCATCGTCTTTGCGCGAAGAAGCCGCTTCTTCGCCTCGGGGAGCCGGCGAGAGCGGCAGCTTCGGAAAGGTGAAGAAGGAAGCTGTACAACACTGGGATTGTGTGCGCAGCCTGCCAACTGATAGGAAACAGTACTTTTGCACTCTCCTGACTTTGCCAATCACATGAACATTCGATTGGAAGCTGTTTTGGACAACTTTTCTTTTCTTCATGCCAAACACTTGGCAGACCTCCGTGCAACGTCTAGAACACGATGGCAGATGTTTTCTGTGCTGGCACAGTTTTTCCCTGCCAGACATAGTGGAAAAGCTTTTTGCTAAGATGTAGACGAGAAGACGCGCTAAAGACGATAGTACGATGCTCTCCGGAGCTAAGAGCCGCTGCCGGGCGTCTTTCGGCAGAAGCAGCACTTCGGAGAGCACTGTGAGCGGCACCATCGTCTTTGCGCGAAGAAGCCGCTTCTTCGCCTCCGGGAGCGGGCGAGAGCGGCAGCTTCGGAAAGGTGAAGAAGGAAGCTGTACAACACTGGGATTGTGTGCGCAGCTTGCCAACTGATAGAAAACAGTACTTTTGCACTCTCCTGACTTTGCCAATCACATGAACATTCGATTGGAAGCTGTTTTGGACAACTTTTCTTTTCTTCATGCCAAACACTTGGCAGACCTCCGTGCAACGTCTAGAACACGATGGCAGATGTTTTCTGTGCTGGCACAGGTTTTCCCTGCCAGACATAGTGGAAAAGCTTTTTGCTAAGATGTAGACGAGAAGACGCGCTAAAGACGATAGTACGATGCTCTCCGGAGCTAAGAGCCGCTGCCGGGCGTCTTTCGGCAGAAGCAGCGCTAAGGAGAGCACTGTGAGCGGCACCATCGTCTTTGCGCGAAGAAGCCGCTTCTTCGGCTCCGGGAGCCGGCGAGAGCGGCAGCTTCGGAAAGGTGAAGAAGGAAGCTGTACAACACTGGGATTGTGTGCGCAGCTTGCCAACTGATAGGAAACAGTACTTTTGCACTCTCCTGACTTTGCCAATCACATGAACATTCGATTGGAAGCTGTTTTGGACAACTTTTCTTTTCTTCATGCCAAACACTTGGCAGACCTCCGTGCAACGTCTAGAACACGATGGCAGATGTTTTCTGTGCTGGCACAGGTTTTCCCTGCCAGACATAGTGGAAAAGCTTTTTGCTAAGATGTAGACGAGAAGACGCGCTAAAGACGATAGTACGATGCTCTCCGGAGCTAAGAGCCGCTGCCGGGCGTCTTTCGGCAGAAGCAGCACTTCGGAGAGCACTGTGAGCGGCACCATCGTCTTTGCGCGAAGAAGCCGCTTCTTCGCCTCCGGGAGCGGGCGAGAGCGGCAGCTTCGGAAAGGTGAAGAAGGAAGCTGTACAACACTGGGATTGTGTGCGCAGCTTGCCAACTGATAGGAAACAGTACTTTTGCACTCTCCTGACTTTGCCAATCACATGAACATTCGATTGGAAGCTGTTTTGGACAACTTTTCTTTTCTTCATGCCAAACACTTGGCAGACCTCCGTGCAACGTCTAGAACACGATGGCAGATGTTTTCTGTGCTGGCACAGTTTTTCCCTGCCAGACATAGTGGAAAAGCTTTTTGCTAAGATGTAGACGAGAAGACGCGCTAAAGACGATAGTACGATGCTCTCCGGAGCTAAGAGCCGCTGCCGGGCGTCTTTCGGCAGAAGCAGCACTCCGGAGAGCACTGTGAGCGGCACCATCGTCTTCGCGCGAAGAAGCCGCTTCTTCGCCTCCAGGAGCCGGCGAGAGCGGCAGCTTCGGAAAGGTGAAGAAGGAAGCTGTACAACACTGGGATTGTGTGCGCAGCTTGCCAACTGATAGGAAACAGTACTTTTGCACTCTCCTGACTTTGCCAATCACATGAACATTCGATTGGAAGCTGTTTTGGACAACTTTTCTTTTCTTCATGCCAAACACTTGGCAGACCTCCGTGCAACGTCTAGAACACGATGGCTGATGTTTTCTGTGCTGGCACAGTTTTTCCCTGCCAGACATAGTGGAAAAGCTTTTTGCTAAGATGTAGACGAGAAGACGCGCTAAAGACGATAGTACGATGCTCTCCGGAGCTAAGAGCCGCTGCCGGGCGTCTTTCGGCAGAAGCAGCACTCCGGAGAGCACTGTGAGCGGCACCATCGTCTTCGCGCGAAGAAGCCGCTTCTTCGCCTCGGGGAGCCGGCGAGAGCGGCAGCTTCGGAAAGGTGAAGAAGGAAGCTGTACAACACTGGGATTGTGTGCGCAGCTTGCCAAATGATAGGAAACAGTACTTTTGCACTCTCCTGACTTTGCCAATCACATGAACATTCGATTGGAAGCTGTTTTGGACAACTTTTCTTTTCTTCATGCCAAACACTTGGCAGACCTCCGTGCAACGTCTAGAACACGATGGCAGATGTTTTCTGTGCTGGCACAGGTTTTCCCTGCCAGACATAGTGGAAAAGCTTTTTGCTAAGATGTAGACGAGAAGACGCGCTAAAGACGATAGTACGATGCTCTCCGGAGCTAAGAGCCGCTGCCGGGCGTCTTTCGGCAGAAGCAGCACTTCGGAGAGCACTGTGAGCGGCACCATCGTCTTTGCGCGAAGAAGCCGCTTCTTCGCCTCCGGGAGCGGGCGAGAGCGGCAGCTTCGGAAAGGTGAAGAAGGAAGCTGTACAACACTGGGATTGTGTGCGCAGCTTGCCAACTGATAGGAAACAGTACTTTTGCACTCTCCTGACTTTGCCAATCACATGAACATTCGATTGGAAGCTGTTTTGGACAACTTTTCTTTTCTTCATGCCAAACACTTGGCAGACCTCCGTGCAACGTCTAGAACACGATGGCAGATGTTTTCTGTGCTGGCACAGTTTTTCCCTGCCAGACATAGTGGAAAAGCTTTTTGCTAAGATGTAGACGAGAAGACGCGCTAAAGACGATAGTACGATGCTCTCCGGAGCTAAGAGCCGCTGCCGGGCGTCTTTCGGCAGAAGCAGCACTCCGGAGAGCACTGTGAGCGGCACCATCGTCTTTGCGCGAAGAAGCCGCTTCTTCGCCTCCGGGAGCCGGCGAGAGCGGCAGCTTCGGAAAGGTGAAGAAGGAAGCTGTACAACACTGGGATTGTGTGCGCAGCTTGCCAACTGATAGAAAACAGTACTTTTGCACTCTCCTGACTTTGCCAATCACATGAACATTCGATTGGAAGCTGTTTTGGACAACTTTTCTTTTCTTCATGCCAAACACTTGGCAGACCTCCGTGCAACGTCTAGAACACGATGGCAGATGTTTTCTGTGCTGGCACAGGTTTTCCCTGCCAGACATAGTGGAAAAGCTTTTTGCTAAGATGTAGACGAGAAGACGCGCTAAAGACGATAGTACGATGCTCTCCGGAGCTAAGAGCCGCTGCCGGGCGTCTTTCGGCAGAAGCAGCACTCCGGAGAGCACTGTGAGCGGCACCATCGTCTTTGCGCGAAGAAGCCGCTTCTTCGCCTCCGGGAGCCGGCGAGAGCGGCAGCTTCGGAAAGGTGAAGAAGGAAGCTGTACAACACTGGGATTGTGTGCGCAGCCTGCCAACTGATAGGAAACAGTACTTTTGCACTCTCCTGACTTTGCCAATCACATGAACATTCGATTGGAAGCTGTTTTGGACAACTTTTCTTTTCTTCATGCCAAACACTTGGCAGACCTCCGTGCAACGTCTAGAACACGATGGCAGATGTTTTCTGTGCTGGCACAGTTTTTCCCTGCCAGACATAGTGGAAAAGCTTTTTGCTAAGATGTAGACGAGAAGACGCGCTAAAGACGATAGTACGATGCTCTCCGGAGCTAAGAGCCGCTGCCGGGCGTCTTTCGGCAGAAGCAGCACTTCGGAGAGCACTGTGAGCGGCACCATCGTCTTTGCGCGAAGAAGCCGCTTCTTCGCCTCCGGGAGCGGGCGAGAGCGGCAGCTTCGGAAAGGTGAAGAAGGAAGCTGTACAACACTGGGATTGTGTGCGCAGCTTGCCAACTGATAGAAAACAGTACTTTTGCACTCTCCTGACTTTGCCAATCACATGAACATTCGATTGGAAGCTGTTTTGGACAACTTTTCTTTTCTTCATGCCAAACACTTGGCAGACCTCCGTGCAACGTCTAGAACACGATGGCAGATCTTTTCTGTGCTGGCACAGGTTTTCCCTGCCAGACATAGTGGAAAAGCTTTTTGCTAAGATGTAGACGAGAAGACGCGCTAAAGACGATAGTACGATGCTCTCCGGAGCTAAGAGCCGCTGCCGGGCGTCTTTCGGCAGAAGCAGCGCTAAGGAGAGCACTGTGAGCGGCACCATCGTCTTTGCGCGAAGAAGCCGCTTCTTCGCCTCCGGGAGCCGGCGAGAGCGGCAGCTTCGGAAAGGTGAAGAAGGAAGCTGTACAACACTGGGATTGTGTGCGCAGCTTGCCAACTGATAGGAAACAGTACTTTTGCACTCTCCTGACTTTGCCAATCACATGAACATTCGATTGGAAGCTGTTTTGGACAACTTTTCTTTTCTTCATGCCAAACACTTGGCAGACCTCCGTGCAACGTCTAGAACACGATGGCAGATGTTTTCTGTGCTGGCACAGGTTTTCCCTGCCAGACATAGTGGAAAAGCTTTTTGCTAAGATGTAGACGAGAAGACGCGCTAAAGACGATAGTACGATGCTCTCCGGAGCTAAGAGCCGCTGCCGGGCGTCTTTCGGCAGAAGCAGCACTTCGGAGAGCACTGTGAGCGGCACCATCGTCTTTGCGCGAAGAAGCCGCTTCTTCGCCTCCGGGAGCGGGCGAGAGCGGCAGCTTCGGAAAGGTGAAGAAGGAAGCTGTACAACACTGGGATTGTGTGCGCAGCTTGCCAACTGATAGGAAACAGTACTTTTGCACTCTCCTGACTTTGCCAATCACATGAACATTCGATTGGAAGCTGTTTTGGACAACTTTTCTTTTCTTCATGCCAAACACTTGGCAGACCTCCGTGCAACGTCTAGAACACGATGGCAGATGTTTTCTGTGCTGGCACAGTTTTTCCCTGCCAGACATAGTGGAAAAGCTTTTTGCTAAGATGTAGACGAGAAGACGCGCTAAAGACGATAGTACGATGCTCTCCGGAGCTAAGAGCCGCTGCCGGGCGTCTTTCGGCAGAAGCAGCACTCCGGAGAGCACTGTGAGCGGCACCATCGTCTTCGCGCGAAGAAGCCGCTTCTTCGCCTCCAGGAGCCGGCGAGAGCGGCAGCTTCGGAAAGGTGAAGAAGGAAGCTGTACAACACTGGGATTGTGTGCGCAGCTTGCCAACTGATAGGAAACAGTACTTTTGCACTCTCCTGACTTTGCCAATCACATGAACATTCGATTGGAAGCTGTTTTGGACAACTTTTCTTTTCTTCATGCCAAACACTTGGCAGACCTCCGTGCAACGTCTAGAACACGATGGCTGATGTTTTCTGTGCTGGCACAGTTTTTCCCTGCCAGACATAGTGGAAAAGCTTTTTGCTAAGATGTAGACGAGAAGACGCGCTAAAGACGATAGTACGATGCTCTCCGGAGCTAAGAGCCGCTGCCGGGCGTCTTTCGGCAGAAGCAGCACTCCGGAGAGCACTGTGAGCGGCACCATCGTCTTCGCGCGAAGAAGCCGCTTCTTCGCCTCGGGGAGCCGGCGAGAGCGGCAGCTTCGGAAAGGTGAAGAAGGAAGCTGTACAACACTGGGATTGTGTGCGCAGCTTGCCAAATGATAGGAAACAGTACTTTTGCACTCTCCTGACTTTGCCAATCACATGAACATTCGATTGGAAGCTGTTTTGGACAACTTTTCTTTTCTTCATGCCAAACACTTGGCAGACCTCCGTGCAACGTCTAGAACACGATGGCAGATGTTTTCTGTGCTGGCACAGGTTTTCCCTGCCAGACATAGTGGAAAAGCTTTTTGCTAAGATGTAGACGAGAAGACGCGCTAAAGACGATAGTACGATGCTCTCCGGAGCTAAGAGCCGCTGCCGGGCGTCTTTCGGCAGAAGCAGCACTTCGGAGAGCACTGTGAGCGGCACCATCGTCTTTGCGCGAAGAAGCCGCTTCTTCGCCTCCGGGAGCGGGCGAGAGCGGCAGCTTCGGAAAGGTGAAGAAGGAAGCTGTACAACACTGGGATTGTGTGCGCAGCTTGCCAACTGATAGGAAACAGTACTTTTGCACTCTCCTGACTTTGCCAATCACATGAACATTCGATTGGAAGCTGTTTTGGACAACTTTTCTTTTCTTCATGCCAAACACTTGGCAAACATCCGTGCAACGTCTAGAACACGATGGCAGATGTTTTCTGTGCTGGCACAGGTTTTCCCTGCCAGACATAGTGGAAAAGCTTTTTGCTAAGATGTAGACGAGAAGACGCGCTAAAGACGATAGTACGATGCTCTCCGGAGCTAAGAGCCGCTGCCGGGCGTCTTTCGGCAGAAGCAGCACTCCGGAGAGCACTGTGAGCGGCACCATCGTCTTTGCGCGAAGAAGCCGCTTCTTCGACTCCGGGAGCCGGCGAGAGCGGCAGCTTCGGAAAGGTGAAGAAGGAAGCTGTACAACACTGGGATTGTGTGCGCAGCTTGCCAACTGATAGAAAACAGTACTTTTGCACTCTCCTGACTTTGCCAATCACATGAACATTCGATTGGAAGCTGTTTTGGACAACTTTTCTTTTCTTCATGCCAAACACTTGGCAGACCTCCGTGCAACGTCTAGAACACGATGGCTGATGTTTTCTGTGCTGGCACAGTTTTTCCCTGCCAGACATAGTGGAAAAGCTTTTTGCTAAGATGTAGACGAGAAGACGCGCTAAAGACGATAGTACGATGCTCTCCGGAGCTAAGAGCCGCTGCCGGGCGTCTTTCGGCAGAAGCAGCACTTCGGAGAGCACTGTGAGCGGCACCATCGTCTTTGCGCGAAGAAGCCGCTTCTTCGCCTCCGGGAGCGGGCGAGAGCGGCAGCTTCGGAAAGGTGAAGAAGGAAGCTGTACAACACTGGGATTGTGTGCGCAGCTTGCCAACTGATAGAAAACAGTACTTTTGCACTCTCCTGACTTTGCCAATCACATGAACATTCGATTGGAAGCTGTTTTGGACAACTTTTCTTTTCTTCATGCCAAACACTTGGCAGACCTCCGTGCAACGTCTAGAACACGATGGCAGATGTTTTCTGTGCTGGCACAGTTTTTCCCTGCCAGACATAGTGGAAAAGCTTTTTGCTAAGATGTAGACGAGAAGACGCGCTAAAGACGATAGTACGATGCTCTCCGGAGCTAAGAGCCGCTGCCGGGCGTCTTTCGGCAGAAGCAGCCCTAACGAGAGCACTGTGAGCGGCACCATCGTCTTTGCGCGAAGAAGCCGCTTCTTCGCCTCCGGGAGCCGGCGAAAGCGGCAGCTTCGGAAAGGTGAAGAAGGAAGCTGTACAACACTGGGATTGTGTGCGCAGCTTGCCAACTGATAGGAAACAGTACTTTTGCACTCTCCTGACTTTGCCAATCACATGAACATTCGATTGGAAGCTGTTTTGGACAACTTTTCTTTTCTTCATGCCAAACACTTGGCAGACCTCCGTGCAACGTCTAGAACACGATGGCAGATGTTTTCTGTGCTGGCACAGGTTTTCCCTGCCAGACATAGTGGAAAAGCTTTTTGCTAAGATGTAGACGAGAAGACGCGCTAAAGACGATAGTACGATGCTCTCCGGAGCTAAGAGCCGCTGCCGGGCGTCTTTCGGCAGAAGCAGCACTTCGGAGAGCACTGTGAGCGGCACCATCGTCTTTGCGCGAAGAAGCCGCTTCTTCGCCTCCGGGAGCGGGCGAGAGCGGCAGCTTCGGAAAGGTGAAGAAGGAAGCTGTACAACACTGGGATTGTGTGCGCAGCTTGCCAACTGATAGGAAACAGTACTTTTGCACTCTCCTGACTTTGCCAATCACATGAACATTCGATTGGAAGCTGTTTTGGACAACTTTTCTTTTCTTCATGCCAAACACTTGGCAGACCTCCGTGCAACGTCTAGAACACGATGGCTGATGTTTTCTGTGCTGGCACAGGTTTTCCCTGCCAGACATAGTGGAAAAGCTTTTTGCTAAGATGTAGACGAGAAGACGCGCTAAAGACGATAGTACGATGCTCTCCGGAGCTAAGAGCCGCTGCCGGGCGTCTTTCGGCAGAAGCAGCACTCCGGAGAGCACTGTGAGCGGCACCATCGTCTTCGCGCGAAGAAGCCGCTTCTTCGCCTCGGGGAGCCGGCGAGAGCGGCAGCTTCGGAAAGGTGAAGAAGGAAGCTGTACAACACTGGGATTGTGTGCGCAGCTTGCCAAATGATAGGAAACAGTACTTTTGCACTCTCCTGACTTTGCCAATCACATGAACATTCGATTGGAAGCTGTTTTGGACAACTTTTCTTTTCTTCATGCCAAACACTTGGCAGACCTCCGTGCAACGTCTAGAACACGATGGCAGATGTTTTCTGTGCTGGCACAGGTTTTCCCTGCCAGACATAGTGGAAAAGCTTTTTGCTAAGATGTAGACGAGAAGACGCGCTAAAGACGATAGTACGATGCTCTCCGGAGCTAAGAGCCGCTGCCGGGCGTCTTTCGGCAGAAGCAGCACTTCGGAGAGCACTGTGAGCGGCACCATCGTCTTTGCGCGAAGAAGCCGCTTCTTCGCCTCCGGGAGCGGGCGAGAGCGGCAGCTTCGGAAAGGTGAAGAAGGAAGCTGTACAACACTGGGATTGTGTGCGCAGCTTGCCAACTGATAGGAAACAGTACTTTTGCACTCTCCTGACTTTGCCAATCACATGAACATTCGATTGGAAGCTGTTTTGGACAACTTTTCTTTTCTTCATGCCAAACACTTGGCAAACATCCGTGCAACGTCTAGAACACGATGGCAGATGTTTTCTGTGCTGGCACAGGTTTTCCCTGCCAGACATAGTGGAAAAGCTTTTTGCTAAGATGTAGACGAGAAGACGCGCTAAAGACGATAGTACGATGCTCTCCGGAGCTAAGAGCCGCTGCCGGGCGTCTTTCGGCAGAAGCAGCACTCCGGAGAGCACTGTGAGCGGCACCATCGTCTTTGCGCGAAGAAGCCGCTTCTTCGACTCCGGGAGCCGGCGAGAGCGGCAGCTTCGGAAAGGTGAAGAAGGAAGCTGTACAACACTGGGATTGTGTGCGCAGCTTGCCAACTGATAGGAAACAGTACTTTTGCACTCTCCTGACTTTGCCAATCACATGAACATTCGATTGGAAGCTGTTTTGGACAACTTTTCTTTTCTTCATGCCAAACACTTGGCAGACCTCCGTGCAACGTCTAGAACACGATGGCAGATGTTTTCTGTGCTGGCACAGGTTTTCCCTGCCAGACATAGTGGAAAAGCTTTTTGCTAAGATGTAGACGAGAAGACGCGCTAAAGACGATAGTACGATGCTCTCCGGAGCTAAGAGCCGCTGCCGGGCGTCTTTCGGCAGAAGCAGCACTTCGGAGAGCACTGTGAGCGGCACCATCGTCTTTGCGCGAAGAAGCCGCTTCTTCGCCTCCGGGAGCGGGCGAGAGCGGCAGCTTCGGAAAGGTGAAGAAGGAAGCTGTACAACACTGGGATTGTGTGCGCAGCTTGCCAACTGATAGGAAACAGTACTTTTGCACTCTCCTGACTTTGCCAATCACATGAACATTCGATTGGAAGCTGTTTTGGACAACTTTTCTTTTCTTCATGCCAAACACTTGGCAGACCTCCGTGCAACGTCTAGAACACGATGGCTGATGTTTTCTGTGCTGGCACAGGTTTTCCCTGCCAGACATAGTGGAAAAGCTTTTTGCTAAGATGTAGACGAGAAGACGCGCTAAAGACGATAGTACGATGCTCTCCGGAGCTAAGAGCCGCTGCCGGGCGTCTTTCGGCAGAAGCAGCACTCCGGAGAGCACTGTGAGCGGCACCATCGTCTTCGCGCGAAGAAGCCGCTTCTTCGCCTCGGGGAGCCGGCGAGAGCGGCAGCTTCGGAAAGGTGAAGAAGGAAGCTGTACAACACTGGGATTGTGTGCGCAGCTTGCCAACTGATAGGAAACAGTACTTTTGCACTCTCCTGACTTTGCCAATCACATGAACATTCGTTTGGAAGTTGTTTTGGACAACATTTCTTTTCTTCATGCCAAACACTTGGCAGACCTCCGTGCAACGTCTAGAACACGATGGCAGATGTTTTCTGTGCTGGCACAGGTTTTCCCTGCCAGACATAGTGGAAAAGCTTTTTGCTAAGATGTAGACGAGAAGACGCGCTAAAGACGATAGTACGATGCTCTCCGGAGCTAAGAGCCGCTGCCGGGCGTCTTTCGGCAGAAGCAGCGCTAAGGAGAGCACTGTGAGCGGCACCATCGTCTTTGCGCGAAGAAGCCGCTTCTTCGCCTCCGGGAGCCGGCGAGAGCGGCAGCTTCGGAAAGGTGAAGAAGGAAGCTGTACAACACTGGGATTGTGTGCGCAGCCTGCCAACTGATAGGAAACAGTACTTTTGCACTCTCCTGACTTTGCCAATCACATGAACATTCGATTGGAAGCTGTTTTGGACAACTTTTCTTTTCTTCATGCCAAACACTTGGCAGACCTCCGTGCAACGTCTAGAACACGATGGCAGATGTTTTCTGTGCTGGCACAGGTTTTCCCTGCCAGACATAGTGGAAAAGCTTTTTGCTAAGATGTAGACGAGAAGACGCGCTAAAGACGATAGTACGATGCTCTCCGGAGCTAAGATCCGCTGCCGGGCGTCTTTCGGCAGAAGCAGCACTCCGGAGAGCACTGTGAGCGGCACCATCGTCTTCGCGCGAAGAAGCCGCTTCTTCGCCTCCGGGAGCCGGCGAGAGCGGCAGCTTCGGAAAGGTGAAGAAGGAAGCTGTACAACACTGGGATTGTGTGCGCAGCTTGCCAACTGATAGGAAACAGTACTTTTGCACTCTCCTGACTTTGCCAATCACATGAACATTCGATTGGAAGCTGTTTTGGACAACTTTTCTTTTCTCCCTTCCAAACACTTGGCAGACCTCCGTGCAACGTCTAGAACACGATGGCAGATGTTTTCTGTGCTGGCACAGGTTTTCCCTGCCAGACATAGTGGAAAAGCTTTTTGCTAAGATGTAGACGAGAAGACGCGCTAAAGACGATAGTACGATGCTCTCCGGAGCTAAGAGCCGCTGCCGGGCGTCTTTCGGCAGAAGCAGCACTCCGGAGAGCACTGTGAGCGGCACCATCGTCTTCGCGCGAAGAAGCCGCTTCTTCGCCTCCGGGAGCCGGCGAGAGCGGCAGCTTCGCAAAGGTGAAGAAGAAAGCTGTACAACACTGGGATTGTGTGCGCAGCTTGCCAACTGATAGGAAACAGTACTTTTGCACTCTCCTGACTTTGCCAATCACATGAACATTCGATTGGAAGCTGTTTTGGACAATTTTTCTTTACTTCATGCCAAACACTTGGCAGACCTCCGTGCAACGTCTAGAACACAATGGCAGATGTTTTCTGTGCTGGCACAGTTTTTCCCTGCCAGACATAGTGGAAAAGCTTTTTGCTAAGATGTAGACGAGAAGACGCGCTAAAGACGATAGTACGATGCTCTCCGGAGCTAAGAGCCGCTGCCGGGCGTCTTTCGGCAGAAGCAGCACTCCGGAGAGCACTGTGAGCGGCACCATCGTCTTCGCGCGAAGAAGCCGCTTCTTCGCCTCCGGGAGCCGGCGAGAGCGGCAGCTTCGGAAAGGTGAAGAAGGAAGCTGTACAACACTGGGATTGTGTGCGCAGCTTGCCAACTGATAGAAAACAGTACTTTTGCACTCTCCTGACTTTGCCAATCACATGAACATTCGATTGGAAGCTGTTTTGGACAACTTTTCTTTTCTTCATGCCAAACACTTGGCAGACCTCCGTGCAACGTCTAGAACACGATGGCAGATGTTTTCTGTGCTGGCACAGGTTTTCCCTGCCAGACATAGTGGAAAAGCTTTTTGCTAAGATGTAGACGAGAAGACGCGCTAAAGACGATAGTACGATGCTCTCCGGAGCTAAGAGCCGCTGCCGGGCGTCTTTCGGCAGAAGCAGCGCTAAGGAGAGCACTGTGAGCGGCACCATCGTCTTTGCGCGAAGAAGCCGCTTCTTCGCCTCCGGGAGCCGGCGAGAGCGGCAGCTTCGGAAAGGTGAAGAAGGAAGCTGTACAACACTGGGATTGTGTGCGCAGCCTGCCAACTGATAGGAAACAGTACTTTTGCACTCTCCTGACTTTGCCAATCACATGAACATTCGATTGGAAGCTGTTTTGGACAACTTTTCTTTTCTTCATGCCAAACACTTGGCAGACCTCCGTGCAACGTCTAGAACACGATGGCAGATGTTTTCTGTGCTGGCACAGGTTTTCCCTGCCAGACATAGTGGAAAAGCTTTTTGCTAAGATGTAGACGAGAAGACGCGCTAAAGACGATAGTACGATGCTCTCCGGAGCTAAGAGCCGCTGCCGGGCGTCTTTCGGCAGAAGCAGCACTTCGGAGAGCACTGTGAGCGGCACCATCGTCTTTGCGCGAAGAAGCCGCTTCTTCGCCTCCGGGAGCGGGCGAGAGCGGCAGCTTCGGAAAGGTGAAGAAGGAAGCTGTACAACACTGGGATTGTGTGCGCAGCTTGCCAACTGATAGAAAACAGTACTTTTGCACTCTCCTGACTTTGCCAATCACATGAACATTCGATTGGAAGCTGTTTTGGACAACTTTTCTTTTCTTCATGCCAAACACTTGGCAGACCTCCGTGCAACGTCTAGAACACGATGGCAGATGTTTTCTGTGCTGGCACAGTTTTTCCCTGCCAGACATAGTGGAAAAGCTTTTTGCTAAGATGTAGACGAGAAGACGCGCTAAAGACGATAGTACGATGCTCTCCGGAGCTAAGAGCCGCTGCCGGGCGTCTTTCGGCAGAAGCAGCCCTAACGAGAGCACTGTGAGCGGCACCATCGTCTTTGCGCGAAGAAGCCGCTTCTTCGCCTCCGGGAGCCGGCGAAAGCGGCAGCTTCGGAAAGGTGAAGAAGGAAGCTGTACAACACTGGGATTGTGTGCGCAGCTTGCCAACTGATAGGAAACAGTACTTTTGCACTCTCCTGACTTTGCCAATCACATGAACATTCGATTGGAAGCTGTTTTGGACAACTTTTCTTTTCTTCATGCCAAACACTTGGCAGACCTCCGTGCAACGTCTAGAACACGATGGCAGATGTTTTCTGTGCTGGCACAGGTTTTCCCTGCCAGACATAGTGGAAAAGCTTTTTGCTAAGATGTAGACGAGAAGACGCGCTAAAGACGATAGTACGATGCTCTCCGGAGCTAAGAGCCGCTGCCGGGCGTCTTTCGGCAGAAGCAGCACTTCGGAGAGCACTGTGAGCGGCACCATCGTCTTTGCGCGAAGAAGCCGCTTCTTCGCCTCCGGGAGCGGGCGAGAGCGGCAGCTTCGGAAAGGTGAAGAAGGAAGCTGTACAACACTGGGATTGTGTGCGCAGCTTGCCAACTGATAGGAAACAGTACTTTTGCACTCTCCTGACTTTGCCAATCACATGAACATTCGATTGGAAGCTGTTTTGGACAACTTTTCTTTTCTTCATGCCAAACACTTGGCAGACCTCCGTGCAACGTCTAGAACACGATGGCTGATGTTTTCTGTGCTGGCACAGGTTTTCCCTGCCAGACATAGTGGAAAAGCTTTTTGCTAAGATGTAGACGAGAAGACGCGCTAAAGACGATAGTACGATGCTCTCCGGAGCTAAGAGCCGCTGCCGGGCGTCTTTCGGCAGAAGCAGCACTCCGGAGAGCACTGTGAGCGGCACCATCGTCTTCGCGCGAAGAAGCCGCTTCTTCGCCTCGGGGAGCCGGCGAGAGCGGCAGCTTCGGAAAGGTGAAGAAGGAAGCTGTACAACACTGGGATTGTGTGCGCAGCTTGCCAACTGATAGGAAACAGTACTTTTGCACTCTCCTGACTTTGCCAATCACATGAACATTCGTTTGGAAGTTGTTTTGGACAACATTTCTTTTCTTCATGCCAAACACTTGGCAGACCTCCGTGCAACGTCTAGAACACGATGGCAGATGTTTTCTGTGCTGGCACAGGTTTTCCCTGCCAGACATAGTGGAAAAGCTTTTTGCTAAGATGTAGACGAGAAGACGCGCTAAAGACGATAGTACGATGCTCTCCGGAGCTAAGAGCCGCTGCCGGGCGTCTTTCGGCAGAAGCAGCGCTAAGGAGAGCACTGTGAGCGGCACCATCGTCTTTGCGCGAAGAAGCCGCTTCTTCGCCTCCGGGAGCCGGCGAGAGCGGCAGCTTCGGAAAGGTGAAGAAGGAAGCTGTACAACACTGGGATTGTGTGCGCAGCCTGCCAACTGATAGGAAACAGTACTTTTGCACTCTCCTGACTTTGCCAATCACATGAACATTCGATTGGAAGCTGTTTTGGACAACTTTTCTTTTCTTCATGCCAAACACTTGGCAGACCTCCGTGCAACGTCTAGAACACGATGGCAGATGTTTTCTGTGCTGGCACAGGTTTTCCCTGCCAGACATAGTGGAAAAGCTTTTTGCTAAGATGTAGACGAGAAGACGCGCTAAAGACGATAGTACGATGCTCTCCGGAGCTAAGATCCGCTGCCGGGCGTCTTTCGGCAGAAGCAGCACTCCGGAGAGCACTGTGAGCGGCACCATCGTCTTCGCGCGAAGAAGCCGCTTCTTCGCCTCCGGGAGCCGGCGAGAGCGGCAGCTTCGGAAAGGTGAAGAAGGAAGCTGTACAACACTGGGATTGTGTGCGCAGCTTGCCAACTGATAGGAAACAGTACTTTTGCACTCTCCTGACTTTGCCAATCACATGAACATTCGATTGGAAGCTGTTTTGGACAACTTTTCTTTTCTCCCTTCCAAACACTTGGCAGACCTCCGTGCAACGTCTAGAACACGATGGCAGATGTTTTCTGTGCTGGCACAGGTTTTCCCTGCCAGACATAGTGGAAAAGCTTTTTGCTAAGATGTAGACGAGAAGACGCGCTAAAGACGATAGTACGATGCTCTCCGGAGCTAAGAGCCGCTGCCGGGCGTCTTTCGGCAGAAGCAGCACTCCGGAGAGCACTGTGAGCGGCACCATCGTCTTCGCGCGAAGAAGCCGCTTCTTCGCCTCCGGGAGCCGGCGAGAGCGGCAGCTTCGCAAAGGTGAAGAAGAAAGCTGTACAACACTGGGATTGTGTGCGCAGCTTGCCAACTGATAGGAAACAGTACTTTTGCACTCTCCTGACTTTGCCAATCACATGAACATTCGATTGGAAGCTGTTTTGGACAATTTTTCTTTACTTCATGCCAAACACTTGGCAGACCTCCGTGCAACGTCTAGAACACAATGGCAGATGTTTTCTGTGCTGGCACAGTTTTTCCCTGCCAGACATAGTGGAAAAGCTTTTTGCTAAGATGTAGACGAGAAGACGCGCTAAAGACGATAGTACGATGCTCTCCGGAGCTAAGAGCCGCTGCCGGGCGTCTTTCGGCAGAAGCAGCACTCCGGAGAGCACTGTGAGCGGCACCATCGTCTTCGCGCGAAGAAGCCGCTTCTTCGCCTCCGGGAGCCGGCGAGAGCGGCAGCTTCGGAAAGGTGAAGAAGGAAGCTGTACAACACTGGGATTGTGTGCGCAGCTTGCCAACTGATAGAAAACAGTACTTTTGCACTCTCCTGACTTTGCCAATCACATGAACATTCGATTGGAAGCTGTTTTGGACAACTTTTCTTTTCTTCATGCCAAACACTTGGCAGACCTCCGTGCAACGTCTAGAACACGATGGCAGATGTTTTCTGTGCTGGCACAGGTTTTCCCTGCCAGACATAGTGGAAAAGCTTTTTGCTAAGATGTAGACGAGAAGACGCGCTAAAGACGATAGTACGATGCTCTCCGGAGCTAAGAGCCGCTGCCGGGCGTCTTTCGGCAGAAGCAGCGCTAAGGAGAGCACTGTGAGCGGCACCATCGTCTTTGCGCGAAGAAGCCGCTTCTTCGCCTCCGGGAGCCGGCGAGAGCGGCAGCTTCGGAAAGGTGAAGAAGGAAGCTGTACAACACTGGGATTGTGTGCGCAGCCTGCCAACTGATAGGAAACAGTACTTTTGCACTCTCCTGACTTTGCCAATCACATGAACATTCGATTGGAAGCTGTTTTGGACAACTTTTCTTTTCTTCATGCCAAACACTTGGCAGACCTCCGTGCAACGTCTAGAACACGATGGCAGATGTTTTCTGTGCTGGCACAGGTTTTCCCTGCCAGACATAGTGGAAAAGCTTTTTGCTAAGATGTAGACGAGAAGACGCGCTAAAGACGATAGTACGATGCTCTCCGGAGCTAAGAGCCGCTGCCGGGCGTCTTTCGGCAGAAGCAGCACTCCGGAGAGCACTGTGAGCGGCACCATCGTCTTCGCGCGAAGAAGCCGCTTCTTCGTCTCCGGGAGCCGGCGCGAGCGGCAGCTTCGGAAAGGTGAAGAAGGAAGCTGTACAACACTGGGATTGTGTGCGCAGCTTGCCAACTGATAGAAAACAGTACTTTTGCACTCTCCTGACTTTGCCAATCACATGAACATTCGATTGGAAGCTGTTTTGGACAACTTTTCTTTTCTTCATGCCAAACACTTGGCAGACCTCCGTGCAACGTCTAGAACACGATGGCAGATGTTTTCTGTGCTGGCACAGGTTTTCCCTGCCAGACATAGTGGAAAAGCTTTTTGCTAAGATGTAGACGAGAAGACGCGCTAAAGACGATAGTACGATGCTCTCCGGAGCTAAGAGCCGCTGCCGGGCGTCTTTCGGCAGAAGCAGCGCTAAGGAGAGCACTGTGAGCGGCACCATCGTCTTTGCGCGAAGAAGCCGCTTCTTCGCCTCCGGGAGCCGGCGAGAGCGGCAGCTTCGGAAAGGTGAAGAAGCAAGCTGTACAACACTGGGATTGTGTGCGCAGCCTGCCAACTGATAGGAAACAGTACTTTTGCACTCTCCTGACTTTGCCAATCACATGAACATTCGATTGGAAGCTGTTTTGGACAACTTTTCTTTTCTCCCTTCCAAACACTTGGCAGACCTCCGTGCAACGTCTAGAACACGATGGCAGATGTTTTCTGTGCTGGCACAGGTTTTCCCTGCCAGACATAGTGGAAAAGCTTTTTGCTAAGATGTAGACGAGAAGACGCGCTAAAGACGATAGTACGATGCTCTCCGGAGCTAAGAGCCGCTGCCGGGCGTCTTTCGGCAGAAGCCGCGCTAAGGAGAGCACTGTGAGCGGCACCATCGTCCTTGCGGGAAGAAGCCGCTTCTTCGCCTCCGGGAGCCGGCGAGAGCGGCAGCTTCGGAAAGGTGAAGAAGGAAGCTGTACAACACTGGGATTGTGTGCGCAGCTTGCCAACTGATAGAAAACAGTACTTTTGCACTCTCCTGACTTTGCCAATCACATGAACATTCGATTGGAAGCTGTTTTGGACAACTTTTCTTTTCTTCATGCCAAACACTTGGCAGACCTCCGTGCAACGTCTAGAACACGATGGCAGATGTTTTCTGTGCTGGCACAGGTTTTCCCTGCCAGACATAGTGGAAAAGCTTTTTGCTAAGATGTAGACGAGAAGACGCGCTAAAGACGATAGTACGATGCTCTCCGGAGCTAAGAGCCGCTGCCGGGCGTCTTTCGGCAGAAGCAGCACTCCGGAGAGCACTGTGAGCGGCACCATCGTCTTTGCGCGAAGAAGCCGCTTCTTCGCCTCCGGGAGCCGGCGAGAGCGGCAGCTTCGGAAAGGTGAAGAAGGAAGCTGTACAACACTGGGATTGTGTGCGCAGCTTGCCAACTGATAGGAAACAGTACTTTTGCACTCTCCTGACTTTGCCAATCACATGAACATTCGATTGGAAGCTGTTTTGGACAACTTTTCTTTTCTTCATGCCAAAAACTTGGCAGACCTCCGTGCAACGTCTAGAACACGATGGCAGATGTTTTCTGTGCTGGCACAGGTTTTCCCTGCCAGACATAGTGGAAAAGCTTTTTGCTAAGATGTAGACGAGAAGACGCGCTAAAGACGATAGTACGATGCTCTCCGGAGCTAAGAGCCGCTGCCGGGCGTCTTTCGGCAGAAGCAGCACTCCGGAGAGCACTGTGAGCGGCACCATCGTCTTCGCGCGAAGAAGCCGCTTCTTCGCCTCCGGGAGCCGGCGAGAGCGGCAGCTTCGGAAAGGTGAAGAAGGAAGCTGTACAACACTGGGATTGTGTGCGCAGCTTGCCAACTGATAGAAAACAGTACTTTTGCACTCTCCTGACTTTGCCAATCACATGAACATTCGATTGGAAGCTGTTTTGGACAACTTTTCTTTTCTCCCTTCCAAACACTTGGCAGACCTCCGTGCAACGTCTAGAACACGATGGCAGATGTTTTCTGTGCTGGCACAGTTTTTCCCTGCCAGACATAGTGGAAAAGCTTTTTGCTAAGATGTAGACGAGAAGACGCGCTAAAGACGATAGTACGATGCTCTCCGGAGCTAAGAGCCGCTGCCGGGCGTCTTTCGGCAGAAGCAGCACTCCGGAGAGCACTGTGAGCGGCACCATCGTCTTCGCGCGAAGAAGCCGCTTCTTCGCCTCCGGGAGCGGGCGAGAGCGGCAGCTTCGGAAAGGTGAAGAAGGAAGCTGTACAACACTGGGATTGTGTGCGCAGCTTGCCAACTGATAGGAAACAGTACTTTTGCACTCTCCTGACTTTGCCAATCACATGAACATTCGATTGGAAGCTGTTTTGGACAACTTTTGTTTTCTTCATGCCAAACAGTTGGCAAACCTCCGTGCAACGTCTAGAACATGATGGCAGATGTTTTCTGTGCTGGCACAGGTTTTCCCTGCCAGACATAGTGGAAAAGCTTTTTGCTAAGATGTAGACGAGAAGACGCGCTAAAGACGATAGTACGATGCTCTCCGGAGCTAAGAGCCGCTGCCGGGCGTCTTTCGGCAGAAGCAGCACTCCGGAGAGCACTGTGAGCGGCACCATCGTCTTCGCGCGAAGAAGCCGCTTCTTCGCCTCCGGGAGCCGGCGAGAGCGGCAGCTTCGGAAAGGTGAAGAAGCAAGCTGTACAACACTGGGATTGTGTGCGCAGCTTGCCAACTGATAGGAAACAGTACTTTTGCACTCTCCTGACTTTGCCAATCACATGAACATTCGATTGGAAGCTGTTTTGGACAACTTTTCTTTTCTTCATGCCAAACACTTGGCAGACCTCCGTGCAACGTCTAGAACACGATGGCAGATGTTTTCTGTGCTGGCACAGTTTTTCCCTGCCAGACATAGTGGAAAAGCTTTTTGCTAAGATGTAGACGAGAAGACGCGCTAAAGACGATAGTACGATGCTCTCCGGAGCTAAGAGCCGCTGCCGGGCGTCTTTCGGCAGAAGCAGCACTTCGGAGAGCACTGTGAGCGGCACCATCGTCTTTGCGCGAAGAAGCCGCTTCTTCGCCTCCGGGAGCGGGCGAGAGCGGCAGCTTCGGAAAGGTGAAGAAGGAAGCTGTACAACACTGGGATTGTGTGCGCAGCTTGCCAACTGATAGAAAACAGTACTTTTGCACTCTCCTGACTTTGCCAATCACATGAACATTCGATTGGAAGCTGTTTTGGACAACTTTTCTTTTCTTCATGCCAAACACTTGGCAGACCTCCGTGCAACGTCTAGAACACGATGGCAGATGTTTTCTGTGCTGGCACAGGTTTTCCCTGCCAGACATAGTGGAAAAGCTTTTTGCTAAGATGTAGACGAGAAGACGCGCTAAAGACGATAGTACGATGCTCTCCGGAGCTAAGAGCCGCTGCCGGGCGTCTTTCGGCAGAAGCAGCACTTCGGAGAGCACTGTGAGCGGCACCATCGTCTTCGCGCGAAGAAGCCGCTTCTTCGCCTCCGGGAGCCGGCGAGAGCGGCAGCTTCGGAAAGGTGAAGAAGGAAGCTGTACAACACTGGGATTGTGTGCGCAGCTTGCCAACTGATAGGAAACAGTACTTTTGCACTCTCCTGACTTTGCCAATCACATGAACATTCGATTGGAAGCTGTTTTGGACAACTTTTCTTTTCTTCATGCCAAACACTTGGCAGACCTCCGTGCAACGTCTAGAACACGATGGCTGATTTTTTCTGTGCTGGCACAGTTTTTCCCTGCCAGACATAGTGGAAAAGCTTTTTGCTAAGATGTAGACGAGAAGACGCGCTAAAGACGATAGTACGATGCTCTCCGGAGCTAAGAGCCGCTGCCGGGCGTCTTTCGGCAGAAGCAGCACTCCGGAGAGCACTGTGAGCGGCACCATCGTCTTCGCGCGAAGAAGCCGCTTCTTCGCCTCCGGGAGCCGGCGAGAGCGGCAGCTTCGGAAAGGTGAAGAAGGAAGCTGTACAACACTGGGATTGTGTGCGCAGCTTGCCAACTGATAGGAAACAGTACTTTTGCACTCTCCTGACTTTGCCAATCACATGAACATTCGATTGGAAGCTGTTTTGGACAACTTTTCTTTTCTTCATGCCAAACACTTGGCAGACCTCCGTGCAACGTCTAGAACACGATGGCAGATGTTTTCTGTGCTGGCACAGGTTTTCCCTGCCAGACATAGTGGAAAAGCTTTTTGCTAAGATGTAGACGAGAAGACGCGCTAAAGACGATAGTACGATGCTCTCCGGAGCTAAGAGCCGCTGCCGGGCGTCTTTCGGCAGAAGCAGCGCTAAGGAGAGCACTGTGAGCGGCACCATCGTCTTTGCGCGAAGAAGCCGCTTCTTCGCCTCCGGGAGCCGGCGAGAGCGGCAGCTTCGGAAAGGTGAAGAAGGAAGCTGTACAACACTGGGATTGTGTGCGCAGCCTGCCAACTGATAGGAAACAGTACTTTTGCACTCTCCTGACTTTGCCAATCACATGAACATTTGATTGGAAGCTGTTTTGGACAACTTTTCTTGTCTTCATGCCAAACACTTGGCAGACCTCCGTGCAACGTCTAGAACACGATGGCAGATGTTTTCTGTGCTGGCACAGGTTTTCCCTGCCAGACATAGTGGAAAAGCTTTTTGCTAAGATGTAGACGAGAAGACGCGCTAAAGACGATAGTACGATGCTCTCCGGAGCTAAGAGCCGCTGCCGGGCGTCTTTCGGCAGAAGCAGCACTCCGGAGAGCACTGTGAGCGGCACCATCGTCTTCGCGCGAAGAAGCCGCTTCTTCGCCTCCGGGAGCCGGCGAGAGCGGCAGCTTCGGAAAGGTGAAGAAGGAAGCTGTACAACACTGGGATTGTGTGCGCAGCTTGCCAACTGATAGGAAACAGTACTTTTGCACTCTCCTGACTTTGCCAATCACATGAACATTCGATTGGAAGCTGTTTTGGACAACTTTTCTTTTCTTCATGCCAAACACTTGGCAGACCTCCGTGCAACGTCTAGAACACGATGGCTGATTTTTTCTGTGCTGGCACAGTTTTTCCCTGCCAGACATAGTGGAAAAGCTTTTTGCTAAGATGTAGACGAGAAGACGCGCTAAAGACGATAGTACGATGCTCTCCGGAGCTAAGAGCCGCTGCCGGGCGTCTTTCGGCAGAAGCAGCACTCCGGAGAGCACTGTGAGCGGCACCATCGTCTTCGCGCGAAGAAGCCGCTTCTTCGCCTCCGGGAGCCGGCGAGAGCGGCAGCTTCGGAAAGGTGAAGAAGGAAGCTGTACAACACTGGGATTGTGTGCGCAGCTTGCCAACTGATAGAAAACAGTACTTTTGCACTCTCCTGACTTTGCCAATCACATGAACATTCGATTGGAAGCTGTTTTGGACAACTTTTCTTTTCTTCATGCCAAACACTTGGCAGACCTCCGTGCAACGTCTAGAACACGATGGCAGATGTTTTCTGTGCTGGCACAGGTTTTCCCTGCCAGACATAGTGGAAAAGCTTTTTGCTAAGATGTAGACGAGAAGACGCGCTAAAGACGATAGTACGATGCTCTCCGGAGCTAAGAGCCGCTGCCGGGCGTCTTTCGGCAGAAGCAGCGCTAAGGAGAGCACTGTGAGCGGCACCATCGTCTTTGCGCGAAGAAGCCGCTTCTTCGCCTCCGGGAGCCGGCGAGAGCGGCAGCTTCGGAAAGGTGAAGAAGGAAGCTGTACAACACTGGGATTGTGTGCGCAGCTTGCCAACTGATAGGAAACAGTACTTTTGCACTCTCCTGACTTTGCCAATCACATGAACATTCGATTGGAAGCTGTTTTGGACAACTTTTCTTTTCTTCATGCCAAACACTTGGCAGACCTCCGTGCAACGTCTAGAACACGATGGCAGATGTTTTCTGTGCTGGCACAGTTTTTCCCTGCCAGACATAGTGGAAAAGCTTTTTGCTAAGATGTAGACGAGAAGACGCGCTAAAGACGATAGTACGATGCTCTCCGGAGCTAAGAGCCGCTGCCGGGCGTCTTTCGGCAGAAGCAGCACTTCGGAGAGCACTGTGAGCGGCACCATCGTCTTTGCGCGAAGAAGCCGCTTCTTCGCCTCCGGGAGCGGGCGAGAGCGGCAGCTTCGGAAAGGTGAAGAAGGAAGCTGTACAACACTGGGATTGTGTGCGCAGCTTGCCAACTGATAGAAAACAGTACTTTTGCACTCTCCTGACTTTGCCAATCACATGAACATTCGATTGGAAGCTGTTTTGGACAACTTTTCTTTTCTTCATGCCAAACACTTGGCAGACCTCCGTGCAACGTCTAGAACACGATGGCAGATGTTTTCTGTGCTGGCACAGGTTTTCCCTGCCAGACATAGTGGAAAAGCTTTTTGCTAAGATGTAGACGAGAAGACGCGCTAAAGACGATAGTACGATGCTCTCCGGAGCTAAGAGCCGCTGCCGGGCGTCTTTCGGCAGAAGCAGCACTTCGGAGAGCACTGTGAGCGGCACCATCGTCTTCGCGCGAAGAAGCCGCTTCTTCGCCTCCGGGAGCCGGCGAGAGCGGCAGCTTCGGAAAGGTGAAGAAGGAAGCTGTACAACACTGGGATTGTGTGCGCAGCTTGCCAACTGATAGGAAACAGTACTTTTGCACTCTCCTGACTTTGCCAATCACATGAACATTCGATTGGAAGCTGTTTTGGACAACTTTTCTTTTCTTCATGCCAAACACTTGGCAGACCTCCGTGCAACGTCTAGAACACGATGGCTGATTTTTTCTGTGCTGGCACAGTTTTTCCCTGCCAGACATAGTGGAAAAGCTTTTTGCTAAGATGTAGACGAGAAGACGCGCTAAAGACGATAGTACGATGCTCTCCGGAGCTAAGAGCCGCTGCCGGGCGTCTTTCGGCAGAAGCAGCACTCCGGAGAGCACTGTGAGCGGCACCATCGTCTTCGCGCGAAGAAGCCGCTTCTTCGCCTCCGGGAGCCGGCGAGAGCGGCAGCTTCGGAAAGGTGAAGAAGGAAGCTGTACAACACTGGGATTGTGTGCGCAGCTTGCCAACTGATAGGAAACAGTACTTTTGCACTCTCCTGACTTTGCCAATCACATGAACATTCGATTGGAAGCTGTTTTGGACAACTTTTCTTTTCTTCATGCCAAACACTTGGCAGACCTCCGTGCAACGTCTAGAACACGATGGCAGATGTTTTCTGTGCTGGCACAGGTTTTCCCTGCCAGACATAGTGGAAAAGCTTTTTGCTAAGATGTAGACGAGAAGACGCGCTAAAGACGATAGTACGATGCTCTCCGGAGCTAAGAGCCGCTGCCGGGCGTCTTTCGGCAGAAGCCGCGCTAAGGAGAGCACTGTGAGCGGCACCATCGTCCTTGCGGGAAGAAGCCGCTTCTTCGCCTCCGGGAGCCGGCGAGAGCGGCAGCTTCGGAAAGGTGAAGAAGCAAGCTGTACAACACTGGGATTGTGTGCGCAGCTTGCCAACTGATAGGAAACAGTACTTTTGCACTCTCCTGACTTTGCCAATCACATGAACATTTGATTGGAAGCTGTTTTGGACAACTTTTCTTGTCTTCATGCCAAACACTTGGCAGACCTCCGTGCAACGTCTAGAACACGATGGCAGATGTTTTCTGTGCTGGCACAGGTTTTCCCTGCCAGACATAGTGGAAAAGCTTTTTGCTAAGATGTAGACGAGAAGACGCGCTAAAGACGATAGTACGATGCTCTCCGGAGCTAAGAGCCGCTGCCGGGCGTCTTTCGGCAGAAGCAGCACTCCGGAGAGCACTGTGAGCGGCACCATCGTCTTCGCGCGAAGAAGCCGCTTCTTCGCCTCCGGGAGCCGGCGAGAGCGGCAGCTTCGGAAAGGTGAAGAAGGAAGCTGTACAACACTGGGATTGTGTGCGCAGCTTGCCAACTGATAGGAAACAGTACTTTTGCACTCTCCTGACTTTGCCAATCACATGAACATTCGATTGGAAGCTGTTTTGGACAACTTTTCTTTTCTTCATGCCAAACACTTGGCAGACCTCCGTGCAACGTCTAGAACACGATGGCTGATTTTTTCTGTGCTGGCACAGTTTTTCCCTGCCAGACATAGTGGAAAAGCTTTTTGCTAAGATGTAGACGAGAAGACGCGCTAAAGACGATAGTACGATGCTCTCCGGAGCTAAGAGCCGCTGCCGGGCGTCTTTCGGCAGAAGCAGCACTCCGGAGAGCACTGTGAGCGGCACCATTGTCTTCGCGCGAAGAAGCCGCTTCTTCGCCTCCGGGAGCCGGCGAGAGCGGCAGCTTCGGAAAGGTGAAGAAGGAAGCTGTACAACACTGGGATTGTGTGCGCAGCTTGCCAACTGATAGAAAACAGTACTTTTGCACTCTCCTGACTTTGCCAATCACATGAACATTCGATTGGAAGCTGTTTTGGACAACTTTTCTTTTCTTCATGCCAAACACTTGGCAGACCTCCGTGCAACGTCTAGAACACGATGGCAGATGTTTTCTGTGCTGGCACAGGTTTTCCCTGCCAGACATAGTGGAAAAGCTTTTTGCTAAGATGTAGACGAGAAGACGCGCTAAAGACGATAGTACGATGCTCTCCGGAGCTAAGAGCCGCTGCCGGGCGTCTTTCGGCAGAAGCAGCGCTAAGGAGAGCACTGTGAGCGGCACCATCGTCTTTGCGCGAAGAAGCCGCTTCTTCGCCTCCGGGAGCCGGCGAGAGCGGCAGCTTCGGAAAGGTGAAGAAGGAAGCTGTACAACACTGGGATTGTGTGCGCAGCTTGCCAACTGATAGGAAACAGTACTTTTGCACTCTCCTGACTTTGCCAATCACATGAACATTCGATTGGAAGCTGTTTTGGACAACTTTTCTTTTCTTCATGCCAAACACTTGGCAGACCTCCGTGCAACGTCTAGAACACGATGGCTGATTTTTTCTGTGCTGGCACAGTTTTTCCCTGCCAGACATAGTGGAAAAGCTTTTTGCTAAGATGTAGACGAGAAGACGCGCTAAAGACGATAGTACGATGCTCTCCGGAGCTAAGAGCCGCTGCCGGGCGTCTTTCGGCAGAAGCAGCACTCCGGAGAGCACTGTGAGCGGCACCATCGTCTTCGCGCGAAGAAGCCGCTTCTTCGCCTCCGGGAGCCGGCGAGAGCGGCAGCTTCGGAAAGGTGAAGAAGGAAGCTGTACAACACTGGGATTGTGTGCGCAGCTTGCCAACTGATAGAAAACAGTACTTTTGCGCTCTCCTGACTTTGCCAATCACATGAACATTCGATTGGAAGCTGTTTTGGACAACTTTTCTTTTCTTCATGCCAAACACTTGGCAGACCTCCGTGCAACGTCTAGAACACGATGGCAGATGTTTTCTGTGCTGGCACAGGTTTTCCCTGCCAGACATAGTGGAAAAGCTTTTTGCTAAGATGTAGACGAGAAGACACGCTAAAGACGATAGTACGATGCTCTCCGGAGCTAAGAGCCGCTGCCGGGCGTCTTTCGGCAGAAGCAGCGCTAAGGAGAGCACTGTGAGCGGCACCATCGTCTTTGCGCGAAGAAGCCGCTTCTTCGGCTCCGGGAGCCGGCGAGAGCGGCAGCTTCGGAAAGGTGAAGAAGGAAGCTGTACAACACTGGGATTGTGTGCGCAGCCTGCCAACTGATAGGAAACAGTACTTTTGCACTCTCCTGACTTTGCCAATCACATGAACATTCGATTGGAAGCTGTTTTGGACAACTTTTCTTGTCTTCATGCCAAACACTTGGCAGACCTCCGTGCAACGTCTAGAACACGATGGCAGATGTTTTCTGTGCTGGCACAGGTTTTCCCTGCCAGACATAGTGGAAAAGCTTTTTGCTAAGATGTAGACGAGAAGACGCGCTAAAGACGATAGTACGATGCTCTCCGGAGCTAAGAGCCGCTGCCGGGCGTCTTTCGGCAGAAGCAGCACTCCGGAGAGCACTGTGAGCGGCACCATCGTCTTCGCGCGAAGAAGCCGCTTCTTCGCCTCCGGGAGCGGGCGAGAGCGGCAGCTTCGGAAAGGTGAAGAAGGAAGCTGTACAACACTGGGATTGTGTGCGCAGCTTGCCAACTGATAGGAAACAGTACTTTTGCACTCTCCTGACTTTGCCAATCACATGAACATTCGATTGGAAGCTGTTTTGGACAACTTTTCTTTTCTTCATGCCAAACAGTTGGCAAACCTCCGTGCAACGTCTAGAACATGATGGCAGATGTTTTCTGTGCTGGCACAGGTTTTCCCTGCCAGACATAGTGGAAAAGCTTTTTGCTAAGATGTAGACGAGAAGACGCGCTAAAGACGATAGTACGATGCTCTCCGGAGCTAAGAGCCGCTGCCGGGCGTCTTTCGGCAGAAGCAGCACTCCGGAGAGCACTGTGAGCGGCACCATCGTCTTCGCGCGAAGAAGCCGCTTCTTCGCCTCCGGGAGCCGGCGAGAGCGGCAGCTTCGGAAAGGTGAAGAAGCAAGCTGTACAACACTGGGATTGTGTGCGCAGCTTGCCAACTGATAGGAAACAGTACTTTTGCACTCTCCTGACTTTGCCAATCACATGAACATTCGATTGGAAGCTGTTTTGGACAACTTTTCTTTTCTTCATGCCAAACACTTGGCAGACCTCCGTGCAACGTCTAGAACACGATGGCAGATGTTTTCTGTGCTGGCACAGTTTTTCCCTGCCAGACATAGTGGAAAAGCTTTTTGCTAAGATGTAGACGAGAAGACGCGCTAAAGACGATAGTACGATGCTCTCCGGAGCTAAGAGCCGCTGCCGGGCGTCTTTCGGCAGAAGCAGCACTTCGGAGAGCACTGTGAGCGGCACCATCGTCTTTGCGCGAAGAAGCCGCTTCTTCGCCTCCGGGAGCGGGCGAGAGCGGCAGCTTCGGAAAGGTGAAGAAGGAAGCTGTACAACACTGGGATTGTGTGCGCAGCTTGCCAACTGATAGAAAACAGTACTTTTGCACTCTCCTGACTTTGCCAATCACATGAACATTCGATTGGAAGCTGTTTTGGACAACTTTTCTTTTCTTCATGCCAAACACTTGGCAGACCTCCGTGCAACGTCTAGAACACGATGGCAGATGTTTTCTGTGCTGGCACAGGTTTTCCCTGCCAGACATAGTGGAAAAGCTTTTTGCTAAGATGTAGACGAGAAGACGCGCTAAAGACGATAGTACGATGCTCTCCGGAGCTAAGAGCCGCTGCCGGGCGTCTTTCGGCAGAAGCAGCACTTCGGAGAGCACTGTGAGCGGCACCATCGTCTTCGCGCGAAGAAGCCGCTTCTTCGCCTCCGGGAGCCGGCGAGAGCGGCAGCTTCGGAAAGGTGAAGAAGGAAGCTGTACAACACTGGGATTGTGTGCGCAGCTTGCCAACTGATAGGAAACAGTACTTTTGCACTCTCCTGACTTTGCCAATCACATGAACATTCGATTGGAAGCTGTTTTGGACAACTTTTCTTTTCTTCATGCCAAACACTTGGCAGACCTCCGTGCAACGTCTAGAACACGATGGCTGATTTTTTCTGTGCTGGCACAGTTTTTCCCTGCCAGACATAGTGGAAAAGCTTTTTGCTAAGATGTAGACGAGAAGACGCGCTAAAGACGATAGTACGATGCTCTCCGGAGCTAAGAGCCGCTGCCGGGCGTCTTTCGGCAGAAGCAGCACTCCGGAGAGCACTGTGAGCGGCACCATCGTCTTCGCGCGAAGAAGCCGCTTCTTCGCCTCCGGGAGCCGGCGAGAGCGGCAGCTTCGGAAAGGTGAAGAAGGAAGCTGTACAACACTGGGATTGTGTGCGCAGCTTGCCAACTGATAGGAAACAGTACTTTTGCACTCTCCTGACTTTGCCAATCACATGAACATTCGATTGGAAGCTGTTTTGGACAACTTTTCTTTTCTTCATGCCAAACACTTGGCAGACCTCCGTGCAACGTCTAGAACACGATGGCAGATGTTTTCTGTGCTGGCACAGGTTTTCCCTGCCAGACATAGTGGAAAAGCTTTTTGCTAAGATGTAGACGAGAAGACGCGCTAAAGACGATAGTACGATGCTCTCCGGAGCTAAGAGCCGCTGCCGGGCGTCTTTCGGCAGAAGCAGCGCTAAGGAGAGCACTGTGAGCGGCACCATCGTCTTTGCGCGAAGAAGCCGCTTCTTCGCCTCCGGGAGCCGGCGAGAGCGGCAGCTTCGGAAAGGTGAAGAAGGAAGCTGTACAACACTGGGATTGTGTGCGCAGCCTGCCAACTGATAGGAAACAGTACTTTTGCACTCTCCTGACTTTGCCAATCACATGAACATTTGATTGGAAGCTGTTTTGGACAACTTTTCTTGTCTTCATGCCAAACACTTGGCAGACCTCCGTGCAACGTCTAGAACACGATGGCAGATGTTTTCTGTGCTGGCACAGGTTTTCCCTGCCAGACATAGTGGAAAAGCTTTTTGCTAAGATGTAGACGAGAAGACGCGCTAAAGACGATAGTACGATGCTCTCCGGAGCTAAGAGCCGCTGCCGGGCGTCTTTCGGCAGAAGCAGCACTCCGGAGAGCACTGTGAGCGGCACCATCGTCTTCGCGCGAAGAAGCCGCTTCTTCGCCTCCGGGAGCCGGCGAGAGCGGCAGCTTCGGAAAGGTGAAGAAGGAAGCTGTACAACACTGGGATTGTGTGCGCAGCTTGCCAACTGATAGGAAACAGTACTTTTGCACTCTCCTGACTTTGCCAATCACATGAACATTCGATTGGAAGCTGTTTTGGACAACTTTTCTTTTCTTCATGCCAAACACTTGGCAGACCTCCGTGCAACGTCTAGAACACGATGGCTGATTTTTTCTGTGCTGGCACAGTTTTTCCCTGCCAGACATAGTGGAAAAGCTTTTTGCTAAGATGTAGACGAGAAGACGCGCTAAAGACGATAGTACGATGCTCTCCGGAGCTAAGAGCCGCTGCCGGGCGTCTTTCGGCAGAAGCAGCACTCCGGAGAGCACTGTGAGCGGCACCATCGTCTTCGCGCGAAGAAGCCGCTTCTTCGCCTCCGGGAGCCGGCGAGAGCGGCAGCTTCGGAAAGGTGAAGAAGGAAGCTGTACAACACTGGGATTGTGTGCGCAGCTTGCCAACTGATAGAAAACAGTACTTTTGCACTCTCCTGACTTTGCCAATCACATGAACATTCGATTGGAAGCTGTTTTGGACAACTTTTCTTTTCTTCATGCCAAACACTTGGCAGACCTCCGTGCAACGTCTAGAACACGATGGCAGATGTTTTCTGTGCTGGCACAGGTTTTCCCTGCCAGACATAGTGGAAAAGCTTTTTGCTAAGATGTAGACGAGAAGACGCGCTAAAGACGATAGTACGATGCTCTCCGGAGCTAAGAGCCGCTGCCGGGCGTCTTTCGGCAGAAGCAGCACTCCGGAGAGCACTGTGAGCGGCACCATCGTCTTCGCGCGAAGAAGCCGCTTCTTCGCCTCCGGGAGCCGGCGAGAGCGGCAGCTTCGGAAAGGTGAAGAAGGAAGCTGTACAACCCTGGGATTGTGTGCGCAGCTTGCCAACTGATAGAAAACAGTACTTTTGCACTCTCCTGACTTTGCCAATCACATGAACATTCGATTGGAAGCTGTTTTGGACAACTTTTCTTTTCTTCATGCCAAACACTTGGCAGACCTCCGTGCAACGTCTAGAACACGATGGCAGATGTTTTCTGTGCTGGCACAGGTTTTCCCTGCCAGACATAGTGGAAAAGCTTTTTGCTAAGATGTAGACGAGAAGACGCGCTAAAGACGATAGTACGATGCTCTCCGGAGCTAAGAGCCGCTGCCGGGCGTCTTTCGGCAGAAGCAGCGCTAAGGAGAGCACTGTGAGCGGCACCATCGTCTTTGCGGGAAGAAGCCGCTTCTTCGGCTCCGGGAGCCGGCGAGAGCGGCAGCTTCGGAAAGGTGAAGAAGGAAGCTGTACAACACTGGGATTGTGTGCGCAGCCTGCCAACTGATAGGAAACAGTACTTTTGCACTCTCCTGACTTTGCCAATCACATGAACATTCGATTGGAAGCTGTTTTGGACAACTTTTCTTTTCTTCATGCCAAACACTTGGCAGACCTCCGTGCAACGTCTAGAACACGATGGCAGATGTTTTCTGTGCTGGCACAGTTTTTCCCTGCCAGACATAGTGGAAAAGCTTTTTGCTAAGATGTAGACGAGAAGACGCGCTAAAGACGATAGTACGATGCTCTCCGGAGCTAAGAGCCGCTGCCGGGCGTCTTTCGGCAGAAGCCGCGCTAAGGAGAGCACTGTGAGCGGCACCATCGTCCTTGCGGGAAGAAGCCGCTTCTTCGGCTCCGGGAGCCGGCGAGAGCGGCAGCTTCGGAAAGGTGAAGAAGGAAGCTGTACAACACTGGGATTGTGTGCGCAGCTTGCCAACTGATAGGAAACAGTACTTTTGCACTCTCCTGACTTTGCCAATCACATGAACATTCGATTGGAAGCTGTTTTGGACAACTTTTCTTTTCTTCATGCCAAACACTTGGCAGACCTCCGTGCAACGTCTAGAACACGATGGCAGATGTTTTCTGTGCTGGCACAGGTTTTCCCTGCCAGACATAGTGGAAAAGCTTTTTGCTAAGATGTAGACGAGAAGACGCGCTAAAGACGATAGTACGATGCTCTCCGGAGCTAAGAGCCGCTGCCGGGCGTCTTTCGGCAGAAGCAGCACTCCGGAGAGCACTGTGAGCGGCACCATCGTCTTCGCGCGAAGAAGCCGCTTCTTCGCCTCCGGGAGCCGGCGAGAGTGGCAGCTTCGGAAAGGTGAAGAAGGAAGCTGTACAACACTGGGATTGTGTGCGCAGCTTGCCAACTGATAGGAAACAGTACTTTTGCACTCTCCTGACTTTGCCAATCACATGAACATTCGATTGGAAGCTGTTTTGGACAACTTTTCTTTTCTTCATGCCAAAAACTTGGCAGACCTCCGTGCAACGTCTAGAACACAATGGCAGATGTTTTCTGTGCTGGCACAGGTTTTCCCTGCCAGACATAGTGGAAAAGCTTTTTGCTAAGATGTAGACGAGAAGACGCGCTAAAGACGATAGTACGATGCTCTCCGGAGCTAAGAGCCGCTGCCGGGCGTCTTTCGGCAGAAGCAGCGCTAAGGAGAGCACTGTGAGCGGCACCATCGTCTTTGCGCGAAGAAGCCGCTTCTTCGCCTCCGGGAGCCGGCGAGAGCGGCAGCTTCGGAAAGGTGAAGAAGCAAGCTGTACAACACTGGGATTGTGTGCGCAGCTTGCCAACTGATAGGAAACAGTACTTTTGCACTCTCCTGACTTTGCCAATCACATGAACATTCGATTGGAAGCTGTTTTGGACAACTTTACTTTTCTTCATGCCAAACACTTGGCAGACCTCCGTGCAACGTCTAGAACACGATGGCTGATGTTTTCTGTGCTGGCACAGTTTTTCCCTGCCAGACATAGTGGAAAAGCTTTTTGCTAAGATGTAGACGAGAAGACGCGCTAAAGACGATAGTACGATGCTCTCCGGAGCTAAGAGCCGCTGCCGGGCGTCTTTCGGCAGAAGCAGCGCTAAGGAGAGCACTGTGAGCGGCACCATCGTCCTTGCGGGAAGAAGCCGCTTCTTCGGCTCCGGGAGCCGGCGAGAGCGGCAGCTTCGGAAAGGTGAAGAAGGAAGCTGTACAACACTGGGATTGTGTGCGCAGCTTGCCAATTGATAGAAAACAGTACTTTTGCACTCTCCTGACTTTGCCAATCACATGAACATTCGATTGGAAGCTGTTTTGGACAACTTTTCTTTTCTTCATGCCAAACACTTGGCAGACCTCCGTGCAACGTCTAGAACACGATGGCAGATGTTTTCTGTGCTGGCACAGGTTTTCCCTGCCAGACATAGTGGAAAAGCTTTTTGCTAAGATGTAGACGAGAAGACGCGCTAAAGACGATAGTACGATGCTCTCCGGAGCTAAGAGCCGCTGCCGGGCGTCTTTCGGCAGAAGCAGCACTCCGGAGAGCACTGTGAGCGGCACCATCGTCTTCGCGCGAAGAAGCCGCTTCTTCGCCTCCGGGAGCCGGCGAGAGCGGCAGCTTCGGAAAGGTGAAGAAGCAAGCTGTACAACACTGGGATTGTGTGCGCAGCCTGCCAACTGATAGGAAACAGTACTTTTGCACTCTCCTGACTTTGCCAATCACATGAACATTCGATTGGAAGCTGTTTTGGACAACTTTTCTTTTCTTCATGCCAAACACTTGGCAGACCTCCGTGCAACGTCTAGAACACGATGGCTGATGTTTTCTGTGCTGGCACAGTTTTTCCCTGCCAGACATAGTGGAAAAGCTTTTTGCTAAGATGTAGACGAGAAGACGCGCTAAAGACGATAGTACGATGCTCTCCGGAGCTAAGAGCCGCTGCCGGGCGTCTTTCGGCAGAAGCAGCACTCCGGAGAGCACTGTGAGCGGCACCATCGTCTTTGCGCGAAGAAGCCGCTTCTTCGCCTCCGGGAGCCGGCGAGAGCGGCAGCTTCGGAAAGGTGAAGAAGGAAGCTGTACAACACTGGGATTGTGTGCGCAGCTTGCCAACTGATAGAAAACAGTACTTTTGCACTCTCCTGACTTTGCCAATCACATGAACATTCGATTGGAAGCTGTTTTGGACAACTTTTCTTTTCTTCATGCCAAACACTTGGCAGACCTCCGTGCAACGTCTAGAACACGATGGCAGATGTTTTCTGTGCTGGCACAGGTTTTCCCTGCCAGACATAGTGGAAAAGCTTTTTGCTAAGATGTAGACGAGAAGACGCGCTAAAGACGATAGTACGATGCTCTCCGGAGCTAAGAGCCGCTGCCGGGCGTCTTTCGGCAGAAGCAGCACTTCGGAGAGCAATGTGAGCGGCACCATCGTCTTTGCGGGAAGAAGCCGCTTCTTCGCCTCCGGGAGCCGGCGAGAGCGGCAGCTTCGGAAAGGTGAAGAAGGAAGCTGTACAACACTGGGATTGTGTGCGCAGCTTGCCAACTGATAGGAAACAGTACTTTTGCACTCTCCTGACTTTGCCAATCACATGAACATTCGATTGGAAGCTGTTTTGGACAACTTTTCTTTTCTTCATGCCAAACACTTGGCAGACCTCCGTGCAACGTCTAGAACACGATGGCAGATGTTTTCTGTGCTGGCACAGTTTTTCCCTGCCAGACATAGTGGAAAAGCTTTTTGCTAAGATGTAGACGAGAAGACGCGCTAAAGACGATAGTACGATGCTCTCCGGAGCTAAGAGCCGCTGCCGGGCGTCTTTCGGCAGAAGCAGCACTCCGGAGAGCACTGTGAGCGGCACCATCGTCTTCGCGCGAAGAAGCCGCTTCTTCGCCTCCGGGAGCCGGCGAGAGCGGCAGCTTCGGAAAGGTGAAGAAGGAAGCTGTACAACACTGGGATTGTGTGCGCAGCCTGCCAACTGATAGGAAACAGTACTTTTGCACTCTCCTGACTTTGCCAATCACATGAACATTCGATTGGAAGCTGTTTTGGACAACTTTTCTTGTCTTCATGCCAAACACTTGGCAGACCTCCGTGCAACGTCTAGAACACGATGGCAGATGTTTTCTGTGCTGGCACAGGTTTTCCCTGCCAGACATAGTGGAAAAGCTTTTTGCTAAGATGTAGACGAGAAGACGCGCTAAAGACGATAGTACGATGCTCTCCGGAGCTAAGAGCCGCTGCCGGGCGTCTTTCGGCAGAAGCAGCACTCCGGAGAGCACTGTGAGCGGCACCATCGTCTTCGCGCGAAGAAGCCGCTTCTTCGCCTCCGGGAGCCGGCGAGAGCGGCAGCTTCGGAAAGGTGAAGAAGGAAGCTGTACAACACTGGGATTGTGTGCGCAGCTTGCCAACTGATAGAAAACAGTACTTTTGCACTCTCCTGACTTTGCCAATCACATGAACATTCGATTGGAAGCTGTTTTGGACAACTTTTCTTTTCTCCCTTCCAAACACTTGGCAGACTTCCGTGCAACGTCTAGAACACGATGGCAGATGTTTTCTGTGCTGGCACAGTTTTTCCCTGCCAGACATAGTGGAAAAGCGTTTTGCTAAGATGTAGACGAGAAGACGCGCTAAAGACGATAGTACGATGCTCTCCGGAGCTAAGAGCCGCTGCCGGGCGTCTTTCGGCAGAAGCAGCACTCCGGAGAGCACTGTGAGCGGCACCATCGTCTTCGCGCGAAGAAGCCGCTTCTTCGCCTCCGGGAGCCGGCGAGAGCGGCAGCTTCGGAAAGGTGAAGAAGGAAGCTGTACAACACTGGGATTGTGTGCGCAGCTTGCCAACTGATAGGAAACAGTACTTTTGCACTCTCCTGACTTTGCCAATCACATGAACATTCGATTGGAAGCTGTTTTGGACAACTTTTCTTTTCTTCATGCCAAACACTTGGCAGACCTCCGTGCAACGTCTAGAACACGATGGCAGATGTTTTCTGTGCTGGCACAGGTTTTCCCTGCCAGACATAGTGGAAAAGCTTTTTGCTAAGATGTAGACGAGAAGACGCGCTAAAGACGATAGTACGATGCTCTCCGGAGCTAAGAGCCGCTGCCGGGCGTCTTTCGGCAGAAGCCGCGCTAAGGAGAGCACTGTGAGCGGCACCATCGTCCTTGCGGGAAGAAGCCGCTTCTTCGCCTCCGGGAGCCGGCGAGAGCGGCAGCTTCGGAAAGGTGAAGAAGCAAGCTGTACAACACTGGGATTGTGTGCGCAGCTTGCCAACTGATAGGAAACAGTACTTTTGCACTCTCCTGACTTTGCCAATCACATGAACATTCGATTGGAAGCTGTTTTGGACAACTTTTCTTTTCTTCATGCCAAACACTTGGCAGACCTCCGTGCAACGTCTAGAACACGATGGCAGATGTTTTCTGTGCTGGCACAGGTTTTCCCTGCCAGACATAGTGGAAAAGCTTTTTGCTAAGATGTAGACGAGAAGACGCGCTAAAGACGATAGTACGATGCTCTCCGGAGCTAAGAGCCGCTGCCGGGCGTCTTTCGGCAGAAGCAGCGCTAAGGAGAGCACTGTGAGCGGCACCATCGTCTTTGCGCGAAGAAGCCGCTTCTTCGCCTCCGGGAGCCGGCGAGAGCGGCAGCTTCGGAAAGGTGAAGAAGGAAGCTGTACAACACTGGGATTGTGTGCGCAGCCTGCCAACTGATAGGAAACAGTACTTTTGCACTCTCCTGACTTTGCCAATCACATGAACATTCGATTGGAAGCTGTTTTGGACAACTTTTCTTTTCTCCCTTCCAAACACTTGGCAGACCTCCGTGCAACGTCTAGAACACGATGGCAGATGTTTTCTGTGCTGGCACAGTTTTTCCCTGCCAGACATAGTGGAAAAGCTTTTTGCTAAGATGTAGACGAGAAGACGCGCTAAAGACGATAGTACGATGCTCTCCGGAGCTAAGAGCCGCTGCCGGGCGTCTTTCGGCAGAAGCCGCGCTAAGGAGAGCACTGTGAGCGGCACCATCGTCCTTGCGGGAAGAAGCCGCTTCTTCGGCTCCGGGAGCCGGCGAGAGCGGCAGCTTCGGAAAGGTGAAGAAGGAAGCTGTACAACACTGGGATTGTGTGCGCAGCTTGCCAACTGATAGGAAACAGTACTTTTGCACTCTCCTGACTTTGCCAATCACATGAACATTCGATTGGAAGCTGTTTTGGACAACTTTTCTTTTCTTCATGCCAAACACTTGGCAGACCTCCGTGCAACGTCTAGAACACGATGGCAGATGTTTTCTGTGCTGGCACAGGTTTTCCCTGCCAGACATAGTGGAAAAGCTTTTTGCTAAGATGTAGACGAGAAGACGCGCTAAAGACGATAGTACGATGCTCTCCGGAGCTAAGAGCCGCTGCCGGGCGTCTTTCGGCAGAAGCAGCACTCCGGAGAGCACTGTGAGCGGCACCATCGTCTTCGCGCGAAGAAGCCGCTTCTTCGCCTCCGGGAGCGGGCGAGAGCGGCAGCTTCGGAAAGGTGAAGAAGGAAGCTGTACAACACTGGGATTGTGTGCGCAGCTTGCCAACTGATAGGAAACAGTACTTTTGCACTCTCCTGACTTTGCCAATCACATGAACATTCGATTGGAAGCTGTTTTGGACAACTTTTCTTTTCTTCATGCCAAAAACTTGGCAGACCTCCGTGCAACGTCTAGAACACAATGGCAGATGTTTTCTGTGCTGGCACAGGTTTTCCCTGCCAGACATAGTGGAAAAGCTTTTTGCTAAGATGTAGACGAGAAGACGCGCTAAAGACGATAGTACGATGCTCTCCGGAGCTAAGAGCCGCTGCCGGGCGTCTTTCGGCAGAAGCAGCGCTAAGGAGAGCACTGTGAGCGGCACCATCGTCTTTGCGCGAAGAAGCCGCTTCTTCGCCTCCGGGAGCCGGCGAGAGCGGCAGCTTCGGAAAGGTGAAGAAGCAAGCTGTACAACACTGGGATTGTGTGCGCAGCTTGCCAACTGATAGGAAACAGTACTTTTGCACTCTCCTGACTTTGCCAATCACATGAACATTCGATTGGAAGCTGTTTTGGACAACTTTTCTTTTCTTCATGCCAAACACTTGGCAGACCTCCGTGCAACGTCTAGAACACGATGGCTGATGTTTTCTGTGCTGGCACAGTTTTTCCCTGCCAGACATAGTGGAAAAGCTTTTTGCTAAGATGTAGACGAGAAGACGCGCTAAAGACGATAGTACGATGCTCTCCGGAGCTAAGAGCCGCTGCCGGGCGTCTTTCGGCAGAAGCAGCGCTAAGGAGAGCACTGTGAGCGGCACCATCGTCCTTGCGGGAAGAAGCCGCTTCTTCGGCTCCGGGAGCCGGCGAGAGCGGCAGCTTCGGAAAGGTGAAGAAGGAAGCTGTACAACACTGGGATTGTGTGCGCAGCTTGCCAACTGATAGAAAACAGTACTTTTGCACTCTCCTGACTTTGCCAATCACATGAACATTCGATTGGAAGCTGTTTTGGACAACTTTTCTTTTCTTCATGCCAAACACTTGGCAGACCTCCGTGCAACGTCTAGAACACGATGGCAGATGTTTTCTGTGCTGGCACAGGTTTTCCCTGCCAGACATAGTGGAAAAGCTTTTTGCTAAGATGTAGACGAGAAGACGCGCTAAAGACGATAGTACGATGCTCTCCGGAGCTAAGAGCCGCTGCCGGGCGTCTTTCGGCAGAAGCAGCACTCCGGAGAGCACTGTGAGCGGCACCATCGTCTTCGCGCGAAGAAGCCGCTTCTTCGCCTCCGGGAGCCGGCGAGAGCGGCAGCTTCGGAAAGGTGAAGAAGGAAGCTGTACAACACTGGGATTGTGTGCGCAGCTTGCCAACTGATAGGAAACAGTACTTTTGCACTCTCCTGACTTTGCCAATCACATGAACATTCGATTGGAAGCTGTTTTGGACAACTTTTCTTTTCTTCATGCCAAACACTTGGCAGACCTCCGTGAAACGTCTAGAACACGATGGCAGATGTTTTCTGTGCTGGCACAGGTTTTCCCTGCCAGACATAGTGGAAAAGCTTTTTGCTAAGATGTAGACGAGAAGACGCGCTAAAGACGATAGTACGATGCTCTCCGGAGCTAAGAGCCGCTGCCGGGCGTCTTTCGGCAGAAGCAGCGCTAAGGAGAGCACTGTGAGCGGCACCATCGTCTTTGCGCGAAGAAGCCGCTTCTTCGCCTCCGGGAGCCGGCGAGAGCGGCAGCTTCGGAAAGGTGAAGAAGCAAGCTGTACAACACTGGGATTGTGTGCGCAGCTTGCCAACTGATAGGAAACAGTACTTTTGCACTCTCCTGACTTTGCCAATCACATGAACATTCGATTGGAAGCTGTTTTGGACAACTTTTCTTTTCTTCATGCCAAACACTTGGCAGACCTCCGTGCAACGTCTAGAACACGATGGCTGATGTTTTCTGTGCTGGCACAGTTTTTCCCTGCCAGACATAGTGGAAAAGCTTTTTGCTAAGATGTAGACGAGAAGACGCGCTAAAGACGATAGTACGATGCTCTCCGGAGCTAAGAGCCGCTGCCGGGCGTCTTTCGGCAGAAGCAGCACTCCGGAGAGCACTGTGAGCGGCACCATCGTCTTTGCGCGAAGAAGCCGCTTCTTCGCCTCCGGGAGCCGGCGAGAGCGGCAGCTTCGGAAAGGTGAAGAAGGAAGGTGTACAACACTGGGATTGTGTGCGCAGCTTGCCAACTGATAGAAAACAGTACTTTTGCACTCTCCTGACTTTGCCAATCACATGAACATTCGATTGGAAGCTGTTTTGGACAACTTTTCTTTTCTTCATGCCAAACACTTGGCAGACCTCCGTGCAACGTCTAGAACACGATGGCAGATGTTTTCTGTGCTGGCACAGGTTTTCCCTGCCAGACATAGTGGAAAAGCTTTTTGCTAAGATGTAGATGAGAAGACGCGCTAAAGACGATAGTACGATGCTCTCCGGAGCTAAGAGCCGCTGCCGGGCGTCTTTCGGCAGAAGCAGCACTCCGGAGAGCACTGTGAGCGGCACCATCGTCTTCGCGCGAAGAAGCCGCTTCTTCGCCTCCGGGAGCCGGCGAGAGCGGCAGCTTCGGAAAGGTGAAGAAGGAAGCTGTACAACACTGGGATTGTGTGCGCAGCCTGCCAACTGATAGGAAACAGTACTTTTGCACTCTCCTGACTTTGCCAATCACATGAACATTCGATTGGAAGCTGTTTTGGACAACTTTTCTTGTCTTCATGCCAAACACTTGGCAGACCTCCGTGCAACGTCTAGAACACGATGGCAGATGTTTTCTGTGCTGGCACAGGTTTTCCCTGCCAGACATAGTGGAAAAGCTTTTTGCTAAGATGTAGACGAGAAGACGCGCTAAAGACGATAGTACGATGCTCTCCGGAGCTAAGAGCCGCTGCCGGGCGTCTTTCGGCAGAAGCAGCACTCCGGAGAGCACTGTGAGCGGCACCATCGTCTTTGCGCGAAGAAGCCGCTTCTTCGCCTCCGGGAGCCGGCGAGAGCGGCAGCTTCGGAAAGGTGAAGAAGGAAGCTGTACAACACTGGGATTGTGTGCGCAGCTTGCCAACTGATAGAAAACAGTACTTTTGCACTCTCCTGACTTTGCCAATCACATGAACATTCGATTGGAAGCTGTTTTGGACAACTTTTCTTTTCTCCCTTCCAAACACTTGGCAGACTTCCGTGCAACGTCTAGAACACGATGGCAGATGTTTTCTGTGCTGGCACAGTTTTTCCCTGCCAGACATAGTGGAAAAGCTTTTTGCTAAGATGTAGACGAGAAGACGCGCTAAAGACGATAGTACGATGCTCTCCGGAGCTAAGAGCCGCTGCCGGGCGTCTTTCGGCAGAAGCAGCACTCCGGAGAGCACTGTGAGCGGCACCATCGTCTTCGCGCGAAGAAGCCGCTTCTTCGCCTCCGGGAGCCGGCGAGAGCGGCAGCTTCGGAAAGGTGAAGAAGGAAGCTGTACAACACTGGGATTGTGTGCGCAGCTTGCCAACTGATAGGAAACAGTACTTTTGCACTCTCCTGACTTTGCCAATCACATGAACATTCGATTGGAAGCTGTTTTGGACAACTTTTCTTTTCTTCATGCCAAACACTTGGCAGACCTCCGTGCAACGTCTAGAACACGATGGCAGATGTTTTCTGTGCTGGCACAGGTTTTCCCTGCCAGACATAGTGGAAAAGCTTTTTGCTAAGATGTAGACGAGAAGACGCGCTAAAGACGATAGTACGATGCTCTCCGGAGCTAAGAGCCGCTGCCGGGCGTCTTTCGGCAGAAGCCGCGCTAAGGAGAGCACTGTGAGCGGCACCATCGTCCTTGCGGGAAGAAGCCGCTTCTTCGCCTCCGGGAGCCGGCGAGAGCGGCAGCTTCGGAAAGGTGAAGAAGCAAGCTGTACAACACTGGGATTGTATGCGCAGCTTGCCAACTGATAGGAAACAGTACTTTTGCACTCTCCTGACTTTGCCAATCACATGAACATTCGATTGGAAGCTGTTTTGGACAACTTTTCTTTTCTTCATGCCAAACACTTGGCAGACCTCCGTGCAACGTCTAGAACACGATGGCAGATGTTTTCTGTGCTGGCACAGGTTTTCCCTGCCAGACATAGTGGAAAAGCTTTTTGCTAAGATGTAGACGAGAAGACGCGCTAAAGACGATAGTACGATGCTCTCCGGAGCTAAGAGCCGCTGCCGGGCGTCTTTTGGCAGAAGCAGCACTCCGGAGAGCACTGTGAGCTGCACCATCGTCTTCGCGCGAAGAAGCCGCTTCTTCGCCTCCGGGAGCCGGCGAGAGCGGCAGCTTCGGAAAGGTGAAGAAGGAAGCTGTACAACACTGGGATTGTGTGCGCAGCTTGCCAACTGATAGGAAACAGTACTTTTGCACTCTCCTGACTTTGCCAATCACATGAACATTCGATTGGAAGCTGTTTTGGACAACTTTTCTTTTCTTCATGCCAAACACTTGGCAGACCTCCGTGCAACGTCTAGAACACGATGGCAGATGTTTTCTGTGCTGGCACAGGTTTTCCCTGCCAGACATAGTGGAAAAGCTTTTTGCTAAGATGTAGACGAGAAGACGCGCTAAAGACGATAGTACGATGCTCTCCGGAGCTAAGAGCCGCTGCCGGGCGTCTTTCGGCAGAAGCAGCGCTAAGGAGAGCACTGTGAGCGGCACCATCGTCTTTGCGCGAAGAAGCCGCTTCTTCGGCTCCGGGAGCCGGCGAGAGCGGCAGCTTCGGAAAGGTGAAGAAGGAAGCTGTACAACACTGGGATTGTGTGCGCAGCCTGCCAACTGATAGGAAACAGTACTTTTGCACTCTCCTGACTTTGCCAATCACATGAACATTTGATTGGAAGCTGTTTTGGACAACTTTTCTTGTCTTCATGCCAAACACTTGGCAGACCTCCGTGCAACGTCTAGAACACGATGGCAGATGTTTTCTGTGCTGGCACAGGTTTTCCCTGCCAGACATAGTGGAAAAGCTTTTTGCTAAGATGTAGACGAGAAGACGCGCTAAAGACGATAGTACGATGCTCTCCGGAGCTAAGAGCCGCTGCCGGGCGTCTTTCGGCAGAAGCAGCACTCCGGAGAGCACTGTGAGCGGCACCATCGTCTTTGCGCGAAGAAGCCGCTTCTTCGCCTCCGGGAGCCGGCGAGAGCGGCAGCTTCGGAAAGGTGAAGAAGGAAGCTGTACAACACTGGGATTGTGTGCGCAGCCTGCCAACTGATAGGAAACAGTACTTTTGCACTCTCCTGACTTTGCCAATCACATGAACATTCGATTGGAAGCTGTTTTGGACAACTTTTCTTTTCTCCCTTCCAAACACTTGGCAGACCTCCGTGCAACGTCTAGAACACGATGGCAGATGTTTTCTGTGCTGGCACAGTTTTTCCCTGCCAGACATAGTGGAAAAGCTTTTTGCTAAGATGTAGACGAGAAGACGCGCTAAAGACGATAGTACGATGCTCTCCGGAGCTAAGAGCCGCTGCCGGGCGTCTTTCGGCAGAAGCCGCGCTAAGGAGAGCACTGTGAGCGGCACCATCGTCCTTGCGGGAAGAAGCCGCTTCTTCGCCTCCGGGAGCCGGCGAGAGCGGCAGCTTCGGAAAGGTGAAGAAGGAAGCTGTACAACACTGGGATTGTGTGCGCAGCTTGCCAACTGATAGGAAACAGTACTTTTGCACTCTCCTGACTTTGCCAATCACATGAACATTCGATTGGAAGCTGTTTTGGACAACTTTTCTTTTCTTCATGCCAAACACTTGGCAGACCTCCGTGCAACGTCTAGAACACGATGGCAGATGTTTTCTGTGCTGGCACAGGTTTTCCCTGCCAGACATAGTGGAAAAGCTTTTTGCTAAGATGTAGACGAGAAGACGCGCTAAAGACGATAGTACGATGCTCTCCGGAGCTAAGAGCCGCTGCCGGGCGTCTTTCGGCAGAAGCAGCACTCCGGAGAGCACTGTGAGCGGCACCATCGTCTTCGCGCGAAGAAGCCGCTTCTTCGCCTCCGGGAGCCGGCGAGAGTGGCAGCTTCGGAAAGGTGAAGAAGGAAGCTGTACAACACTGGGATTGTGTGCGCAGCTTGCCAACTGATAGGAAACAGTACTTTTGCACTCTCCTGACTTTGCCAATCACATGAACATTCGATTGGAAGCTGTTTTGGACAACTTTTCTTTTCTTCATGCCAAAAACTTGGCAGACCTCCGTGCAACGTCTAGAACACAATGGCAGATGTTTTCTGTGCTGGCACAGGTTTTCCCTGCCAGACATAGTGGAAAAGCTTTTTGCTAAGATGTAGACGAGAAGACGCGCTAAAGACGATAGTACGATGCTCTCCGGAGCTAAGAGCCGCTGCCGGGCGTCTTTCGGCAGAAGCAGCGCTAAGGAGAGCACTGTGAGCGGCACCATCGTCTTTGCGCGAAGAAGCCGCTTCTTCGCCTCCGGGAGCCGGCGAGAGCGGCAGCTTCGGAAAGGTGAAGAAGCAAGCTGTACAACACTGGGATTGTGTGCGCAGCTTGCCAACTGATAGGAAACAGTACTTTTGCACTCTCCTGACTTTGCCAATCACATGAACATTCGATTGGAAGCTGTTTTGGACATCTTTTCTTTTCTTCATGCCAAACACTTGGCAGACCTCCGTGAAACGTCTAGAACACGATGGCAGATGTTTTCTGTGCTGGCACAGGTTTTCCCTGCCAGACATAGTGGAAAAGCTTTTTGCTAAGATGTAGACGAGAAGACGCGCTAAAGACGATAGTACGATGCTCTCCGGAGCTAAGAGCCGCTGCCGGGCGTCTTTCGGCAGAAGCAGCGCTAAGGAGAGCACTGTGAGCGGCACCATCGTCTTTGCGCGAAGAAGCCGCTTCTTCGCCTCCGGGAGCCGGCGAGAGCGGCAGCTTCGGAAAGGTGAAGAAGCAAGCTGTACAACACTGGGATTGTGTGCGCAGCTTGCCAACTGATAGAAAACAGTACTTTTGCACTCTCCTGACTTTGCCAATCACATGAACATTCGATTGGAAGCTGTTTTGGACAACTTTTCTTTTCTTCATGCCAAACACTTGGCAGACCTCCGTGCAACGTCTAGAACACGATGGCAGATGTTTTCTGTGCTGGCACAGGTTTTCCCTGCCAGACATAGTGGAAAAGCTTTTTGCTAAGATGTAGACGAGAAGACGCGCTAAAGACGATAGTACGATGCTCTCCGGAGCTAAGAGCCGCTGCCGGGCGTCTTTCGGCAGAAGCAGCACTTCGGAGAGCAATGTGAGCGGCACCATCGTCTTTGCGGGAAGAAGCCGCTTCTTCGCCTCCGGGAGCCGGCGAGAGCGGCAGCTTCGGAAAGGTGAAGAAGGAAGCTGTACAACACTGGGATTGTGTGCGCAGCTTGCCAACTGATAGGAAACAGTACTTTTGCACTCTCCTGACTTTGCCAATCACATGAACATTCGATTGGAAGCTGTTTTGGACAACTTTTCTTTTCTCCCTTCCAAACACTTGGCAGACCTCCGTGCAACGTCTAGAACACGATGGCAGATGTTTTCTGTGCTGGCACAGGTTTTCCCTGCCAGACATAGTGGAAAAGCTTTTTGCTAAGATGTAGACGAGAAGACGCGCTAAAGACGATAGTACGATGCTCTCCGGAGCTAAGAGCCGCTGCCGGGCGTCTTTCGGCAGAAGCAGCACTCCGGAGAGCACTGTGAGCGGCACCATCGTCTTCGCGCGAAGAAGCCGCTTCTTCGCCTCCGGGAGCCGGCGAGAGCGGCAGCTTCGGAAAGGTGAAGAAGGAAGCTGTACAACACTGGGATTGTGTGCGCAGCTTGCCAACTGATAGGAAACAGTACTTTTGCACTCTCCTGACTTTGCCAATCACATGAACATTCGATTGGAAGCTGTTTTGGACAACTTTTCTTTTCTTCATGCCAAACACTTGGCAGACCTCCGTGCAACGTCTAGAACACGATGGCTGATTTTTTCTGTGCTGGCACAGTTTTTCCCTGCCAGACATAGTGGAAAAGCTTTTTGCTAAGATGTAGACGAGAAGACGCGCTAAAGACGATAGTACGATGCTCTCCGGAGCTAAGAGCCGCTGCCGGGCGTCTTTCGGCAGAAGCAGCACTCCGGAGAGCACTGTGAGCGGCACCATCGTCTTCGCGCGAAGAAGCCGCTTCTTCGCCTCCGGGAGCCGGCGAGAGCGGCAGCTTCGGAAAGGTGAAGAAGGAAGCTGTACAACACTGGGATTGTGTGCGCAGCTTGCCAACTGATAGAAAACAGTACTTTTGCACTCTCCTGACTTTGCCAATCACATGAACATTCGATTGGAAGCTGTTTTGGACAACTTTTCTTTTCTTCATGCCAAACACTTGGCAGACCTCCGTGCAACGTCTAGAACACGATGGCAGATGTTTTCTGTGCTGGCACAGGTTTTCCCTGCCAGACATAGTGGAAAAGCTTTTTGCTAAGATGTAGACGAGAAGACGCGCTAAAGACGATAGTACGATGCTCTCCGGAGCTAAGAGCCGCTGCCGGGCGTCTTTCGGCAGAAGCAGCGCTAAGGAGAGCACTGTGAGCGGCACCATCGTCTTTGCGCGAAGAAGCCGCTTCTTCGCCTCCGGGAGCCGGCGAGAGCGGCAGCTTCGGAAAGGTGAAGAAGGAAGCTGTACAACACTGGGATTGTGTGCGCAGCCTGCCAACTGATAGGAAACAGTACTTTTGCACTCTCCTGACTTTGCCAATCACATGAACATTCGATTGGAAGCTGTTTTGGACAACTTTTCTTGTCTTCATGCCAAACACTTGGCAGACCTCCGTGCAACGTCTAGAACACGATGGCAGATGTTTTCTGTGCTGGCACAGGTTTTCCCTGCCAGACATAGTGGAAAAGCTTTTTGCTAAGATGTAGACGAGAAGACGCGCTAAAGACGATAGTACGATGCTCTCCGGAGCTAAGAGCCGCTGCCGGGCGTCTTTCGGCAGAAGCAGCACTCCGGAGAGCACTGTGAGCGGCACCATCGTCTTCGCGCGAAGAAGCCGCTTCTTCGGCTCCGGGAGCCGGCGAGAGCGGCAGCTTCGGAAAGGTGAAGAAGGAAGCTGTACAACACTGGGATTGTGTGCGCAGCTTGCCAACTGATAGAAAACAGTACTTTTGCACTCTCCTGACTTTGCCAATCACATGAACATTCGATTGGAAGCTGTTTTGGACAACTTTTCTTTTCTCCCTTCCAAACACTTGGCAGACCTCCGTGCAACGTCTAGAACACGATGGCAGATGTTTTCTGTGCTGGCACAGTTTTTCCCTGCCAGACATAGTGGAAAAGCTTTTTGCTAAGATGTAGACGAGAAGACGCGCTAAAGACGATAGTACGATGCTCTCCGGAGCTAAGAGCCGCTGCCGGGCGTCTTTCGGCAGAAGCAGCACTCCGGAGAGCACTGTGAGCGGCACCATCGTCTTCGCGCGAAGAAGCCGCTTCTTCGCCTCCGGGAGCCGGCGAGAGCGGCAGCTTCGGAAAGGTGAAGAAGGAAGCTGTACAACACTGGGATTGTGTGCGCAGCTTGCCAACTGATAGGAAACAGTACTTTTGCACTCTCCTGACTTTGCCAATCACATGAACATTCGATTGGAAGCTGTTTTGGACAACTTTTCTTTTCTTCATGCCAAACACTTGGCAGACCTCCGTGCAACGTCTAGAACACGATGGCAGATGTTTTCTGTGCTGGCACAGGTTTTCCCTGCCAGACATAGTGGAAAAGCTTTTTGCTAAGATGTAGACGAGAAGACGCGCTAAAGACGATAGTACGATGCTCTCCGGAGCTAAGAGCCGCTGCCGGGCGTCTTTCGGCAGAAGCCGCGCTAAGGAGAGCACTGTGAGCGGCACCATCGTCCTTGCGGGAAGAAGCCGCTTCTTCGCCTCCGGGAGCCGGCGAGAGCGGCAGCTTCGGAAAGGTGAAGAAGCAAGCTGTACAACACTGGGATTGTGTGCGCAGCTTGCCAACTGATAGGAAACAGTACTTTTGCACTCTCCTGACTTTGCCAATCACATGAACATTCGATTGGAAGCTGTTTTGGACAACTTTTCTTTTCTTCATGCCAAACACTTGGCAGACCTCCGTGCAACGTCTAGAACACGATGGCAGATGTTTTCTGTGCTGGCACAGGTTTTCCCTGCCAGACATAGTGGAAAAGCTTTTTGCTAAGATGTAGACGAGAAGACGCGCTAAAGACGATAGTACGATGCTCTCCGGAGCTAAGAGCCGCTGCCGGGCGTCTTTTGGCAGAAGCAGCACTCCGGAGAGCACTGTGAGCGGCACCATCGTCTTCGCGCGAAGAAGCCGCTTCTTCGCCTCCGGGAGCCGGCGAGAGCGGCAGCTTCGGAAAGGTGAAGAAGGAAGCTGTACAACACTGGGATTGTGTGCGCAGCTTGCCAACTGATAGGAAACAGTACTTTTGCACTCTCCTGACTTTGCCAATCACATGAACATTCGATTGGAAGCTGTTTTGGACAACTTTTCTTTTCTCCCTTCCAAACACTTGGCAGACCTCCGTGCAACGTCTAGAACACGATGGCAGATGTTTTCTGTGCTGGCACAGGTTTTCCCTGCCAGACATAGTGGAAAAGCTTTTTGCTAAGATGTAGACGAGAAGACGCGCTAAAGACGATAGTACGATGCTCTCCGGAGCTAAGAGCCGCTGCCGGGCGTCTTTCGGCAGAAGCCGCGCTAAGGAGAGCACTGTGAGCGGCACCATCGTCCTTGCGGGAAGAAGCCGCTTCTTCGGCTCCGGGAGCCGGCGAGAGCGGCAGCTTCGGAAAGGTGAAGAAGGAAGCTGTACAACACTGGGATTGTGTGCGCAGCTTGCCAACTGATAGAAAACAGTACTTTTGCACTCTCCTGACTTTGCCAATCACATGAACATTCGATTGGAAGCTGTTTTGTACAACTTTTCTTTTCTTCATGCCAAACACTTGGCAGACCTCCGTGCAACGTCTAGAACACGATGGCAGATGTTTTCTGTGCTGGCACAGGTTTTCCCTGCCAGACATAGTGGAAAAGCTTTTTGCTAAGATGTAGACGAGAAGACGCGCTAAAGACGATAGTACGATGCTCTCCGGAGCTAAGAGCCGCTGCCGGGCGTCTTTCGGCAGAAGCAGCACTCCGGAGAGCACTGTGAGCGGCACCATCGTCTTCGCGCGAAGAAGCCGCTTCTTTGCCTCCGGGAGCGGGCGAGAGCGGCAGCTTCGGAAAGGTGAAGAAGGAAGCTGTACAACACTGGGATTGTGTGCGCAGCTTGCCAACTGATAGGAAACAGTACTTTTGCACTCTCCTGACTTTGCCAATCACATGAACATTCGATTGGAAGCTGTTTTGGACAACTTTTCTTTTCTTCATGCCAAAAACTTGGCAGACCTCCGTGCAACGTCTAGAACACGATGGCAGATGTTTTCTGTGCTGGCACAGGTTTTCCCTGCCAGACATAGTGGAAAAGCTTTTTGCTAAGATGTAGACGAGAAGACGCGCTAAAGACGATAGTACGATGCTCTCCGGAGCTAAGAGCCGCTGCCGGGTGTCTTTCGGCAGAAGCAGCGCTAAGGAGAGCACTGTGAGCGGCACCATCGTCTTTGCGCGAAGAAGCCGCTTCTTCACCTCCGGGAGCCGGCGAGAGCGGCAGCTTCGGAAAGGTGAAGAAGCAAGCTGTACAACACTGGGATTGTGTGCGCAGCTTGCCAACTGATAGAAAACAGTACTTTTGCACTCTCCTGACTTTGCCAATCACATGAACATTCGATTGGAAGCTGTTTTGGACAACTTTTCTTTTCTTCATGCCAAACACTTGGCAGACCTCCGTGCAACGTCTAGAACACGATGGCAGATGTTTTCTGTGCTGGCACAGGTTTTCCCTGCCAGACATAGTGGAAAAGCTTTTTGCTAAGATGTAGACGAGAAGACGCGCTAAAGACGATAGTACGATGCTCTCCGGAGCTAAGAGCCGCTGCCGGGCGTCTTTCGGCAGAAGCAGCACTCCGGAGAGCACTGTGAGCGGCACCATCGTCTTCGCGCGAAGAAGCCGCTTCTTCGCCTCCGGGAGCCGGCGAGAGCGGCAGCTTCGGAAAGGTGAAGAAGGAAGCTGTACAACACTGGGATTGTGTGCGCAGCTTGCCAACTGATAGGAAACAGTACTTTTGCACTCTCCTGACTTTGCCAATCACATGAACATTCGATTGGAAGCTGTTTTGGACAACTTCTTTTCTTCATGCCAAACACTTGGCAGACCTCCGTGCAACGTCTAGAACACGATGGCAGATGTTTTCTGTGCTGGCACAGGTTTTCCCTGCCAGACATAGTGGAAAAGCTTTTTGCTAAGATGTAGACGAGAAGACGCGCTAAAGACGATAGTACGATGCTCTCCGGAGCTAAGAGCCGCTGCTGGGCGTCTTTCGGCAGAAGCCGCGCTAAGGAGAGCACTGTGAGCGGCACCATCGTCTTTGCGGGAAGAAGCCGCTTCTTCGGCTCCGGGAGCCGGCGAGAGCGGCAGCTTCGGAAAGGTGAAGAAGGAAGCTGTACAACACTGGGATTGTGTGCGCAGCTTGCCAACTGATAGGAAACAGTACTTTTGCACTCTCCTGACTTTGCCAATCACATGAACATTCGATTGGAAGCTGTTTTGGACAACTTTTCTTTTCTTCATGCCAAACACTTGGCAGACCTCCGTGCAACGTCTAGAACACGATGGCTGATGTTTTCTGTGCTGGCACAGGTTTTCCCTGCCAGACATAGTGGAAAAGCTTTTTGCTAAGATGTAGACGAGAAGACGCGCTAAAGACGATAGTACGATGCTCTCCGGAGCTAAGAGCCGCTGCCGGGCGTCTTTCGGCAGAAGCAGCACTCCGGAGAGCACTGTGAGCGGCACCATCGTCTTCGCGCGAAGAAGCCGCTTCTTTGCCTCCGGGAGCCGGCGAGAGCGGCAGCTTCGGAAAGGTGAAGAAGGAAGCTGTACAACACTGGGATTGTGTGCGCAGCTTGCCAACTGATAGGAAACAGTACTTTTGCACTCTCCTGACTTTGCCAATCACATGAACTTTCGATTGGAAGCTGTTTTGGACAACTTTTCTTTTCTTCATGCCAAACACTTGGCAGACCTCCGTGCAACGTCTAGAACACGATGGCTGATTTTTTCTGTGCTGGCACAGTTTTTCCCTGCCAGACATAGTGGAAAAGCTTTTTGCTAAGATGTAGACGAGAAGACGCGCTAAAGACGATAGTACGATGCTCTCCGGAGCTAAGAGCCGCTGCCGGGCGTCTTTCGGCAGAAGCCGCGCTAAGGAGAGCACTGTGAGCGGCACCATCGTCTTTGCGGGAAGAAGCCGCTTCTTCGGCTCCGGGAGCCGGCGAGAGCGGCAGCTTCGGAAAGGTGAAGAAGGAAGCTGTACAACACTGGGATTGTGTGCGCAGCTTGCCAACTGATAGGAAACAGTACTTTTGCACTCTCCTGACTTTGCCAATCACATGAACATTCGATTGGAAGCTGTTTTGGACAACTTTTCTTTTCTTCATGCCAAACACTTGGCAGACCTCCGTGAAACGTCTAGAACACGATGGCAGATGTTTTCTGTGCTGGCACAGGTTTTCCCTGCCAGACATAGTGGAAAAGCTTTTTGCTAAGATGTAGACGAGAAGACGCGCTAAAGACGATAGTACGATGCTCTCCGGAGCTAAGAGCCGCTGCCGGGCGTCTTTCGGCAGAAGCAGCACTCCGGAGAGCACTGTGAGCGGCACCATCGTCTTCGCGCGAAGAAGCCGCTTCTTCGCCTCCGGGAGCCGGCGAGAGTGGCAGCTTCGGAAAGGTGAAGAAGGAAGCTGTACAACACTGGGATTGTGTGCGCAGCCTGCCAACTGATAGGAAACAGTACTTTTGCACTCTCCTGACTTTGCCAATCACATGAACATTCGATTGGAAGCTGTTTTGGACAACTTTTCTTTTCTTCATGCCAAAAACTTGGCAGACCTCCGTGCAACGTCTAGAACACGATGGCAGATGTTTTCTGTGCTGGCACAGGTTTTCCCTGCCAGACATAGTGGAAAAGCTTTTTGCTAAGATGTAGACGAGAAGACGCGCTAAAGACGATAGTACGATGCTCTCCGGAGCTAAGAGCCGCTGCCGGGCGTCTTTCGGCAGAAGCAGCGCTAAGGAGAGCACTGTGAGCGGCACCATCGTCCTTGCGGGAAGAAGCCGCTTCTTCGGCTCCGGGAGCCGGCGAGAGCGGCAGCTTCGGAAAGGTGAAGAAGGAAGCTGTACAACACTGGGATTGTGTGCGCAGCTTGCCAACTGATAGGAAACAGTACTTTTGCACTCTCCTGACTTTGCCAATCACATGAACATTCGATTGGAAGCTGTTTTGGACAACTTTTCTTTTCTTCATGCCAAACACTTGGCAGACCTCCGTGCAACGTCTAGAACACGATGGCTGATGTTTTCTGTGCTGGCACAGGTTTTCCCTGCCAGACATAGTGGAAAAGCTTTTTGCTAAGATGTAGACGAGAAGACGCGCTAAAGACGATAGTACGATGCTCTCCGGAGCTAAGAGCCGCTGCCGGGCGTCTTTCGGCAAAAGCAGCACTCCGGAGAGCACTGTGAGCGGCACCATCGTCTTCGCGCGAAGAAGCCGCTTCTTCGCCTCCGGGAGCCGGCGAGAGCGGCAGCTTCGGAAAGGTGAAGAAGCAAGCTGTACAACACTGGGATTGTGTGCGCAGCTTGCCAACTGATAGGAAACAGTACTTTTGCACTCTCCTGACTTTGCCAATCACATGAACATTCGATTGGAAGCTGTTTTGGACAACTTTTCTTTTCTTCATGCCAAAAACTTGGCAGACCTCCGTGCAACGTCTAGAACACGATGGCAGATGTTTTCTGTGCTGGCACAGGTTTTCCCTGCCAGACATAGTGGAAAAGCTTTTTGCTAAGATGTAGACGAGAAGACGCGCTAAAGACGATAGTACAATGCTCTCCGGAGCTAAGAGCCGCTGCCGGGCGTCTTTCGGCAGAAGCAGCGCTAAGGAGAGCACTGTGAGCGGCACCATCGTCTTTGCGCGAAGAAGCCGCTTCTTCGCCACCGGGAGCCGGCGAGAGCGGCAGCTTCGGAAAGGTGAAGAAGCAAGCTGTACAACACTGGGATTGTGTGCGCAGCTTGCCAACTGATAGGAAACAGTACTTTTGCACTCTCCTGACTTTGCCAATCACATGAACATTCGATTGGAAGCTGTTTTGGACAACTTTTCTTTTCTCCCTGCCAAACACTTGGCAGACCTCCGTGCAACGTCTAGAACACGATGGCAGATGTTTTCTGTGCTGGAACAGGTTTTCCCTGCCAGACATAGTGGAAAAGCTTTTTGCTAAGATGTAGACGAGAAGACGCGCTAAAGACGATAGTACGATGCTCTCCGGAGCTAAGAGCCGCTGCTGGGCGTCTTTTGGCAGAAGCAGCACTCCGGAGAGCACTGTGAGCGGCACCATCGTCTTTGCGCGAAGAAGCCGCTTCTTCGCCTCCGGGAGCCGGCGAGAGCGGCAGCTTCGGAAAGGTGAAGAAGGAAGCTGTACAACACTGGGATTGTGTGCGCAGCTTGCCAACTGATAGAAAACAGTACTTTTGCACTCTCCTGACTTTGCCAATCACATGAACATTCGATTGGAAGCTGTTTTGGACAACTTTTCTTTTCTTCATGCCAAACACTTGGCAGACCTCCGTGCAACGTCTAGAACACGATGGCAGATGTTTTCTGTGCTGGCACAGGTTTTCCCTGCCAGACATAGTGGAAAAGCTTTTTGCTAAGATGTAGACGAGAAGACGCGCTAAAGACGATAGTACGATGCTCTCCGGAGCTAAGAGCCGCTGCCGGGCGTCTTTCGGCAGAAGCAGCACTTCGGAGAGCAATGTGAGCGGCACCATCGTCTTTGCGCGAAGAAGCCGCTTCTTCGCCTCCGGGAGCCGGCGAGAGCGGCAGCTTCGGAAAGGTGAAGAAGGAAGCTGTACAACACTGGGATTGTGTGCGCAGCTTGCCAACTGATAGGAAACAGTACTTTTGCACTCTCCTGACTTTGCCAATCACATGAACATTCGATTGGAAGCTGTTTTGGACAACTTCTTCATGCCAAACACTTGGCAGACCTCCGTGCAACGTCTAGAACACGATGGCAGATGTTTTCTGTGCTGGCACAGGTTTTCCATGCCAGACATAGTGGAAAAGCTTTTTGCTAAGATGTAGACGAGAAGACGCGCTAAAGACGATAGTACGATGCTCTCCGGAGCTAAGAGCCGCTGCCGGGCGTCTTTCGGCAGAAGCAGCACTTCGAAGAGCACTGTGAGCGGCACCATCGTCTTCGCGCGAAGAAGCCGCTTCTTCGCCTCCGGGAGCCGGCGAGAGCGGCAGCTTCGGAAAGGTGAAGAAGCAAGCTGTACAACACTGGGATTGTGTGCGCAGCTTGCCAACTGATAGAAAACAGTACTTTTGCACTCTCCTGACTTTGCCAATCACATGAACATTCGATTGGAAGCTGTTTTGGACAACTTTTCTTTTCTCTCTTCCAAACACTTGGCAGACCTCCGTGCAACGTCTAGAACACGATGGCAGATGTTTTCTGTGCTGGCACAGGTTTTCCCTGCCAGACATAGTGGAAAAGCTTTTTGCTAAGATGTAGACGAGAAGACGCGCTAAAGACGATAGTACGATGCTCTCCGGAGCTAAGAGCCGCTGCCGGGCGTCTTTCGGCAGAAGCCGCGCTAAGGAGAGCACTGTGAGCGGCACCATCGTCCTTGCGGGAAGAAGCCGCTTCTTCGCCTCCGGGAGCCGGCGAGAGCGGCAGCTTCGGAAAGGTGAAGAAGGAAGCTGTACAACACTGGGATTGTGTGCGCAGCTTGCCAACTGATAGGAAACAGTACTTTTGCACTCTCCTGACTTTGCCAATCACATGAACATTCGATTGGAAGCTGTTTTGGACAACTTTTCTTTTCTTCATGCCAAACACTTGGCAGACCTCCGTGCAACGTCTAGAACACGATGGCAGATGTTTTCTGTGCTGGCACAGGTTTTCCCTGCCAGACATAGTGGAAAAGCTTTTTGCTAAGATGTAGACGAGAAGACGCGCTAAAGACGATAGTACGATGCTCTCCGGAGCTAAGAGCCGCTGCCGGGCGTCTTTCGGCAGAAGCAGCACTCCGGAGAGCACTGTGAGCGGCACCATCGTCTTCGCGCGAAGAAGCCGCTTCTTCGCCTCCGGGAGCCGGCGAGAGCGGCAGCTTCGGAAAGGTGAAGAAGGAAGCTGTACAACACTGGGATTGTGTGCGCAGCTTGCCAACTGATAGGAAACAGTACTTTTGCACTCTCCTGACTTTGCCAATCACATGAACATTCGATTGGAAGCTGTTTTGGACAACTTTTCTTTTCTCCCTTCCAAACACTTGGCAGACCTCCGTGCAACGTCTAGAACACGATGGCAGATGTTTTCTGTGCTGGCACAGGTTTTCCCTGCCAGACATAGTGGAAAAGCTTTTTGCTAAGATGTAGACGAGAAGACGCGCTAAAGACGATAGTACGATGCTCTCCGGAGCTAAGAGCCGCTGCCGGGCGTCTTTCGGCAGAAGCAGCGCTAAGGAGAGCACTGTGAGCGGCACCATCGTCTTTGCGCGAAGAAGCCGCTTCTTCGGCTCCGGGAGCCGGCGAGAGCGGCAGCTTCGGAAAGGTGAAGAAGCAAGCTGTACAACACTGGGATTGTGTGCGCAGCTTGCCAACTGATAGGAAACAGTACTTTTGCACTCTCCTGACTTTGCCAATCACATGAACATTCGATTGGAAGCTGTTTTGGACAACTTTTCTTTTCTTCATGCCAAACACTTGGCAGACCTCCGTGCAACGTCTAGAACACGATGGCTGATGTTTTCTGTGCTGGCACAGTTTTTCCCTGCCAGACATAGTGGAAAAGCTTTTTGCTAAGATGTAGACGAGAAGACGCGCTAAAGACGATAGTACGATGCTCTCCGGAGCTAAGAGCCGCTGCCGGGCGTCTTTCGGCAGAAGCAGCACTCCGGAGAGCACTGTGAGCGGCACCATCGTCTTTGCGCGAAGAAGCCGCTTCTTCGCCTCCGGGAGCCGGCGAGAGCGGCAGCTTCGGAAAGGTGAAGAAGGAAGCTGTACAACACTGGGATTGTGTGCGCAGCTTGCCAACTGATAGAAAACAGTACTTTTGCACTCTCCTGACTTTGCCAATCACATGAACATTCGATTGGAAGCTGTTTTGGACAACTTCTTTTCTTCATGCCAAACACTTGGCAGACCTCCGTGCAACGTCTAGAACACGATGGCAGATGTTTTCTGTGCTGGCACAGGTTTTCCCTGCCAGACATAGTGGAAAAGCTTTTTGCTAAGATGTAGACGAGAAGACGCGCTAAAGACGATAGTACGATGCTCTCCGGAGCTAAGAGCCGCTGCCGGGCGTCTTTCGGCAGAAGCAGCACTTCGGAGAGCAATGTGAGCGGCACCATCGTCTTTGCGCGAAGAAGCCGCTTCTTCGCCTCCGGGAGCCGGCGAGAGCGGCAGCTTCGGAAAGGTGAAGAAGGAAGCTGTACAACACTGGGATTGTGTGCGCAGCTTGCCAACTGATAGGAAACAGTACTTTTGCACTCTCCTGACTTTGCCAATCACATGAACATTCGATTGGAAGCTGTTTTGGACAACTTCTTCATGCCAAACACTTGGCAGACCTCCGTGCAACGTCTAGAACACGATGGCAGATGTTTTCTGTGCTGGCACAGGTTTTCCCTGCCAGACATAGTGGAAAAGCTTTTTGCTAAGATGTAGACGAGAAGACGCGCTAAAGACGATAGTACGATGCTCTCCGGAGCTAAGAGCCGCTGCCGGGCGTCTTTCGGCAGAAGCAGCACTTCGGAGAGCACTGTGAGCGGCACCATCGTCTTCGCGCGAAGAAGCCGCTTCTTCGCCTCCGGGAGCCGGCGAGAGCGGCAGCTTCGGAAAGGTGAAGAAGGAAGCTGTACAACACTGGGATTGTGTGCGCAGCTTGCCAACTGATAGAAAACAGTACTTTTGCACTCTCCTGACTTTGCCAATCACATGAACATTCGATTGGAAGCTGTTTTGGACAACTTTTCTTTTCTCTCTTCCAAACACTTGGCAGACCTCCGTGCAACGTCTAGAACACGATGGCAGATGTTTTCTGTGCTGGCACAGGTTTTCCCTGCCAGACATAGTGGAAAAGCTTTTTGCTAAGATGTAGACGAGAAGACGCGCTAAAGACGATAGTACGATGCTCTCCGGAGCTAAGAGCCGCTGCCGGGCGTCTTTCGGCAGAAGCCGCGCTAAGGAGAGCACTGTGAGCGGCACCATCGTCCTTGCGGGAAGAAGCCGCTTCTTCGGCTCCGGGAGCCGGCGAGAGCGGCAGCTTCGGAAAGGTGAAGAAGGAAGCTGTACAACACTGGGATTGTGTGCGCAGCTTGCCAACTGATAGGAAACAGTACTTTTGCACTCTCCTGACTTTGCCAATCACATGAACATTCGATTGGAAGCTGTTTTGGACAACTTTTCTTTTCTTCATGCCAAACACTTGGCAGACCTCCGTGCAACGTCTAGAACACGATGGCAGATGTTTTCTGTGCTGGCACAGGTTTTCCCTGCCAGACATAGTGGAAAAGCTTTTTGCTAAGATGTAGACGAGAAGACGCGCTAAAGACGATAGTACGATGCTCTCCGGAGCTAAGAGCCGCTGCCGGGCGTCTTTCGGCAGAAGCAGCACTCCGGAGAGCACTGTGAGCGGCACCATCGTCTTCACGCGAAGAAGCCGCTTCTTCGCCTCCGGGAGCCGGCGAGAGCGGCAGCTTCGGAAAGGTGAAGAAGGAAGCTGTACAACACTGGGATTGTGTGCGCAGCTTGCCAACTGATAGAAAACAGTACTTTTGCACTCTCCTGACTTTGCCAATCACATGAACATTCGATTGGAAGCTGTTTTGGACAACTTTTCTTTTCTTCATGCCAAACACTTGGCAGACCTCCGTGCAACGTCTAGAACACGATGGCAGATGTTTTCTGTGCTGGCACAGGTTTTCCCTGCCAGACATAGTGGAAAAGCTTTTTGCTAAGATGTAGACGAGAAGACGCGCTAAAGACGATAGTACGATGCTCTCCGGAGCTAAGAGCCGCTGCCGGGCGTCTTTCGGCAGAAGCAGCACTTCGGAGAGCAATGTGAGCGGCACCATCGTCTTTGCGCGAAGAAGCCGCTTCTTCGCCTCCGGGAGCCGGCGAGAGCGGCAGCTTCGGAAAGGTGAAGAAGGAAGCTGTACAACACTGGGATTGTGTGCGCAGCTTGCCAACTGATAGGAAACAGTACTTTTGCACTCTCCTGACTTTGCCAATCACATGAACATTCGATTGGAAGCTGTTTTGGACAACTTCTTCATGCCAAACACTTGGCAGACCTCCGTGCAACGTCTAGAACACGATGGCAGATGTTTTCTGTGCTGGCACAGGTTTTCCCTGCCAGACATAGTGGAAAAGCTTTTTGCTAAGATGTAGACGAGAAGACGCGCTAAAGACGATAGTACGATGCTCTCCGGAGCTAAGAGCCGCTGCCGGGCGTCTTTCGGCAGAAGCAGCACTTCGGAGAGCACTGTGAGCGGCACCATCGTCTTCGCGCGAAGAAGCCGCTTCTTCGCCTCCGGGAGCCGGCGAGAGCGGCAGCTTCGGAAAGGTGAAGAAGGAAGCTGTACAACACTGGGATTGTGTGCGCAGCTTGCCAACTGATAGAAAACAGTACTTTTGCACTCTCCTGACTTTGCCAATCACATGAACATTCGATTGGAAGCTGTTTTGGACAACTTTTCTTTTCTTCATGCCAAACACTTGGCAGACCTCCGTGCAACGTCTAGAACACGATGGCAGATGTTTTCTGTGCTGGCACAGGTTTTCCCTGCCAGACATAGTGGAAAAGCTTTTTGCTAAGATGTAGACGAGAAGACGCGCTAAAGACGATAGTACGATGCTCTCCGGAGCTAAGAGCCGCTGCCGGGCGTCTTTCGGCAGAAGCCGCGCTAAGGAGAGCACTGTGAGCGGCACCATCGTCCTTGCGGGAAGAAGCCGCTTCTTCGCCTCCGGGAGCCGGCGAGAGCGGCAGCTTCGGAAAGGTGAAGAAGGAAGCTGTACAACACTGGGATTGTGTGCGCAGCTTGCCAACTGATAGGAAACAGTACTTTTGCACTCTCCTGACTTTGCCAATCACATGAACATTCGATTGGAAGCTGTTTTGGACAACTTTTCTTTTCTTCATGCCAAACACTTGGCAGACCTCCGTGCAACGTCTAGAACACGATGGCAGATGTTTTCTGTGCTGGCACAGGTTTTCCCTGCCAGACATAGTGGAAAAGCTTTTTGCTAAGATGTAGACGAGAAGACGCGCTAAAGACGATAGTACGATGCTCTCCGGAGCTAAGAGCCGCTGCCGGGCGTCTTTCGGCAGAAGCAGCACTCCGGAGAGCACTGTGAGCGGCACCATCGTCTTCGCGCGAAGAAGCCGCTTCTTCGCCTCCGGGAGCGGGCGAGAGCGGCAGCTTCGGAAAGGTGAAGAAGGAAGCTGTACAACACTGGGATTGTGTGCGCAGCTTGCCAAATGATAGGAAACAGTACTTTTGCACTCTCCTGACTTTGCCAATCACATGAACATTCGATTGGAAGCTGTTTTGGACAACTTTTCTTTTCTCCCTTCCAAACACTTGGCAGACCTCCGTGCAACGTCTAGAACACGATGGCAGATGTTTTCTGTGCTGGCACAGGTTTTCCCTGCCAGACATAGTGGAAAAGCTTTTTGCTAAGATGTAGACGAGAAGACGCGCTAAAGACGATAGTACGATGCTCTCCGGAGCTAAGAGCCGCTGCCGGGCGTCTTTCGGCAGAAGCAGCACTCCGGAGAGCACTGTGAGCGGCACCATCGTCTTCGCGCGAAGAAGCCGCTTCTTCGCCTCCGGGAGCCGGCGAGAGCGGCAGCTTCGGAAAGGTGAAGAAGCAAGCTGTACAACACTGGGATTGTGTGCGCAGCTTGCCAACTGATAGAAAACAGTACTTTTGCACTCTCCTGACTTTGCCAATCACATGAACATTCGATTGGAAGCTGTTTTGGACAACTTTTCTTTTCTTCATGCCAAACACTTGGCAGACCTCCGTGCAACGTCTAGAACACGATGGCAGATGTTTTCTGTGCTGGCACAGGTTTTCCCTGCCAGACATAGTGGAAAAGCTTTTTGCTAAGATGTAGACGAGAAGACGCGCTAAAGACGATAGTACGATGCTCTCCGGAGCTAAGAGCCGCTGCCGGGCGTCTTTTGGCAGAAGCAGCACTCCGGAGAGCGCTGTGAGCGGCACCATCGTCTTCGCGCGAAGAAGCCGCTTCTTCGCCTCCGGGAGCCGGCGAGAGCGGCAGCTTCGGAAAGGTGAAGAAGGAAGCTGTACAACACTGGGATTGTGTGCGCAGCCTGCCAACTGATAGGAAACAGTACTTTTGCACCCTCCTGACTTTGCCAATCACATGAACATTCGATTGGAAGCTGTTTTGGACAACTTTTCTTTTCTCCCTTCCAAACACTTGGCAGACCTCCGTGCAACGTCTAGAACACGATGGCAGATGTTTTCTGTGCTGGCACAGTTTTTCCCTGCCAGACATAGTGGAAAAGCTTTTTGCTAAGATGTAGACGAGAAGACGCGCTAAAGACGATAGTACGATGCTCTCCGGAGCTAAGAGCCGCTGCCGGGCGTCTTTCGGCAGAAGCCGCGCTAAGGAGAGCACTGTGAGCGGCACCATCGTCTTCGCGCGAAGAAGCCGCTTCTTCGCCTCCGGGAGCCGGCGAGAGCGGCAGCTTCGGAAAGGTGAAGAAGGAAGCTGTACAACACTGGGATTGTGTGCGCAGCTTGCCAACTGGTAGAAAACAGTACTTTTGCACTCTCCTGACTTTGCCAATCACATGAACATTCGATTGGAAGCTGTTTTGGACAACTTTTCTTTTCTTCATGCCAAACACTTGGCAGACCTCCGTGCAACGTCTAGAACACGATGGCAGATGTTTTCTGTGCTGGCACAGGTTTTCCCTGCCAGACATAGTGGAAAAGCTTTTTGCTAAGATGTAGACGAGAAGACGCGCTAAAGACGATAGTACGATGCTCTCCGGAGCTAAGAGCCGCTGCCGGGCGTCTTTCGGCAGAAGCAGCACTCCGGAGAGCACTGTGAGCGGCACCATCGTCTTCGTGCGAAGAAGCCGCTTCTTCGCCTCCGGGAGCCGGCGAGAGCGGCAGCTTCGGAAAGGTGAAGAAGGAAGCTGTACAACACTGGGATTGTGTGCGCAGCTTGCCAACTGATAGGAAACAGTACTTTTGCACTCTCCTGACTTTGCCAATCACATGAACATTCGATTGGAAGCTGTTTTGGACAACTTTTCTTTTCTTCATGCCAAAAACTTGGCAGACCTCCGTGCAACGTCTAGAACACGATGGCAGATGTTTTCTGTGCTGGCACAGGTTTTCCCTGCCAGACATAGTGGAAAAGCTTTTTGCTAAGATGTAGACGAGAAGACGCGCTAAAGACGATAGTACGATGCTCTCCGGAGCTAAGAGCCGCTGCCGGGCGTCTTTCGGCAGAAGCAGCGCTAAGGAGAGCACTGTGAGCGGCACCATCGTCTTTGCGCGAAGAAGCCGCTTCTTCGCCTCCGGGAGCCGGCGAGAGCGGCAGCTTCGGAAAGGTGAAGAAGCAAGCTGTACAACACTGGGATTGTGTGCGCAGCTTGCCAACTGATAGGAAACAGTACTTTTGCACTCTCCTGACTTTGCCAATCACATGAACATTCGATTGGAAGCTGTTTTGGACAACTTTTCTTTTCTTCATGCCAAACACTTGGCAGACCTCCGTGCAACGTCTAGAACACGATGGCTGATGTTTTCTGTGCTGGCACAGGTTTTCCCTGCCAGACATAGTGGAAAAGCTTTTTGCTAAGATGTAGACGAGAAGACGCGCTAAAGACGATAGTACGATGCTCTCCGGAGCTAAGAGCCGCTGCCGGGCGTCTTTCGGCAGAAGCAGCACTCCGGAGAGCACTGTGAGCGGCACCATCGTCTTCGCGCGAAGAAGCCGCTTCTTCGCCTCCGGGAGCCGGCGAGAGCGGCAGCTTCGGAAAGGTGAAGAAGGAAGCTGTACAACACTGGGATTGTGTGCGCAGCTTGCCAACTGATAGGAAACAGTACTTTTGCACTCTCCTGACTTTGCCAATCACATGAACATTCGATTGGAAGCTGTTTTGGACAACTTTTCTTTTCTTCATGCCAAACACTTGGCAGACCTCCGTGCAACGTCTAAAACACGATGGCAGATGTTTTCTGTGCTGGCAAAGGTTTTCCCTGCCAGACATAGTGGAAAAGCTTTTTGCTAAGATGTAGACGAGAAAACGCGCTAAAGACGATAGTACGATGCTCTCCGGAGCTAAGAGCCGCTGCCGGGCGTCTTTCGGCAGAAGCAGCGCTAAGGAGAGCACTGTGAGCGGCACCATCGTCTTTGCGCGAAGAAGCCGCTTCTTCGCCTCCGGGAGCCGGCGAGAGCGGCAGCTTCGGAAAGGTGAAGAAGCAAGCTGTACAACACTGGGATTGTGTGCGCAGCTTGCCAACTGATAGGAAACAGTACTTTTGCACTCTCCTGACTTTGCCAATCACATGAACATTCGATTGGAAGCTGTTTTGGACAACTTTTCTTTTCTTCATGCCAAACACTTGGCAGACCTCCGTGCAACGTCTAGAACACGATGGCTGATGTTTTCTGTGCTGGCACAGGTTTTCCCTGCCAGACATAGTGGAAAAGCTTTTTGCTAAGATGTAGACGAGAAGACGCGCTAAAGACGATAGTACGATGCTCTCCGGAGCTAAGAGCCGCTGCCGGGCGTCTTTCGGCAGAAGCAGCACTCCGGAGAGCACTGTGAGCGGCACCATCGTCTTCGCGCGAAGAAGCCGCTTCTTCGCCTCCGGGAGCCGGCGAGAGCGGCAGCTTCGGAAAGGTGAAGAAGGAAGCTGTACAACACTGGGATTGTGTGCGCAGCTTGCCAACTGATAGAAAACAGTACTTTTGCACTCTCCTGACTTTGCCAATCACATGAACATTCGATTGGAAGCTGTTTTGGACAACTTTTCTTTTCTTCATGCCAAACACTTGGCAGACCTCCGTGCAACGTCTAAAACACGATGGCAGATGTTTTCTGTGCTGGCAAAGGTTTTCCCTGCCAGACATAGTGGAAAAGCTTTTTGCTAAGATGTAGACGAGAAAACGCGCTAAAGACGATAGTACGATGCTCTCCGGAGCTAAGAGCCGCTGCCGGGCGTCTTTCGGCAGAAGCAGCGCTAAGGAGAGCACTGTGAGCGGCACCATCGTCTTTGCGCGAAGAAGCCGCTTCTTCGCCTCCGGGAGCCGGCGAGAGCGGCAGCTTCGCAAAGGTGAAGAAGGAAGCTGTACAACACTGGGATTGTGTGCGCAGCTTGCCAACTGATAGGAAACAGTACTTTTGCACTCTCCTGACTTTGCCAATCACATGAACATTCGATTGGAAGCTGTTTTGGACAACTTTTCTTTTCTTCATGCCAAACACTTGGCAGACCTCCGTGCAACGTCTAGAACACGATGGCTGATGTTTTCTGTGCTGGCACAGGTTTTCCCTGCCAGACATAGTGGAAAAGCTTTTTGCTAAGATGTAGACGAGAAGACGCGCTAAAGACGATAGTACGATGCTCTCCGGAGCTAAGAGCCGCTGCCGGGCGTCTTTCGGCAGAAGCAGCACTCCGGAGAGCACTGTGAGCGGCACCATCGTCTTCGCGCGAAGAAGCCGCTTCTTCGCCTCCGGGAGCCGGCGAGAGCGGCAGCTTCGGAAAGGTGAAGAAGGAAGCTGTACAACACTGGGATTGTGTGCGCAGCTTGCCAACTGATAGGAAACAGTACTTTTGCACTCTCCTGACTTTGCCAATCACATGAACATTCGATTGGAAGCTGTTTTGGACAACTTTTCTTTTCTTCATGCCAAAAACTTGGCAGACCTCCGTGCAACGTCTAGAACACGATGGCAGGTGTTTTCTGTGCTGGCACAGTTTTTCCCTGCCAGACATAGTGGAAAAGCTTTTTGCTAAGATGTAGACGAGAAGACGCGCTAAAGACGATAGTACGATGCTCTCCGGAGCTAAGAGCCGCTGCCGGGCGTCTTTCGGCAGAAGCAGCGCTAAGGAGAGCACTGTGAGCGGCACCATCGTCCTTGCGGGAAGAAGCCGCTTCTTCGGCTCCAGGAGCCGGCGAGAGCGGCAGCTTCGGAAAGGTGAAGAAGGAAGCTGTACAACACTGGGATTGTGTGCGCAGCTTGCCAACTGATAGGAAACAGTACTTTTGCACTCTCCTGACTTTGCCAATCACATGAACATTCGATTGGAAGCTGTTTTGGACAACTTTTCTTTTCTTCATGCCAAACACTTGGCAGACCTCCGTGCAACGTCTAGAACACGATGGCAGATGTTTTCTGTGCTGGCACAGGTTTTCCCTGCCAGACATAGTGGAAAAGCTTTTTGCTAAGATGTAGACGAGAAGACGCGCTAAAGACGATAGTACGATGCTCTCCGGAGCTAAGAGCCGCTGCCGGGCGTCTTTTGGCAGAAGCAGCACTCCGGAGAGCGCTGTGAGCGGCACCATCGTCTTCGCGCGAAGAAGCCGCTTCTTCGCCTCCGGGAGCCGGCGAGAGCGGCAGCTTCGGAAAGGTGAAGAAGGAAGCTGTACAACACTGGGATTGTGTGCGCAGCCTGCCAACTGATAGGAAACAGTACTTTTGCACCCTCCTGACTTTGCCAATCACATGAACATTCGATTGGAAGCTGTTTTGGACAACTTTTCTTTTCTCCCTTCCAAACACTTGGCAGACCTCCGTGCAACGTCTAGAACACGATGGCAGATGTTTTCTGTGCTGGCACAGTTTTTCCCTGCCAGACATAGTGGAAAAGCTTTTTGCTAAGATGTAGACGAGAAGACGCGCTAAAGACGATAGTACGATGCTCTCCGGAGCTAAGAGCCGCTGCCGGGCGTCTTTCGGCAGAAGCCGCGCTAAGGAGAGCACTGTGAGCGGCACCATCGTCTTCGCGCGAAGAAGCCGCTTCTTCGCCTCCGGGAGCCGGCGAGAGCGGCAGCTTCGGAAAGGTGAAGAAGGAAGCTGTACAACACTGGGATTGTGTGCGCAGCTTGCCAACTGGTAGAAAACAGTACTTTTGCACTCTCCTGACTTTGCCAATCACATGAACATTCGATTGGAAGCTGTTTTGGACAACTTTTCTTTTCTTCATGCCAAACACTTGGCAGACCTCCGTGCAACGTCTAGAACACGATGGCAGATGTTTTCTGTGCTGGCACAGGTTTTCCCTGCCAGACATAGTGGAAAAGCTTTTTGCTAAGATGTAGACGAGAAGACGCGCTAAAGACGATAGTACGATGCTCTCCGGAGCTAAGAGCCGCTGCCGGGCGTCTTTCGGCAGAAGCAGCACTCCGGAGAGCACTGTGAGCGGCACCATCGTCTTCGTGCGAAGAAGCCGCTTCTTCGCCTCCGGGAGCCGGCGAGAGCGGCAGCTTCGGAAAGGTGAAGAAGGAAGCTGTACAACACTGGGATTGTGTGCGCAGCTTGCCAACTGATAGGAAACAGTACTTTTGCACTCTCCTGACTTTGCCAATCACATGAACATTCGATTGGAAGCTGTTTTGGACAACTTTTCTTTTCTTCATGCCAAAAACTTGGCAGACCTCCGTGCAACGTCTAGAACACGATGGCAGATGTTTTCTGTGCTGGCACAGGTTTTCCCTGCCAGACATAGTGGAAAAGCTTTTTGCTAAGATGTAGACGAGAAGACGCGCTAAAGACGATAGTACGATGCTCTCCGGAGCTAAGAGCCGCTGCCGGGCGTCTTTCGGCAGAAGCAGCGCTAAGGAGAGCACTGTGAGCGGCACCATCGTCTTTGCGCGAAGAAGCCGCTTCTTCGCCTCCGGGAGCCGGCGAGAGCGGCAGCTTCGGAAAGGTGAAGAAGGAAGCTGTACAACACTGGGATTGTGTGCGCAGCTTGCCAACTGATAGGAAACAGTACTTTTGCACTCTCCTGACTTTGCCAATCACATGAACATTCGATTGGAAGCTGTTTTGGACAACTTTTCTTTTCTTCATGCCAAACACTTGGCAGACCTCCGTGCAACGTCTAGAACACGATGGCTGATGTTTTCTGTGCTGGCACAGGTTTTCCCTGCCAGACATAGTGGAAAAGCTTTTTGCTAAGATGTAGACGAGAAGACGCGCTAAAGACGATAGTACGATGCTCTCCGGAGCTAAGAGCCGCTGCCGGGCGTCTTTCGGCAGAAGCAGCACTCCGGAGAGCACTGTGAGCGGCACCATCGTCTTCGCGCGAAGAAGCCGCTTCTTCGCCTCCGGGAGCCGGCGAGAGCGGCAGCTTCGGAAAGGTGAAGAAGGAAGCTGTACAACACTGGGATTGTGTGCGCAGCTTGCCAACTGATAGGAAACAGTACTTTTGCACTCTCCTGACTTTGCCAATCACATGAACATTCGATTGGAAGCTGTTTTGGACAACTTTTCTTTTCTTCATGCCAAACACTTGGCAGACCTCCGTGCAACGTCTAAAACACGATGGCAGATGTTTTCTGTGCTGGCAAAGGTTTTCCCTGCCAGACATAGTGGAAAAGCTTTTTGCTAAGATGTAGACGAGAAAACGCGCTAAAGACGATAGTACGATGCTCTCCGGAGCTAAGAGCCGCTGCCGGGCGTCTTTCGGCAGAAGCAGCGCTAAGGAGAGCACTGTGAGCGGCACCATCGTCTTTGCGCGAAGAAGCCGCTTCTTCGCCTCCGGGAGCCGGCGAGAGCGGCAGCTTCGGAAAGGTGAAGAAGCAAGCTGTACAACACTGGGATTGTGTGCGCAGCTTGCCAACTGATAGGAAACAGTACTTTTGCACTCTCCTGACTTTGCCAATCACATGAACATTCGATTGGAAGCTGTTTTGGACAACTTTTCTTTTCTTCATGCCAAACACTTGGCAGACCTCCGTGCAACGTCTAGAACACGATGGCTGATGTTTTCTGTGCTGGCACAGGTTTTCCCTGCCAGACATAGTGGAAAAGCTTTTTGCTAAGATGTAGACGAGAAGACGCGCTAAAGACGATAGTACGATGCTCTCCGGAGCTAAGAGCCGCTGCCGGGCGTCTTTCGGCAGAAGCAGCACTCCGGAGAGCACTGTGAGCGGCACCATCGTCTTCGCGCGAAGAAGCCGCTTCTTCGCCTCCGGGAGCCGGCGAGAGCGGCAGCTTCGGAAAGGTGAAGAAGGAAGCTGTACAACACTGGGATTGTGTGCGCAGCTTGCCAACTGATAGAAAACAGTACTTTTGCACTCTCCTGACTTTGCCAATCACATGAACATTCGATTGGAAGCTGTTTTGGACAACTTTTCTTTTCTTCATGCCAAACACTTGGCAGACCTCCGTGCAACGTCTAAAACACGATGGCAGATGTTTTCTGTGCTGGCAAAGGTTTTCCCTGCCAGACATAGTGGAAAAGCTTTTTGCTAAGATGTAGACGAGAAAACGCGCTAAAGACGATAGTACGATGCTCTCCGGAGCTAAGAGCCGCTGCCGGGCGTCTTTCGGCAGAAGCAGCGCTAAGGAGAGCACTGTGAGCGGCACCATCGTCTTTGCGCGAAGAAGCCGCTTCTTCGCCTCCGGGAGCCGGCGAGAGCGGCAGCTTCGCAAAGGTGAAGAAGGAAGCTGTACAACACTGGGATTGTGTGCGCAGCTTGCCAACTGATAGGAAACAGTACTTTTGCACTCTCCTGACTTTGCCAATCACATGAACATTCGATTGGAAGCTGTTTTGGACAACTTTTCTTTTCTTCATGCCAAACACTTGGCAGACCTCCGTGCAACGTCTAGAACACGATGGCTGATGTTTTCTGTGCTGGCACAGGTTTTCCCTGCCAGACATAGTGGAAAAGCTTTTTGCTAAGATGTAGACGAGAAGACGCGCTAAAGACGATAGTACGATGCTCTCCGGAGCTAAGAGCCGCTGCCGGGCGTCTTTCGGCAGAAGCAGCACTCCGGAGAGCACTGTGAGCGGCACCATCGTCTTCGCGCGAAGAAGCCGCTTCTTCGCCTCCGGGAGCCGGCGAGAGCGGCAGCTTCGGAAAGGTGAAGAAGGAAGCTGTACAACACTGGGATTGTGTGCGCAGCTTGCCAACTGATAGGAAACAGTACTTTTGCACTCTCCTGACTTTGCCAATCACATGAACATTCGATTGGAAGCTGTTTTGGACAACTTTTCTTTTCTTCATGCCAAAAACTTGGCAGACCTCCGTGCAACGTCTAGAACACGATGGCAGGTGTTTTCTGTGCTGGCACAGTTTTTCCCTGCCAGACATAGTGGAAAAGCTTTTTGCTAAGATGTAGACGAGAAGACGCGCTAAAGACGATAGTACGATGCTCTCCGGAGCTAAGAGCCGCTGCCGGGCGTCTTTCGGCAGAAGCAGCGCTAAGGAGAGCACTGTGAGCGGCACCATCGTCCTTGCGGGAAGAAGCCGCTTCTTCGGCTCCAGGAGCCGGCGAGAGCGGCAGCTTCGGAAAGGTGAAGAAGGAAGCTGTACAACACTGGGATTGTGTGCGCAGCTTGCCAACTGATAGGAAACAGTACTTTTGCACTCTCCTGACTTTGCCAATCACATGAACATTCGATTGGAAGCTGTTTTGGACAACTTTTCTTTTCTTCATGCCAAACACTTGGCAGACCTCCGTGCAACGTCTAGAACACGATGGCAGATGTTTTCTGTGCTGGCACAGGTTTTCCCTGCCAGACATAGTGGAAAAGCTTTTTGCTAAGATGTAGACGAGAAGACGCGCTAAAGACGATAGTACGATGCTCTCCGGAGCTAAGAGCCGCTGCCGGGCGTCTTTCGGCAGAAGCAGCACTCCGGAGAGCACTGTGAGCGGCACCATCGTCTTCGCGCGAAGAAGCCGCTTCTTCGCCTCCGGGAGCCGGCGAGAGCGGCAGCTTCGGAAAGGTGAAGAAGGAAGCTGTACAACACTGGGATTGTGTGCGCAGCTTGCCAACTGATAGGAAACAGTACTTTTGCACTCTCCTGACTTTGCCAATCACATGAACATTCGATTGGAAGCTGTTTTGGACAACTTTTCTTTTCTTCATGCCAAACACTTGGCAGACCTCCGTGCAACGTCTAGAACACGATGGCAGATGTTTTCTGTGCTGGCACAGGTTTTCCCTGCCAGACATAGTGGAAAAGCTTTTTGCTAAGATGTAGACGAGAAGACGCGCTAAAGACGATAGTACGATGCTCTCCGGAGCTAAGAGCCGCTGCCGGGCGTCTTTCGGCAGAAGCATCGCTAAGGAGAGCACTGTGAGCGGCACCATCGTCTTTGCGCGAAGAAGCCGCTTCTTCGCCTCCGGGAGCCGGCGAGAGCGGCAGCTTCGGAAAGGTGAAGAAGGAAGCTGTACAACACTGGGATTGTGTGCGCAGCTTGCCAACTGATAGGAAACAGTACTTTTGCACTCTCCTGACTTTGCCAATCACATGAACATTCGATTGGAAGCTGTTTTGGACAACTTTTCTTTTCTTCATGCCAAACACTTGGCAGACCTCCGTGCAACGTCTAGAACACGATGGCTGATGTTTTCTGTGCTGGCACAGTTTTTCCCTGCCAGACATAGTGGAAAAGCTTTTTGCTAAGATGTAGACGAGAAGACGCGCTAAAGACGATAGTACGATGCTCTCCGGAGCTAAGAGCCGCTGCCGGGCGTCTTTTGGCAGAAGCAGCACTCCGGAGAGCACTGTGAGCGGCACCATCGTCTTCGCGCGAAGAAGCCGCTTCTTCGCCTCCGGGAGCCGGCGAGAGCGGCAGCTTCGGAAAGGTGAAGAAGGAAGCTGTACAACACTGGGATTGTGTGCGCAGCTTGCCAACTGATAGAAAACAGTACTTTTGCACTCTCCTGACTTTGCCAATCACATGAACATTCGATTGGAAGCTGTTTTGGACAACTTTTCTTTTCTTCATGCCAAACACTTGGCAGACCTCCGTGCAACGTCTAGAACACGATGGCAGATGTTTTCTGTGCTGGCACAGGTTTTCCCTGCCAGACATAGTGGAAAAGCTTTTTGCTAAGATGTAGACGAGAAGATGCGCTAAAGACGATAGTACGATGCTCTCCGGAGCTAAGAGCCGCTGCCGGGCGTCTTTCGGCAGAAGCAGCGCTAAGGAGAGCACTGTGAGCGGCACCATCGTCTTTGCGCGAAGAAGCCGCTTCTTCGCCTCCGGGAGCCGGCGAGAGCGGCAGCTTCGCAAAGGTGAAGAAGGAAGCTGTACAACACTGGGATTGTGTGCGCAGCTTGCCAACTGATAGGAAACAGTACTTTTGCACTCTCCTGACTTTGCCAATCACATGAACATTCGATTGGAAGCTGTTTTGGACAACTTCTTTTCTTCATGCCAAACACTTGGCAGACCTCCGTGCAACGTCTAGAACACGATGGCAGATGTTTTCTGTGCTGGCACAGGTTTTCCCTGCCAGACATAGTGGAAAAGCTTTTTGCTAAGATGTAGACGAGAAGACGCGCTAAAGACGATAGTACGATGCTCTCCGGAGCTAAGAGCCGCTGCCGGGCGTCTTTCGGCAGAAGCCGCGCTAAGGAGAGCACTGTGAGCGGCACCATCGTCCTTGCGGGAAGAAGCCGCTTCTTCGGCTCCAGGAGCCGGCGAGAGCGGCAGCTTCGGAAAGGTGAAGAAGGAAGCTGTACAACACTGGGATTGTGTGCGCAGCTTGCCAACTGATAGGAAACAGTACTTTTGCACTCTCCTGACTTTGCCAATCACATGAACATTCGATTGGAAGCTGTTTTGGACAACTTTTCTTTTCTTCATGCCAAACACTTGGCAGACCTCCGTGCAACGTCTAGAACACGATGGCAGATGTTTTCTGTGCTGGCACAGGTTTTCCCTGCCAGACATAGTGGAAAAGCTTTTTGCTAAGATGTAGACGAGAAGACGCGCTAAAGACGATAGTACGATGCTCTCCGGAGCTAAGAGCCGCTGCCGGGCGTCTTTCGGCAGAAGCAGCACTCCGGAGAGCACTGTGAGCGGCACCATCGTCTTCGCGCGAAGAAGCCGCTTCTTCGCCTCCGGGAGCCGGCGAGAGCGGCAGCTTCGGAAAGGTGAAGAAGGAAGCTGTACAACACTGGGATTGTGTGCGCAGCTTGCCAACTGATAGAAAACAGTACTTTTGCACTCTCCTGACTTTGCCAATCACATGAACATTCGATTGGAAGCTGTTTTGGACAACTTTTCTTTTCTTCATGCCAAACACTTGGCAGACCTCCGTGCAACGTCTAGAACACGATGGCAGATGTTTTCTGTGCTGGCACAGGTTTTCCCTGCCAGACATAGTGGAAAAGCTTTTTGCTAAGATGTAGACGAGAAAACGCGCTAAAGACGATAGTACGATGCTCTCCGGAGCTAAGAGCCGCTGCCGGGCGTCTTTCGGCAGAAGCAGCGCTAAGGAGAGCACTGTGAGCGGCACCATCGTCTTTGCGCGAAGAAGCCGCTTCTTCGCCTCCGGGAGCCGGCGAGAGCGGCAGCTTCGGAAAGGTGAAGAAGGAAGCTGTACAACACTGGGATTGTGTGCGCAGCTTGCCAACTGATAGGAAACAGTACTTTTGCACTCTCCTGACTTTGCCAATCACATGAACATTCGATTGGAAGCTGTTTTGGACAACTTCTTTTCTTCATGCCAAACACTTGGCAGACCTCCGTGCAACGTCTAGAACACGATGGCAGATGTTTTCTGTGCTGGCACAGGTTTTCCCTGCCAGACATAGTGGAAAAGCTTTTTGCTAAGATGTAGACGAGAAGACGCGCTAAAGACGATAGTACGATGCTCTCCGGAGCTAAGAGCCGCTGCCGGGCGTCTTTCGGCAGAAGCAGCACTCCGGAGAGCACTGTGAGCGGCACCATCGTCTTCGCGCGAAGAAGCCGCTTCTTCGCCTCCGGGAGCCGGCGAGAGCGGCAGCTTCGCAAAGGTGAAGAAGGAAGCTGTACAACACTGGGATTGTGTGCGCAGCTTGCCAACTGATAGGAAACAGTACTTTTGCACTCTCCTGACTTTGCCAATCACATGAACATTCGATTGGAAGCTGTTTTGGACAACTTTTCTTTTCTTCATGCCAAAAACTTGGCAGACCTCCGTGCAACGTCTAGAACACGATGGCAGGTGTTTTCTGTGCTGGCACAGTTTTTCCCTGCCAGACATAGTGGAAAAGCTTTTTGCTAAGATGTAGACGAGAAGACGCGCTAAAGACGATAGTACGATGCTCTCCGGAGCTAAGAGCCGCTGCCGGGCGTCTTTCGGCAGAAGCAGCGCTAAGGAGAGCACTGTGAGCGGCACCATCGTCTTTGCGCGAAGAAGCCGCTTCTTCGCCTCCGGGAGCCGGCGAGAGCGGCAGCTTCGGAAAGGTGAAGAAGGAAGCTGTACAACACTGGGATTGTGTGCGCAGCCTGCCAACTGATAGGAAACAGTACTTTTGCACTCTCCTGACTTTGCCAATCACATGAACATTCGATTGGAAGCTGTTTTGGACAACTTTTCTTTTCTCCCTTCCAAACACTTGGCAGACCTCCGTGCAACGTCTAGAACACGATGGCAGATGTTTTCTGTGCTGGCACAGGTTTTCCCTGCCAGACATAGTGGAAAAGCTTTTTGCTAAGATGTAGACGAGAAGACGCGCTAAAGACGATAGTACGATGCTCTCCGGAGCTAAGAGCCGCTGCCGGGCGTCTTTTGGCAGAAGCAGCACTCCGGAGAGCACTGTGAGCGGCACCATCGTCTTCGCGCGAAGAAGCCGCTTCTTCGCCTCCGGGAGCCGGCGAGAGCGGCAGCTTCGGAAAGGTGAAGAAGGAAGCTGTACAACACTGGGATTGTGTGCGCAGCTTGCCAACTGATAGAAAACAGTACTTTTGCACTCTCCTGACTTTGCCAATCACATGAACATTCGATTGGAAGCTGTTTTGGACAACTTTTCTTTTCTTCATGCCAAACACTTGGCAGACCTCCGTGCAACGTCTAGAACACGATGGCAGATGTTTTCTGTGCTGGCACAGGTTTTCCCTGCCAGACATAGTGGAAAAGCTTTTTGCTAAGATGTAGACGAGAAGATGCGCTAAAGACGATAGTACGATGCTCTCCGGAGCTAAGAGCCGCTGCCGGGCGTCTTTCGGCAGAAGCATCGCTAAGGAGAGCACTGTGAGCGGCACCATCGTCTTTGCGCGAAGAAGCCGCTTCTTCGCCTCCGGGAGCCGGCGAGAGCGGCAGCTTCGGAAAGGTGAAGAAGGAAGCTGTACAACACTGGGATTGTGTGCGCAGCTTGCCAACTGATAGGAAACAGTACTTTTGCACTCTCCTGACTTTGCCAATCACATGAACATTCGATTGGAAGCTGTTTTGGACAACTTCTTTTCTTCATGCCAAACACTTGGCAGACCTCCGTGCAACGTCTAGAACACGATGGCAGATGTTTTCTGTGCTGGCACAGGTTTTCCCTGCCAGACATAGTGGAAAAGCTTTTTGCTAAGATGTAGACGAGAAGACGCGCTAAAGACGATAGTACGATGCTCTCCGGAGCTAAGAGCCGCTGCCGGGCGTCTTTCGGCAGAAGCCGCGCTAAGGAGAGCACTGTGAGCGGCACCATCGTCCTTGCGGGAAGAAGCCGCTTCTTCGGCTCCAGGAGCCGGCGAGAGCGGCAGCTTCGGAAAGGTGAAGAAGGAAGCTGTACAACACTGGGATTGTGTGCGCAGCTTGCCAACTGATAGGAAACAGTACTTTTGCACTCTCCTGACTTTGCCAATCACATGAACATTCGATTGGAAGCTGTTTTGGACAACTTTTCTTTTCTTCATGCCAAACACTTGGCAGACCTCCGTGCAACGTCTAGAACACGATGGCAGATGTTTTCTGTGCTGGCACAGGTTTTCCCTGCCAGACATAGTGGAAAAGCTTTTTGCTAAGATGTAGACGAGAAGACGCGCTAAAGACGATAGTACGATGCTCTCCGGAGCTAAGAGCCGCTGCCGGGCGTCTTTCGGCAGAAGCAGCACTCCGGAGAGCACTGTGAGCGGCACCATCGTCTTCGCGCGAAGAAGCCGCTTCTTCGCCTCCGGGAGCCGGCGAGAGCGGCAGCTTCGGAAAGGTGAAGAAGGAAGCTGTACAACACTGGGATTGTGTGCGCAGCTTGCCAACTGATAGGAAACAGTACTTTTGCACTCTCCTGACTTTGCCAATCACATGAACATTCGATTGGAAGCTGTTTTGGACAACTTTTCTTTTCTTCATGCCAAACACTTGGCAGACCTCCGTGCAACGTCTAGAACACGATGGCAGATGTTTTCTGTGCTGGCACAGGTTTTCCCTGCCAGACATAGTGGAAAAGCTTTTTGCTAAGATGTAGACGAGAAGACGCGCTAAAGACGATAGTACGATGCTCTCCGGAGCTAAGAGCCGCTGCCGGGCGTCTTTCGGCAGAAGCATCGCTAAGGAGAGCACTGTGAGCGGCACCATCGTCTTTGCGCGAAGAAGCCGCTTCTTCGCCTCCGGGAGCCGGCGAGAGCGGCAGCTTCGGAAAGGTGAAGAAGGAAGCTGTACAACACTGGGATTGTGTGCGCAGCTTGCCAACTGATAGGAAACAGTACTTTTGCACTCTCCTGACTTTGCCAATCACATGAACATTCGATTGGAAGCTGTTTTGGACAACTTTTCTTTTCTTCATGCCAAACACTTGGCAGACCTCCGTGCAACGTCTAGAACACGATGGCTGATGTTTTCTGTGCTGGCACAGTTTTTCCCTGCCAGACATAGTGGAAAAGCTTTTTGCTAAGATGTAGACGAGAAGACGCGCTAAAGACGATAGTACGATGCTCTCCGGAGCTAAGAGCCGCTGCCGGGCGTCTTTCGGCAGAAGCAGCGCTAAGGAGAGCACTGTGAGCGGCACCATCGTCTTTGCGCGAAGAAGCCGCTTCTTCGCCTCCGGGAGCCGGCGAGAGCGGCAGCTTCGGAAAGGTGAAGAAGGAAGCTGTACAACACTGGGATTGTGTGCGCAGCCTGCCAACTGATAGGAAACAGTACTTTTGCACTCTCCTGACTTTGCCAATCACATGAACATTCGATTGGAAGCTGTTTTGGACAACTTTTCTTTTCTCCCTTCCAAACACTTGGCAGACCTCCGTGCAACGTCTAGAACACGATGGCAGATGTTTTCTGTGCTGGCACAGGTTTTCCCTGCCAGACATAGTGGAAAAGCTTTTTGCTAAGATGTAGACGAGAAGACGCGCTAAAGACGATAGTACGATGCTCTCCGGAGCTAAGAGCCGCTGCCGGGCGTCTTTCGGCAGAAGCCGCGCTAAGGAGAGCACTGTGAGCGGCACCATCGTCCTTGCGGGAAGAAGCCGCTTCTTCGCCTCCGGGAGCCGGCGAGAGCGGCAGCTTCGGAAAGGTGAAGAAGGAAGCTGTACAACACTGGGATTGTGTGCGCAGCTTGCCAACTGATAGAAAACAGTACTTTTGCACTCTCCTGACTTTGCCAATCACATGAACATTCGATTGGAAGCTGTTTTGGACAACTTTTCTTTTCTTCATGCCAAACACTTGGCAGACCTCCGTGCAACGTCTAGAACACGATGGCAGATGTTTTCTGTGCTGGCACAGGTTTTCCCTGCCAGACATAGTGGAAAAGCTTTTTGCTAAGATGTAGACGAGAAGACGCGCTAAAGACGATAGTACGATGCTCTCCGGAGCTAAGAGCCGCTGCCGGGCGTCTTTCGGCAGAAGCAGCACTCCGGAGAGCACTGTGAGCGGCACCATCGTCTTCGCGCGAAGAAGCCGCTTCTTCGCCTCCGGGAGCCGGCGAGAGCGGCAGCTTCGGAAAGGTGAAGAAGGAAGCTGTACAACACTGGGATTGTGTGCGCAGCTTGCCAAATGATAGGAAACAGTACTTTTGCACTCTCCTGACTTTGCCAATCACATGAACATTCGATTGGAAGCTGTTTTGGACAACTTTTCTTTTCTCCCTTCCAAACACTTGGCAGACCTCCGTGCAACGTCTAGAACACGATGGCAGATGTTTTCTGTGCTGGCACAGGTTTTCCCTGCCAGACATAGTGGAAAAGCTTTTTGCTAAGATGTAGACGAGAAGACGCGCTAAAGATGATAGTACGATGCTCTCCGGAGCTAAGAGCCGCTGCCGGGCGTCTTTTGGCAGAAGCAGCACTCCGGAGAGCGCTGTGAGCGGCACCATCGTCTTTGCGGGAAGAAGCCGCTTCTTCGCCTCCGGGAGCCGGCGAGAGCGGCAGCTTCGGAAAGGTGAAGAAGGAAGCTGTACAACACTGGGATTGTGTGCGCAGCCTGCCAACTGATAGGAAACAGTACTTTTGCACCCTCCTGACTTTGCCAATCACATGAACATTCGATTGGAAGCTGTTTTGGACAACTTTTCTTTTCTCCCTTCCAAACACTTGGCAGACCTCCGTGCAACGTCTAGAACACGATGGCAGATGTTTTCTGTGCTGGCACAGTTTTTCCCTGCCAGACATAGTGGAAAAGCTTTTTGCTAAGATGTAGACGAGAAGACGCGCTAAAGACGATAGTACGATGCTCTCCGGAGCTAAGAGCCGCTGCCGGGCGTCTTTCGGCAGAAGCCGCGCTAAGGAGAGCACTGTGAGCGGCACCATCGTCTTCGCGCGAAGAAGCCGCTTCTTCGCCTCCGGGAGCCGGCGAGAGCGGCAGCTTCGGAAAGGTGAAGAAGGAAGCTGTACAACACTGGGATTGTGTGCGCAGCCTGCCAACTGGTAGAAAACAGTACTTTTGCACTCTCCTGACTTTGCCAATCACATGAACATTCGATTGGAAGCTGTTTTGGACAACTTTTCTTTTCTTCATGCCAAACACTTGGCAGACCTCCGTGCAATGTCTAGAACACGATGGCAGATGTTTTCTGTGCTGGCACAGGTTTTCCCTGCCAGACATAGTGGAAAAGCTTTTTGCTAAGATGTAGACGAGAAGACGCGCTAAAGACGATAGTACGATGCTCTCCGGAGCTAAGAGCCGCTGCCGGGCGTCTTTCGGCAGAAGCAGCACTCCGGAGAGCACTGTGAGCGGCACCATCGTCTTTGCGCGAAGAAGCCGCTTCTTCGCCTCCGGGAGCCGGCGAGAGCGGCAGCTTCGGAAAGGTGAAGAAGCAAGCTGTACAACACTGGGATTGTGTGCGCAGCTTGCCAACTGATAGGAAACAGTACTTTTGCACTCTCCTGACTTTGCCAATCACATGAACATTCGATTGGAAGCTGTTTTGGACAACTTTTCTTTTCTTCATGCCAAACACTTGGCAGACCTCCGTGCAACGTCTAGAACACGATGGCTGATGTTTTCTGTGCTGGCACAGGTTTTCCCTGCCAGACATAGTGGAAAAGCTTTTTGCTAAGATGTAGACGAGAAGACGCGCTAAAGACGATAGTACGATGCTCTCCGGAGCTAAGAGCCGCTGCCGGGCGTCTTTCGGCAGAAGCAGCACTCCGGAGAGCACTGTGAGCGGCACCATCGTCTTCGCGCGAAGAAGCCGCTTCTTCGCCTCCGGGAGCCGGCGAGAGCGGCAGCTTCGGAAAGGTGAAGAAGGAAGCTGTACAACACTGGGATTGTGTGCGCAGCTTGCCAACTGATAGAAAACAGTACTTTTGCACTCTCCTGACTTTGCCAATCACATGAACATTCGATTGGAAGCTGTTTTGGACAACTTTTCTTTTCTTCATGCCAAACACTTGGCAGACCTCCGTGCAACGTCTAAAACACGATGGCAGATGTTTTCTGTGCTGGCACAGGTTTTCCCTGCCAGACATAGTGGAAAAGCTTTTTGCTAAGATGTAGACGAGAAAACGCGCTAAAGACGATAGTACGATGCTCTCCGGAGCTAAGAGCCGCTGCCGGGCGTCTTTCGGCAGAAGCAGCGCTAAGGAGAGCACTGTGAGCGGCACCATCGTCTTTGCGCGAAGAAGCCGCTTCTTCGCCTCCGGGAGCCGGCGAGAGCGGCAGCTTCGGAAAGGTGAAGAAGGAAGCTGTACAACACTGGGATTGTGTGCGCAGCTTGCCAACTGATAGGAAACAGTACTTTTGCACTCTCCTGACTTTGCCAATCACATGAACATTCGATTGGAAGCTGTTTTGGACAACTTCTTTTCTTCATGCCAAACACTTGGCAGACCTCCGTGCAACGTCTAGAACACGATGGCAGATGTTTTCTGTGCTGGCACAGGTTTTCCCTGCCAGACATAGTGGAAAAGCTTTTTGCTAAGATGTAGACGAGAAGACGCGCTAAAGACGATAGTACGATGCTCTCCGGAGCTAAGAGCCGCTGCCGGGCGTCTTTCGGCAGAAGCAGCACTCCGGAGAGCACTGTGAGCGGCACCATCGTCTTCGCGCGAAGAAGCCGCTTCTTCGCCTCCGGGAGCCGGCGAGAGCGGCAGCTTCGCAAAGGTGAAGAAGGAAGCTGTACAACACTGGGATTGTGTGCGCAGCTTGCCAACTGATAGGAAACAGTACTTTTGCACTCTCCTGACTTTGCCAATCACATGAACATTCGATTGGAAGCTGTTTTGGACAACTTTTCTTTTCTTCATGCCAAAAACTTGGCAGACCTCCGTGCAACGTCTAGAACACGATGGCAGGTGTTTTCTGTGCTGGCACAGTTTTTCCCTGCCAGACATAGTGGAAAAGCTTTTTGCTAAGATGTAGACGAGAAGACGCGCTAAAGACGATAGTACGATGCTCTCCGGAGCTAAGAGCCGCTGCCGGGCGTCTTTCGGCAGAAGCAGCGCTAAGGAGAGCACTGTGAGCGGCACCATCGTCTTTGCGCGAAGAAGCCGCTTCTTCGCCTCCGGGAGCCGGCGAGAGCGGCAGCTTCGGAAAGGTGAAGAAGGAAGCTGTACAACACTGGGATTGTGTGCGCAGCCTGCCAACTGATAGGAAACAGTACTTTTGCACTCTCCTGACTTTGCCAATCACATGAACATTCGATTGGAAGCTGTTTTGGACAACTTTTCTTTTCTCCCTTCCAAACACTTGGCAGACCTCCGTGCAACGTCTAGAACACGATGGCAGATGTTTTCTGTGCTGGCACAGGTTTTCCCTGCCAGACATAGTGGAAAAGCTTTTTGCTAAGATGTAGACGAGAAGACGCGCTAAAGACGATAGTACGATGCTCTCCGGAGCTAAGAGCCGCTGCCGGGCGTCTTTTGGCAGAAGCAGCACTCCGGAGAGCACTGTGAGCGGCACCATCGTCTTCGCGCGAAGAAGCCGCTTCTTCGCCTCCGGGAGCCGGCGAGAGCGGCAGCTTCGGAAAGGTGAAGAAGGAAGCTGTACAACACTGGGATTGTGTGCGCAGCTTGCCAACTGATAGAAAACAGTACTTTTGCACTCTCCTGACTTTGCCAATCACATGAACATTCGATTGGAAGCTGTTTTGGACAACTTTTCTTTTCTTCATGCCAAACACTTGGCAGACCTCCGTGCAACGTCTAGAACACGATGGCAGATGTTTTCTGTGCTGGCACAGGTTTTCCCTGCCAGACATAGTGGAAAAGCTTTTTGCTAAGATGTAGACGAGAAGATGCGCTAAAGACGATAGTACGATGCTCTCCGGAGCTAAGAGCCGCTGCCGGGCGTCTTTCGGCAGAAGCAGCGCTAAGGAGAGCACTGTGAGCGGCACCATCGTCTTTGCGCGAAGAAGCCGCTTCTTCGCCTCCGGGAGCCGGCGAGAGCGGCAGCTTCGGAAAGGTGAAGAAGGAAGCTGTACAACACTGGGATTGTGTGCGCAGCTTGCCAACTGATAGGAAACAGTACTTTTGCACTCTCCTGACTTTGCCAATCACATGAACATTCGATTGGAAGCTGTTTTGGACAACTTCTTTTCTTCATGCCAAACACTTGGCAGACCTCCGTGCAACGTCTAGAACACGATGGCAGATGTTTTCTGTGCTGGCACAGGTTTTCCCTGCCAGACATAGTGGAAAAGCTTTTTGCTAAGATGTAGACGAGAAGACGCGCTAAAGACGATAGTACGATGCTCTCCGGAGCTAAGAGCCGCTGCCGGGCGTCTTTCGGCAGAAGCCGCGCTAAGGAGAGCACTGTGAGCGGCACCATCGTCCTTGCGGGAAGAAGCCGCTTCTTCGGCTCCAGGAGCCGGCGAGAGCGGCAGCTTCGGAAAGGTGAAGAAGGAAGCTGTACAACACTGGGATTGTGTGCGCAGCTTGCCAACTGATAGGAAACAGTACTTTTGCACTCTCCTGACTTTGCCAATCACATGAACATTCGATTGGAAGCTGTTTTGGACAACTTTTCTTTTCTTCATGCCAAACACTTGGCAGACCTCCGTGCAACGTCTAGAACACGATGGCAGATGTTTTCTGTGCTGGCACAGGTTTTCCCTGCCAGACATAGTGGAAAAGCTTTTTGCTAAGATGTAGACGAGAAGACGCGCTAAAGACGATAGTACGATGCTCTCCGGAGCTAAGAGCCGCTGCCGGGCGTCTTTCGGCAGAAGCAGCACTCCGGAGAGCACTGTGAGCGGCACCATCGTCTTCGCGCGAAGAAGCCGCTTCTTCGCCTCCGGGAGCCGGCGAGAGCGGCAGCTTCGGAAAGGTGAAGAAGGAAGCTGTACAACACTGGGATTGTGTGCGCAGCTTGCCAACTGATAGGAAACAGTACTTTTGCACTCTCCTGACTTTGCCAATCACATGAACATTCGATTGGAAGCTGTTTTGGACAACTTTTCTTTTCTTCATGCCAAACACTTGGCAGACCTCCGTGCAACGTCTAGAACACGATGGCAGATGTTTTCTGTGCTGGCACAGGTTTTCCCTGCCAGACATAGTGGAAAAGCTTTTTGCTAAGATGTAGACGAGAAGACGCGCTAAAGACGATAGTACGATGCTCTCCGGAGCTAAGAGCCGCTGCCGGGCGTCTTTCGGCAGAAGCATCGCTAAGGAGAGCACTGTGAGCGGCACCATCGTCTTTGCGCGAAGAAGCCGCTTCTTCGCCTCCGGGAGCCGGCGAGAGCGGCAGCTTCGGAAAGGTGAAGAAGGAAGCTGTACAACACTGGGATTGTGTGCGCAGCTTGCCAACTGATAGGAAACAGTACTTTTGCACTCTCCTGACTTTGCCAATCACATGAACATTCGATTGGAAGCTGTTTTGGACAACTTTTCTTTTCTTCATGCCAAACACTTGGCAGACCTCCGTGCAACGTCTAGAACACGATGGCTGATGTTTTCTGTGCTGGCACAGTTTTTCCCTGCCAGACATAGTGGAAAAGCTTTTTGCTAAGATGTAGACGAGAAGACGCGCTAAAGACGATAGTACGATGCTCTCCGGAGCTAAGAGCCGCTGCCGGGCGTCTTTCGGCAGAAGCAGCGCTAAGGAGAGCACTGTGAGCGGCACCATCGTCTTTGCGCGAAGAAGCCGCTTCTTCGCCTCCGGGAGCCGGCGAGAGCGGCAGCTTCGGAAAGGTGAAGAAGGAAGCTGTACAACACTGGGATTGTGTGCGCAGCCTGCCAACTGATAGGAAACAGTACTTTTGCACTCTCCTGACTTTGCCAATCACATGAACATTCGATTGGAAGCTGTTTTGGACAACTTTTCTTTTCTCCCTTCCAAACACTTGGCAGACCTCCGTGCAACGTCTAGAACACGATGGCAGATGTTTTCTGTGCTGGCACAGGTTTTCCCTGCCAGACATAGTGGAAAAGCTTTTTGCTAAGATGTAGACGAGAAGACGCGCTAAAGACGATAGTACGATGCTCTCCGGAGCTAAGAGCCGCTGCCGGGCGTCTTTCGGCAGAAGCCGCGCTAAGGAGAGCACTGTGAGCGGCACCATCGTCCTTGCGGGAAGAAGCCGCTTCTTCGCCTCCGGGAGCCGGCGAGAGCGGCAGCTTCGGAAAGGTGAAGAAGGAAGCTGTACAACACTGGGATTGTGTGCGCAGCTTGCCAACTGATAGAAAACAGTACTTTTGCACTCTCCTGACTTTGCCAATCACATGAACATTCGATTGGAAGCTGTTTTGGACAACTTTTCTTTTCTTCATGCCAAACACTTGGCAGACCTCCGTGCAACGTCTAGAACACGATGGCAGATGTTTTCTGTGCTGGCACAGGTTTTCCCTGCCAGACATAGTGGAAAAGCTTTTTGCTAAGATGTAGACGAGAAGACGCGCTAAAGACGATAGTACGATGCTCTCCGGAGCTAAGAGCCGCTGCCGGGCGTCTTTCGGCAGAAGCAGCACTCCGGAGAGCACTGTGAGCGGCACCATCGTCTTCGCGCGAAGAAGCCGCTTCTTCGCCTCCGGGAGCCGGCGAGAGCGGCAGCTTCGGAAAGGTGAAGAAGGAAGCTGTACAACACTGGGATTGTGTGCGCAGCTTGCCAAATGATAGGAAACAGTACTTTTGCACTCTCCTGACTTTGCCAATCACATGAACATTCGATTGGAAGCTGTTTTGGACAACTTTTCTTTTCTCCCTTCCAAACACTTGGCAGACCTCCGTGCAACGTCTAGAACACGATGGCAGATGTTTTCTGTGCTGGCACAGGTTTTCCCTGCCAGACATAGTGGAAAAGCTTTTTGCTAAGATGTAGACGAGAAGACGCGCTAAAGACGATAGTACGATGCTCTCCGGAGCTAAGAGCCGCTGCCGGGCGTCTTTCGGCAGAAGCCGCGCTAAGGAGAGCACTGTGAGCGGCACCATCGTCCTTGCGGGAAGAAGCCGCTTCTTCGCCTCCGGGAGCCGGCGAGAGCGGCAGCTTCGGAAAGGTGAAGAAGGAAGCTGTACAACACTGGGATTGTGTGCGCAGCTTGCCAACTGATAGAAAACAGTACTTTTGCACTCTCCTGACTTTGCCAATCACATGAACATTCGATTGGAAGCTGTTTTGGACAACTTTTCTTTTCTTCATGCCAAACACTTGGCAGACCTCCGTGCAACGTCTAGAACACGATGGCAGATGTTTTCTGTGCTGGCACAGGTTTTCCCTGCCAGACATAGTGGAAAAGCTTTTTGCTAAGATGTAGACGAGAAGACGCGCTAAAGACGATAGTACGATGCTCTCCGGAGCTAAGAGCCGCTGCCGGGCGTCTTTCGGCAGAAGCAGCACTCCGGAGAGCACTGTGAGCGGCACCATCGTCTTCGCGCGAAGAAGCCGCTTCTTCGCCTCCGGGAGCCGGCGAGAGCGGCAGCTTCGGAAAGGTGAAGAAGGAAGCTGTACAACACTGGGATTGTGTGCGCAGCTTGCCAAATGATAGGAAACAGTACTTTTGCACTCTCCTGACTTTGCCAATCACATGAACATTCGATTGGAAGCTGTTTTGGACAACTTTTCTTTTCTCCCTTCCAAACACTTGGCAGACCTCCGTGCAACGTCTAGAACACGATGGCAGATGTTTTCTGTGCTGGCACAGGTTTTCCCTGCCAGACATAGTGGAAAAGCTTTTTGCTAAGATGTAGACGAGAAGACGCGCTAAAGATGATAGTACGATGCTCTCCGGAGCTAAGAGCCGCTGCCGGGCGTCTTTTGGCAGAAGCAGCACTCCGGAGAGCGCTGTGAGCGGCACCATCGTCTTCGCGCGAAGAAGCCGCTTCTTCGCCTCCGGGAGCCGGCGAGAGCGGCAGCTTCGGAAAGGTGAAGAAGGAAGCTGTACAACACTGGGATTGTGTGCGCAGCCTGCCAACTGATAGGAAACAGTACTTTTGCACCCTCCTGACTTTGCCAATCACATGAACATTCGATTGGAAGCTGTTTTGGACAACTTTTCTTTTCTCCCTTCCAAACACTTGGCAGACCTCCGTGCAACGTCTAGAACACGATGGCAGATGTTTTCTGTGCTGGCACAGTTTTTCCCTGCCAGACATAGTGGAAAAGCTTTTTGCTAAGATGTAGACGAGAAGACGCGCTAAAGACGATAGTACGATGCTCTCCGGAGCTAAGAGCCGCTGCCGGGCGTCTTTCGGCAGAAGCCGCGCTAAGGAGAGCACTGTGAGCGGCACCATCGTCTTCGCGCGAAGAAGCCGCTTCTTCGCCTCCGGGAGCCGGCGAGAGCGGCAGCTTCGGAAAGGTGAAGAAGGAAGCTGTACAACACTGGGATTGTGTGCGCAGCCTGCCAACTGGTAGAAAACAGTACTTTTGCACTCTCCTGACTTTGCCAATCACATGAACATTCGATTGGAAGCTGTTTTGGACAACTTTTCTTTTCTTCATGCCAAACACTTGGCAGACCTCCGTGCAACGTCTAGAACACGATGGCAGATGTTTTCTGTGCTGGCACAGGTTTTCCCTGCCAGACATAGTGGAAAAGCTTTTTGCTAAGATGTAGACGAGAAGACGCGCTAAAGACGATAGTACGATGCTCTCCGGAGCTAAGAGCCGCTGCCGGGCGTCTTTCGGCAGAAGCAGCACTCCGGAGAGCACTGTGAGCGGCACCATCGTCTTCGTGCGAAGAAGCCGCTTCTTCGCCTCCGGGAGCCGGCGAGAGCGGCAGCTTCGGAAAGGTGAAGAAGGAAGCTGTACAACACTGGGATTGTGTGCGCAGCTTGCCAACTGATAGGAAACAGTACTTTTGCACTCTCCTGACTTTGCCAATCACATGAACATTCGATTGGAAGCTGTTTTGGACAACTTTTCTTTTCTTCATGCCAAAAACTTGGCAGACCTCCGTGCAACGTCTAGAACACGATGGCAGATGTTTTCTGTGCTGGCACAGGTTTTCCCTGCCAGACATAGTGGAAAAGCTTTTTGCTAAGATGTAGACGAGAAGACGCGCTAAAGACGATAGTACGATGCTCTCCGGAGCTAAGAGCCGCTGCCGGGCGTCTTTCGGCAGAAGCAGCGCTAAGGAGAGCACTGTGAGCGGCACCATCGTCTTTGCGCGAAGAAGCCGCTTCTTCGCCTCCGGGAGCCGGCGAGAGCGGCAGCTTCGGAAAGGTGAAGAAGCAAGCTGTACAACACTGGGATTGTGTGCGCAGCTTGCCAACTGATAGGAAACAGTACTTTTGCACTCTCCTGACTTTGCCAATCACATGAACATTCGATTGGAAGCTGTTTTGGACAACTTTTCTTTTCTTCATGCCAAACACTTGGCAGACCTCCGTGCAACGTCTAGAACACGATGGCTGATGTTTTCTGTGCTGGCACAGGTTTTCCCTGCCAGACATAGTGGAAAAGCTTTTTGCTAAGATGTAGACGAGAAGACGCGCTAAAGACGATAGTACGATGCTCTCCGGAGCTAAGAGCCGCTGCCGGGCGTCTTTCGGCAGAAGCAGCACTCCGGAGAGCACTGTGAGCGGCACCATCGTCTTCGCGCGAAGAAGCCGCTTCTTCGCCTCCGGGAGCCGGCGAGAGCGGCAGCTTCGGAAAGGTGAAGAAGGAAGCTGTACAACACTGGGATTGTGTGCGCAGCTTGCCAACTGATAGAAAACAGTACTTTTGCACTCTCCTGACTTTGCCAATCACATGAACATTCGATTGGAAGCTGTTTTGGACAACTTTTCTTTTCTTCATGCCAAACACTTGGCAGACCTCCGTGCAACGTCTAAAACACGATAGCAGATGTTTTCTGTGCTGGCACAGGTTTTCCCTGCCAGACATAGTGGAAAAGCTTTTTGCTAAGATGTAGACGAGAAAACGCGCTAAAGACGATAGTACGATGCTCTCCGGAGCTAAGAGCCGCTGCCGGGCGTCTTTCGGCAGAAGCAGCGCTAAGGAGAGCACTGTGAGCGGCACCATCGTCTTTGCGCAAAGAAGCCGCTTCTTCGCCTCCGGGAGCCGGCGAGAGCGGCAGCTTCGGAAAGGTGAAGAAGGAAGCTGTACAACACTGGGATTGTGTGCGCAGCTTGCCAACTGATAGGAAACAGTACTTTTGCACTCTCCTGACTTTGCCAATCACATGAACATTCGATTGGAAGCTGTTTTGGACAACTTCTTTTCTTCATGCCAAACACTTGGCAGACCTCCGTGCAACGTCTAGAACACGATGGCAGATGTTTTCTGTGCTGGCACAGGTTTTCCCTGCCAGACATAGTGGAAAAGCTTTTTGCTAAGATGTAGACGAGAAGACGCGCTAAAGACGATAGTACGATGCTCTCCGGAGCTAAGAGCCGCTGCCGGGCGTCTTTCGGCAGAAGCAGCACTCCGGAGAGCACTGTGAGCGGCACCATCGTCTTCGCGCGAAGAAGCCGCTTCTTCGCCTCCGGGAGCCGGCGAGAGCGGCAGCTTCGGAAAGGTGAAGAAGGAAGCTGTACAACACTGGGATTGTGTGCGCAGCTTGCCAACTGATAGGAAACAGTACTTTTGCACTCTCCTGACTTTGCCAATCACATGAACATTCGATTGGAAGCTGTTTTGGACAACTTTTCTTTTCTTCATGCCAAAAACTTGGCAGACCTCCGTGCAACGTCTAGAACACGATGGCAGGTGTTTTCTGTGCTGGCACAGTTTTTCCCTGCCAGACATAGTGGAAAAGCTTTTTGCTAAGATGTAGACGAGAAGACGCGCTAAAGACGATAGTACGATGCTCTCCGGAGCTAAGAGCCGCTGCCGGGCGTCTTTCGGCAGAAGCAGCGCTAAGGAGAGCACTGTGAGCGGCACCATCGTCTTTGCGCGAAGAAGCCGCTTCTTCGCCTCCGGGAGCCGGCGAGAGCGGCAGCTTCGGAAAGGTGAAGAAGGAAGCTGTACAACACTGGGATTTTGTGCGCAGCCTGCCAACTGATAGGAAACAGTACTTTTGCACTCTCCTGACTTTGCCAATCACATGAACATTCGATTGGAAGCTGTTTTGGACAACTTTTCTTTTCTCCCTTCCAAACACTTGGCAGACCTCCGTGCAACGTCTAGAACACGATGGCAGATGTTTTCTGTGCTGGCACAGGTTTTCCCTGCCAGACATAGTGGAAAAGCTTTTTGCTAAGATGTAGACGAGAAGACGCGCTAAAGACGATAGTACGATGCTCTCCGGAGCTAAGAGCCGCTGCCGGGCGTCTTTCGGCAGAAGCAGCACTCCGGAGAGCACTGTGAGCGGCACCATCGTCTTCGCGCGAAGAAGCCGCTTCTTCGCCTCCGGGAGCCGGCGAGAGCGGCAGCTTCGGAAAGGTGAAGAAGGAAGCTGTACAACACTGGGATTGTGTGCGCAGCTTGCCAACTGATAGAAAACAGTACTTTTGCACTCTCCTGACTTTGCCAATCACATGAACATTCGATTGGAAGCTGTTTTGGACAACTTTTCTTTTCTTCATGCCAAACACTTGGCAGACCTCCGTGCAACGTCTAGAACACGATGGCAGATGTTTTCTGTGCTGGCACAGGTTTTCCCTGCCAGACATAGTGGAAAAGCTTTTTGCTAAGATGTAGACGAGAAGATGCGCTAAAGACGATAGTACGATGCTCTCCGGAGCTAAGAGCCGCTGCCGGGCGTCTTTCGGCAGAAGCAGCGCTAAGGAGAGCACTGTGAGCGGCACCATCGTCTTTGCGCGAAGAAGCCGCTTCTTCGCCTCCGGGAGCCGGCGAGAGCGGCAGCTTCGGAAAGGTGAAGAAGGAAGCTGTACAACACTGGGATTGTGTGCGCAGCTTGCCAACTGATAGGAAACAGTACTTTTGCACTCTCCTGACTTTGCCAATCACATGAACATTCGATTGGAAGCTGTTTTGGACAACTTCTTTTCTTCATGCCAAACACTTGGCAGACCTCCGTGCAACGTCTAGAACACGATGGCAGATGTTTTCTGTGCTGGCACAGGTTTTCCCTGCCAGACATAGTGGAAAAGCTTTTTGCTAAGATGTAGACGAGAAGACGCGCTAAAGACGATAGTACGATGCTCTCCGGAGCTAAGAGCCGCTGCCGGGCGTCTTTCGGCAGAAGCCGCGCTAAGGAGAGCACTGTGAGCGGCACCATCGTCCTTGCGGGAAGAAGCCGCTTCTTCGGCTCCAGGAGCCGGCGAGAGCGGCAGCTTCGGAAAGGTGAAGAAGGAAGCTGTACAACACTGGGATTGTGTGCGCAGCTTGCCAACTGATAGGAAACAGTACTTTTGCACTCTCCTGACTTTGCCAATCACATGAACATTCGATTGGAAGCTGTTTTGGACAACTTTTCTTTTCTTCATGCCAAACACTTGGCAGACCTCCGTGCAACGTCTAGAACACGATGGCAGATGTTTTCTGTGCTGGCACAGGTTTTCCCTGCCAGACATAGTGGAAAAGCTTTTTGCTAAGATGTAGACGAGAAGACGCGCTAAAGACGATAGTACGATGCTCTCCGGAGCTAAGAGCCGCTGCCGGGCGTCTTTCGGCAGAAGCAGCACTCCGGAGAGCACTGTGAGCGGCACCATCGTCTTCGCGCGAAGAAGCCGCTTCTTCGCCTCCGGGAGCCGGCGAGAGCGGCAGCTTCGGAAAGGTGAAGAAGGAAGCTGTACAACACTGGGATTGTGTGCGCAGCTTGCCAACTGATAGGAAACAGTACTTTTGCACTCTCCTGACTTTGCCAATCACATGAACATTCGATTGGAAGCTGTTTTGGACAACTTTTCTTTTCTTCATGCCAAACACTTGGCAGACCTCCGTGCAACGTCTAGAACACGATGGCAGATGTTTTCTGTGCTGGCACAGGTTTTCCCTGCCAGACATAGTGGAAAAGCTTTTTGCTAAGATGTAGACGAGAAGACGCGCTAAAGACGATAGTACGATGCTCTCCGGAGCTAAGAGCCGCTGCCGGGCGTCTTTCGGCAGAAGCATCGCTAAGGAGAGCACTGTGAGCGGCACCATCGTCTTTGCGCGAAGAAGCCGCTTCTTCGCCTCCGGGAGCCGGCGAGAGCGGCAGCTTCGGAAAGGTGAAGAAGGAAGCTGTACAACACTGGGATTGTGTGCGCAGCTTGCCAACTGATAGGAAACAGTACTTTTGCACTCTCCTGACTTTGCCAATCACATGAACATTCGATTGGAAGCTGTTTTGGACAACTTTTCTTTTCTTCATGCCAAACACTTGGCAGACCTCCGTGCAACGTCTAGAACACGATGGCTGATGTTTTCTGTGCTGGCACAGTTTTTCCCTGCCAGACATAGTGGAAAAGCTTTTTGCTAAGATGTAGACGAGAAGACGCGCTAAAGACGATAGTACGATGCTCTCCGGAGCTAAGAGCCGCTGCCGGGCGTCTTTCGGCAGAAGCAGCGCTAAGGAGAGCACTGTGAGCGGCACCATCGTCTTTGCGCGAAGAAGCCGCTTCTTCGCCTCCGGGAGCCGGCGAGAGCGGCAGCTTCGGAAAGGTGAAGAAGGAAGCTGTACAACACTGGGATTGTGTGCGCAGCCTGCCAACTGATAGGAAACAGTACTTTTGCACTCTCCTGACTTTGCCAATCACATGAACATTCGATTGGAAGCTGTTTTGGACAACTTTTCTTTTCTCCCTTCCAAACACTTGGCAGACCTCCGTGCAACGTCTAGAACACGATGGCAGATGTTTTCTGTGCTGGCACAGGTTTTCCCTGCCAGACATAGTGGAAAAGCTTTTTGCTAAGATGTAGACGAGAAGACGCGCTAAAGACGATAGTACGATGCTCTCCGGAGCTAAGAGCCGCTGCCGGGCGTCTTTCGGCAGAAGCCGCGCTAAGGAGAGCACTGTGAGCGGCACCATCGTCCTTGCGGGAAGAAGCCGCTTCTTCGGCTCCGGGAGCCGGCGAGAGCGGCAGCTTCGGAAAGGTGAAGAAGGAAGCTGTACAACACTGGGATTGTGTGCGCAGCTTGCCAACTGATAGAAAACAGTACTTTTGCACTCTCCTGACTTTGCCAATCACATGAACATTCGATTGGAAGCTGTTTTGGACAACTTTTCTTTTCTTCATGCCAAACACTTGGCAGACCTCCGTGCAACGTCTAGAACACGATGGCAGATGTTTTCTGTGCTGGCACAGGTTTTCCCTGCCAGACATAGTGGAAAAGCTTTTTGCTAAGATGTAGACGAGAAGACGCGCTAAAGACGATAGTACGATGCTCTCCGGAGCTAAGAGCCGCTGCCGGGCGTCTTTCGGCAGAAGCAGCACTCCGGAGAGCACTGTGAGCGGCACCATCGTCTTTGCGCGAAGAAGCCGCTTCTTCGCCTCCGGGAGCCGGCGAGAGCGGCAGCTTCGGAAAGGTGAAGAAGGAAGGTGTACAACACTGGGATTGTGTGCGCAGCTTGCCAACTGATAGGAAACAGTACTTTTGCACTCTCCTGACTTAGCCAATCACATGAACATTCGATTGGAAGCTGTTTTGGACAACTTTTCTTTTCTTCATGCCAAAAACTTGGCAGACCTCCGTGCAACGTCTAGAACACAATGGCAGATGTTTTCTGTGCTGGCACAGGTTTTCCCTGCCAGACTTAGTGGAAAAGCTTTTTGCTAAGATGTAGACGAGAAGACGCGCTAAAGACGATAGTACGATGCTCTCCGGAGCTAAGAGCCGCTGCCGGGCGTCTTTCGGCAGAAGCCGCGCTAAGGAGAGCACTGTGAGCGGCACCATCGTCTTTGCGCGAAGAAGCCGCTTCTTCGCCTCCGGGAGCCGGCGAGAGCGGCAGCTTCGGAAAGGTGAAGAAGGAAGCTGTACAACACTGGGATTGTGTGCGCAGCTTGCCAACTGATAGGAAACAGTACTTTTGCACTCTCCTGACTTTGCCAATCACATGAACATTCGATTGGAAGCTGTTTTGGACAACTTTTCTTTTCTCCCTTCCAAACACTTGGCAGACCTCCGTGCAACGTCTAGAACACGATGGCAGATGTTTTCTGTGCTGGCACAGGTTTTCCCTGCCAGACATAGTGGAAAAGCTTTTTGCTAAGATGTAGACGAGAAGACGCGCTAAAGACGATAGTACGATGCTCTCCGGAGCTAAGAGCCGCTGCCGGGCGTCTTTCGGCAGAAGCAGCACTCCGGAGAGCACTGTGAGCGGCACCATCGTCTTTGCGCAAAGAAGCCGCTTCTTCGCCTCCGGGAGCCGGCGAGAGCGGCAGCTTCGGAAAGGTGAAGAAGGAAGCTGTACAACACTGGGATTGTGTGCGCAGCTTGCCAACTGATAGGAAACAGTACTTTTGCACTCTCCTGACTTTGCCAATCACATGAACATTCGATTGGAAGCTGTTTTGGACAACTTTTCTTTTCTTCATGCCAAACACTTGGCAGACCTCCGTGCAACGTCTAGAACACGATGGCTGATGTTTTCTGTGCTGGCACAGTTTTTCCCTGCCAGACATAGTGGAAAAGCTTTTTGCTAAGATGTAGACGAGAAGACGCGCTAAAGACGATAGTACGATGCTCTCCGGAGCTAAGAGCCGCTGCCGGGCGTCTTTCGGCAGAAGCAGCGCTAAGGAGAGCACTGTGAGCGGCACCATCGTCTTTGCGCGAAGAAGCCGCTTCTTCGCCTCCGGGAGCCGGCGAGAGCGGCAGCTTCGGAAAGGTGAAGAAGGAAGCTGTACAACACTGGGATTGTGTGCGCAGCCTGCCAACGGATAGGAAACAGTACTTTTGCACTCTCCTGACTTTGCCAATCACATGAACATTCGATTGGAAGCTGTTTTGGACAACTTTTCTTTTCTCCCTTCCAAACACTTGGCAGACCTCCGTGCAACGTCTAGAACACGATGGCAGATGTTTTCTGTGCTGGCACAGTTTTTCCCTGCCAGACATAGTGGAAAAGCTTTTTGCTAAGATGTAGACGAGAAGACGCGCTAAAGACGATAGTACGATGCTCTCCGGAGCTAAGAGCCGCTGCCGGGCGTCTTTCAGCAGAAGCCGCGCTAAGGAGAGCACTGTGAGCGGCACCATCGTCCTTGCGGGAAGAAGCCGCTTCTTCGGCTCCGGGAGCCGGCGAGAGCGGCAGCTTCGGAAAGGTGAAGAAGGAAGCTTTACAACACTGGGATTGTGTGCGCAGCTTGCCAACTGATAGAAAACAGTACTTTTGCACTCTCCTGACTTTGCCAATCACATGAACATTCGATTGGAAGCTGTTTTGGACAACTTTTCTTTTCTTCATGCCAAACACTTGGCAGACCTCCGTGCAACGTCTAGAACACGATGGCTGATGTTTTCTGTGCTGGCACAGGTTTTCCCTGCCAGACATAGTGGAAAAGCTTTTTGCTAAGATGTAGACGAGAAGACGCGCTAAAGACGATAGTACGATGCTCTCCGGAGCTAAGAGCCGCTGCCGGGCGTCTTTCGGCAGAAGCAGCGCTAAGGAGAGCACTGTGAGCGGCACCATCGTCTTCGCGGGAAGAAGCCGCTTCTTCGGCTCCGGGAGCCGGCGAGAGCGGCAGCTTCGGAAAGGTGAAGAAGGAAGCTGTACAACACTGGGATTGTGTGCGCAGCTTGCCAACTGATAGGAAACAGTACTTTTGCACTCTCCTGACTTTGCCAATCACATGAACATTCGATTGGAAGCTGTTTTGGACAACTTTTCTTTTCTTCATGCCAAAAACTTGGCAGACCTCCGTGCAACGTCTAGAACACGATGGCAGATGTTTTCTGTGCTGGCACAGGTTTTCCCTGCCAGACATAGTGGAAAAGCTTTTTGCTAAGATGTAGACGAGAAGACGCGCTAAAGACGATAGTACGATGCTCTCCGGAGCTAAGAGCCGCTGCCGGGCGTCTTTCGGCAGAAGCAGCGCTAAGGAGAGCACTGTGAGCGGCACCATCGTCTTTGCGCGAAGAAGCCGCTTCTTCGCCTCCGGGAGCCGGCGAGAGCGGCAGCTTCGGAAAGGTGAAGAAGCAAGCTGTACAACACTGGGATTGTGTGCGCAGCTTGCCAACGGATAGGAAACAGTACTTTTGCACTCTCCTGACTTTGCCAATCACATGAACATTCGATTGGAAGCTGTTTTGGACAACTTTTCTTTTCTTCATGCCAAACACTTGGCAGACCTCCGTGCAACGTCTAGAACACGATGGCTGATGTTTTCTGTGCTGGCACAGGGTTTCCCTGCCAGACATAGTGGAAAAGCTTTTTGCTAAGATGTAGACGAGAAGACGCGCTAAAGACGATAGTACGATGCTCTCCGGAGCTAAGAGCCGCTGCCGGGCGTCTTTCGGCAGAAGCAGCACTCCGGAGAGCACTGTGAGCGGCACCATCGTCTTTGCGCGAAGAAGCCGCTTCTTCGCCTCCGGGAGCCGGCGAGAGCGGCAGCTTCGGAAAGGTGAAGAAGGAAGCTGTACAACACTGGGATTGTGTGCGCAGCTTGCCAACTGATAGGAAACAGTACTTTTGCACTCTCCTGACTTTGCCAATCACATGAACATTCGATTGGAAGCTGTTTTGGACAACTTTTCTTTTCTTCATGCCAAACACTTGGCAGACCTCCGTGCAACGTCTAGAACACGATGGCAGATGTTTTCTGTGCTGGCACAGGTTTTCCCTGCCAGACATAGTGGAAAAGCTTTTTGCTAAGATGTAGACGAGAAGACGCGCTAAAGACGATAGTACGATGCTCTCCGGAGCTAAGAGCCGCTGCCGGGCGTCTTTCGGCAGAAGCCGCGCTAAGGAGAGCACTGTGAGCGGCACCATCGTCTTTGCGCGAAGAAGCCGCTTCTTCGCCTCCAGGAGCCGGCGAGAGCGGCAGCTTCGGAAAGGTGAAGAAGGAAGCTGTACAACACTGGGATTGTGTGCGCAGCTTGCCAACTGATAGGAAACAGTACTTTTGCACTCTCCTGACTTTGCCAATCACATGAACATTCGATTGGAAGCTGTTTTGGACAACTTCTTTTCTTCATGCCAAACACTTGGCAGACCTCCGTGCAACGTCTAGAACACGATGGCAGATGTTTTCTGTGCTGGCACAGTTTTTCCCTGCCAGACATAGTGGAAAAGCTTTTTGCTAAGATGTAGACGAGAAGACGCGCTAAAGACGATAGTACGATGCTCTCCGGAGCTAAGAGCCGCTGCCGGGCGTCTTTCGGCAGAAGCAGCACTTCGGAGAGCACTGTGAGCGGCACCATCGTCTTTGCGCGAAGAAGCCGCTTCTTCGCCTCCGGGAGCCGGCGAGAGCGGCAGCTTCGGAAAGGTGAAGAAGGAAGCTGTACAACACTGGGATTGTGTGCGCAGCTTGCCAACTGATAGAAAACAGTACTTTTGCACTCTCCTGACTTTGCCAATCACATGAACATTCGATTGGAAGCTGTTTTGGACAACTTTTCTTTTCTTCATGCCAAACACTTGGCAGACCTCCGTGCAACGTCTAGAACACGATGGCAGATGTTTTCTGTGCTGGCACAGTTTTTCCCTGCCAGACATAGTGGAAAAGCTTTTTGCTAAGATGTAGACGAGAAGACGCGCTAAAGACGATAGTACGATGCTCTCCGGAGCTAAGAGCCGCTGCCGGGCGTCTTTTGGCAGAAGCAGCACTTCGGAGAGCACTGTGAGCGGCACCATCGTCTTTGCGCGAAGAAGCCGCTTCTTCGCCTCCGGGAGCCGGCGAGAGCGGCAGCTTCGGAAAGGTGAAGAAGGAAGCTGTACAACACTGGGATTGTGTGCGCAGCTTGCCAACTGATAGAAAACAGTACTTTTGCACTCTCCTGACTTTGCCAATCACATGAACATTCGATTGGAAGCTGTTTTGGACAACTTTTCTTTTCTCCCTTCCAAACACTTGGCAGACCTCCGTGCAACGTCTAGAACACGATGGCAGATGTTTTCTGTGCTGGCACAGGTTTTCCCTGCCAGACATAGTGGAAAAGCTTTTTGCTAAGATGTAGACGAGAAGACGCGCTAAAGACGATAGTACGATGCTCTCCGGAGCTAAGAGCCGCTGCCGGGCGTCTTTCGGCAGAAGCAGCGCTAAGGAGAGCACTGTGAGCGGCACCATCGTCTTTGCGCGAAGAAGCCGCTTCTTCGCCTCCGGGAGCCGGCGAGAGCGGCAGCTTCGGAAAGGTGAAGAAGGAAGCTGTACAACACTGGGATTGTGTGCGCAGCTTGCCAACTGATAGGAAACAGTACTTTTGCACTCTCCTGACTTTGCCAATCACATGAACATTCGATTGGAAGCTGTTTTGGACAACTTTTCTTTTCTCCCTTCCAAACACTTGGCAGACCTCCGTGCAACGTCTAGAACACGATGGCAGATGTTTTCTGTGCTGGCACAGGTTTTCCCTGCCAGACATAGTGGAAAAGCTTTTTGCTAAGATGTAGACGAGAAGACGCGCTAAAGACGATAGTACGATGCTCTCCGGAGCTAAGAGCCGCTGCCGGGCGTCTTTCGGCAGAAGCAGCACTCCGGAGAGCACTGTGAGCGGCACCATCGTCTTTGCGGGAAGAAGCCGCTTCTTCGCCTCCGGGAGCCGGCGAGAGCGGCAGCTTCGGAAAGGTGAAGAAGCAAGCTGTACAACACTGGGATTGTGTGCGCAGCTTGCCAACTGATAGGAAACAGTACTTTTGCACTCTCCTGACTTTGTCAATCACATGAACATTCGATTGGAAGCTGTTTTGGACAACTTTTCTTTTCTTCATGCCAAACACTTGGCAGACCTCCGTGCAACGTCTAGAACACGATGGCTGATGTTTTCTGTGCTGGCACAGTTTTTCCCTGCCAGACATAGTGGAAAAGCTTTTTGCTAAGATGTAGACGAGAAGACGCGCTAAAGACGATAGTACGATGCTCTCCGGAGCTAAGAGCCGCTGCCGGGCGTCTTTCGGCAGAAGCAGCGCTAAGGAGAGCACTGTGAGCGGCACCATCGTCTTTGCGCGAAGAAGCCGCTTCTTCGCCTCCGGGAGACGGCGAGAGCGGCAGCTTCGGAAAGGTGAAGAAGGAAGCTGTACAACACTGGGATTGTGTGCGCAGCCTGCCAACGGATAGGAAACAGTACTTTTGCACTCTCCTGACTTTGCCAATCACATGAACATTCGATTGGAAGCTGTTTTGGACAACTTTTCTTTTCTCCCTTCCAAACACTTGGCAGACCTCCGTGCAACGTCTAGAACACGATGGCAGATGTTTTCTGTGCTGGCACAGTTTTTCCCTGCCAGACATAGTGGAAAAGCTTTTTGCTAAGATGTAGACGAGAAGACGCGCTAAAGACGATAGTACGATGCTCTCCGGAGCTAAGAGCCGCTGCCGGGCGTCTTTCGGCAGAAGCCGCGCTAAGGAGAGCACTGTGAGCGGCACCATCGTCCTTGCGGGAAGAAGCCGCTTCTTCGCCTCCGGGAGCCGGCGAGAGCGGCAGCTTCGGAAAGGTGAAGAAGGAAGCTGTACAACACTGGGATTGTGTGCGCAGCTTGCCAACTGATAGAAAACAGTACTTTTGCACTCTCCTGACTTTGCCAATCACATGAACATTCGATTGGAAGCTGTTTTGGACAACTTTTCTTTTCTTCATGCCAAACACTTGGCAGACCTCCGTGCAACGTCTAGAACACGATGGCTGATGTTTTCTGTGCTGGCACAGGTTTTCCCTGCCAGACATAGTGGAAAAGCTTTTTGCTAAGATGTAGACGAGAAGACGCGCTAAAGACGATAGTACGATGCTCTCCGGAGCTAAGAGCCGCTGCCGGGCGTCTTTCGGCAGAAGCAGCGCTAAGGAGAGCACTGTGAGCGGCACCATCGTCTTTGCGCGAAGAAGCCGCTTCTTCGCCTCCGGGAGCCGGCGAGAGCGGCAGCTTCGGAAAGGTGAAGAAGGAAGCTGTACAACACTGGGATTGTGTGCGCAGCTTGCCAACTGATAGGAAACAGTACTTTTGCACTCTCCTGACTTTGCCAATCACATGAACATTCGATTGGAAGCTGTTTTGGACAACTTTTCTTTTCTCCCTTCCAAACACTTGGCAGACCTCCGTGCAACGTCTAGAACACGATGGCAGATGTTTTCTGTGCTGGCACAGGTTTTCCCTGCCAGACATAGTGGAAAAGCTTTTTGCTAAGATGTAGACGAGAAGACGCGCTAAAGACGATAGTACGATGCTCTCCGGAGCTAAGAGCCGCTGCCGGGCGTCTTTCGGCAGAAGCAGCACTCCGGAGAGCACTGTGAGCGGCACCATCGTCTTTGCGCAAAGAAGCCGCTTCTTCGCCTCCGGGAGCCGGCGAGAGCGGCAGCTTCGGAAAGGTGAAGAAGCAAGCTGTACAACACTGGGATTGTGTGCGCAGCTTGCCAACTGATAGGAAACAGTACTTTTGCACTCTCCTGACTTTGCCAATCACATGAACATTCGATTGGAAGCTGTTTTGGACAACTTTACTTTTCTTCATGCCAAACACTTGGCAGACCTCCGTGCAACGTCTAGAACACGATGGCTGATGTTTTCTGTGCTGGCACAGTTTTTCCCTGCCAGACATAGTGGAAAAGCTTTTTGCTAAGATGTAGACGAGAAGACGCGCTAAAGACGATAGTACGATGCTCTCCGGAGCTAAGAGCCGCTGCCGGGCGTCTTTCGGCAGAAGCAGCGCTAAGGAGAGCACTGTGAGCGGCACCATCGTCTTGGCGCGAAGAAGCCGCTTCTTCGCCTCCGGGAGCCGGCGAGAGCGGCAGCTTCGGAAAGGTGAAGAAGGAAGCTGTACAACACTGGGATTGTGTGCGCAGCCTGCCAACGGATAGGAAACAGTACTTTTGCACTCTCCTGACTTTGCCAATCACATGAACATTCGATTGGAAGCTGTTTTGGACAACTTTTCTTTTCTCCCTTCCAAACACTTGGCAGACCTCCGTGCAACGTCTAGAACACGATGGCAGATGTTTTCTGTGCTGGCACAGTTTTTCCCTGCCAGACATAGTGGAAAAGCTTTTTGCTAAGATGTAGACGAGAAGACGCGCTAAAGACGATAGTACGATGCTCTCCGGAGCTAAGAGCCGCTGCCGGGCGTCTTTCGGCAGAAGCCGCGCTAAGGAGAGCACTGTGAGCGGCACCATCGTCTTTGCGCGAAGAAGCCGCTTCTTCGGCTCCGGGAGCCGGCGAGAGCGGCAGCTTCGGAAAGGTGAAGAAGGAAGCTGTACAACACTGGGATTGTGTGCGCAGCTTGCCAACTGATAGAAAACAGTACTTTTGCACTCTCCTGACTTTGCCAATCACATGAACATTCGATTGGAAGCTGTTTTGGACAACTTTTCTTTTCTTCATGCCAAACACTTGGCAGACCTCCGTGCAACGTCTAGAACACGATGGCAGATGTTTTCTGTGCTGGCACAGGTTTTCCCTGCCAGACATAGTGGAAAAGCTTTTTGCTAAGATGTAGACGAGAAGACGCGCTAAAGACGATAGTACGATGCTCTCCGGAGCTAAGAGCCGCTGCCGGGCGTCTTTCGGCAGAAGCAGCGCTAAGGAGAGCACTGTGAGCGGCACCATCGTCTTCGCGCGAAGAAGCCGCTTCTTCGCCTCCGGGAGCCGGCGAGAGCGGCAGCTTCGGAAAGGTGAAGAAGGAAGCTGTACAACACTGGGATTGTGTGCGCAGCTTGCCAACTGATAGGAAACAGTACTTTTGCACTCTCCTGACTTTGCCAATCACATGAACATTCGATTGGAAGCTGTTTTGGACAACTTTTCTTTTCTTCATGCCAAAAACTTGGCAGACCTCCGTGCAACGTCTAGAACACGATGGCAGATGTTTTCTGTGCTGGCACAGGTTTTCCCTGCCAGACATAGTGGAAAAGCTTTTTGCTAAGATGTAGACGAGAAGACGCGCTAAAGACGATAGTACGATGCTCTCCGGAGCTAAGAGCCACTGCCGGGCGTCTTTCGGCAGAAGCAGCGCTAAGGAGAGCACTGTGAGCGGCACCATCGTCTTTGCGCGAAGAAGCCGCTTCTTCGCCTCCGGGAGCCGGCGAGAGCGGCAGCTTCGGAAAGGTGAAGAAGCAAGCTGTACAACACTGGGATTGTGTGCGCAGCTTGCCAACTGATAGGAAACAGTACTTTTGCACTCTCCTGACTTTGCCAATCACATGAACATTCGATTGGAAGCTGTTTTGGACAACTTTTCTTTTCTTCATGCCAAACACTTGGCAGACCTCCGTGCAACGTCTAGAACACGATGGCTGATGTTTTCTGTGCTGGCACAGGTTTTCCCTGCCAGACATAGTGGAAAAGCTTTTTGCTAAGATGTAGACGAGAAGACGCGCTAAAGACGATAGTACGATGCTCTCCGGAGCTAAGAGCCGCTGCCGGGCGTCTTTCGGCAGAAGCAGCACTCCGGAGAGCACTGTGAGCGGCACCATCGTCTTCGCGCGAAGAAGCCGCTTCTTCGCCTCCGGGAGCCGGCGAGAGCGGCAGCTTCGGAAAGGTGAAGAAGGAAGCTGTACAACACTGGGATTGTGTGCGCAGCTTGCCAACTGATAGAAAACAGTACTTTTGCACTCTCCTGACTTTGCCAATCACATGAACATTCGATTGGAAGCTGTTTTGGACAACTTTTCTTTTCTTCATGCCAAACACTTGGCAGACCTCCGTGCAACGTCTAGAACACGATGGCAGATGTTTTCTGTGCTGGCACAGGTTTTCCCTGCCAGACATAGTGGAAAAGCTTTTTGCTAAGATGTAGACGAGAAGACGCGCTAAAGACGATAGTACGATGCTCTCCGGAGCTAAGAGCCACTGCCGGGCGTCTTTCGGCAGAAGCAGCGCTAAGGAGAGCACTGTGAGCGGCACCATCGTCTTTGCGCGAAGAAGCCGCTTCTTCGCCTCCGGGAGCCGGCGAGAGCGGCAGCTTCGGAAAGGTGAAGAAGCAAGCTGTACAACACTGGGATTGTGTGCGCAGCTTGCCAACTGATAGAAAACAGTACATTTGCACTCTCCTGACTTTGCCAAACACATGAACATTCGATTGGAAGCTGTTTTGGACAACTTCTTTTCTTCATGCCAAACACTTGGCAGACCTCCGTGCAACGTCTAGAACACGATGGCAGATGTTTTCTGTGCTGGCACAGTTTTTCCCTGCCAGACATAGTGGAAAAGCTTTTTGCTAAGATGTAGACGAGAAGACGCGCTAAAGACGATAGTACGATGCTCTCCGGAGCTAAGAGCCGCTGCCGGGCGTCTTTCGGCAGAAGCAGCACTTCGGAGAGCACTGTGAGCGGCACCATCGTCTTTGCGCGAAGAAGCCGCTTCTTCGCCTCCGGGAGCCGGCGAGAGCGGCAGCTTCGGAAAGGTGAAGAAGGAAGCTGTACAACACTGGGATTGTGTGCGCAGCTTGCCAACTGATAGAAAACAGTACTTTTGCACTCTCCTGACTTTGCCAATCACATGAACATTCGATTGGAAGCTGTTTTGGACAACTTTTCTTTTCTCCCTTCCAAACACTTGGCAGACCTCCGTGCAACGTCTAGAACACGATGGCAGATGTTTTCTGTGCTGGCACAGGTTTTCCCTGCCAGACATAGTGGAAAAGCTTTTTGCTAAGATGTAGACGAGAAGACGCGCTAAAGACGATAGTACGATGCTCTCCGGAGCTAAGAGCCGCTGCCGGGCGTCTTTCGGCAGAAGCAGCGCTAAGGAGAGCACTGTGAGCGGCACCATCGTCTTTGCGCGAAGAAGCCGCTTCTTCGCCTCCGGGAGCCGGCGAAAGCGGCAGCTTCGGAAAGGTGAAGAAGCAAGCTGTACAACACTGGGATTGTGTGCGCAGCTTGCCAACTGATAGGAAACAGTACTTTTGCACTCTCCTGACTTTGCCAATCACATGAACATTCGATTGGAAGCTGTTTTGGACAACTTTTCTTTTCTTCATGCCAAACACTTGGCAGACCTCCGTGCAACGTCTAGAACACGATGGCAGATGTTTTCTGTGCTGGCACAGGTTTTCCCTGCCAGACATAGTGGAAAAGCTTTTTGCTAAGATGTAGACGAGAAGACGCGCTAAAGACGATAGTACGATGCTCTCCGGAGCTAAGAGCCGCTGCCGGGCGTCTTTCGGCAGAAGCAGCACTTCGGAGAGCACTGTGAGCGGCACCATCGTCTTTGCGCGAAGAAGCCGCTTCTTCGCCTCCGGGAGCGGGCGAGAGCGGCAGCTTCGGAAAGGTGAAGAAGGAAGCTGTACAACACTGGGATTGTGTGCGCAGCTTGCCAACTGATAGGAAACAGTACTTTTGCACTCTCCTGACTTTGCCAATCACATGAACATTCGATTGGAAGCTGTTTTGGACAACTTTTCTTTTCTTCATGCCAAACACTTGGCAAACCTCCGTGCAACGTCTAGAACACGATGGCAGATGTTTTCTGTGCTGGCACAGTTTTTCCCTGCCAGACATAGTGGAAAAGCTTTTTGCTAAGATGTAGACGAGAAGACGCGCTAAAGACGATAGTACGATGCTCTCCGGAGCTAAGAGCCGCTGCCGGGCGTCTTTCGGCAGAAGCAGCACTCCGGAGAGCACTGTGAGCGGCACCATCGTCTTCGCGCGAAGAAGCCGCTTCTTCGCCTCCGGGAGCCGGCGAGAGCGGCAGCTTCGGAAAGGTGAAGAAGGAAGCTGTACAACACTGGGATTGTGTGCGCAGCTTGCCAACTGATAGGAAACAGTACTTTTGCACTCTCCTGACTTTGCCAATCACATGAACATTCGATTGGAAGCTGTTTTGGACAACTTTTCTTTTCTTCATGCCAAACACTTGGCAGACCTCCGTGCAACGTCTAGAACTCGATGGCAGATGTTTTCTGTGCTGGCACAGTTTTTCCCTGCCAGACATAGTGGAAAAGCTTTTTGCTAAGATGTAGACGAGAAGACGCGCTAAAGACGATAGTACGATGCTCTCCGGAGCTAAGAGCCGCTGCCGGGCGTCTTTCGGCAGAAGCCGCGCTAAGGAGAGCACTGTGAGCGGCACCATCGTCCCTGCGGGAAGAAGCCGCTTCTTCGCCTCCGGGAGCCGGCGAGAGCGGCAGCTTCGGAAAGGTGAAGAAGGAAGCTGTACAACACTGGGATTGTGTGCGCAGCTTGCCAACTGATAGAAAACAGTACTTTTGCACTCTCCTGACTTTGCCAATCACATGAACATTCGATTGGAAGCTGTTTTGGACAACTTTTCTTTTCTTCATGCCAAACACTTGGCAGACCTCCGTGCAACGTCTAGAACACGATGGCAGATGTTTTCTGTGCTGGCACAGGTTTTCCCTGCCAGACATAGTGGAAAAGCTTTTTGCTAAGATGTAGACGAGAAGACGCGCTAAAGACGATAGTACGATGCTCTCCGGAGCTAAGAGCCGCTGCCGGGCGTCTTTCGGCAGAAGCCGCGCTAAGGAGAGCACTGTGAGCGGCACCATCGTCCTTGCGGGAAGAAGCCGCTTCTTCGGCTCCGGGAGCCGGCGAGAGCGGCAGCTTCGGAAAGGTGAAGAAGGAAGCTGTACAACACTGGGATTGTGTGCGCAGCTTGCCAACTGATAGGAAACAGTACTTTTGCACTCTCCTGACTTTGCCAAACACATGAACATTCGATTGGAAGCTGTTTTGGACAACTTTTCTTTTCTTCATGCCAAACACTTGGCAGACCTCCGTGCAACGTCTAGAACACGATGGCAGATGTTTTCTGTGCTGGCACAGTTTTTCCCTGCCAGACATAGTGGAAAAGCTTTTTGCTAAGATGTAGACGAGAAGACGCGCTAAAGACGATAGTACGATGCTCTCCGGAGCTAAGAGCCGCTGCCGGGCGTCTTTCGGCAGAAGCAGCACTCCGGAGAGCACTGTGAGCGGCACCATCGTCTTCGCGCGAAGAAGCCGCTTCTTCGCCTCCGGGAGCCGGCGAGAGCGGCAGCTTCGGAAAGGTGAAGAAGGAAGCTGTACAACACTGGGATTGTGTGCGCAGCTTGCCAACTGATAGAAAACAGTACTTTTGCACTCTCCTGACTTTGCCAATCACATGAACATTCGATTGGAAGCTGTTTTGGACAACTTTTCTTTTCTCTCATCCAAACACTTGGCAGACCTCCGTGCAACGTCTAGAACACGATGGCAGATGTTTTCTGTGCTGGCACAGTTTTTCCCTGCCAGACATAGTGGAAAAGCTTTTTGCTAAGATGTAGACGAGAAGACGCGCTAAAGACGATAGTACGATGCTCTCCGGAGCTAAGAGCCGCTGCCGGGCGTCTTTCGGCAGAAGCAGCACTTCGGAGAGCACTGTGAGCGGCACCATCGTCTTCGCGCGAAGAAGCCGCTTCTTCGCCTCCGGGAGCCGGCGAGAGCGGCAGCTTCGGAAAGGTGAAGAAGGAAGCTGTACAACACTGGGATTGTGTGCGCAGCTTGCCAACTGATAGGAAACAGTACTTTTGCACTCTCCTGACTTTGCCAATCACATGAACATTCGATTGGAAGCTGTTTTGGACAACTTTTCTTTTCTTCATGCCAAACACTTGGCAAACCTCCGTGCAACGTCTAGAACACGATGGCAGATGTTTTCTGTGCTGGCACAGTTTTTCCCTGCCAGACATAGTGGAAAAGCTTTTTGCTAAGATGTAGACGAGAAGACGCGCTAAAGACGATAGTACGATGCTCTCCGGAGCTAAGAGCCGCTGCCGGGCGTCTTTCGGCAGAAGCAGCACTCCGGAGAGCACTGTGAGCGGCACCATCGTCTTCGCGCGAAGAAGCCGCTTCTTCGCCTCCGGGAGCCGGCGAGAGCGGCAGCTTCGGAAAGGTGAAGAAGGAAGCTGTACAACACTGGGATTGTGTGCGCAGCTTGCCAACTGATAGGAAACAGTACTTTTGCACTCTCCTGACTTTGCCAATCACATGAACATTCGATTGGAAGCTGTTTTGGACAACTTTTCTTTTCTTCATGCCAAACACTTGGCAGACCTCCGTGCAACGTCTAGAACACGATGGCAGATGTTTTCTGTGCTGGCACAGGTTTTCCCTGCCAGACATAGTGGAAAAGCTTTTTGCTAAGATGTAGACGAGAAGACGCGCTAAAGACGATAGTACGATGCTCTCCGGAGCTAAGAGCCGCTGCCGGGCGTCTTTCGGCAGAAGCAGCACTTCGGAGAGCTCTGTGAGCGGCACCATCGTCTTCGCGCGAAGAAGCCGCTTCTTCGCCTCCGGGAGCGGGCGAGAGCGGCAGCTTCGGAAAGGTGAAGAAGGAAGCTGTACAACACTGGGATTGTGTGCGCAGCCTGCCAACGGATAGGAAACAGTACTTTTGCACTCTCCTGACTTTGCCAATCACATGAACATTCGATTGGAAGCTGTTTTGGACAAGTTTTCTTTTCTCCCTTCCAAACACTTGGCAGACCTCCGTGCAACGTCTAGAACACGATGGCAGATGTTTTCTGTGCTGGCACAGTTTTTCCCTGCCAGACATAGTGGAAAAGCTTTTTGCTAAGATGTAGACGAAAAGACGCGCTAAAGACGATAGTACGATGCTCTCCGGAGCTAAGAGCCGCTGCCGGGCGTCTTTCGGCAGAAGCCGCGCTAAGGAGAGCACTGTGAGCGGCACCATCGTCCTTGCGGGAAGAAGCCGCTTCTTCGCCTCCGGGAGCCGGCGAGAGCGGCAGCTTCGGAAAGGTGAAGAAGGAAGCTGTACAACACTGGGATTGTGTGCGCAGCTTGCCAACTGATAGAAAACAGTACTTTTGCACTCTCCTGACTTTGCCAATCACATGAACATTCGATTGGAAGCTGTTTTGGACAACTTTTCTTTTCTTCATGCCAAACACTTGGCAGACCTCCGTGCAACGTCTAGAACACGATGGCAGATGTTTTCTGTGCTGGCACAGGTTTTCCCTGCCAGACATAGTGGAAAAGCTTTTTGCTAAGATGTAGACGAGAAGACGCGCTAAAGACGATAGTACGATGCTCTCCGGAGCTAAGAGCCGCTGCCGGGCGTCTTTCGGCAGAAGCCGCGCTAAGGAGAGCACTGTGAGCGGCACCATCGTCCTTGCGGGAAGAAGCCGCTTCTTCGCCTCCGGGAGCCGGCGAGAGCGGCAGCTTCGGAAAGGTGAAGAAGGAAGCTGTACAACACTGGGATTGTGTGCGCAGCTTGCCAACTGATAGGAAACAGTACTTTTGCACTCTCCTGACTTTGCCAATCACATGAACATTCGATTGGAAGCTGTTTTGGACAACTTTTCTTTTCTTCATGCCAAACACTTGGCAGACCTCCGTGCAACGTCTAGAACACGATGGCAGATGTTTTCTGTGCTGGCACAGGTTTTCCCTGCCAGACATAGTGGAAAAGCTTTTTGCTAAGATGTAGACGAGAAGACGCGCTAAAGACGATAGTACGATGCTCTCCGGAGCTAAGAGCCGCTGCCGGGCGTCTTTCGGCAGAAGCAGCGCTAAGGAGAGCACTGTGAGCGGCACCATCGTCTTTGCGCGAAGAAGCCGCTTCTTCGCCTCCGGGAGCCGGCGAAAGCGGCAGCTTCGGAAAGGTGAAGAAGGAAGCTGTACAACACTGGGATTGTGTGCGCAGCTTGCCAACTGATAGGAAACAGTACTTTTGCACTCTCCTGACTTTGCCAATCACATGAACATTCGATTGGAAGCTGTTTTGGACAACTTTTCTTTTCTTCATGCCAAACACTTGGCAGACCTCCGTGCAACGTCTAGAACACGATGGCAGATGTTTTCTGTGCTGGCACAGGTTTTCCCTGCCAGACATAGTGGAAAAGCTTTTTGCTAAGATGTAGACGAGAAGACGCGCTAAAGACGATAGTACGATGCTCTCCGGAGCTAAGAGCCGCTGCCGGGCGTCTTTCGGCAGAAGCAGCACTCCGGAGAGCACTGTGAGCGGCACCATCGTCTTCGCGCGAAGAAGCCGCTTCTTCGGCTCCGGGAGCCGGCGAGAGCGGCAGCTTCGGAAAGGTGAAGAAGGAAGCTGTACAACACTGGGATTGTGTGCGCAGCTTGCCAACTGATAGGAAACAGTACTTTTGCACTCTCCTGACTTTGCCAATCACATGAACATTCGATTGGAAGCTGTTTTGGACAACTTTTCTTTTCTCCCTTCCAAACACTTGGCAGACCTCCGTGCAACGTCTAGAACACGATGGCTGATTTTTTCTGTGCTGGCACAGTTTTTCCCTGCCAGACATAGTGGAAAAGCTTTTTGCTAAGATGTAGACGAGAAGACGCGCTAAAGACGATAGTACGATGCTCTCCGGAGCTAAGAGCCGCTGCCGGGCGTCTTTCGGCAGAAGCATTACTCCGGAGAGCACTGTGAGCGGCACCATCGTCTTTGCGGGAAGAAGCCGCTTCTTCGGCTCCGGGAGCCGGCGAGAGCGGCAGCTTCGGAAAGGTGAAGAAGGAAGCTGTACAACACTGGGATTGTGTGCGCAGCTTGCCAACTGATAGGAAACAGTACTTTTGCACTCTCCTGACTTTGCCAATCACATGAACATTCGATTGGAAGCTGTTTTGGACAACTTTTCTTTTCTTCATGCCAAACACTTGGCAGACCTCCGTGCAACGTCTAGAACACGATGGCAGATGTTTTCTGTGCTGGCACAGTTTTTCCCTGCCAGACATAGTGGAAAAGCTTTTTGCTAAGATGTAGACGAGAAGACGTGCTAAAGACGATAGTACGATGCTCTCCGGAGCTAAGAGCCGCTGCCGGGCGTCTTTCGGCAGAAGCCGCGCTAAGGAGAGCACTGTGAGCGGCACCATCGTCCTTGCGGGAAGAAGCCGCTTCTTCGCCTCCGGGAGCCGGCGAGAGCGGCAGCTTCGGAAAGGTGAAGAAGGAAGCTGTACAACACTGGGATTGTGTGCGCAGCTTGCCAACTGATAGGAAACAGTTCTTTTGCACTCTCCTGACTTTGCCAATCACATGAACATTCGATTGGAAGCTGTTTTGGACAACTTTTCTTTTCTTCATGCCAAACACTTGGCAGACCTCCGTGCAACGTCTAGAACACGATGGCAGATGTTTTCTGTGCTGGCACAGGTTTTCTCTGCCAGACATAGTGGAAAAGCTTTTTGCTAAGATGTAGACGAGAAGACGCGCTAAAGACGATAGTACGATGCTCTCCGGAGCTAAGAGCCGCTGCCGGGAGTCTTTCGGCAGAAGCAGCACTCCGGAGAGCACTGTGAGCGGCACCATCGTCTTTGCGGGAAGAAGCCGCTTCTTCGGCTCGAGGAGCCGGCGAGAGCGGCAGCTTCGGAAAGGTGAAGAAGGAAGCTGTACAACACTGGGATTGTGTGCGCAGCTTGCCAACTGATAGGAAACAGTACTTTTGCACTCTCCTGACTTTGCCAATCACATGAACATTCGATTGGAAGCTGTTTTGGACAACTTTTCTTTTCTTCATGCCAAACACTTGGCAGACCTCCGTGCAACGTCTAGAACACGATGGCAGATGTTTTCTGTGCTGGCACAGTTTTTCCCTGCCAGACATAGTGGAAAAGCTTTTTGCTAAGATGTAGACGAGAAGACGCGCTAAAGACGATAGTACGATGCTCTCCGGAGCTAAGAGCCGCTGCCGGGCGTCTTTCGGCAGAAGCCGCGCTAAGGAGAGCACTGTGAGCGGCACCATCGTCCTTTGGGGAAGAAGCCGCTTCTTCGCCTCCGGGAGCCGGCGAGAGCGGCAGCTTCGGAAAGGTGAAGAAGGAAGCTGTACAACACTGGGATTGTGTGCGCAGCTTGCCAACTGATAGAAAACAGTACTTTTGCACTCTCCTGACTTTGCCAATCACATGAACATTCGATTGGAAGCTGTTTTGGACAACTTTTCTTTTCTTCATGCCAAACACTTGGCAGACCTCCGTGCAACGTCTAGAACACGATGGCAGATGTTTTCTGTGCTGGCACAGGTTTTCCCTGCCAGACATAGTGGAAAAGCTTTTTGCTAAGATGTAGACGAGAAGACGCGCTAAAGACGATAGTACGATGCTCTCCGGAGCTAAGAGCCGCTGCCGGGCGTCTTTCGGCAGAAGCAGCACTTCGGAGAGCACTGTGAGCGGCACCATCGTCTTTGCGCGAAGAAGCCGCTTCTTCGCCTCCGGGAGCGGGCGAGTGCGGCAGCTTCGGAAAGGTGAAGAAGGAAGCTGTACAACACTGGGATTGTGTGCGCAGCTTGCCAACTGATAGAAAACAGTACTTTTGCACTCTTCTGACTTTGCCAATCACATGAACATTCGATTGGAAGCTGTTTTGGACAACTTTTCTTTTCTTCATGCCAAACACTTGGCAGACCTCGTGCAACGTCTAGAACACGATGGCAGATATTTTCGGTGCTGGCACAGTTTTTCCCTGCCAGACATAGTGGAAAAGCTTTTTGCTAAGATGTAGACGAGAAGACGCGCTAAAGACGATAGTGCGATGCTCTCCGGAGCTAAGAGCCGCTGCCGGGAGTCTTTCGGCAGAAGCAGCACTCCGGAGAGCACTGTGAGCGGCACCATCGTCTTTGCGGGAAGAAGCCGCTTCTTCGGCTCCGGGAGCCGGCGAGAGCGGCAGCTTCGGAAAGGTGAAGAAGGAAGCTGTACAACACTGGGATTGTGTGCGCAGCTTGCCAACTGATAGGAAACAGTACTTTTGCACTCTCCTGACTTTGCCAATCACATGAACATTCGATTGGAAGCTGTTTTGGACAACTTTTCTTTTCTTCATGCCAAACACTTGGCAGACCTCCGTGCAACGTCTAGAACACGATGGCAGATGTTTTCTGTGCTGGCACAGTTTTTCCCTGCCAGACATAGTGGAAAAGCTTTTTGCTAAGATGTAGACGAGAAGACGCGCTAAAGACGATAGTACGATGCTCTCCGGAGCTAAGAGCCGCTGCCGGGCGTCTTTCGGCAGAAGCCGCGCTAAGGAGAGCACTGTGAGCGGCACCATCGTCCTTGCGGGAAGAAGCCGCTTCTTCGCCTCCGGGAGCCGGCGAGAGCGGCAGCTTCGGAAAGGTGAAGAAGGAAGCTGTACAACACTGGGATTGTGTGCGCAGCTTGCCAACTGATAGGAAACAGTACTTTTGCACTCTCCTGACTTTGCCAATCACATGAACATTCGATTGGAAGCTGTTTTGGACAACTTTTCTTTTCTTCATGCCAAACACTTGGCAGACCTCCGTGCAACGTCTAGAACACGATGGCAGATGTTTTCTGTGCTGGCACAGGTTTTCCCTGCCAGACATAGTGGAAAAGCTTTTTGCTAAGATGTAGACGAGAAGACGCGCTAAAGACGATAGTACGATGCTCTCCGGAGCTAAGAGCCGCTGCCGGGCGTCTTTCGGCAGAAGCAGCACTTCGGAGAGCACTGTGAGCGGCACCATCGTCTTTGCGCGAAGAAGCCGCTTCTTCGCCTCCGGGAGCGGGCGAGAGCGGCAGCTTCGGAAAGGTGAAGAAGGAAGCTGTACAACACTGGGATTGTGTGCGCAGCTTGCCAACTGATAGAAAACAGTACTTTTGCACTCTTCTGACTTTGCCAATCACATGAACATTCGATTGGAAGCTGTTTTGGACAACTTTTCTTTTCTTCATGCCAAACACTTGGCAGACCTCGTGCAACGTCTAGAACACGATGGCAGATATTTTCTGTGCTGGCACAGTTTTTCCCTGCCAGACATAGTGGAAAAGCTTTTTGCTAAGATGTAGACGAGAAGACGCGCTAAAGACGATAGTGCGATGCTCTCCGGAGCTAAGAGCCGCTGCCGGGAGTCTTTCGGCAGAAGCAGCACTCTGGAGAGCACTGTCAGCGGCACCATCGTCTTTGCGGGAAGAAGCCGCTTCTTCGGCTCCGGGAGCCGGCGAGAGCGGCAGCTTCGGAAAGGTGAAGAAGGAAGCTGTACAACACTGGGATTGTGTGCGCAGCTTGCCAACTGATAGGAAACAGTACTTTTGCACTCTCCTGACTTTGCCAATCACATGAACATTCGATTGGAAGCTGTTTTGGACAACTTTTCTTTTCTTCATGCCAAACACTTGGCAGACCTCCGTGCAACGTCTAGAACACGATGGCAGATGTTTTCTGTGCTGGCACAGTTTTTCCCTGCCAGACATAGTGGAAAAGCTTTTTGCTAAGATGTAGACGAGAAGACGCGCTAAAGACGATAGTACGATGCTCTCCGGAGCTAAGAGCCGCTGCCGGGCGTCTTTCGGCAGAAGCCGCGCTAAGGAGAGCACTGTGAGCGGCACCATCGTCCTTGCGGGAAGAAGCCGCTTCTTCGGCTCCGGGAGCCGGCGAGAGCGGCAGCTTCGGAAAGGTGAAGAAGGAAGCTGTACAACACTGGGATTGTGTGCGCAGCTTGCCAACTGATAGGAAACAGTACTTTTGCACTCTCCTGACTTTGCCAATCACATGAACATTCGATTGGAAGCTGTTTTGGACAACTTTTCTTTTCTTCATGCCAAACACTTGGCAGACCTCCGTGCAACGTCTAGAACACGATGGCAGATGTTTTCTGTGCTGGCACAGGTTTTCCCTGCCAGACATAGTGGAAAAGCTTTTTGCTAAGATGTAGACGAGAAGACGCGCTAAAGACGATAGTACGATGCTCTCCGGAGCTAAGAGCCGCTGCCGGGCGTCTTTCGGCAGAAGCAGCACTTCGGAGAGCACTGTGAGCGGCACCATCGTCTTTGCGCGAAGAAGCCGCTTCTTCGCCTCCGGGAGCGGGCGAGAGCGGCAGCTTCGGAAAGGTGAAGAAGGAAGCTGTACAACACTGGGATTGTGCGCGCAGCTTGCCAACTGATAGAAAACAGTACTTTTGCACTCTTCTGACTTTGCCAATCACATGAACATTCGATTGGAAGCTGTTTTGGACAACTTTTCTTTTCTTCATGCCAAACACTTGGCAGACCTCATGCAACGTCTAGAACACGATGGCAGATATTTTCTGTGCTGGCACAGTTTTTCCCTGCCAGACATAGTGGAAAAGCTTTTTGCTAAGATGTAGACGAGAAGACGCGCTAAAGACGATAGTACGATGCTCTCCGGAGCTAAGAGCCGCTGCCGGGCGTCTTTCGGCAGAAGCAGCACTCCGGAGAGCACTGTGAGCGGCACCATCGTCATCGCGCGAAGAAGCCGCTTCTTCGCCTCCGGGAGCCGGCGAGAGCGGCAGCTTCGGAAAGGTGAAGAAGCAAGCTGTACAACACTGGGATTGTGTGCGCAGCTTGCCAACTGATAGGAAACAGTACTTTTGCACTCTCCTGACTTTGCCAATCACATGAACATTCGATTGGAAGCTGTTTTGGACAACTTTTCTTTTCTTCATGCCAAACACTTGGCAGACCTCCGTGCAACGTCTAGAACACGATGGCAGATGTTTTCTGTGCTGGCACAGGTTTTCCCTGCCAGACATAGTGGAAAAGCTTTTTGCTAAGATGTAGACGAGAAGACGCGCTAAAGACGATAGTACGATGCTCTCCGGAGCTAAGAGCCGCTGCCGGGAGTCTTTCGGCAGAAGCAGCACTCCGGAGAGCACTGTGAGCGGCACCATCGTCTTTGCGGGAAGAAGCCGCTTCTTCGGCTCCAGGAGCCGGCGAGAGCGGCAGCTTCGGAAAGGTGAAGAAGGAAGCTGTACAACACTGGGATTGTGTGCGCAGCTTGCCAACTGATAGGAAACAGTACTTTTGCACTCTCCTGACTTTGCCAATCACATGAACATTCGATTGGAAGCTGTTTTGGACAACTTTTCTTTTCTTCATGCCAAACACTTGGCAGACCTCCGTGCAACGTCTAGAACACGATGGCAGATGTTTTCTGTGCTGGCACAGTTTTTCCCTGCCAGACATAGTGGAAAAGCTTTTTGCTAAGATGTAGACGAGAAGACGCGCTAAAGACGATAGTACGATGCTCTCCGGAGCTAAGAGCCGCTGCCGGGCGTCTTTCGGCAGAAGCCGCGCTAAGGAGAGCACTGTGAGCGGCACCATCGTCCTTTGGGGAAGAAGCCGCTTCTTCGGCTCCGGGAGCCGGCGAGAGCGGCAGCTTCGGAAAGGTGAAGAAGGAAGCTGTACAACACTGGGATTGTGTGCGCAGCTTGCCAACTGATAGAAAACAGTACTTTTGCACTCTCCTGACTTTGCCAATCACATGAACATTCGATTGGAAGCTGTTTTGGACAACTTTTCTTTTCTTCATGCCAAACACTTGGCAGACCTCCGTGCAACGTCTAGAACACGATGGCAGATGTTTTCTGTGCTGGCACAGGTTTTCCCTGCCAGACATAGTGGAAAAGCTTTTTGCTAAGATGTAGACGAGAAGACGCGCTAAAGACGATAGTGCGATGCTCTCCGGAGCTAAGAGCCGCTGCCGGGAGTCTTTCGGCAGAAGCAGCACTCCGGAGAGCACTGTGAGCGGCACCATCGTCTTTGCGGGAAGAAGCCGCTTCTTCGGCTCCGGGAGCCGGCGAGAGCGGCAGCTTCGGAAAGGTGAAGAAGGAAGCTGTACAACACTGGGATTGTGTGCGCAGCTTGCCAACTGATAGGAAACAGTACTTTTGCACTCTCCTGACTTTGCCAATCACATGAACATTCGATTGGAAGCTGTTTTGGACAACTTTTCTTTTCTTCATGCCAAACACTTGGCAGACCTCCGTGCAACGTCTAGAACACGATGGCAGATGTTTTCTGTGCTGGCACAGTTTTTCCCTGCCAGACATAGTGGAAAAGCTTTTTGCTAAGATGTAGACGAGAAGACGCGCTAAAGACGATAGTACGATGCTCTCCGGAGCTAAGAGCCGCTGCCGGGCGTCTTTCGGCAGAAGCCGCGCTAAGGAGAGCACTGTGAGCGGCACCATCGTCCTTGCGGGAAGAAGCCGCTTCTTCGCCTCCGGGAGCCGGTGAGAGCGGCAGCTTCGGAAAGGTGAAGAAGGAAGCTGTACAACACTGGGATTGTGTGCGCAGCTTGCCAACTGATAAAAAACAGTACTTTTGCACTCTCCTGACTTTGCCAATCACATGAACATTCGATTGGAATCTGTTTTGGACAACTTTTCTTTTCTTCATGCCAAACACTTGGCAGACCTCCGTGCAACGTCTAGAACACGATGGCAGATGTTTTCTGTGCTGGCACAGGTTTTCCCTGCCAGACATAGTGGAAAAGCTTTTTGCTAAGATGTAGACGAGAAGACGCGCTAAAGACGATAGTACGATGCTCTCCGGAGCTAAGAGCCGCTGCCGGGCGTCTTTCGGCAGAAGCAGCACTCCGGAGAGCACTGTGAGCGGCACCATCGTCTTTGCGCGAAGAAGCCGCTTCTTCGCCTCCGGGAGCGGGCGAGAGCGGCAGCTTCGGAAAGGTGAAGAAGGAAGGTGTACAACACTGGGATTGTGTGCGCAGCTTGCCAACTGATAGAAAACAGTACTTTTGCACTCTTCTGACTTTGCCAATCACATGAACATTCGATTGGAAGCTGTTTTGGACAACTTTTCTTTTCTTCATGCCAAACACTTGGCAGACCTCGTGCAACGTCTAGAACACGATGGCAGATATTTTCTGTGCTGGCACAGTTTTTCCCTGCCAGACATAGTGGAAAAGCTTTTTGCTAAGATGTAGACGAGAAGACGCGCTAAAGACGATAGTGCGATGCTCTCCGGAGCTAAGAGCCGCTGCCGGGAGTCTTTCGGCAGAAGCAGCACTCCAGAGAGCACTGTGAGCGGCACCATCGTCTTTGCGGGAAGAAGCCGCTTCCTCGGCTCCGGGAGCCGGCGAGAGCGGCAGCTTCGGAAAGGTGAAGAAGGAAGCTGTACAACACTGGGATTGTGTGCGCAGCTTGCCAACTGATAGAAAACAGTACTTTTGCACTCTCCTGACTTTGCCAATCACATGAACATTCGATTGGAAGCTGTTTTGGACAACTTTTCTTTTCTTCATGCCAAACACTTGGCAAACCTCCGTGCAACGTCTAGAACACGATGGCAGATGTTTTCTGTGCTGGCACAGTTTTTCCCTGCCAGACATAGTGGAAAAGCTTTTTGCTAAGATGTAGACGAGAAGACGCGCTAAAGACGATAGTACGATGCTCTCCGGAGCTAAGAGCCGCTGCCGGGCGTCTTTCGGCAGAAGCAGCACTCCGGAGAGCACTGTGAGCGGCACCATCGTCTTCGCGCGAAGAAGCCGCTTCTTCGCCTCCGGGAGCCGGCGAGAGCGGCAGCTTCGGAAAGGTGAAGAAGGAAGCTGTACAACACTGGGATTGTGTGCGCAGCTTGCCAACTGATAGAAAACAGTACTTTTGCACTCTTCTGACTTTGCCAATCACATGAACATTCGATTGGAAGCTGTTTTGGACAACTTTTCTTTTCTTCATGCCAAACATTTGGCAGACCTCGTGCAACGTCTAGAACACGATGGCAGATATTTTCTGTGCTGGCACAGTTTTTCCCTGCCAGACATAGTGGAAAAGCTTTTTGCTAAGATGTAGACGAGAAGACGCGCTAAAGACGATAGTGCGATGCTCTCCGGAGCTAAGAGCCGCTGCCGGGAGTCTTTCGGCAGAAGCAGCACTCCGGAGAGCACTGTGAGCGGCACCATCGTCTTTGCGGGAAGAAGCCGCTTCTTCGGCTCCGGGAGCCGGCGAGAGCGGCAGCTTCGGAAAGGTGAAGAAGGAAGCTGTACAACACTGGGATTGTGTGCGCAGCTTGCCAACTGATAGGAAACAGTACTTTTGCACTCTCCTGACTTTGCCAATCACATGAACATTCGATTGGAAGCTGTTTTGGACAACTTTTCTTTTCTTCATGCCAAACACTTGGCAAACCTCCGTGCAACGTCTAGAACACGATGGCAGATGTTTTCTGTGCTGGCACAGTTTTTCCCTGCCAGACATAGTGGAAAAGCTTTTTGCTAAGTTGTAGACGAGAAGACGCGCTAAAGACGATAGTACGATGCTCTCCGGAGCTAAGAGCCGCTGCCGGGCGTCTTTCGGCAGAAGCAGCACTCCGGAGAGCACTGTGAGCGGCACCATCGTCTTCGCGCGAAGAAGCCGCTTCTTCGGCTCCGTGAGCCGGCGAGAGCGGCAGCTTCGGAAAGGTGAAGAAGGAAGCTGTACAACACTGGGATTGTGTGCGCAGCTTGCCAACTGATAGGAAACAGTACTTTTGCACTCTCCTGACTTTGCCAATCACATGAACATTCGATTGGAAGCTGTTTTGGACAACTTTTCTTTTCTTCATGCCAAACACTTGGCAAACCTCCGTGCAACGTCTAGAACACGATGGCAGATGTTTTCTGTGCTGGCACAGTTTTTCCCTGCCAGACATAGTGGAAAAGCTTTTTGCTAAGATGTAGACGAGAAGACGCGCTAAAGACGATAGTACGATGCTCTCCGGAGCTAAGAGCCGCTGCCGGGCGTCTTTCGGCAGAAGCCGCGCTAAGGAGAGCACTGTGAGCGGCACCATCGTCCTTGCGGGAAGAAGCCGCTTCTTCGCCTCCGGGAGCGGGCGAGAGCGGCAGCTTCGGAAAGGTGAAGAAGGAAGCTGTACAACACTGGGATTGTGTGCGCAGCTTGCCAACTGATAGAAAACAGTACTTTTGCACTCTCCTGACTTTGCCAATCACATGAACATTCGATTGGAATCTGTTTTGGACAACTTTTCTTTTCTTCATGCCAAACACTTGGCAGACCTCCGTGCAACGTCTAGAACACGATGGCAGATGTTTTCTGTGCTGGCACAGTTTTTCCCTGCCAGACATAGTGGAAAAGCTTTTTGCTAAGATGTAGACGAGAAGACGCGCTAAAGACGATAGTACGATGCTCTCCGGAGCTAAGAGCCGCTGCCGGGCGTCTTTCGGCAGAAGCAGCACTTCGGAGAGCACTGTGAGCGGCACCATCGTCTTTGCGCGAAGAAGCCGCTTCTTCGCCTCCGGGAGCGGGCGAGAGCGGCAGCTTCGGAAAGGTGAAGAAGGAAGGTGTACAACACTGGGATTGTGTGCGCAGCTTGCCAACTGATAGAAAACAGTACTTTTGCACTCTTCTGACTTTGCCAATCACATGAACATTCGATTGGAAGCTGTTTTGGACAACTTTTCTTTTCTTCATGCCAAACACTTGGCAGACCTCGTGCAACGTCTAGAACACGATGGCAGATATTTTCTGTGCTGGCACAGTTTTTCCCTGCCAGACATAGTGGAAAAGCTTTTTGCTAAGATGTAGACGAGAAGACGCGCTAAAGACGATAGTGCGATGCTCTCCGGAGCTAAGAGCCGCTGCCGGGAGTCTTTCGGCAGAAGCAGCACTCCGGAGAGCACTGTGAGCGGCACCATCGTCTTTGCGGGAAGAAGCCGCTTCCTCGGCTCCGGGAGCCGGCGAGAGCGGCAGCTTCGGAAAGGTGAAGAAGGAAGCTGTACAACACTGGGATTGTGTGCGCAGCTTGCCAACTGATAGAAAACAGTACTTTTGCACTCTCCTGACTTTGCCAATCACATGAACATTCGATTGGAAGCTGTTTTGGACAACTTTTCTTTTCTTCATGCCAAACACTTGGCAAACCTCCGTGCAACGTCTAGAACACGATGGCAGATGTTTTCTGTGCTGGCACAGTTTTTCCCTGCCAGACATAGTGGAAAAGCTTTTTGCTAAGATGTAGACGAGAAGACGCGCTAAAGACGATAGTACGATGCTCTCCGGAGCTAAGAGCCGCTGCCGGGCGTCTTTCGGCAGAAGCAGCACTCCGGAGAGCACTGTGAGCGGCACCATCGTCTTCGCGCGAAGAAGCCGCTTCTTCGCCTCCGGGAGCCGGCGAGAGCGGCAGCTTCGGAAAGGTGAAGAAGGAAGCTGTACAACACTGGGATTGTGTGCGCAGCTTGCCAACTGATAGGAAACAGTACTTTTGCACTCTCCTGACTTTGCCAATCACATGAACATTCGATTGGAAGCTGTTTTGGACAACTTTTCTTTTCTTCATGCCAAACACTTGGCAGACCTCCGTGCAACGTCTAGAACACGATGGCAGATGTTTTCTGTGCTGGCACAGGTTTTCCCTGCCAGACATAGTGGAAAAGCTTTTTGCTAAGATGTAGACGAGAAGACGCGCTAAAGACGATAGTACGATGCTCTCCGGAGCTAAGAGCCGCTGCCGGGAGTCTTTCGGCAGAAGCAGCACTCCGGAGAGCACTGTGAGCGGCACCATCGTCTTTGCGCGAAGAAGCCGCTTCTTCGGCTCCAGGAGCCGGCGAGAGCGGCAGCTTCGGAAAGGTGAAGAAGGAAGCTGTACAACACTGGGATTGTGTGCGCAGCTTGCCAACTGATAGGAAACAGTACTTTTGCACTCTCCTGACTTTGCCAATCACATGAACATTCGATTGGAAGCTGTTTTGGACAACTTTTCTTTTCTTCATGCCAAACACTTGGCAGACCTCCGTGCAACGTCTAGAACACGATGGCAGATGTTTTCTGTGCTGGCACAGTTTTTCCCTGCCAGACATAGTGGAAAAGCTTTTTGCTAAGATGTAGACGAGAAGACGCGCTAAAGACGATAGTACGATGCTCTCCGGAGCTAAGAGCCGCTGCCGGGCGTCTTTCGGCAGAAGCCGCGCTAAGGAGAGCACTGTGAGCGGCACCATCGTCCTTTGGGGAAGAAGCCGCTTCTTCGCCTCCGGGAGCCGGCGAGAGCGGCAGCTTCGGAAAGGTGAAGAAGGAAGCTGTACAACACTGGGATTGTGTGCGCAGCTTGCCAACTGATAGAAAACAGTACTTTTGCACTCTCCTGACTTTGCCAATCACATGAACATTCGATTGGAAGCTGTTTTGGACAACTTTTCTTTTCTTCATGCCAAACACTTGGCAGACCTCCGTGCAACGTCTAGAACACGATGGCAGATGTTTTCTGTGCTGGCACAGGTTTTCCCTGCCAGACATAGTGGAAAAGCTTTTTGCTAAGATGTAGACGAGAAGACGCGCTAAAGACGATAGTACGATGCTCTCCGGAGCTAAGAGCCGCTGCCGGGCGTCTTTCGGCAGAAGCAGCACTTCGGAGAGCACTGTGAGCGGCACCATCGTCCTTGCGCGAAGAAGCCGCTTCTTCGCCTCCGGGAGCGGGCGAGAGCGGCAGCTTCGGAAAGGTGAAGAAGGAAGCTGTACAACACTGGGATTGTGTGCGCAGCTTGCCAACTGATAGAAAACAGTACTTTTGCACTCTTCTGACTTTGCCAATCACATGAACATTCGATTGGAAGCTGTTTTGGACAACTTTTCTTTTCTTCATGCCAAACACTTGGCAGACCTCCGTGCAACGTCTAGAACACGATGGCAGATATTTTCTGTGCTGGCACAGTTTTTCCCTGCCAGACATAGTGGAAAAGCTTTTTGCTAAGATGTAGACGAGAAGACGCGCTAAAGACGATAGTACGATGCTCTCCGGAGCTAAGAGCCGCTGCCGGGCGTCTTTCGGCAGAAGCAGCACTTCGGAGAGCACTGTGAGCGGCACCATCGTCTTTGCGCGAAGAAGCCGCTTCTTCGCCTCCGGGAGCGGGCGAGTGCGGCAGCTTCGGAAAGGTGAAGAAGGAAGCTGTACAACACTGGGATTGTGTGCGCAGCTTGCCAACTGATAGAAAACAGTACTTTTGCACTCTTCTGACTTTGCCAATCACATGAACATTCGATTGGAAGCTGTTTTGGACAACTTTTCTTTTCTTCATGCCAAACACTTGGCAGACCTCGTGCAACGTCTAGAACACGATGGCAGATATTTTCTGTGCTGGCACAGTTTTTCCCTGCCAGACATAGTGGAAAAGCTTTTTGCTAAGATGTAGACGAGAAGACGCGCTAAAGACGATAGTGCGATGCTCTCCGGAGCTAAGAGCCGCTGCCGGGAGTCTTTCGGCAGAAGCAGCACTCCGGAGAGCACTGTGAGCGGCACCATCGTCTTTGCGGGAAGAAGCCGCTTCTTCGGCTCCGGGAGCCGGCGAGAGCGGCAGCTTCGGAAAGGTGAAGAAGGAAGCTGTACAACACTGGGATTGTGTGCGCAGCTTGCCAACTGATAGGAAACAGTACTTTTGCACTCTCCTGACTTTGCCAATCACATGAACATTCGATTGGAAGCTGTTTTGGACAACTTTTCTTTTCTTCATGCCAAACACTTGGCAGACCTCCGTGCAACGTCTAGAACACGATGGCAGATGTTTTCTGTGCTGGCACAGGTTTTCCCTGCCAGACATAGTGGAAAAGCTTTTTGCTAAGATGTAGACGAGAAGACGCGCTAAAGACGATAGTACGATGCTCTCCGGAGCTAAGAGCCGCTGCCGGGCGTCTTTCGGCAGAAGCAGCACTTCGGAGAGCACTGTGAGCGGCACCATCGTCTTTGCGCGAAGAAGGCGCTTCTTCGCCTCCGGGAGCGGGCGAGTGCGGCAGCTTCGGAAAGGTGAAGAAGGAAGCTGTACAACACTGGGATTGTGTGCGCAGCTTGCCAACTGATAGAAAACAGTACTTTTGCACTCTTCTGACTTTGCCAATCACATGAACATTCGATTGGAAGCTGTTTTGGACAACTTTTCTTTTCTTCATGCCAAACACTTGGCAGACCTCGTGCAACGTCTAGAACACGATGGCAGATATTTTCTGTGCTGGCACAGTTTTTCCCTGCCAGACATAGTGGAAAAGCTTTTTGCTAAGATGTAGACGAGAAGACGCGCTAAAGACGATAGTGCGATGCTCTCCGGAGCTAAGAGCCGCTGCCGGGAGTCTTTCGGCAGAAGCAGCACTCCGGAGAGCACTGTGAGCGGCACCATCGTCTTCGCGCGAAGAAGCCGCTTCTTCGGCTCCGGGAGCCGGCGAGAGCGGCAGCTTCGGAAAGGTGAAGAAGGAAGCTGTACAACACTGGGATTGTGTGCGCAGCTTGCCAACTGATAGAAAACAGTACTTTTGCACTCTCCTGACTTTGCCAATCACATGAACATTCGATTGGAAGCTGTTTTGGACAACTTTTCTTTTCTTCATGCCAAACACTTGGCAGACCTCCGTGCAACGTCTAGAACACGATGGCAGATGTTTTCTGTGCTGGCACAGGTTTTCCCTGCCAGACATAGTGGAAAAGCTTTTTGCTAAGATGTAGACGAGAAGACGCGCTAAAGACGATAGTACGATGCTCTCCGGAGCTAAGAGCCGCTGCCGGGCGTCTTTCGGCAGAAGCAGCACTTCGGAGAGCACTGTGAGCGGCACCATCGTCTTTGCGCGAAGAAGCCGCTTCTTCGCCTCCGGGAGCGGGCGAGTGCGGCAGCTTCGGAAAGGTGAAGAAGGAAGCTGTACAACACTGGGATTGTGTGCACAGCTTGCCAACTGATAGAAAACAGTACTTTTGCACTCTCCTGACTTTGCCAATCACATGAACATTCGATTGGAAGCTGTTTTGGACAACTTTTCTTTTCTTCATGCCAAACACTTGGCAGACCTCGTGCAACGTCTAGAACACGATGGCAGATATTTTCTGTGCTGGCACAGTTTTTCCCTGCCAGACATAGTGGAAAAGCTTTTTGCTAAGATGTAGACGAGAAGACGCGCTAAAGACGATAGTGCGATGCTCTCCGGAGCTAAGAGCCGCTGCCGGGAGTCTTTCGGCAGAAGCAGCACTCCGGAGAGCACTGTGAGCGGCACCATCGTCTTTGCGGGAAGAAGCCGCTTCTTCGGCTCCGGGAGCCGGCGAGAGCGGCAGCTTCGGAAAGGTGAAGAAGGAAGCTGTACAACACTGGGATTGTGTGCGCAGCTTGCCAACTGATAGAAAACAGTACTTTTGCACTCTCCTGACTTTGCCAATCACATGAACATTCGATTGGAAGCTGTTTTGGACAACTTTTCTTTTCTTCATGCCAAACACTTGGCAGACCTCCGTGCAACGTCTAGAACACGATGGCAGATGTTTTCTGTGCTGGCACAGGTTTTCCCTGCCAGACATAGTGGAAAAGCTTTTTGCTAAGATGTAGACGAGAAGACGCGCTAAAGACGATAGTACGATGCTCTCCGGAGCTAAGAGCCGCTGCCGGGAGTCTTTCGGCAGAAGCAGCACTCCGGAGAGCACTGTGAGCGGCACCATCGTCTTTGCGCGAAGAAGCCGCTTCTTCGGCTCCAGGAGCCGGCGAGAGCGGCAGCTTCGGAAAGGTGAAGAAGGAAGCTGTACAACACTGGGATTGTGTGCGCAGCTTGCCAACTGATAGGAAACAGTACTTTTGCACTCTCCTGACTTTGCCAATCACATGAACATTCGATTGGAAGCTGTTTTGGACAACTTTTCTTTTCTTCATGCCAAACACTTGGCAGACCTCCGTGCAACGTCTAGAACACGATGGCAGATGTTTTCTGTGCTGGCACAGTTTTTCCCTGCCAGACATAGTGGAAAAGCTTTTTGCTAAGATGTAGACGAGAAGACGCGCTAAAGACGATAGTACGATGCTCTCCGGAGCTAAGAGCCGCTGCCGGGCGTCTTTCGGCAGAAGCCGCGCTAAGGAGAGCACTGTGAGCGGCACCATCGTCCTTTGGGGAAGAAGCCGCTTCTTCGCCTCCGGGAGCCGGCGAGAGCGGCAGCTTCGGAAAGGTGAAGAAGGAAGCTGTACAACACTGGGATTGTGTGCGCAGCTTGCCAACTGATAGAAAACAGTACTTTTGCACTCTCCTGACTTTGCCAATCACATGAACATTCGATTGGAAGCTGTTTTGGACAACTTTTCTTTTCTTCATGCCAAACACTTGGCAGACCTCCGTGCAACGTCTAGAACACGATGGCAGATGTTTTCTGTGCTGGCACAGGTTTTCCCTGCCAGACATAGTGGAAAAGCTTTTTGCTAAGATGTAGACGAGAAGACGCGCTAAAGACGATAGTACGATGCTCTCCGGAGCTAAGAGCCGCTGCCGGGCGTCTTTCGGCAGAAGCAGCACTTCGGAGAGCACTGTGAGCGGCACCATCGTCCTTGCGCGAAGAAGCCGCTTCTTCGCCTCCGGGAGCGGGCGAGAGCGGCAGCTTCGGAAAGGTGAAGAAGGAAGCTGTACAACACTGGGATTGTGTGCGCAGCTTGCCAACTGATAGAAAACAGTACTTTTGCACTCTTCTGACTTTGCCAATCACATGAACATTCGATTGGAAGCTGTTTTGGACAACTTTTCTTTTCTTCATGCCAAACACTTGGCAGACCTCCGTGCAACGTCTAGAACACGATGGCAGATATTTTCTGTGCTGGCACAGTTTTTCCCTGCCAGACATAGTGGAAAAGCTTTTTGCTAAGATGTAGACGAGAAGACGCGCTAAAGACGATAGTACGATGCTCTCCGGAGCTAAGAGCCGCTGCCGGGCGTCTTTCGGCAGAAGCAGCACTTCGGAGAGCACTGTGAGCGGCACCATCGTCTTTGCGCGAAGAAGCCGCTTCTTCGCCTCCGGGAGCGGGCGAGTGCGGCAGCTTCGGAAAGGTGAAGAAGGAAGCTGTACAACACTGGGATTGTGTGCGCAGCTTGCCAACTGATAGAAAACAGTACTTTTGCACTCTTCTGACTTTGCCAATCACATGAACATTCGATTGGAAGCTGTTTTGGACAACTTTTCTTTTCTTCATGCCAAACACTTGGCAGACCTCGTGCAACGTCTAGAACACGATGGCAGATATTTTCTGTGCTGGCACAGTTTTTCCCTGCCAGACATAGTGGAAAAGCTTTTTGCTAAGATGTAGACGAGAAGACGCGCTAAAGACGATAGTGCGATGCTCTCCGGAGCTAAGAGCCGCTGCCGGGAGTCTTTCGGCAGAAGCAGCACTCCGGAGAGCACTGTGAGCGGCACCATCGTCTTTGCGGGAAGAAGCCGCTTCTTCGGCTCCGGGAGCCGGCGAGAGCGGCAGCTTCGGAAAGGTGAAGAAGGAAGCTGTACAACACTGGGATTGTGTGCGCAGCTTGCCAACTGATAGGAAACAGTACTTTTGCACTCTCCTGACTTTGCCAATCACATGAACATTCGATTGGAAGCTGTTTTGGACAACTTTTCTTTTCTTCATGCCAAACACTTGGCAGACCTCCGTGCAACGTCTAGAACACGATGGCAGATGTTTTCTGTGCTGGCACAGGTTTTCCCTGCCAGACATAGTGGAAAAGCTTTTTGCTAAGATGTAGACGAGAAGACGCGCTAAAGACGATAGTACGATGCTCTCCGGAGCTAAGAGCCGCTGCCGGGCGTCTTTCGGCAGAAGCAGCACTTCGGAGAGCACTGTGAGCGGCACCATCGTCTTTGCGCGAAGAAGGCGCTTCTTCGCCTCCGGGAGCGGGCGAGTGCGGCAGCTTCGGAAAGGTGAAGAAGGAAGCTGTACAACACTGGGATTGTGTGCGCAGCTTGCCAACTGATAGAAAACAGTACTTTTGCACTCTTCTGACTTTGCCAATCACATGAACATTCGATTGGAAGCTGTTTTGGACAACTTTTCTTTTCTTCATGCCAAACACTTGGCAGACCTCGTGCAACGTCTAGAACACGATGGCAGATATTTTCTGTGCTGGCACAGTTTTTCCCTGCCAGACATAGTGGAAAAGCTTTTTGCTAAGATGTAGACGAGAAGACGCGCTAAAGACGATAGTGCGATGCTCTCCGGAGCTAAGAGCCGCTGCCGGGAGTCTTTCGGCAGAAGCAGCACTCCGGAGAGCACTGTGAGCGGCACCATCGTCTTCGCGCGAAGAAGCCGCTTCTTCGGCTCCGGGAGCCGGCGAGAGCGGCAGCTTCGGAAAGGTGAAGAAGGAAGCTGTACAACACTGGGATTGTGTGCGCAGCTTGCCAACTGATAGAAAACAGTACTTTTGCACTCTCCTGACTTTGCCAATCACATGAACATTCGATTGGAAGCTGTTTTGGACAACTTTTCTTTTCTTCATGCCAAACACTTGGCAGACCTCCGTGCAACGTCTAGAACACGATGGCAGATGTTTTCTGTGCTGGCACAGGTTTTCCCTGCCAGACATAGTGGAAAAGCTTTTTGCTAAGATGTAGACGAGAAGACGCGCTAAAGACGATAGTACGATGCTCTCCGGAGCTAAGAGCCGCTGCCGGGCGTCTTTCGGCAGAAGCAGCACTTCGGAGAGCACTGTGAGCGGCACCATCGTCTTTGCGCGAAGAAGCCGCTTCTTCGCCTCCGGGAGCGGGCGAGTGCGGCAGCTTCGGAAAGGTGAAGAAGGAAGCTGTACAACACTGGGATTGTGTGCACAGCTTGCCAACTGATAGAAAACAGTACTTTTGCACTCTCCTGACTTTGCCAATCACATGAACATTCGATTGGAAGCTGTTTTGGACAACTTTTCTTTTCTTCATGCCAAACACTTGGCAGACCTCGTGCAACGTCTAGAACACGATGGCAGATATTTTCTGTGCTGGCACAGTTTTTCCCTGCCAGACATAGTGGAAAAGCTTTTTGCTAAGATGTAGACGAGAAGACGCGCTAAAGACGATAGTGCGATGCTCTCCGGAGCTAAGAGCCGCTGCCGGGAGTCTTTCGGCAGAAGCAGCACTCCGGAGAGCACTGTGAGCGGCACCATCGTCTTTGCGGGAAGAAGCCGCTTCTTCGGCTCCGGGAGCCGGCGAGAGCGGCAGCTTCGGAAAGGTGAAGAAGGAAGCTGTACAACACTGGGATTGTGTGCGCAGCTTGCCAACTGATAGGAAACAGTACTTTTGCACTCTCCTGACTTTGCCAATCACATGAACATTCGATTGGAAGCTGTTTTGGACAACTTTTCTTTTCTCCCTTCCAAACACTTGGCAGACCTCCGTGCAATGTCTAGAACACGATGGCAGATGTTTTCTGTGCTGGCACAGGTTTTCCCTGCCAGACATAGTGGAAAAGCTTTTTGCTAAGATGTAGACGAGAAGACGCGCTAAAGACGATAGTACGATGCTCTCCGGAGCTAAGAGCCGCTGCCGGGCGTCTTTCGGCAGAAGCCGCGCTAAGGAGAGCACTGTGAGCGGCACCATCGTCCTTGCGGGAAGAAGGCGCTTCTTCGCCTCCGGGAGCCGGCGAGAGCGGCAGCTTCGGAAAGGTGAAGAAGGAAGCTGTACAACACTGGGATTGTGTGCGCAGCTTGCCAACTGATAGAAAACAGTACTTTTGCACTCTCCTGACTTTGCCAATCACATGAACATTCGATTGGAAGCTGTTTTGGACAACTTTTCTTTTCTTCATGCCAAACACTTGGCAGACCTCCGTGCAACGTCTAGAACACGATGGCAGATGTTTTCTGTGCTGGCACAGGTTTTCCCTGCCAGACATAGTGGAAAAGCTTTTTGCTAAGATGTAGACGAGAAGACGCGCTAAAGACGATAGTACGATGCTCTCCGGAGCTAAGAGCCGCTGCCGGGCGTCTTTCGGCAGAAGCAGCACTTCGGAGAGCACTGTGAGCGGCACCATCGTCTTTGCGCGAAGAAGCCGCTTCTTCGCCTCCGGGAGCGGGCGAGAGCGGCAGCTTCGGAAAGGTGAAGAAGGAAGCTGTACAACACTGGGATTGTGTGCGCAGCTTGCCAACTGATAGAAAACAGTACTTTTGCACTCTTCTGACTTTGCCAATCACATGAACATTCGATTGGAAGCTGTTTTGGACAACTTTTCTTTTCTTCATGCCAAACACTTGGCAGACCTCGTGCAACGTCTAGAACACGATGGCAGATATTTTCTGTGCTGGCACAGTTTTTCCCTGCCAGACATAGTGGAAAAGCTTTTTGCTAAGATGTAGACGAGAAGACGCGCTAAAGACGATAGTGCGATGCTCTCCGGAGCTAAGAGCCGCTGCCGGGAGTCTTTCGGCAGAAGCAGCACTCCGGAGAGCACTGTGAGCGGCACCATCGTCTTTGCGGGAAGAAGCCGCTTCTTCGGCTCCGGGAGCCGGCGAGAGCGGCAGCTTCGGAAAGGTGAAGAAGGAAGCTGTACAACACTGGGATTGTGTGCGCAGCTTGCCAACTGATAGGAAACAGTACTTTTGCACTCTCCTGACTTTGCCAATCACATGAACATTCGATTGGAAGCTGTTTTGGACAACTTTTCTTTTCTTCATGCCAAACACTTGGCAGACCTCCGTGCAACGTCTAGAACACGATGGCAGATGTTTTCTGTGCTGGCACAGTTTTTCCCTGCCAGACATAGTGGAAAAGCTTTTTGCTAAGATGTAGACGAGAAGACGCGCTAAAGACGATAGTACGATGCTCTCCGGAGCTAAGAGCCGCTGCCGGGCGTCTTTCGGCAGAAGCCGCGCTAAGGAGAGCACTGTGAGCGGCACCATCGTCTTCGCGCGAAGAAGCCGCTTCTTCGCCTCCGGGAGCCGGCGAGAGCGGCAGCTTCGGAAAGGTGAAGAAGGAAGCTGTACAACACTGGGATTGTGTGCGCAGCTTGCCAACTGATAGAAAACAGTACTTTTGCACTCTCCTGACTTTGCCAATCACATGAACATTCGATTGGAAGCTGTTTTGGACAACTTTTCTTTTCTTCATGCCAAACACTTGGCAGACCTCCGTGCAACGTCTAGAACACGATGGCAGATGTTTTCTGTGCTGGCACAGTTTTTCCCTGCCAGACATAGTGGAAAAGCTTTTTGCTAAGATGTAGACGAGAAGACGCGCTAAAGACGATAGTACGATGCTCTCCGGAGCTAAGAGCCGCTGCCGGGCGTCTTTCGGCAGAAGCAGCACTTCGGAGAGCACTGTGAGCGGCACCATCGTCTTTGCGCGAAGAAGCCGCTTCTTCGCCTCCGGGAGCGGGCGAGTGCGGCAGCTTCGGAAAAGTGAAGAAGGAAGCTGTACAACACTGGGATTGTGTGCGCAGCTTGCCAACTGATAGAAAACAGTACTTTTGCACTCTTCTGACTTTGCCAATCACATGAACATTCGATTGGAAGCTGTTTTGGACAACTTTTCTTTTCTTCATGCCAAACACTTGGCAGACCTCGTGCAACGTCTAGAACACGATGGCAGATATTTTCTGTGCTGGCACAGTTTTTCCCTGCCAGACATAGTGGAAAAGCTTTTTGCTAAGATGTAGACGAGAAGACGCGCTAAAGACGATAGTGCGATGCTCTCCGGAGCTAAGAGCCGCTGCCGGGAGTCTTTCGGCAGAAGCAGCACTCCGGAGAGCACTGTGAGCGGCACCATCGTCTTTGCGGGAAGAAGCCGCTTCTTCGGCTCCGGGAGCCGGCGAGAGCGGCAGCTTCGGAAAGGTGAAGAAGGAAGCTGTACAACACTGGGATTGTGTGCGCAGCTTGCCAACTGATAGGAAACAGTACTTTTGCACTCTCCTGACTTTGCCAATCACATGAACATTCGATTGGAAGCTGTTTTGGACAACTTTTCTTTTCTCCCTTCCAAACACTTGGCAGACCTCCGTGCAACGTCTAGAACACGATGGCAGATGTTTTCTGTGCTGGCACAGTTTTTCCCTGCCAGACATAGTGGAAAAGCTTTTTGCTAAGATGTAGACGAGAAGACGCGCTAAAGACGATAGTACGATGCTCTCCGGAGCTAAGAGCCGCTGCCGGGCGTCTTTCGGCAGAAGCCGCGCTAAGGAGAGCACTGTGAGCGGCACCATCGTCCTTGCGGGAAGAAGCCGCTTCTTCGCCTCCGGGAGCCGGCGAGAGCGGCAGCTTCGGAAAGGTGAAGAAGGAAGCTGTACAACACTGGGATTGTGTGCGCAGCTTGCCAACTGATAGAAAACAGTACTTTTGCACTCTCCTGACTTTGCCAATCACATGAACATTCGATTGGAAGCTGTTTTGGACAACTTTTCTTTTCTTCATGCCAAACACTTGGCAGACCTCCGTGCAACGTCTAGAACACGATGGCAGATGTTTTCTGTGCTGGCACAGGTTTTCCCTGCCAGACATAGTGGAAAAGCTTTTTGCTAAGATGTAGACGAGAAGACGCGCTAAAGACGATAGTACGATGCTCTCCGGAGCTAAGAGCCGCTGCCGGGCGTCTTTCGGCAGAAGCAGCACTTCGGAGAGCACTGTGAGCGGCACCATCGTCTTTGCGCGAAGAAGCCGCTTCTTCGCCTCCGGGAGCGGGCGAGTGCGGCAGCTTCGGAAAGGTGAAGAAGGAAGCTGTACAACACTGGGATTGTGTGCGCAGCTTGCCAACTGATAGAAAACAGTACTTTTGCACTCTTCTGACTTTGCCAATCACATGAACATTCGATTGGAAGCTGTTTTGGACAACTTTTCTTTCCTTCATGCCAAACACTTGGCAGACCTCGTGCAACGTCTAGAACACGATGGCAGATATTTTCTGTGCTGGCACAGTTTTTCCCTGCCAGACATAGTGGAAAAGCTTTTTGCTAAGATGTAGACGAGAAGACGCGCTAAAGACGATAGTGCGATGCTCTCCGGAGCTAAGAGCCGCTGCCGGGAGTCTTTCGGCAGAAGCAGCACTCCGGAGAGCACTGTGAGCGGCACCATCGTCTTTGCCGGAAGAAGCCGCTTCTTCGGCTCCGGGAGCCGGCGAGAGCGGCAGCTTCGGAAAGGTGAAGAAGGAAGCTGTACAACACTGGGATTGTGTGCGCAGCTTGCCAACTGATAGAAAACAGTACTTTTGCACTCTCCTGACTTTGCCAATCACATGAACATTCGATTGGAAGCTGTTTTGGACAACTTTTCTTTTCTTCATGCCAAACACTTGGCAGACCTCCGTGCAACGTCTAGAACACGATGGCAGATGTTTTCTGTGCTGGCACAGGTTTTCCCTGCCAGACATAGTGGAAAAGCTTTTTGCTAAGATGTAGACGAGAAGACGCGCTAAAGACGATAGTGCGATGCTCTCCGGAGCTAAGAGCCGCTGCCGGGAGTCTTTCGGCAGAAGCAGCACTCCGGAGAGCACTGTGAGCGGCACCATCGTCTTTGCGGGAAGAAGCCGCTTCTTCGGCTCCGGGAGCCGGCGAGAGCGGCAGCTTCGGAAAGGTGAAGAAGGAAGCTGTACAACACTGGGATTGTGTGCGCAGCTTGCCAACTGATAGGAAACAGTACTTTTGCACTCTCCTGACTTTGCCAATCACATGAACATTCGATTGGAAGCTGTTTTGGACAACTTTTCTTTTCTTCATGCCAAACACTTGGCAGACCTCCGTGCAACGTCTAGAACACGATGGCAGATGTTTTCTGTGCTGGCACAGTTTTTCCCTGCCAGACATAGTGGAAAAGCTTTTTGCTAAGATGTAGACGAGAAGACGCGCTAAAGACGATAGTACGATGCTCTCCGGAGCTAAGAGCCGCTGCCGGGAGTCTTTCGGCAGAAGCAGCACTCTGGAGAGCACTGTGAGCGGCACCATCGTCTTTGCGGGAAGAAGCCGCTTCTTCGGCTCCGGGAGCGGGCGAGAGCGGCAGCTTCGGAAAGGTGAAGAAGGAAGCTGTACAACACTGGGATTGTGTGCGCAGCTTGCCAACTGATAGAAAACAGTACTTTTGCACTCTTCTGACTTTGCCAATCACATGAACATTCGATTGGAAGCTGTTTTGGACAACTTTTCTTTTCTTCATGCCAAACACTTGGCAGACCTCCGTGCAACGTCTAGAACACGATGGCAGATATTTTCTGTGCTGGCACAGTTTTTCCCTGCCAGACATAGTGGAAAAGCTTTTTGCTAAGATGTAGACGAGAAGACGCGCTAAAGACGATAGTACGATGCTCTCCGGAGCTAAGAGCCGCTGCCGGGCGTCTTTCGGCAGAAGCAGCACTTCGGAGAGCACTGTGAGCGGCACCATCGTCTTTGCGCGAAGAAGCCGCTTCTTCGCCTCCGGGAGCGGGCGAGTGCGGCAGCTTCGGAAAGGTGAAGAAGGAAGCTGTACAACACTGGGATTGTGTGCGCAGCTTGCCAACTGATAGAAAACAGTACTTTTGCACTCTTCTGACTTTGCCAATCACATGAACATTCGATTGGAAGCTGTTTTGGACAACTTTTCTTTTCTTCATGCCAAACACTTGGCAGACCTCGTGCAACGTCTAGAACACGATGGCAGATATTTTCTGTGCTGGCACAGTTTTTCCCTGCCAGACATAGTGGAAAAGCTTTTTGCTAAGATGTAGACGAGAAGACGCGCTAAAGACGATAGTGCGATGCTCTCCGGAGCTAAGAGCCGCTGCCGGGAGTCTTTCGGCAGAAGCAGCACTCCGGAGAGCACTGTGAGCGGCACCATCGTCTTTGCGGGAAGAAGCCGCTTCTTCGGCTCCGGGAGCCGGCGAGAGCGGCAGCTTCGGAAAGGTGAAGAAGGAAGCTGTACAACACTGGGATTGTGTGCGCAGCTTGCCAACTGATAGGAAACAGTACTTTTGCACTCTCCTGACTTTGCCAATCACATGAACATTCGATTGGAAGCTGTTTTGGACAACTTTTCTTTTCTTCATGCCAAACACTTGGCAGACCTCCGTGCAACGTCTAGAACACGATGGCAGATGTTTTCTGTGCTGGCACAGGTTTTCCCTGCCAGACATAGTGGAAAAGCTTTTTGCTAAGATGTAGACGAGAAGACGCGCTAAAGACGATAGTACGATGCTCTCCGGAGCTAAGAGCCGCTGCCGGGCGTCTTTCGGCAGAAGCAGCACTTCGGAGAGCACTGTGAGCGGCACCATCGTCTTTGCGCGAAGAAGGCGCTTCTTCGCCTCCGGGAGCGGGCGAGTGCGGCAGCTTCGGAAAGGTGAAGAAGGAAGCTGTACAACACTGGGATTGTGTGCGCAGCTTGCCAACTGATAGAAAACAGTACTTTTGCACTCTTCTGACTTTGCCAATCACATGAACATTCGATTGGAAGCTGTTTTGGACAACTTTTCTTTTCTTCATGCCAAACACTTGGCAGACCTCGTGCAACGTCTAGAACACGATGGCAGATATTTTCTGTGCTGGCACAGTTTTTCCCTGCCAGACATAGTGGAAAAGCTTTTTGCTAAGATGTAGACGAGAAGACGCGCTAAAGACGATAGTGCGATGCTCTCCGGAGCTAAGAGCCGCTGCCGGGAGTCTTTCGGCAGAAGCAGCACTCCGGAGAGCACTGTGAGCGGCACCATCGTCTTCGCGCGAAGAAGCCGCTTCTTCGGCTCCGGGAGCCGGCGAGAGCGGCAGCTTCGGAAAGGTGAAGAAGGAAGCTGTACAACACTGGGATTGTGTGCGCAGCTTGCCAACTGATAGAAAACAGTACTTTTGCACTCTCCTGACTTTGCCAATCACATGAACATTCGATTGGAAGCTGTTTTGGACAACTTTTCTTTTCTTCATGCCAAACACTTGGCAGACCTCCGTGCAACGTCTAGAACACGATGGCAGATGTTTTCTGTGCTGGCACAGGTTTTCCCTGCCAGACATAGTGGAAAAGCTTTTTGCTAAGATGTAGACGAGAAGACGCGCTAAAGACGATAGTACGATGCTCTCCGGAGCTAAGAGCCGCTGCCGGGCGTCTTTCGGCAGAAGCAGCACTTCGGAGAGCACTGTGAGCGGCACCATCGTCTTTGCGCGAAGAAGCCGCTTCTTCGCCTCCGGGAGCGGGCGAGTGCGGCAGCTTCGGAAAGGTGAAGAAGGAAGCTGTACAACACTGGGATTGTGTGCACAGCTTGCCAACTGATAGAAAACAGTACTTTTGCACTCTCCTGACTTTGCCAATCACATGAACATTCGATTGGAAGCTGTTTTGGACAACTTTTCTTTTCTTCATGCCAAACACTTGGCAGACCTCGTGCAACGTCTAGAACACGATGGCAGATATTTTCTGTGCTGGCACAGTTTTTCCCTGCCAGACATAGTGGAAAAGCTTTTTGCTAAGATGTAGACGAGAAGACGCGCTAAAGACGATAGTGCGATGCTCTCCGGAGCTAAGAGCCGCTGCCGGGAGTCTTTCGGCAGAAGCAGCACTCCGGAGAGCACTGTGAGCGGCACCATCGTCTTTGCGGGAAGAAGCCGCTTCTTCGGCTCCGGGAGCCGGCGAGAGCGGCAGCTTCGGAAAGGTGAAGAAGGAAGCTGTACAACACTGGGATTGTGTGCGCAGCTTGCCAACTGATAGGAAACAGTACTTTTGCACTCTCCTGACTTTGCCAATCACATGAACATTCGATTGGAAGCTGTTTTGGACAACTTTTCTTTTCTCCCTTCCAAACACTTGGCAGACCTCCGTGCAATGTCTAGAACACGATGGCAGATGTTTTCTGTGCTGGCACAGGTTTTCCCTGCCAGACATAGTGGAAAAGCTTTTTGCTAAGATGTAGACGAGAAGACGCGCTAAAGACGATAGTACGATGCTCTCCGGAGCTAAGAGCCGCTGCCGGGCGTCTTTCGGCAGAAGCCGCGCTAAGGAGAGCACTGTGAGCGGCACCATCGTCCTTGCGGGAAGAAGGCGCTTCTTCGCCTCCGGGAGCCGGCGAGAGCGGCAGCTTCGGAAAGGTGAAGAAGGAAGCTGTACAACACTGGGATTGTGTGCGCAGCTTGCCAACTGATAGAAAACAGTACTTTTGCACTCTCCTGACTTTGCCAATCACATGAACATTCGATTGGAAGCTGTTTTGGACAACTTTTCTTTTCTTCATGCCAAACACTTGGCAGACCTCCGTGCAACGTCTAGAACACGATGGCAGATGTTTTCTGTGCTGGCACAGGTTTTCCCTGCCAGACATAGTGGAAAAGCTTTTTGCTAAGATGTAGACGAGAAGACGCGCTAAAGACGATAGTACGATGCTCTCCGGAGCTAAGAGCCGCTGCCGGGCGTCTTTCGGCAGAAGCAGCACTTCGGAGAGCACTGTGAGCGGCACCATCGTCTTTGCGCGAAGAAGCCGCTTCTTCGCCTCCGGGAGCGGGCGAGAGCGGCAGCTTCGGAAAGGTGAAGAAGGAAGCTGTACAACACTGGGATTGTGTGCGCAGCTTGCCAACTGATAGAAAACAGTACTTTTGCACTCTTCTGACTTTGCCAATCACATGAACATTCGATTGGAAGCTGTTTTGGACAACTTTTCTTTTCTTCATGCCAAACACTTGGCAGACCTCGTGCAACGTCTAGAACACGATGGCAGATATTTTCTGTGCTGGCACAGTTTTTCCCTGCCAGACATAGTGGAAAAGCTTTTTGCTAAGATGTAGACGAGAAGACGCGCTAAAGACGATAGTGCGATGCTCTCCGGAGCTAAGAGCCGCTGCCGGGAGTCTTTCGGCAGAAGCAGCACTCCGGAGAGCACTGTGAGCGGCACCATCGTCTTTGCGGGAAGAAGCCGCTTCTTCGGCTCCGGGAGCCGGCGAGAGCGGCAGCTTCGGAAAGGTGAAGAAGGAAGCTGTACAACACTGGGATTGTGTGCGCAGCTTGCCAACTGATAGGAAACAGTACTTTTGCACTCTCCTGACTTTGCCAATCACATGAACATTCGATTGGAAGCTGTTTTGGACAACTTTTCTTTTCTTCATGCCAAACACTTGGCAGACCTCCGTGCAACGTCTAGAACACGATGGCAGATGTTTTCTGTGCTGGCACAGTTTTTCCCTGCCAGACATAGTGGAAAAGCTTTTTGCTAAGATGTAGACGAGAAGACGCGCTAAAGACGATAGTACGATGCTCTCCGGAGCTAAGAGCCGCTGCCGGGCGTCTTTCGGCAGAAGCCGCGCTAAGGAGAGCACTGTGAGCGGCACCATCGTCTTCGCGCGAAGAAGCCGCTTCTTCGCCTCCGGGAGCCGGCGAGAGCGGCAGCTTCGGAAAGGTGAAGAAGGAAGCTGTACAACACTGGGATTGTGTGCGCAGCTTGCCAACTGATAGAAAACAGTACTTTTGCACTCTCCTGACTTTGCCAATCACATGAACATTCGATTGGAAGCTGTTTTGGACAACTTTTCTTTTCTTCATGCCAAACACTTGGCAGACCTCCGTGCAACGTCTAGAACACGATGGCAGATGTTTTCTGTGCTGGCACAGTTTTTCCCTGCCAGACATAGTGGAAAAGCTTTTTGCTAAGATGTAGACGAGAAGACGCGCTAAAGACGATAGTACGATGCTCTCCGGAGCTAAGAGCCGCTGCCGGGCGTCTTTCGGCAGAAGCAGCACTTCGGAGAGCACTGTGAGCGGCACCATCGTCTTTGCGCGAAGAAGCCGCTTCTTCGCCTCCGGGAGCGGGCGAGTGCGGCAGCTTCGGAAAAGTGAAGAAGGAAGCTGTACAACACTGGGATTGTGTGCGCAGCTTGCCAACTGATAGAAAACAGTACTTTTGCACTCTTCTGACTTTGCCAATCACATGAACATTCGATTGGAAGCTGTTTTGGACAACTTTTCTTTTCTTCATGCCAAACACTTGGCAGACCTCGTGCAACGTCTAGAACACGATGGCAGATATTTTCTGTGCTGGCACAGTTTTTCCCTGCCAGACATAGTGGAAAAGCTTTTTGCTAAGATGTAGACGAGAAGACGCGCTAAAGACGATAGTGCGATGCTCTCCGGAGCTAAGAGCCGCTGCCGGGAGTCTTTCGGCAGAAGCAGCACTCCGGAGAGCACTGTGAGCGGCACCATCGTCTTTGCGGGAAGAAGCCGCTTCTTCGGCTCCGGGAGCCGGCGAGAGCGGCAGCTTCGGAAAGGTGAAGAAGGAAGCTGTACAACACTGGGATTGTGTGCGCAGCTTGCCAACTGATAGGAAACAGTACTTTTGCACTCTCCTGACTTTGCCAATCACATGAACATTCGATTGGAAGCTGTTTTGGACAACTTTTCTTTTCTCCCTTCCAAACACTTGGCAGACCTCCGTGCAACGTCTAGAACACGATGGCAGATGTTTTCTGTGCTGGCACAGTTTTTCCCTGCCAGACATAGTGGAAAAGCTTTTTGCTAAGATGTAGACGAGAAGACGCGCTAAAGACGATAGTACGATGCTCTCCGGAGCTAAGAGCCGCTGCCGGGCGTCTTTCGGCAGAAGCCGCGCTAAGGAGAGCACTGTGAGCGGCACCATCGTCCTTGCGGGAAGAAGCCGCTTCTTCGCCTCCGGGAGCCGGCGAGAGCGGCAGCTTCGGAAAGGTGAAGAAGGAAGCTGTACAACACTGGGATTGTGTGCGCAGCTTGCCAACTGATAGAAAACAGTACTTTTGCACTCTCCTGACTTTGCCAATCACATGAACATTCGATTGGAAGCTGTTTTGGACAACTTTTCTTTTCTTCATGCCAAACACTTGGCAGACCTCCGTGCAACGTCTAGAACACGATGGCAGATGTTTTCTGTGCTGGCACAGGTTTTCCCTGCCAGACATAGTGGAAAAGCTTTTTGCTAAGATGTAGACGAGAAGACGCGCTAAAGACGATAGTACGATGCTCTCCGGAGCTAAGAGCCGCTGCCGGGCGTCTTTCGGCAGAAGCAGCACTTCGGAGAGCACTGTGAGCGGCACCATCGTCTTTGCGCGAAGAAGCCGCTTCTTCGCCTCCGGGAGCGGGCGAGTGCGGCAGCTTCGGAAAGGTGAAGAAGGAAGCTGTACAACACTGGGATTGTGTGCGCAGCTTGCCAACTGATAGAAAACAGTACTTTTGCACTCTTCTGACTTTGCCAATCACATGAACATTCGATTGGAAGCTGTTTTGGACAACTTTTCTTTTCTTCATGCCAAACACTTGGCAGACCTCGTGCAACGTCTAGAACACGATGGCAGATATTTTCTGTGCTGGCACAGTTTTTCCCTGCCAGACATAGTGGAAAAGCTTTTTGCTAAGATGTAGACGAGAAGACGCGCTAAAGACGATAGTGCGATGCTCTCCGGAGCTAAGAGCCGCTGCCGGGAGTCTTTCGGCAGAAGCAGCACTCCGGAGAGCACTGTGAGCGGCACCATCGTCTTTGCCGGAAGAAGCCGCTTCTTCGGCTCCGGGAGCCGGCGAGAGCGGCAGCTTCGGAAAGGTGAAGAAGGAAGCTGTACAACACTGGGATTGTGTGCGCAGCTTGCCAACTGATAGAAAACAGTACTTTTGCACTCTCCTGACTTTGCCAATCACATGAACATTCGATTGGAAGCTGTTTTGGACAACTTTTCTTTTCTTCATGCCAAACACTTGGCAGACCTCCGTGCAACGTCTAGAACACGATGGCAGATGTTTTCTGTGCTGGCACAGGTTTTCCCTGCCAGACATAGTGGAAAAGCTTTTTGCTAAGATGTAGACGAGAAGACGCGCTAAAGACGATAGTGCGATGCTCTCCGGAGCTAAGAGCCGCTGCCGGGAGTCTTTCGGCAGAAGCAGCACTCCGGAGAGCACTGTGAGCGGCACCATCGTCTTTGCGGGAAGAAGCCGCTTCTTCGGCTCCGGGAGCCGGCGAGAGCGGCAGCTTCGGAAAGGTGAAGAAGGAAGCTGTACAACACTGGGATTGTGTGCGCAGCTTGCCAACTGATAGGAAACAGTACTTTTGCACTCTCCTGACTTTGCCAATCACATGAACATTCGATTGGAAGCTGTTTTGGACAACTTTTCTTTTCTTCATGCCAAACACTTGGCAGACCTCCGTGCAACGTCTAGAACACGATGGCAGATGTTTTCTGTGCTGGCACAGTTTTTCCCTGCCAGACATAGTGGAAAAGCTTTTTGCTAAGATGTAGACGAGAAGACGCGCTAAAGACGATAGTACGATGCTCTCCGGAGCTAAGAGCCGCTGCCGGGCGTCTTTCGGCAGAAGCCGCGCTAAGGAGAGCATTGTGAGCGGCACCATCGTCCTTGCGGGAAGAAGCCGCTTCTTCGCCTCCGGGAGCCGGCGAGAGCGGCAGCTTCGGAAAGGTGAAGAAGGAAGCTGTACAACACTGGGATTGTGTGCGCAGCTTGCCAACTGATAGAAAACAGTACTTTTGCACTCTCCTGACTTTGCCAATCACATGAACATTCGATTGGAAGCTGTTTTGGACAACTTTTCTTTTCTTCATGCCAAACACTTGGCAGACCTCCGTGCAACGTCTAGAACACGATGGCAGATGTTTTCTGTGCTGGCACAGGTTTTCCCTGCCAGACATAGTGGAAAAGCTTTTTGCTAAGATGTAGACGAGAAGACGCGCTAAAGACGATAGTACGATGCTCTCCGGAGCTAAGAGCCGCTGCCGGGCGTCTTTCGGCAGAAGCAGCACTTCGGAGAGCACTGTGAGCGGCACCATCGTCTTTGCGCGAAGAAGCCGCTTCTTCGCCTCCGGGAGCGGGCGAGAGCGGCAGCTTCGGAAAGGTGAAGAAGGAAGCTGTACAACACTGGGATTGTGTGCGCAGCTTGCCAACTGATAGAAAACAGTACTTTTGCACTCTTCTGACTTTGCCAATCACATGAACATTCGATTGGAAGCTGTTTTGGACAACTTTTCTTTTCTTCATGCCAAACACTTGGCAGACCTCGTGCAACGTCTAGAACACGATGGCAGATATTTTCTGTGCTGGCACAGTTTTTCCCTGCCAGACATAGTGGAAAAGCTTTTTGCTAAGATGTAGACGAGAAGACGCGCTAAAGACGATAGTACGATGCTCTCCGGAGCTAAGAGCCGCTGCCGGGAGTCTTTCGGCAGAAGCAGCACTCCGGAGAGCACTGTGAGCGGCACCATCGTCTTTGCGGGAAGAAGCCGCTTCTTCGGCTCCGGGAGCCGGCGAGAGCGGCAGCTTCGGAAAGGTGAAGAAGGAAGCTGTACAACACTGGGATTGTGTGCGCAGCTTGCCAACTGATAGAAAACAGTACTTTTGCACTCTCCTGACTTTGCCAATCACATGAACATTCGATTGGAAGCTGTTTTGGACAACTTTTCTTTTCTTCATGCCAAACACTTGGCAGACCTCCGTGCAACGTCTAGAACACGATGGCAGATGTTTTCTGTGCTGGCACAGGTTTTCCCTGCCAGACATAGTGGAAAAGCTTTTTGCTAAGATGTAGACGAGAAGACGCGCTAAAGACGATAGTACGATGCTCTCCGGAGCTAAGAGCCGCTGCCGGGCGTCTTTCGGCAGAAGCAGCACTTCGGAGAGCACTGTGAGCGGCACCATCGTCTTTGCGCGAAGAAGCCGCTTCTTCGCCTCCGGGAGCGGGCGAGTGCGGCAGCTTCGGAAAGGTGAAGAAGGAAGCTGTACAACACTGGGATTGTGTGCGCAGCTTGCCAACTGATAGAAAACAGTACTTTTGCACTCTTCTGACTTTGCCAATCACATGAACATTCGATTGGAAGCTGTTTTGGACAACTTTTCTTTTCTTCATGCCAAACACTTGGCAGACCTCGTGCAACGTCTAGAACACGATGGCAGATATTTTCTGTGCTGGCACAGTTTTTCCCTGCCAGACATAGTGGAAAAGCTTTTTGCTAAGATGTAGACGAGAAGACGCGCTAAAGACGATAGTGCGATGCTCTCCGGAGCTAAGAGCCGCTGCCGGGAGTCTTTCGGCAGAAGCAGCACTCTGGAGAGCACTGTGAGCGGCACCATCGTCTTTGCGGGAAGAAGCCGCTTCTTCGGCTCCGGGAGCCGGCGAGAGCGGCAGCTTCGGAAAGGTGAAGAAGGAAGCTGTACAACACTGGGATTGTGTGCGCAGCTTGCCAACTGATAGAAAACAGTACTTTTGCACTCTCCTGACTTTGCCAATCACATGAACATTCGATTGGAAGCTGTTTTGGACAACTTTTCTTTTCTTCATGCCAAACACTTGGCAGACCTCCGTGCAACGTCTAGAACACGATGGCAGATGTTTTCTGTGCTGGCACAGGTTTTCCCTGCCAGACATAGTGGAAAAGCTTTTTGCTAAGATGTAGACGAGAAGACGCGCTAAAGACGATAGTACGATGCTCTCCGGAGCTAAGAGCCGCTGCCGGGAGTCTTTCGGCAGAAGCAGCACTCCGGAGAGCACTGTGAGCGGCACCATCGTCTTTGCGGGAAGAAGCCGCTTCTTCGGCTCCGGGAGCCGGCGAGAGCGGCAGCTTCGGAAAGGTGAAGAAGGAAGCTGTACAACACTGGGATTGTGTGCGCAGCTTGCCAACTGATAGGAAACAGTACTTTTGCACTCTCCTGACTTTGCCAATCACATGAACATTCGATTGGAAGCTGTTTTGGACAACTTTTCTTTTCTTCATGCCAAACACTTGGCAGACCTCCGTGCAACGTCTAGAACACGATGGCAGATGTTTTCTGTGCTGGCACAGTTTTTCCCTGCCAGACATAGTGGAAAAGCTTTTTGCTAAGATGTAGACGAGAAGACGCACTAAAGACGATAGTACGATGCTCTCCGGAGCTATGAGCCGCTGCCGGGCGTCTTTCGGCAGAAGCCGCGCTAAGGAGAGCACTGTGAGCGGCACCATCGTCCTTGCGGGAAGAAGCCGCTTCTTCGCCTCCGGGAGCCGGCGAGAGCGGCAGCTTCGGAAAGGTGAAGAAGGAAGCTGTACAACACTGGGATTGTGTGCGCAGCTTGCCAACTGATAGAAAACAGTACTTTTGCACTCTCCTGACTTTGCCAATCACATGAACATTCGATTGGAAGCTGTTTTGGACAACTTTTCTTTTCTTCATGCCAAACACTTGGCAGACCTCCGTGCAACGTCTAGAACACGATGGCAGATGTTTTCTGTGCTGGCACAGGTTTTCCCTGCCAGACATAGTGGAAAAGCTTTTTGCTAAGATGTAGACGAGAAGACGCGCTAAAGACGATAGTACGATGCTCTCCGGAGCTAAGAGCCGCTGCCGGGAGTCTTTCGGCAGAAGCAGCGCTCCGGAGAGCACTGTGAGCGGCACCATCGTCTTTGCGGGAAGAAGCCGCTTCTTCGCCTCCAGGAGCCGGCGAGAGCGGCAGCTTCGGAAAGGTGAAGAAGGAAGCTGTACAACACTGGGATTGTGTGCGCAGCTTGCCAACTGATAGAAAACAGTACTTTTGCACTCTCCTGACTTTGCCAATCACATGAACATTCGATTGGAAGCTGTTTTGGACAACTTTTCTTTTCTTCATGCCAAACACTTGGCAGACCTCCGTGCAACGTCTAGAACACGATGGCAGATGTTTTCTGTGCTGGCACAGGTTTTCCCTGCCAGACATAGTGGAAAAGCTTTTTGCTAAGATGTAGACGAGAAGACGCGCTAAAGACGATAGTACGATGCTCTCCGGAGCTAAGAGCCGCTGCCGGGCGTCTTTCGGCAGAAGCAGCACTCCGGAGAGCACTGTGAGCGGCACCATCGTCTTCGCGCGAAGAAGCCGCTTCTTCGCCTCCGGGAGCGGGCGAGAGCGGCAGCTTCGGAAAGGTGAAGAAGGAAGCTGTACAACACTGGGATTGTGTGCGCAGCTTGCCAACTGATAGGAAACAGTACTTTTGCACTCTCCTGACTTTGCCAATCACATGAACATTCGATTGGAAGCTGTTTTGGACAACTTTTCTTTTCTTCATGCCAAACACTTGGCAGACCTCCGTGCAACGTCTAGAACACGATGGCAGATGTTTTCTGTGCTGGCACAGGTTTTCCCTGCCAGACATAGTGGAAAAGCTTTTTGCTAAGATGTAGACGAGAAGACGCGCTAAAGACGATAGTACGATGCTCTCCGGAGCTAAGAGCCGCTGCCGGGCGTCTTTCGGCAGAAGCCGCGCTCCGGAGAGCACTGTGAGCGGCACCATCGTCTTTGCGCGAAGAAGCCGCTTCTTCGCCTCCGGGAGCCGGCGAGAGCGGCAGCTTCGGAAAGGTGAAGAAGGAAGCTGTACAACACTGGGATTGTGTGCGCAGCCTGCCAACTGATAGGAAACAGTACTTTTGCACTCTCCTGACTTTGCCAATCACATGAACATTCGATTGGAAGCTGTTTTGGACAACTTTTCTTTTCTCCCTTCCAAACACTTGGCAGACCTCCGTGCAACGTCTAGAACACGATGGCAGATGTTTTCTGTGCTGGCACAGTTTTTCCCTGCCAGACATAGTGGAAAAGCTTTTTGCTAAGATGTAGACGAGAAGACGCGCTAAAGACGATAGTACGATGCTCTCCGGAGCTAAGAGCCGCTGCCGGGCGTCTTTCGGCAGAAGCCGCGCTAAGGAGAGCACTGTAAGCGGCACCATCGTCCTTGCGGGAAGAAGCCGCTTCTTCGCCTCCGGGAGCCGGCGAGAGCGGCAGCTTCGGAAAGGTGAAGAAGGAAGCTGTACAACACTGGGATTGTGTGCGCAGCTTGCCAACTGATAGAAAACAGTACTTTTGCACTCTCCTGACTTTGCCAATCACATGAACATTCGATTGGAAGCTGTTTTGGACAACTTTTCTTTTCTTCATGCCAAACACTTGGCAGACCTCCGTGCAACGTCTAGAACACGATGGCAGATGTTTTCTGTGCTGGCACAGGTTTTCCCTGCCAGACATAGTGGAAAAGCTTTTTGCTAAGATGTAGACGAGAAGACGCGCTAAAGACGATAGTACGATGCTCTCCGGAGCTAAGTGCCGCTGCCGGGCGTCTTTCGGCAGAAGCAGCGCTAAGGAGAGCACTGTGAGCGGCACCATCGTCTTCGCGCGAAGAAGCCGCTTCTTCGCCTCCGGGAGCCGGCGAGAGCGGCAGCTTCGGAAAGGTGAAGAAGGAAGCTGTACAACACTGGGATTGTGTGCGCAGCCTGCCAACTGATAGGAAACAGTACTTTTGCACTCTCCTGACTTTGCCAATCACATGAACATTCGATTGGAAGCTGTTTTGGACAACTTTTCTTTTCTTCATGCCAAACACTTGGCAGACCTCCGTGCAACGTCTAGAACACGATGGCAGATGTTTTCTGTGCTGGCACAGTTTTTCCCTGCCAGACATAGTGGAAAAGCTTTTTGCTAAGATGTAGACGAGAAGACGCGCTAAAGACGATAGTACGATGCTCTCCGGAGCTAAGAGCCGCTGCCGGGCGTCTTTCGGCAGAAGCCGCGCTAAGGAGAGCACTGTGAGCGGCACCATCGTCCTTGCGGGAAGAAGCCGCTTCTTCGCCTCCGGGAGCCGGCGAGAGCGGCAGCTTCGGAAAGGTGAAGAAGGAAGCTGTACAACACTGGGATTGTGTGCGCAGCTTGCCAACTGATAGGAAACAGTACTTTTGCACTCTCCTGACTTTGCCAATCACATGAACATTCGATTGGAAGCTGTTTTGGACAACTTTTCTTTTCTTCATGCCAAACACTTGGCAGACCTCCGTGCAACGTCTAGAACACGATGGCAGATGTTTTCTGTGCTGGCACAGGTTTTCCCTGCCAGACATAGTGGAAAAGCTTTTTGCTAAGATGTAGACGAGAAGACGCGCTAAAGACGATAGTACGATGCTCTCCGGAGCTAAGAGCCGCTGCCGGGCGTCTTTCGGCAGAAGCCGCGCTAAGGAGAGCACTGTGAGCGGCACCATCGTCTTCGCGCGAAGAAGCCGCTTCTTCGCCTCCGGGAGCCGGCGAGAGCGGCAGCTTCGGAAAGGTGAAGAAGGAAGCTGTACAACACTGGGATTGTGTGCGCAGCTTGCCAACTGATAGGAAACAGTACTTTTGCACTCTCCTGACTTTGCCAATCACATGAACATTCGATTGGAAGCTGTTTTGGACAACTTTTCTTTTCTTCATGCCAAACACTTGGCAGACCTCCGTGCAACGTCTAGAACACGATGGCAGATGTTTTCTGTGCTGGCACAGGTTTTCCCTGCCAGACATAGTGGAAAAGCTTTTTGCTAAGATGTAGACGAGAAGACGCGCTAAAGACGATAGTACGATGCTCTCCGGAGCTAAGAGCCGCTGCCGGGCGTCTTTCGGCAGAAGCAGCGCTAAGGAGAGCACTGTGAGCGGCACCATCGTCTTTGCGCGAAGAAGCCGCTTCTTCGCCTCCGGGAGCCGGCGAGAGCGGCAGCTTCGGAAAGGTGAAGAAGGAAGCTGTACAACACTGGGATTGTGTGCGCAGCCTGCCAACTGATAGGAAACAGTACTTTTGCACTCTCCTGACTTTGCCAATCACATGAACATTCGATTGGAAGCTGTTTTGGACAACTTTTCTTTTCTCCCTTCCAAACACTTGGCAGACCTCCGTGCAACGTCTAGAACACGATGGCAGATGTTTTCTGTGCTGGCACAGTTTTTCCCTGCCAGACATAGTGGAAAAGCTTTTTGCTAAGATGTAGACGAGAAGACGCGCTAAAGACGATAGTACGATGCTCTCCGGAGCTAAGAGCCGCTGCCGGGCGTCTTTCGGCAGAAGCCGCGCTAAGGAGAGCACTGTGAGCGGCACCATCGTCTTTGCGCGAAGAAGCCGCTTCTTCGCCTCCGGGAGCCGGTGAGAGCGGCAGCTTCGGAAAGGTGAAGAAGCAAGCTGTACAACACTGGGATTGTGTGCGCAGCTTGCCAACTGATAGAAAACAGTACTTTTGCACTCTCCTGACTTTGCCAATCACATGAACATTCGATTGGAAGCTGTTTTGGACAACTTTTCTTTTCTTCATGCCAAACACTTGGCAGACCTCCGTGCAACGTCTAGAACACGATGGCAGATGTTTTCTGTGCTGGCACAGGTTTTCCCTGCCAGACATAGTGGAAAAGCTTTTTGCTAAGATGTAGACGAGAAGACGCGCTAAAGACGATAGTACGATGCTCTCCGGAGCTAAGAGCCGCTGCCGGGCGTTGTTCGGCAGAAGCAGCGCTAAGGAGAGCACTGTGAGCGGCACCATCGTCTTCGCGCGAAGAAGCCGCTTCTTCGGCTCCGGGAGCCGGCGAGAGCGGCAGCTTCGGAAAGGTGAAGAAGGAAGCTGTACAACACTGGGATTGTGTGCGCAGCTTGCCAACTGATAGGAAACAGTACTTTTGCACTCTCCTGACTTTGCCAATCACATGAACATTCGATTGGAAGCTGTTTTGGACAACTTTTCTTTTCTTCATGCCAAACACTTGGCAGACCTCCGTGCAACGTCTAGAACACGATGGCAGATGTTTTCTGTGCTGGCACAGGTTTTCCCTGCCAGACATAGTGGAAAAGCTTTTTGCTAAGATGTAGACGAGAAGACGCGCTAAAGACGATAGTACGATGCTCTCCGGAGCTAAGAGCCGCTGCCGGGCGTCTTTCGGCAGAAGCAGCACTCCGGAGAGCACTGTGAGCGGCACCATCGTCTTCGCGCGAAGAAGCCGCTTCTTCGGCTCCGGGAGCCGGCGAGAGCGGCAGCTTCGGAAAGGTGAAGAAGGAAGCTGTACAACACTGGGATTGTGTGCGCAGCTTGCCAACTGATAGGAAACAGTACTTTTGCACTCTCCTGACTTTGCCAATCACATGAACATTCGATTGGAAGCTGTTTTGGACAACTTTTCTTTTCTTCATGCCAAACACTTGGCAGACCTCCGTGCAACGTCTAGAACACGATGGCAGATGTTTTCTGTGCTGGCACAGTTTTTCCCTGCCAGACATAGTGGAAAAGCTTTTTGCTAAGATGTAGACGAGAAGACGCGCTAAAGACGATAGTACGATGCTCTCCGGAGCTAAGAGCCGCTGCCGGGCGTCTTTCGGCAGAAGCAGCACTCCGGAGAGCACTGTGAGCGGCACCATCGTCCTTGCGCGAAGAAGCCGCTTCTTCGCCTCCGGGAGCCGGCGAGAGCGGCAGCTTCGGAAAGGTGAAGAAGGAAGCTGTACAACACTGGGATTGTGTGCGCAGCTTGCCAACTGATAGAAAACAGTACTTTTGCACTCTCCTGACTTTGCCAATCACATGAACATTCGATTGGAAGCTGTTTTGGACAACTTTTCTTTTCTTCATGCCAAACACTTGGCAGACCTCCGTGCAACGTCTAGAACACGATGGCAGATGTTTTCTGTGCTGGCACAGGTTTTCCCTGCCAGACATAGTGGAAAAGCTTTTTGCTAAGATGTAGACGAGAAGACGCGCTAAAGACGATAGTACGATGCTCTCCGGAGCTAAGAGCCGCTGCCGGGCGTCTTTCGGCAGAAGCAGCACTCCGGAGAGCACTGTGAGCGGCACCATCGTCTTCGCGCGAAGAAGCCGCTTCTTCGCCTCCGGGAGCTGGCGAGAGCGGCAGCTTCGGAAAGGTGAAGAAGGAAGCTGTACAACACTGGGATTGTGTGCGCAGCTTGCCAACTGATAGGAAACAGTACTTTTGCACTCTCCTGACTTTGCCAATCACATGAACATTCGATTGGAAGCTGTTTTGGACAACTTTTCTTTTCTTCATGCCAAACACTTGGCAGACCTCCGTGCAACGTCTAGAACACGATGGCAGATGTTTTCTGTGCTGGCACAGTTTTTCCCTGCCAGACATAGTGGAAAAGCTTTTTGCTAAGATGTAGACGAGAAGACGCGCTAAAGACGATAGTACGATGCTCTCCGGAGCTAAGAGCCGCTGCCGGGCGTCTTTCGGCAGAAGCAGCACTCCGGAGAGCACTGTGAGCGGCACCATCGTCTTCGCGCGAAGAAGCCGCTTCTTCGCCTCCGGGAGCCGGCGAGAGCGGCAGCTTCGGAAAGGTGAAGAAGGAAGCTGTACAACACTGGGATTGTGTGCGCAGCTTGCCAACTGATAGGAAACAGTACTTTTGCACTCTCCTGACTTTGCCAATCACATGAACATTCGATTGGAAGCTGTTTTGGACAACTTTTCTTTTCTTCATGCCAAACACTTGGCAGACCTCCGTGCAACGTCTAGAACACGATGGCAGATGTTTTCTGTGCTGGCACAGGTTTTCCCTGCCAGACATAGTGGAAAAGCTTTTTGCTAAGATGTAGACGAGAAGACGCGCTAAAGACGATAGTACGATGCTCTCCGGAGCTAAGAGCCGCTGCCGGGCGTCTTTCGGCAGAAGCAGCGCTAAGGAGAGCACTGTGAGCGGCACCATCGTCTTTGCGCGAAGAAGCCGCTTCTTCGCCTCCGGGAGCCGGCGAGAGCGGCAGCTTCGGAAAGGTGAAGAAGGAAGCTGTACAACACTGGGATTGTGTGCGCAGCCTGCCAACTGATAGGAAACAGTACTTTTGCACTCTCCTGACTTTGCCAATCACATGAACATTCGATTGGAAGCTGTTTTGGACAACTTTTCTTTTCTCCCTTCCAAACACTTGGCAGACCTCCGTGCAACGTCTAGAACACGATGGCAGATGTTTTCTGTTCTGGCACAGTTTTTCCCTGCCAGACATAGTGGAAAAGCTTTTTGCTAAGATGTAGACGAGAAGACGCGCTAAAGACGATAGTACGATGCTCTCCGGAGCTAAGAGCCGCTGCCGGGCGTCTTTCGGCAGAAGCCGCGCTAAGGAGAGCACTGTGAGCGGCACCATCGTCCTTGCGGGAAGAAGCCGCTTCTTCGCCTCCGGGAGCCGGCGAGAGCGGCAGCTTCGGAAAGGTGAAGAAGGAAGCTGTACAACACTGGGATTGTGTGCGCAGCTTGCCAACTGATAGAAAACAGTACTTTTGCACTCTCCTGACTTTGCCAATCACATGAACATTCGATTGGAAGCTGTTTTGGACAACTTTTCTTTTCTTCATGCCAAACACTTGGCAGACCTCCGTGCAACGTCTAGAACACGATGGCAGATGTTTTCTGTGCTGGCACAGGTTTTCCCTGCCAGACATAGTGGAAAAGCTTTTTGCTAAGATGTAGACGAGAAGACGCGCTAAAGACGATAGTACGATGCTCTCCGGAGCTAAGAGCCGCTGCCGGGCGTTGTTCGGCAGAAGCAGCGCTAAGGAGAGCACTGTGAGCGGCACCATCGTCTTCGCGCGAAGAAGCCGCTTCTTCGCCTCCGGGAGCCGGCGAGAGCGGCAGCTTCGGAAAGGTGAAGAAGGAAGCTGTACAACACTGGGATTGTGTGCGCAGCTTGCCAACTGATAGGAAACAGTACTTTTGCACTCTCCTGACTTTGCCAATCACATGAACATTCGATTGGAAGCTGTTTTGGACAACTTTTCTTTTCTTCATGCCAAACACTTGGCAGACCTCCGTGCAACGTCTAGAACATGATGGCAGATGTTTTCTGTGCTGGCACAGGTTTTCCCTGCCAGACATAGTGGAAAAGCTTTTTGCTAAGATGTAGACGAGAAGACGCGCTAAAGACGATAGTACGATGCTCTCCGGAGCTAAGAGCCGCTGCCGGGCGTCTTTCGGCAGAAGCAGCACTCCGGAGAGCACTGTGAGCGGCACCATCGTCTTTGCGGGAAGAAGCCGCTTCTTCGCCTCCGGGAGCCGGCGAGAGCGGCAGCTTCGGAAAGGTGAAGAAGGAAGCTGTACAACACTGGGATTGTGTGCGCAGCTTGCCAACTGATAGGAAACAGTACTTTTGCACTCTCCTGACTTTGCCAATCACATGAACATTCGATTGGAAGCTGTTTTGGACAACTTTTCTTTTCTTCATGCCAAACACTTGGCAGACCTCCGTGCAACGTCTAGAACACGATGGCAGATGTTTTCTGTGCTGGCACAGGTTTTCCCTGCCAGACATAGTGGAAAAGCTTTTTGCTAAGATGTAGACGAGAAGACGCGCTAAAGACGATAGTACGATGCTCTCCGGAGCTAAGAGCCGCTGCCGGGCGTCTTTCGGCAGAAGCAGCACTCCGGAGAGCACTGTGAGCGGCACCATCGTCTTTGCGGGAAGAAGCCGCTTCTTCGGCTCCAGGAGCCGGCGAGAGCGGCAGCTTCGGAAAGGTGAAGAAGGAAGCTGTACAACACTGGGATTGTGTGCGCAGCTTGCCAACTGATAGGAAACAGTACTTTTGCACTCTCCTGACTTTGCCAATCACATGAACATTCGATTGGAAGCTGTTTTGGACAACTTTTCTTTTCTTCATGCCAAACACTTGGCAGACCTCCGTGCAACGTCTAGAACACGATGGCAGATGTTTTCTGTGCTGGCACAGTTTTTCCCTGCCAGACATAGTGGAAAAGCTTTTTGCTAAGATGTAGACGAGAAGACGCGCTAAAGACGATAGTACGATGCTCTCCGGAGCTAAGAGCCGCTGCCGGGCGTCTTTCGGCAGAAGCAGCACTCCGGAGAGCACTGTGAGCGGCACCATCGTCCTTGCGCGAAGAAGCCGCTTCTTCGCCTCCGGGAGCCGGCGAGAGCGGCAGCTTCGGAAAGGTGAAGAAGGAAGCTGTACAACACTGGGATTGTGTGCGCAGCTTGCCAACTGATAGAAAACAGTACTTTTGCACTCTCCTGACTTTGCCAATCACATGAACATTCGATTGGAAGCTGTTTTGGACAACTTTTCTTTTCTTCATGCCAAACACTTGGCAGACCTCCGTGCAACGTCTAGAACACGATGGCAGATGTTTTCTGTGCTGGCAGAGGTTTTCCCTGCCAGACATAGTGGAAAAGCTTTTTGCTAAGATGTAGACGAGAAGACGCGCTAAAGACGATAGTACGATGCTCTCCGGAGCTAAGAGCCGCTGCCGGGCGTCTTTCGGCAGAAGCAGCACTCCGGAGAGCACTGTGAGCGGCACCATCGTCTTCGCGCGAAGAAGCCGCTTCTTCGCCTCTGGGAGCCGGCGAGAGCGGCAGCTTCGGAAAGGTGAAGAAGGAAGCTGTACAACACTGGGATTGTGTGCGCAGCCTGCCAACTGATAGGAAACAGTACTTTTGCACTCTCCTGACTTTGCCAATCACATGAACATTCGATTGGAAGCTGTTTTGGACAACTTTTCTTTTCTCCCTTCCAAACACTTGGCAGACCTCCGTGCAACGTCTAGAACACGATGGCAGATGTTTTCTGTGCTGGCACAGTTTTTCCCTGCCAGACATAGTGGAAAAGCTTTTTGCTAAGATGTAGACGAGAAGACGCGCTAAAGACGATAGTACGATGCTCTCCGGAGCTAAGAGCCGCTGCCGGGCGTCTTTCGGCAGAAGCCGCGCTAAGGAGAGCACTGTGAGCGGCACAATCGTCTTTGCGCGAAGAAGCCGATTCTTCGCCTCCGGGAGCGGGCGAGAGCGGCAGCTTCGGAAAGGTGAAGAAGGAAGCTGTACAACACTGGGATTGTGTGCGCAGCTTGCCAACTGATAGAAAACAGTACTTTTGCACTCTCCTGACTTTGCCAATCACATGAACATTCGATTGGAAGCTGTTTTGGACAACTTTTCTTTTCTTCATGCCAAACACTTGGCAGACCTCCGTGCAACGTCTAGAACACGATGGCAGATGTTTTCTGTGCTGGCACAGGTTTTCCCTGCCAGACATAGTGGAAAAGCTTTTTGCTAAGATGTAGACGAGAAGACGCGCTAAAGACGATAGTACGATGCTCTCCGGAGCTAAGAGCCGCTGCCGGGCGTCTTTCGGCAGAAGCAGCGCTAAGGAGAGCACTGTGAGCGGCACCATCGTCTTTGCGCGAAGAAGCCGCTTCTTCGCCTCCGGGAGCCGGCGAGAGCGGCAGCTTCGGAAAGGTGAAGAAGGAAGGTGTACAACACTGGGATTTTGTGCGCAGCTTGCCAACTGATAGAAAACAGTACTTTTGCACTCTCCTGACTTTGCCAATCACATGAACATTCGATTGGAAGCTGTTTTGGACAACTTTTCTTTTCTTCATGCCAAACACTTGGCAGACCTCCGTGCAACGTCTAGAACACGATGGCAGATGTTTTCTGTGCTGGCACAGGTTTTCCCTGCCAGACATAGTGGAAAAGCTTTTTGCTAAGATGTAGACGAGAAGACGCGCTAAAGACGATAGTACGATGCTCTCCGGAGCTAAGAGCCGCTGCCGGGCGTCTTTCGGCAGAAGCAGCACTTCGGAGAGCACTGTGAGCGGCACCATCGTCTTTGCGCGAAGAAGCCGCTTCTTCGCCTCCGGGAGCCGGCGAGAGCGGCAGCTTCGGAAAGGTGAAGAAGGAAGCTGTACAACACTGGGATTGTGTGCGCAGCTTGCCAACTGATAGGAAACAGTACTTTTGCACTCTCCTGACTTTGCCAATCACATGAACATTCGATTGGAAGCTGTTTTGGACAACTTTTCTTTTCTTCCTGCCAAACACTTGGCAGACCTCCGTGCAACGTCTAGAACACGATGGCAGATGTTTTCTGTGCTGGCACAGGTTTTCCCTGCCAGACATAGTGGAAAAGCTTTTTGCTAAGATGTAGACGAGAAGACGCGCTAAAGACGATAGTACGATGCTCTCCGGAGCTAAGAGCCGCTGCCGGGCGTCTTTCGGCAGAAGCAGCGCTAAGGAGAGCACTGTGAGCGGCACCATCGTCTTTGCGCGAAGAAGCCGCTTCTTCGCCTCCGGGAGCCGGCGAGAGCGGCAGCTTCGGAAAGGTGAAGAAGGAAGCTGTACAACACTGGGATTGTGTGCGCAGCTTGCCAACTGATAGAAAACAGTACTTTTGCACTCTCCTGACTTTGCCAATCACATGAACATTCGATTGGAAGCTGTTTTGGACAACTTTTCTTTTCTTCATGCCAAACACTTGGCAGACCTCCGTGCAACGTCTAGAACACAATGGCAGATGTTTTCTGTGCTGGCACAGGTTTTCCCTGCCAGACATAGTGGAAAAGCTTTTTGCTAAGATGTAGACGAGAAGACGCGCTAAAGACGATAGTACGATGCTCTCCGGAGCTAAGAGCCGCTGCCGGGCGTCTTTCGGCAGAAGCAGCACTTCGGAGAGCACTGTGAGCGGCACCATCGTCTTTGCGCGAAGAAGCCGCTTCTTCGGCTCCGGGAGCCGGCGAGAGCGGCAGCTTCGGAAAGGTGAAGAAGGAAGCTGTACAACACTGGGATTGTGTGCGCAGCTTGCCAACTGATAGAAAACAGTACTTTTGCACTCTCCTGACTTTGCCAATCACATGAACATTCGATTGGAAGCTGTTTTGGACAACTTTTCTTTTCTTCATGCCAAACACTTGGCAAACCTCCGTGCAACGTCTAGAACACGATGGCAGATGTTTTCTGTGCTGGCACAGTTTTTCCCTGCCAGACATAGTGGAAAAGCTTTTTGCTAAGATGTAGACGAGAAGACGCGCTAAAGACGATAGTACGATGCTCTCCGGAGCTAAGAGCCGCTGCCGGGCGTCTTTCGGCAGAAGCAGCACTCCGGAGAGCACTGTGAGCGGCACCATCGTCTTTGCGCGAAGAAGCCGCTTCTTCGCCTCCGGGAGCCGGCGAGAGCGGCAGCTTCGGAAAGGTGAAGAAGCAAGCTGTACAACACTGGGATTGTGTGCGCAGCTTGCCAACTGATAGAAAACAGTACTTTTGCACTCTTCTGACTTTGCCAATCACATGAACATTCGATTGGAAGCTGTTTTGGACAACTTTTCTTTTCTTCATGCCAAACACTTGGCAGACCTCGTGCAACGTCTAGAACATGATGGCAGATATTTTCTGTGCTGGCACAGTTTTTCCCTGCCAGACATAGTGGAAAAGCTTTTTGCTAAGATGTAGACGAGAAGACGCGCTAAAGACGATAGTGCGATGCTCTCCGGAGCTAAGAGCCGCTGCCGGGCGTCTTTCGGCAGAAGCAGCACTCCGGAGAGCACTGTGAGCGGCACCATCGTCTTTGCGGGAAGAAGCCGCTTCTTCGGCTCCGGGAGCCGGCGAGAGCGGCAGCTTCGGAAAGGTGAAGAAGGAAGCTGTACAACACTGGGATTGTGTGCGCAGCTTGCCAACTGATAGGAAACAGTACTTTTGCACTCTCCTGACTTTGCCAATCACATGAACATTCGATTGGAAGCTGTTTTGGACAACTTTTCTTTTCTTCATGCCAAACACTTGGCAAACCTCCGTGCAACGTCTAGAACACGATGGCAGATGTTTTCTGTGCTGGCACAGTTTTTCCCTGCCAGACATAGTGGAAAAGCTTTTTGCTAAGATGTAGACGAGAAGACGCGCTAAAGACGATAGTACGATGCTCTCCGGAGCTAAGAGCCGCTGCCGGGCGTCTTTCGGCAGAAGCAGCACTCCGGAGAGCACTGTGAGCGGCACCATCGTCTTCGCGCGAAGAAGCCGCTTCTTCGCCTCTGGGAGCCGGCGAGAGCGGCAGCTTCGGAAAGGTGAAGAAGGAAGCTGTACAACACTGGGATTGTGTGCGCAGCTTGCCAACTGATAGGAAACAGTACTTTTGCACTCTCCTGACTTTGCCAATCACATGAACATTCGATTGGAAGCTGTTTTGGACAACTTTTCTTTTCTTCATGCCAAACACTTGGCAGACCTCCGTGCAACGTCTAGAACACGATGGCAGATGTTTTCTGTGCTGGCACAGTTTTTCCCTGCCAGACATAGTGGAAAAGCTTTTTGCTAAGATGTAGACGAGAAGACGCGCTAAAGACGATAGTACGATGCTCTCCGGAGCTAAGAGCCGCTGCCGGGCGTCTTTCGGCAGAAGCAGCACTTCGGAGAGCACTGTGAGCGGCACCATCGTCTTTGCGCGAAGAAGCCGCTTCTTCGCCTCCGGGAGCGGGCGAGAGCGGCAGCTTCGGAAAGGTGAAGAAGGAAGCTGTACAACACTGGGATTGTGTGCGCAGCCTGCCAACTGATAGGAAACAGTACTTTTGCACTCTCCTGACTTTGCCAATCACATGAACATTCGATTGGAAGCTGTTTTGGACAACTTTTCTTTTCTCCCTTCCAAACACTTGGCAGACCTCCGTGCAACGTCTAGAACACGATGGCAGATGTTTTCTGTGCTGGCACAGTTTTTCCCTGCCAGACATAGTGGAAAAGCTTTTTGCTAAGATGTAGACGAGAAGACGCGCTAAAGACGATAGTACGATGCTCTCCGGAGCTAAGAGCCGCTGCCGGGCGTCTTTCGGCAGAAGCCGCGCTAAGGAGAGCACTGTGAGCGGCACCATCGTCCTTGCGGGAAGAAGCCGCTTCTTCGGCTCCGGGAGCCGGCGAGAGCGGCAGCTTCGGAAAGGTGAAGAAGGAAGCTGTACAACACTGGGATTGTGTGCGCAGCTTGCCAACTGATAGAAAACAGTACTTTTGCACTCTCCTGACTTTGCCAATCACATGAACATTCGATTGGAAGCTGTTTTGGACAACTTTTCTTTTCTCCCTTCCAAACACTTGGCAGACCTCCGTGCAACGTCTAGAACATGATGGCAGATGTTTTCTGTGCTGGCACAGGTTTTCCCTGCTAGACATAGTGGAAAAGCTTTTTGCTAAGATGTAGACGAGAAGACGCGCTAAAGACGATAGTACGATGCTCTCCGGAGCTAAGAGCCGCTGCCGGGCGTCTTTCGGCAGAAGCAGCGCTAAGGAGAGCACTGTGAGCGGCACCATCGTCTTTGCGCGAAGAAGCCGCTTCTTCGCCTCCGGGAGCCGGCGAAAGCGGCAGCTTCGGAAAGGTGAAGAAGCAAGCTGTACAACACTGGGATTGTGTGCGCAGCTTGCCAACTGATAGGAAACAGTACTTTTGCACTCTCCTGACTTTGCCAATCACATGAACATTCGATTGGAAGCTGTTTTGGACAACTTTTCTTTTCTCTCTTCCAAACACTTGGCAGACCTCCGTGCAACGTCTAGAACACGATGGCAGATGTTTTCTGTGCTGGCACAGTTTTTCCCTGCCAGACATAGTGGAAAAGCTTTTTGCTAAGATGTAGACGAGAAGACGCGCTAAAGACGATAGTACGATGCTCTCCGGAGCTAAGAGCCGCTGCCGGGCGTCTTTCGGCAGAAGCAGCACTTCGGAGAGCACTGTGAGCGGCACCATCGTCTTTGCGCGAAGAAGCCGCTTCTTCGCCTCCGGGAGCCGGCGAGAGCGGCAGCTTCGGAAAGGTGAAGAAGGAAGCTGTACAACACTGGGATTGTGTGCGCAGCTTGCCAACTGATAGGAAACAGTACTTTTGCACTCTCCTGACTTTGCCAATCACATGAACATTCGATTGGAAGCTGTTTTGGACAACTTTTCTTTTCTTCATGCCAAACACTTGGCAAACCTCCGTGCAACGTCTAGAACACGATGGCAGATGTTTTCTGTGCTGGCACAGTTTTTCCCTGCCAGACATAGTGGAAAAGCTTTTTGCTAAGATGTAGACGAGAAGACGCGCTAAAGACGATAGTACGATGCTCTCCGGAGCTAAGAGCCGCTGCCGGGCGTCTTTCGGCAGAAGCAGCACTCCGGAGAGCACTGTGAGCGGCACCATCGTCTTCGCGCGAAGAAGCCGCTTCTTCGCCTCCGGGAGCCGGCGAGAGCGGCAGCTTCGGAAAGGTGAAGAAGGAAGCTGTACAACACTGGGATTGTGTGCGCAGCTTGCCAACTGATAGGAAACAGTACTTTTGCACTCTCCTGACTTTGCCAATCACATGAACATTCGATTGGAAGCTGTTTTGGACAACTTTTCTTTTCTTCATGCCAAACACTTGGCAGACCTCCGTGCAACGTCTAGAACACGATGGCAGATGTTTTCTGTGCTGGCACAGTTTTTCCCTGCCAGACATAGTGGAAAAGCTTTTTGCTAAGATGTAGACGAGAAGACGCGCTAAAGACGATAGTACGATGCTCTCCGGAGCTAAGAGCCGCTGCCGGGCGTCTTTCGGCAGAAGCAGCACTTCGGAGAGCACTGTGAGCGGCACCATCGTCTTTGCGCGAAGAAGCCGCTTCTTCGCCTCCGGGAGCGGGCGAGAGCGGCAGCTTCGGAAAGGTGAAGAAGGAAGCTGTACAACACTGGGATTGTGTGCGCAGCCTGCCAACTGATAGGAAACAGTACTTTTGCACTCTCCTGACTTTGCCAATCACATGAACATTCGATTGGAAGCTGTTTTGGACAACTTTTCTTTTCTCCCTTCCAAACACTTGGCAGACCTCCGTGCAACGTCTAGAACACGATGGCAGATGTTTTCTGTGCTGGCACAGTTTTTCCCTGCCAGACATAGTGGAAAAGCTTTTTGCTAAGATGTAGACGAGAAGACGCGCTAAAGACGATAGTACGATGCTCTCCGGAGCTAAGAGCCGCTGCCGGGCGTCTTTCGGCAGAAGCCGCGCTAAGGAGAGCACTGTGAGCGGCACCATCGTCCTTGCGGGAAGAAGCCGCTTCTTCGCCTCCGGGAGCCGGCGAGAGCGGCAGCTTCGGAAAGGTGAAGAAGGAAGCTGTACAACACTGGGATTGTGTGCGCAGCTTGCCAACTGATAGAAAACAGTACTTTTGCACTCTCCTGACTTTGCCAATCACATGAACATTCGATTGGAAGCTGTTTTGGACAACTTTTCTTTTCTTCATGCCAAACACTTGGCAGACCTCCGTGCAACGTCTAGAACACGATGGCAGATGTTTTCTGTGCTGGCACAGGTTTTCCCTGCCAGACATAGTGGAAAAGCTTTTTGCTAAGATGTAGACGAGAAGACGCGCTAAAGACGATAGTACGATGCTCTCCGGAGCTAAGAGCCGCTGCCGGGGGTCTTTCGGCAGAAGCCGCGCTAAGGAGAGCACTGTGAGCGGCACCATCGTCCTTGCGGGAAGAAGCCGCTTCTTCGCCTCCGGGAGCCGGCGAGAGCGGCAGCTTCGGAAAGGTGAAGAAGGAAGCTGTACAACACTGGGATTGTGTGCGCAGCTTGCCAACTGATAGGAAACAGTACTTTTGCACTCTCCTGACTTTGCCAAACACATGAACATTCGATTGGAAGCTGTTTTGGACAACTTTTCTTTTCTTCATGCCAAACACTTGGCAGACCTCCGTGCAACGTCTAGAACACGATGGCAGATGTTTTCTGTGCTGGCACAGGTTTTCCCTGCCAGACATAGTGGAAAAGCTTTTTGCTAAGATGTAGACGAGAAGACGCGCTAAAGACGATAGTACGATGCTCTCCGGAGCTAAGAGCCGCTGCCGGGCGTCTTTCGGCAGAAGCAGCACTTCGGAGAGCAATGTGAGCGGCACCATCGTCTTCGCGCGAAGAAGCCGCTTCTTCGCCTCCGGGAGCCGGCGAGAGCGGCAGCTTCGGAAAGGCGAAGAAGGAAGCTGTACAACACTGGGATTGTGTGCGCAGCTTGCCAACTGATAGAAAACAGTACTTTTGCACTCTCCTGACTTTGCCAATCACATGAACATTCGATTGGAAGCTGTTTTGGACAACTTTTCTTTTCTTCATGCCAAACACTTGGCAAACCTCCGTGCAACGTCTAGAACACGATGGCAGATGTTTTCTGTGCTGGCACAGTTTTTCCCTGCCAGACATAGTGGAAAAGCTTTTTGCTAAGATGTAGATGAGAAGACGCGCTAAAGACGATAGTACGATGCTCTCCGGAGCTAAGAGCCGCTGCCGGGCGTCTTTCGGCAGAAGCAGCACTCCGGAGAGCACTGTGAGCGGCACCATCGTCTTTGCGCGAAGAAGCCGCTTCTTCGCCTCCGGGAGCCGGCGAGAGCGGCAGCTTCGGAAAGGTGAAGAAGCAAGCTGTACAACACTGGGATTGTGTGCGCAGCTTGCCAACTGATAGAAAACAGTACTTTTGCACTCTTCTGACTTTGCCAATCACATGAACATTCGATTGGAAGCTGTTTTGGACAACTTTTCTTTTCTTCATGCCAAACACTTGGCAGACCTCGTGCAACGTCTAGAACACGATGGCAGATATTTTCTGTGCTGGCACAGTTTTTCCCTGCCAGACATAGTGGAAAAGCTTTTTGCTAAGATGTAGACGAGAAGACGCGCTAAAGACGATAGTGCGATGCTCTCCGGAGCTAAGAGCCGCTGCCGGGAGTCTTTCGGCAGAAGCAGCACTCCGGAGAGCACTGTGAGCGGCACCATCGTCTTTGCGGGAAGAAGCCGCTTCTTCGCCTCCGGGAGCCGGCGAGAGCGGCAGCTTCGGAAAGGTGAAGAAGGAAGCTGTACAACACTGGGATTGTGTGCGCAGCTTGCCAACTGATAGGAAACAGTACTTTTGCACTCTCCTGACTTTGCCAATCACATGAACATTCGATTGGAAGCTGTTTTGGACAACTTTTCTTTTCTTCATGCCAAACACTTGGCAGACCTCCGTGCAACGTCTAGAACACGATGGCAGATGTTTTCTGTGCTGGCACAGGTTTTCCCTGCCAGACATAGTGGAAAAGCTTTTTGCTAAGATGTAGACGAGAAGACGCGCTAAAGACGATAGTACGATGCTCTCCGGAGCTAAGAGCCGCTGCCGGGAGTCTTTCGGCAGAAGCAGCACTCCGGAGAGCACTGTGAGCGGCACCATCGTCTTTGCGCGAAGAAGCCGCTTCTTCGCCTCCGGGAGCCGGCGAGAGCGGCAGCTTCGGAAAGGTGAAGAAGCAAGCTGTACAACACTGGGATTGTGTGCGCAGCTTGCCAACTGATAGGAAACAGTACTTTTGCACTCTCCTGACTTTGCCAATCACATGAACATTCGATTGGAAGCTGTTTTGGACAACTTTTCTTTTCTTCATGCCAAACACTTGGCAGACCTCCGTGCAACGTCTAGAACACGATGGCAGATGTTTTCTGTGCTGGCACAGGTTTTCCCTGCCAGACATAGTGGAAAAGCTTTTTGCTAAGATGTAGACGAGAAGACGCGCTAAAGACGATAGTACGATGCTCTCCGGAGCTAAGAGCCGCTGCCGGGCGTCTTTCGGCAGAAGCCGCGCTAAGGAGAGCACTGTGAGTGGCACCATCGTCCTTGCGGGAAGAAGCCGCTTCTTCGCCTCCGGGAGCCGGCGAGAGCGGCAGCTTCGGAAAGGTGAAGAAGGAAGCTGTACAACACTGGGATTGTGTGCGCAGCTTGCCAACTGATAGAAAACAGTACTTTTGCACTCTCCTGACTTTGCCAATCACATGAACATTCGATTGGAAGCTGTTTTGGACAACTTTTCTTTTCTTCATGCCAAACACTTGGCAGACCTCCGTGCAACGTCTAGAACACGATGGCAGATGTTTTCTGTGCTGGCACAGTTTTTCCCTGCCAGACATAGTGGAAAAGCTTTTTGCTAAGATGTAGACGAGAAGACGCGCTAAAGACGATAGTACGATGCTCTCCGGAGCTAAGAGCCGCTGCCGGGCGTCTTTCGGCAGAAGCAGCACTCCGGAGAGCACTGTGAGCGGCACCATCGTCTTCGCGCGAAGAAGCCGCTTCTTCGCCTCCGGGAGCCGGCGAGAGCGGCAGCTTCGGAAAGGTGAAGAAGGAAGCTGTACAACACTGGGATTGTGTGCGCAGCTTGCCAACTGATAGGAAACAGTACTTTTGCACTCTCCTGACTTTGCCAATCACATGAACATTCGATTGGAAGCTGTTTTGGACAACTTTTCTTTTCTTCATGCCAAACACTTGGCAGACCTCCGTGCAACGTCTAGAACACGATGGCAGATGTTTTCTGTGCTGGCACAGGTTTTCCCTGCCAGACATAGTGGAAAAGCTTTTTGCTAAGATGTAGACGAGAAGACGCGCTAAAGACGATAGTACGATGCTCTCCGGAGCTAAGAGCCGCTGCCGGGCGTCTTTCGGCAGAAGCAGCGCTAAGGAGAGCACTGTGAGCGGCACCATCGTCTTTGCGCGAAGAAGCCGCTTCTTCGCCTCCGGGAGCCGGCGAGAGCGGCAGCTTCGGAAAGGTGAAGAAGGAAGCTGTACAACACTGGGATTGTGTGCGCAGCCTGCCAACTGATAGGAAACAGTACTTTTGCACTCTCCTGACTTTGCCAATCACATGAACATTCGATTGGAAGCTGTTTTGGACAACTTTTCTTTTCTCCCTTCCAAACACTTGGCAGACCTCCGTGCAACGTCTAGAACACGATGGCAGATGTTTTCTGTGCTGGCACAGTTTTTCCCTGCCAGACATAGTGGAAAAGCTTTTTGCTAAGATGTAGACGAGAAGACGCGCTAAAGACGATAGTACGATGCTCTCCGGAGCTAAGAGCCGCTGCCGGGCGTCTTTCGGCAGAAGCCGCGCTAAGGAGAGCACTGTGAGCGGCACCATCGTCCTTGCGGGAAGAAGCCGCTTCTTCGCCTCCGGGAGCCGGCGAGAGCGGCAGCTTCGGAAAGGTGAAGAAGGAAGCTGTACAACACTGGGATTGTGTGCGCAGCTTGCCAACTGATAGAAAACAGTACTTTTGCACTCTCCTGACTTTGCCAATCACATGAACATTCGATTGGAAGCTGTTTTGGACAACTTTTCTTTTCTTCATGCCAAACACTTGGCAGACCTCCGTGCAACGTCTAGAACACGATGGCAGATGTTTTCTGTGCTGGCACAGGTTTTCCCTGCCAGACATAGTGGAAAAGCTTTTTGCTAAGATGTAGACGAGAAGACGCGCTAAAGACGATAGTACGATGCTCTCCGGAGCTAAGAGCCGCTGCCGGGCGTTGTTCGGCAGAAGCAGCGCTAAGGAGAGCACTGTGAGCGGCACCATCGTCTTCGCGCGAAGAAGCCGCTTCTTCGCCTCCGGGAGCCGGCGAGAGCGGCAGCTTCGGAAAGGTGAAGAAGGAAGCTGTACAACACTGGGATTGTGTGCGCAGCTTGCCAACTGATAGGAAACAGTACTTTTGCACTCTCCTGACTTTGCCAATCACATGAACATTCGATTGGAAGCTGTTTTGGACAACTTTTCTTTTCTTCATGCCAAACACTTGGCAGACCTCCGTGCAACGTCTAGAACACGATGGCAGATGTTTTCTGTGCTGGCACAGGTTTTCCCTGCCAGACATAGTGGAAAAGCTTTTTGCTAAGATGTAGACGAGAAGACGCGCTAAAGACGATAGTACGATGCTCTCCGGAGCTAAGAGCCGCTGCCGGGCGTCTTTCGGCAGAAGCAGCACTCCGGAGAGCACTGTGAGCGGCACCATCGTCTTCGCGCGAAGAAGCCGCTTCTTCGCCTCCGGGAGCCGGCGAGAGCGGCAGCTTCGGAAAGGTGAAGAAGGAAGCTGTACAACACTGGGATTGTGTGCGCAGCTTGCCAACTGATAGGAAACAGTACTTTTGCACTCTCCTGACTTTGCCAATCACATGAACATTCGATTGGAAGCTGTTTTGGACAACTTTTCTTTTCTTCATGCCAAACACTTGGCAGACCTCCGTGCAACGTCTAGAACACGATGGCAGATGTTTTCTGTGCTGGCACAGTTTTTCCCTGCCAGACATAGTGGAAAAGCTTTTTGCTAAGATGTAGACGAGAAGACGCGCTAAAGACGATAGTACGATGCTCTCCGGAGCTAAGAGCCGCTGCCGGGCGTCTTTCGGCAGAAGCAGCACTCCGGAGAGCACTGTGAGCGGCACCATCGTCTTCGCGCGAAGAAGCCGCTTCTTCGGCTCCGGGAGCCGGCGAGAGCGGCAGCTTCGGAAAGGTGAAGAAGGAAGCTGTACAACACTGGGATTGTGTGCGCAGCTTGCCAACTGATAGGAAACAGTACTTTTGCACTCTCCTGACTTTGCCAATCACATGAACATTCGATTGGAAGCTGTTTTGGACAACTTTTCTTTTCTTCATGCCAAACACTTGGCAGACCTCCGTGCAACGTCTAGAACACGATGGCAGATGTTTTCTGTGCTGGCACAGTTTTTCCCTGCCAGACATAGTGGAAAAGCTTTTTGCTAAGATGTAGACGAGAAGACGCGCTAAAGACGATAGTACGATGCTCTCCGGAGCTAAGAGCTGCTGCCGGGCGTCTTTCGGCAGAAGCAGCACTCCGGAGAGCACTGTGAGCGGCACCATCGTCCTTGCGGGAAGAAGCCGCTTCTTCGCCTCCGGGAGCCGGCGAGAGCGGCAGCTTCGGAAAGGTGAAGAAGGAAGCTGTACAACACTGGGATTGTGTGCGCAGCTTGCCAACTGATAGAAAACAGTACTTTTGCACTCTCCTGACTTTGCCAATCACATGAACATTCGATTGGAAGCTGTTTTGGACAACTTTTCTTTTCTTCATGCCAAACACTTGGCAGACCTCCGTGCAACGTCTAGAACACGATGGCAGATGTTTTCTGTGCTGGCACAGGTTTTCCCTGCCAGACATAGTGGAAAAGCTTTTTGCTAAGATGTAGACGAGAAGACGCGCTAAAGACGATAGTACGATGCTCTCCGGAGCTAAGAGCCGCTGCCGGGCGTCGTTCGGCAGAAGCAGCGCTAAGGAGAGCACTGTGAGCGGCACCATCGTCTTCGCGCGAAGAAGCCGCTTCTTCGCCTCCGGGAGCCGGCGAGAGCGGCAGCTTCGGAAAGGTGAAGAAGGAAGCTGTACAACACTGGGATTGTGTGCGCAGCTTGCCAACTGATAGGAAACAGTACTTTTGCACTCTCCTGACTTTGCCAATCACATGAACATTCGATTGGAAGCTGTTTTGGACAACTTTTCTTTTCTCCCTTCCAAACACTTGGCAGACCTCCGTGCAACGTCTAGAACACGATGGCAGATGTTTTCTGTGCTGGCACAGGTTTTCCCTGCCAGACATAGTGGAAAAGCTTTTTGCTAAGATGTAGACGAGAAGACGCGCTAAAGACGATAGTACGATGCTCTCCGGAGCTAAGAGCCGCTGCCGGGCGTCTTTCGGCAGAAGCAGCACTCCGGAGAGCACTGTGAGCGGCACCATCGTCTTCGCGCGAAGAAGCCGCTTCTTCGGCTCCGGGAGCCGGCGAGAGCGGCAGCTTCGGAAAGGTGAAGAAGGAAGCTGTACAACACTGGGATTGTGTGCGCAGCTTGCCAACTGATAGGAAACAGTACTTTTGCACTCTCCTGACTTTGCCAATCACATGAACATTCGATTGGAAGCTGTTTTGGACAACTTTTCTTTTCTTCATGCCAAACACTTGGCAGACCTCCGTGCAACGTCTAGAACACGATGGCAGATGTTTTCTGTGCTGGCACAGGTTTTCCCTGCCAGACATAGTGGAAAAGCTTTTTGCTAAGATGTAGACGAGAAGACGCGCTAAAGACGATAGTACGATGCTCTCCGGAGCTAAGAGCCGCTGCCGGGCGTCTTTCGGCAGAAGCAGCGCTAAGGAGAGCACTGTGAGCGGCACCATCGTCTTTGCGCGAAGAAGCCTCTTCTTCGCCTCCGGGAGCCGGCGAGAGCGGCAGCTTCGGAAAGGTGAAGAAGGAAGCTGTACAACACTGGGATTGTGTGCGCAGCCTGCCAACTGATAGGAAACAGTACTTTTGCACTCTCCTGACTTTGCCAATCACATGAACATTCGATTGGAAGCTGTTTTGGACAACTTTTCTTTTCTCCCTTCCAAACACTTGGCAGACCTCCGTGCAACGTCTAGAACACGATGGCAGATGTTTTCTGTGCTGGCACAGTTTTTCCCTGCCAGACATAGTGGAAAAGCTTTTTGCTAAGATGTAGACGAGAAGACGCGCTAAAGACGATAGTACGATGCTCTCCGGAGCTAAGAGCCGCTGCCGGGCGTCTTTCGGCAGAAGCCGCGCTAAGGAGAGCACTGTGAGCGGCACCATCGTCCTTGCGGGAAGAAGCCGCTTCTTCGCCTCCGGGAGCCGGCGAGAGCGGCAGCTTCGGAAAGGTGAAGAAGGAAGCTGTACAACACTGGGATTGTGTGCGCAGCTTGCCAACTGATAGAAAACAGTACTTTTGCACTCTCCTGACTTTGCCAATCACATGAACATTCGATTGGAAGCTGTTTTGGACAACTTTTCTTTTCTTCATGCCAAACACTTGGCAGACCTCCGTGCAACGTCTAGAACACGATGGCAGATGTTTTCTGTGCTGGCACAGGTTTTCCCTGCCAGACATAGTGGAAAAGCTTTTTGCTAAGATGTAGACGAGAAGACGCGCTAAAGACGATAGTACGATGCTCTCCGGAGCTAAGAGCCGCTGCCGGGCGTTGTTCGGCAGAAGCAGCGCTAAGGAGAGCACTGTGAGCGGCACCATCGTCTTCGCGCGAAGAAGCCGCTTCTTCGCCTCCGGGAGCCGGCGAGAGCGGCAGCTTCGGAAAGGTGAAGAAGGAAGCTGTACAACACTGGGATTGTGTGCGCAGCTTGCCAACTGATAGGAAACAGTACTTTTGCACTCTCCTGACTTTGCCAATCACATGAACATTCGATTGGAAGCTGTTTTGGACAACTTTTCTTTTCTTCATGCCAAATACTTGGCAGACCTCCGTGCAACGTCTAGAACACGATGGCAGATGTTTTCTGTGCTGGCACAGGTTTTCCCTGCCAGACATAGTGGAAAAGCTTTTTGCTAAGATGTAGACGAGAAGACGCGCTAAAGACGATAGTACGATGCTCTCCGGAGCTAAGAGCCGCTGCCGGGCGTCTTTCGGCAGAAGCAGCACTCCGGAGAGCACTGTGAGCGGCACCATCGTCTTCGCGCGAAGAAGCCGCTTCTTCGCCTCCGGGAGCCGGCGAGAGCGGCAGCTTCGGAAAGGTGAAGAAGGAAGCTGTACAACACTGGGATTGTGTGCGCAGCCTGCCAACTGATAGGAAACAGTACTTTTGCACTCTCCTGACTTTGCCAATCACATGAACATTCGATTGGAAGCTGTTTTGGACAACTTTTCTTTTCTCCCTTCCAAACACTTGGCAGACCTCCGTGCAACGTCTAGAACACGATGGCAGATGTTTTCTGTGCTGGCACAGGTTTTCCCTGCCAGACATAGTGGAAAAGCTTTTTGCTAAGATGTAGACGAGAAGACGCGCTAAAGACGATAGTACGATGCTCTCCGGAGCTAAGAGCCGCTGCCGGGCGTCTTTCGGCAGAAGCAGCACTCCGGAGAGCACTGTGAGCGGCACCATCGTCTTTGCGCGAAGAAGCCGCTTCTTCGCCTCCGGGAGCCGGCGAGAGCGGCAGCTTCGGAAAGGTGAAGAAGGAAGCTGTACAACACTGGGATTGTGTGCGCAGCTTGCCAACTGATAGGAAACAGTACTTTTGCACTCTCCTGACTTTGCCAATCACATGAACATTCGATTGGAAGCTGTTTTGGACAACTTTTCTTTTCTTCCTGCCAAACACTTGGCAGACCTCCGTGCAACGTCTAGAACACGATGGCAGATGTTTTCTGTGCTGGCACAGGTTTTCCCTGCCAGACATAGTGGAAAAGCTTTTTGCTAAGATGTAGACGAGAAGACGCGCTAAAGACGATAGTACGATGCTCTCCGGAGCTAAGAGCCGCTGCCGGGCGTCTTTCGGCAGAAGCAGCGCTAAGGAGAGCACTGTGAGCGGCACCATCGTCTTTGCGCGAAGAAGCCGCTTCTTCGCCTCCGGGAGCCGGCGAGAGCGGCAGCTTCGGAAAGGTGAAGAAGGAAGCTGTACAACACTGGGATTGTGTGCGCAGCTTGCCAACTGATAGAAAACAGTACTTTTGCACTCTCCTGACTTTGCCAATCACATGAACATTCGATTGGAAGCTGTTTTGGACAACTTTTCTTTTCTTCATGCCAAACACTTGGCAGACCTCCGTGCAACGTCTAGAACACAATGGCAGATGTTTTCTGTGCTGGCACAGGTTTTCCCTGCCAGACATAGTGGAAAAGCTTTTTGCTAAGATGTAGACGAGAAGACGCGCTAAAGACGATAGTACGATGCTCTCCGGAGCTAAGAGCCGCTGCCGGGCGTCTTTCGGCAGAAGCAGCACTTCGGAGAGCACTGTGAGCGGCATCATCGTCTTTGCGCGAAGAAGCCGCTTCTTCGCCTCCGGGAGCGGGCGAGTGCGGCAGCTTCGGAAAGGTGAAGAAGCAAGCTGTACAACACTGGGATTGTGTGCGCAGCTTGCCAACTGATAGAAAACAGTACTTTTGCACTCTTCTGACTTTGCCAATCACATGAACATTCGATTGGAAGCTGTTTTGGACAACTTTTCTTTTCTTCATGCCAAACACTTGGCAGACCTCGTGCAACGTCTAGAACACGATGGCAGATATTTTCTGTGCTGGCACAGTTTTTCCCTGCCAGACATAGTGGAAAAGCTTTTTGCTAAGATGTAGACGAGAAGACGCGCTAAAGACGATAGTGCGATGCTCTCCGGAGCTAAGAGCCGCTGCCGGGCGTCTTTCGGCAGAAGCAGCACTCCGGAGAGCACTGTGAGCGGCACCATCGTCTTTGCGGGAAGAAGCCGCTTCTTCGGCTCCGGGAGCCGGCGAGAGCGGCAGCTTCGGAAAGGTGAAGAAGGAAGCTGTACAACACTGGGATTGTGTGCGCAGCTTGCCAACTGATAGGAAACAGTACTTTTGCACTCTCCTGACTTTGCCAATCACATGAACATTCGATTGGAAGCTGTTTTGGACAACTTTTCTTTTCTTCATGCCAAACACTTGGCAGACCTCCGTGCAACGTCTAGAACACGATGGCAGATGTTTTCTGTGCTGGCACAGTTTTTCCCTGCCAGACATAGTGGAAAAGCTTTTTGCTAAGATGTAGACGAGAAGACGCGCTAAAGACGATAGTACGATGCTCTCCGGAGCTAAGAGCCGCTGCCGGGCGTCTTTCGGCAGAAGCAGCACTTCGGAGAGCACTGTGAGCGGCACCATCGTCCTTGCGGGAAGAAGCCGCTTCTTCGCCTCCGGGAGCCGGCGAGAGCGGCAGCTTCGGAAAGGTGAAGAAGGAAGCTGTACAACACTGGGATTGTGTGCGCAGCTTGCCAACTGATAGGAAACAGTACTTTTGCACTCTCCTGACTTTGCCAAACACATGAACATTCGATTGGAAGCTGTTTTGGACAACTTTTCTTTTCTTCATGCCAAACACTTGGCAGACCTCCGTGCAACGTCTAGAACACGATGGCAGATGTTTTCTGTGCTGGCACAGGTTTTCCCTGCCAGACATAGTGGAAAAGCTTTTTGCTAAGATGTAGACGAGAAGACGCGCTAAAGACGATAGTACGATGCTCTCCGGAGCTAAGAGCCGCTGCCGGGCGTCTTTCGGCAGAAGCAGCACTTCGGAGAGCAATGTGAGCGGCACCATCGTCTTTGCGGGAAGAAGCCGCTTCTTCGGCTCCGGGAGCCGGCGAGAGCGGCAGCTTCGGAAAGGTGAAGAAGGAAGCTGTACAACACTGGGATTGTGTGCGCAGCTTGCCAACTGATAGAAAACAGTACTTTTGCACTCTCCTGACTTTGCCAATCACATGAACATTCGATTGGAAGCTGTTTTGGACAACTTTTCTTTTCTTCATGCCAAACACTTGGCAAACCTCCGTGCAACGTCTAGAACACGATGGCAGATGTTTTCTGTGCTGGCACAGTTTTTCCCTGCCAGACATAGTGGAAAAGCTTTTTGCTAAGATGTAGATGAGAAGACGCGCTAAAGACGATAGTACGATGCTCTCCGGAGGTAAGAGCCGCTGCCGGGCGTCTTTCGGCAGAAGCAGCACTCCGGAGAGCACTGTGAGCGGCACCATCGTCTTCGCGCGAAGAAGCCGCTTCTTCGCCTCCGGGAGCCGGCGAGAGCGGCAGCTTCGGAAAGGTGAAGAAGCAAGCTGTACAACACTGGGATTGTGTGCGCAGCTTGCCAACTGATAGAAAACAGTACTTTTGCACTCTTCTGACTTTGCCAATCACATGAACATTCGATTGGAAGCTGTTTTGGACAACTTTTCTTTTCTTCATGCCAAACACTTGGCAGACCTCGTGCAACGTCTAGAACACGATGGCAGATATTTTCTGTGCTGGCACAGTTTTTCCCTGCCAGACATAGTGGAAAAGCTTTTTGCTAAGATGTAGACGAGAAGACGCGCTAAAGACGATAGTGCGATGCTCTCCGGAGCTAAGAGCCGCTGCCGGGAGTCTTTCGGCAGAAGCAGCACTCCGGAGAGCACTGTGAGCGGCACCATCGTCTTTGCGGGAAGAAGCCGCTTCTTCGGCTCCGGGAGCCGGCGAGAGCGGCAGCTTCGGAAAGGTGAAGAAGGAAGCTGTACAACACTGGGATTGTGTGCGCAGCTTGCCAACTGATAGGAAACAGTACTTTTGCACTCTCCTGACTTTGCCAATCACATGAACATTCGATTGGAAGCTGTTTTGGACAACTTTTCTTTTCTTCATGCCAAACACTTGGCAAACCTCCGTGCAACGTCTAGAACACGATGGCAGATGTTTTCTGTGCTGGCACAGTTTTTCCCTGCCAGACATAGTGGAAAAGCTTTTTGCTAAGATGTAGACGAGAAGACGCGCTAAAGACGATAGTACGATGCTCTCCGGAGCTAAGAGCCGCTGCCGGGCGTCTTTCGGCAGAAGCAGCACTCCGGAGAGCACTGTGAGCGGCACCATCGTCTTCGCGCGAAGAAGCCGCTTCTTCGCCTCCGGGAGCCGGCGAGAGCGGCAGCTTCGGAAAGGTGAAGAAGGAAGCTGTACAACACTGGGATTGTGTGCGCAGCTTGCCAACTGATAGGAAACAGTACTTTTGCACTCTCCTGACTTTGCCAATCACATGAACATTCGATTGGAAGCTGTTTTGGACAACTTTTCTTTTCTTCATGCCAAACACTTGGCAGACCTCCGTGCAACGTCTAGAACACGATGGCAGATGTTTTCTGTGCTGGCACAGTTTTTCCCTGCCAGACATAGTGGAAAAGCTTTTTGCTAAGATGTAGACGAGAAGACGCGCTAAAGACGATAGTACGATGCTCTCCGGAGCTAAGAGCCGCTGCCGGGCGTCTTTCGGCAGAAGCAGCACTTCGGAGAGCACTGTGAGCGGCACCATCGTCTTTGCGCGAAGAAGCCGCTTCTTCGGCTCCGGGAGCGGGCGAGAGCGGCAGCTTCGGAAAGGTGAAGAAGGAAGCTGTACAACACTGGGATTGTGTGCGCAGCCTGCCAACTGATAGGAAACAGTACTTTTGCACTCTCCTGACTTTGCCAATCACATGAACATTCGATTGGAAGCTGTTTTGGACAACTTTTCTTTTCTCCCTTCCAAACACTTGGCAGACCTCCGTGCAACGTCTAGAACACGATGGCAGATGTTTTCTGTGCTGGCACAGTTTTTCCCTGCCAGACATAGTGGAAAAGCTTTTTGCTAAGATGTAGACGAGAAGACGCGCTAAAGACGATAGTACGATGCTCTCCGGAGCTAAGAGCCGCTGCCGGGCGTCTTTCGGCAGAAGCCGCGCTAAGGAGAGCACTGTGAGCGGCACCATCGTCCTTGCGGGAAGAAGCCGCTTCTTCGGCTCCGGGAGCCGGCGAGAGCGGCAGCTTCGGAAAGGTGAAGAAGGAAGCTGTACAACACTGGGATTGTGTGCGCAGCTTGCCAACTGATAGGAAACAGTACTTTTGCACTCTCCTGACTTTGCCAAACACATGAACATTCGATTGGAAGCTGTTTTGGACAACTTTTCTTTTCTTCATGCCAAACACTTGGCAGACCTCCGTGCAACGTCTAGAACACGATGGCAGATGTTTTCTGTGCTGGCACAGGTTTTCCCTGCCAGACATAGTGGAAAAGCTTTTTGCTAAGATGTAGACGAGAAGACGCGCTAAAGACGATAGTACGATGCTCTCCGGAGCTAAGAGCCGCTGCCGGGCGTCTTTCGGCAGAAGCAGCACTTCGGAGAGCAATGTGAGCGGCACCATCGTCTTCGCGCGAAGAAGCCGCTTCTTCGCCTCCGGGAGCCGGCGAGAGCGGCAGCTTCGGAAAGGTGAAGAAGGAAGCTGTACAACACTGGGATTGTGTGCGCAGCTTGCCAACTGATAGAAAACAGTACTTTTGCACTCTCCTGACTTTGCCAATCACATGAACATTCGATTGGAAGCTGTTTTGGACAACTTTTCTTTTCTTCATGCCAAACACTTGGCAAACCTCCGTGCAACGTCTAGAACACGATGGCAGATGTTTTCTGTGCTGGCACAGTTTTTCCCTGCCAGACATAGTGGAAAAGCTTTTTGCTAAGATGTAGATGAGAAGACGCGCTAAAGATGATAGTACGATGCTCTCCGGAGCTAAGAGCCGCTGCCGGGCGTCTTTCGGCAGAAGCAGCACTCCGGAGAGCACTGTGAGCGGCACCATCGTCTTTGCGCGAAGAAGCCGCTTCTTCGCCTCCGGGAGCCGGCGAGAGCGGCAGCTTCGGAAAGGTGAAGAAGCAAGCTGTACAACACTGGGATTGTGTGCGCAGCTTGCCAACTGATAGAAAACAGTACTTTTGCACTCTTCTGACTTTGCCAATCACATGAACATTCGATTGGAAGCTGTTTTGGACAACTTTTCTTTTCTTCATGCCAAACACTTGGCAGACCTCGTGCAACGTCTAGAACACGATGGCAGATATTTTCTGTGCTGGCACAGTTTTTCCCTGCCAGACATAGTGGAAAAGCTTTTTGCTAAGATGTAGACGAGAAGACGCGCTAAAGACGATAGTGCGATGCTCTCCGGAGCTAAGAGCCGCTGCCGGGAGTCTTTCGGCAGAAGCAGCACTCCGGAGAGCACTGTGAGCGGCACCATCGTCTTTGCGGGAAGAAGCCGCTTCTTCGCCTCCGGGAGCCGGCGAGAGCGGCAGCTTCGGAAAGGTGAAGAAGGAAGCTGTACAACACTGGGATTGTGTGCGCAGCTTGCCAACTGATAGGAAACAGTACTTTTGCACTCTCCTGACTTTGCCAATCACATGAACATTCGATTGGAAGCTGTTTTGGACAACTTTTCTTTTCTTCATGCCAAACACTTGGCAGACCTCCGTGCAACGTCTAGAACACGATGGCAGATGTTTTCTGTGCTGGCACAGGTTTTCCCTGCCAGACATAGTGGAAAAGCTTTTTGCTAAGATGTAGACGAGAAGACGCGCTAAAGACGATAGTACGATGCTCTCCGGAGCTAAGAGCCGCTGCCGGGCGTCTTTCGGCAGAAGCAGCACTTCGGAGAGCACTGTGAGCGGCACCATCGTCTTTGCGCGAAGAAGCCGCTTCTTCGCCTCCGGGAGCGGGCGAGAGCGGCAGCTTCGGAAAGGTGAAGAAGGAAGCTGTACAACACTGGGATTGTGTGCGCAGCCTGCCAACTGATAGGAAACAGTACTTTTGCACTCTCCTGACTTTGCCAATCACATGAACATTCGATTGGAAGCTGTTTTGGACAACTTTTCTTTTCTCCCTTCCAAACACTTGGCAGACCTCCGTGCAACGTCTAGAACACGATGGCAGATGTTTTCTGTGCTGGCACAGTTTTTCCCTGCCAGACATAGTGGAAAAGCTTTTTGCTAAGATGTAGACGAGAAGACGCGCTAAAGACGATAGTACGATGCTCTCCGGAGCTAAGAGCCGCTGCCGGGCGTCTTTCGGCAGAAGCCGCGCTAAGGAGAGCACTGTGAGCGGCACCATCGTCCTTGCGGGAAGAAGCCGCTTCTTCGGCTCCGGGAGCCGGCGAGAGCGGCAGCTTCGGAAAGGTGAAGAAGGAAGCTGTACAACACTGGGATTGTGTGCGCAGCTTGCCAACTGATAGGAAACAGTACTTTTGCACTCTCCTGACTTTGCCAAACACATGAACATTCGATTGGAAGCTGTTTTGGACAACTTTTCTTTTCTTCATGCCAAACACTTGGCAGACCTCCGTGCAACGTCTAGAACACGATGGCAGATGTTTTCTGTGCTGGCACAGGTTTTCCCTGCCAGACATAGTGGAAAAGCTTTTTGCTAAGATGTAGACGAGAAGACGCGCTAAAGACGATAGTACGATGCTCTCCGGAGCTAAGAGCCGCTGCCGGGCGTCTTTCGGCAGAAGCAGCACTTCGGAGAGCAATGTGAGCGGCACCATCGTCTTCGCGCGAAGAAGCCGCTTCTTCGCCTCCGGGAGCCGGCGAGAGCGGCAGCTTCGGAAAGGTGAAGAAGGAAGCTGTACAACACTGGGATTGTGTGCGCAGCTTGCCAACTGATAGAAAACAGTACTTTTGCACTCTCCTGACTTTGCCAATCACATGAACATTCGATTGGAAGCTGTTTTGGACAACTTTTCTTTTCTTCATGCCAAACACTTGGCAAACCTCCGTGCAACGTCTAGAACACGATGGCAGATGTTTTCTGTGCTGGCACAGTTTTTCCCTGCCAGACATAGTGGAAAAGCTTTTTGCTAAGATGTAGATGAGAAGACGCGCTAAAGATGATAGTACGATGCTCTCCGGAGCTAAGAGCCGCTGCCGGGCGTCTTTCGGCAGAAGCAGCACTCCGGAGAGCACTGTGAGCGGCACCATCGTCTTTGCGCGAAGAAGCCGCTTCTTCGCCTCCGGGAGCCGGCGAGAGCGGCAGCTTCGGAAAGGTGAAGAAGCAAGCTGTACAACACTGGGATTGTGTGCGCAGCTTGCCAACTGATAGAAAACAGTACTTTTGCACTCTTCTGACTTTGCCAATCACATGAACATTCGATTGGAAGCTGTTTTGGACAACTTTTCTTTTCTTCATGCCAAACACTTGGCAGACCTCGTGCAACGTCTAGAACACGATGGCAGATATTTTCTGTGCTGGCACAGTTTTTCCCTGCCAGACATAGTGGAAAAGCTTTTTGCTAAGATGTAGACGAGAAGACGCGCTAAAGACGATAGTGCGATGCTCTCCGGAGCTAAGAGCCGCTGCCGGGAGTCTTTCGGCAGAAGCAGCACTCCGGAGAGCACTGTGAGCGGCACCATCGTCTTTGCGGGAAGAAGCCGCTTCTTCGCCTCCGGGAGCCGGCGAGAGCGGCAGCTTCGGAAAGGTGAAGAAGGAAGCTGTACAACACTGGGATTGTGTGCGCAGCTTGCCAACTGATAGGAAACAGTACTTTTGCACTCTCCTGACTTTGCCAATCACATGAACATTCGATTGGAAGCTGTTTTGGACAACTTTTCTTTTCTTCATGCCAAACACTTGGCAGACCTCCGTGCAACGTCTAGAACACGATGGCAGATGTTTTCTGTGCTGGCACAGGTTTTCCCTGCCAGACATAGTGGAAAAGCTTTTTGCTAAGATGTAGACGAGAAGACGCGCTAAAGACGATAGTACGATGCTCTCCGGAGCTAAGAGCCGCTGCCGGGCGTCTTTCGGCAGAAGCAGCACTTCGGAGAGCACTGTGAGCGGCACCATCGTCTTTGCGCGAAGAAGCCGCTTCTTCGCCTCCGGGAGCGGGCGAGAGCGGCAGCTTCGGAAAGGTGAAGAAGGAAGCTGTACAACACTGGGATTGTGTGCGCAGCCTGCCAACTGATAGGAAACAGTACTTTTGCACTCTCCTGACTTTGCCAATCACATGAACATTCGATTGGAAGCTGTTTTGGACAACTTTTCTTTTCTCCCTTCCAAACACTTGGCAGACCTCCGTGCAACGTCTAGAACACGATGGCAGATGTTTTCTGTGCTGGCACAGTTTTTCCCTGCCAGACATAGTGGAAAAGCTTTTTGCTAAGATGTAGACGAGAAGACGCGCTAAAGACGATAGTACGATGCTCTCCGGAGCTAAGAGCCGCTGCCGGGCGTCTTTCGGCAGAAGCCGCGCTAAGGAGAGCACTGTGAGCGGCACCATCGTCCTTGCGGGAAGAAGCCGCTTCTTCGCCTCCGGGAGCCGGCGAGAGCGGCAGCTTCGGAAAGGTGAAGAAGGAAGCTGTACAACACTGGGATTGTGTGCGCAGCTTGCCAACTGATAGGAAACAGTACTTTTGCACTCTCCTGACTTTGCCAAACACATGAACATTCGATTGGAAGCTGTTTTGGACAACTTTTCTTTTCTTCATGCCAAACACTTGGCAGACCTCCGTGCAACGTCTAGAACACGATGGCAGATGTTTTCTGTGCTGGCACAGGTTTTCCCTGCCAGACATAGTGGAAAAGCTTTTTGCTAAGATGTAGACGAGAAGACGCGCTAAAGACGATAGTACGATGCTCTCCAGAGCTAAGAGCCGCTGCCGGGCGTCTTTCGGCAGAAGCAGCACTTCGGAGAGCAATGTGAGCGGCACCATCGTCTTTGCGGGAAGAAGCCGCTTCTTCGGCTCCGGGAGCCGGCGAGAGCGGCAGCTTCGGAAAGGTGAAGAAGGAAGCTGTACAACACTGGGATTGTGTGCGCAGCTTGCCAACTGATAGAAAACAGTACTTTTGCACTCTCCTGACTTTGCCAATCACATGAACATTCGATTGGAAGCTGTTTTGGACAACTTTTCTTTTCTTCATGCCAAACACTTGGCAAACCTCCGTGCAACGTCTAGAACACGATGGCAGATGTTTTCTGTGCTGGCACAGTTTTTCCCTGCCAGACATAGTGGAAAAGCTTTTTGCTAAGATGTAGATGAGAAGACGCGCTAAAGACGATAGTACGATGCTCTCCGGAGGTAAGAGCCGCTGCCGGGCGTCTTTCGGCAGAAGCAGCACTCCGGAGAGCACTGTGAGCGGCACCATCGTCTTCGCGCGAAGAAGCCGCTTCTTCGCCTCCGGGAGCCGGCGAGAGCGGCAGCTTCGGAAAGGTGAAGAAGCAAGCTGTACAACACTGGGATTGTGTGCGCAGCTTGCCAACTGATAGAAAACAGTACTTTTGCACTCTTCTGACTTTGCCAATCACATGAACATTCGATTGGAAGCTGTTTTGGACAACTTTTCTTTTCTTCATGCCAAACACTTGGCAGACCTCGTGCAACGTCTAGAACACGATGGCAGATATTTTCTGTGCTGGCACAGTTTTTCCCTGCCAGACATAGTGGAAAAGCTTTTTGCTAAGATGTAGACGAGAAGACGCGCTAAAGACGATAGTGCGATGCTCTCCGGAGCTAAGAGCCGCTGCCGGGAGTCTTTCGGCAGAAGCAGCACTCCGGAGAGCACTGTGAGCGGCACCATCGTCTTTGCGGGAAGAAGCCGCTTCTTCGGCTCCGGGAGCCGGCGAGAGCGGCAGCTTCGGAAAGGTGAAGAAGGAAGCTGTACAACACTGGGATTGTGTGCGCAGCTTGCCAACTGATAGGAAACAGTACTTTTGCACTCTCCTGACTTTGCCAATCACATGAACATTCGATTGGAAGCTGTTTTGGACAACTTTTCTTTTCTTCATGCCAAACACTTGGCAAACCTCCGTGCAACGTCTAGAACACGATGGCAGATGTTTTCTGTGCTGGCACAGTTTTTCCCTGCCAGACATAGTGGAAAAGCTTTTTGCTAAGATGTAGACGAGAAGACGCGCTAAAGACGATAGTACGATGCTCTCCGGAGCTAAGAGCCGCTGCCGGGCGTCTTTCGGCAGAAGCAGCACTCCGGAGAGCACTGTGAGCGGCACCATCGTCTTCGCGCGAAGAAGCCGCTTCTTCGCCTCCGGGAGCCGGCGAGAGCGGCAGCTTCGGAAAGGTGAAGAAGGAAGCTGTACAACACTGGGATTGTGTGCGCAGCTTGCCAACTGATAGGAAACAGTACTTTTGCACTCTCCTGACTTTGCCAATCACATGAACATTCGATTGGAAGCTGTTTTGGACAACTTTTCTTTTCTTCATGCCAAACACTTGGCAGACCTCCGTGCAACGTCTAGAACACGATGGCAGATGTTTTCTGTGCTGGCACAGTTTTTCCCTGCCAGACATAGTGGAAAAGCTTTTTGCTAAGATGTAGACGAGAAGACGCGCTAAAGACGATAGTACGATGCTCTCCGGAGCTAAGAGCCGCTGCCGGGCGTCTTTCGGCAGAAGCAGCACTTCGGAGAGCACTGTGAGCGGCACCATCGTCTTTGCGCGAAGAAGCCGCTTCTTCGCCTCCGGGAGCCGGCGAGAGCGGCAGCTTCGGAAAGGTGAAGAAGGAAGCTGTACAACACTGGGATTGTGTGCGCAGCCTGCCAACTGATAGGAAACAGTACTTTTGCACTCTCCTGACTTTGCCAATCACATGAACATTCGATTGGAAGCTGTTTTGGACAACTTTTCTTTTCTCCCTTCCAAACACTTGGCAGACCTCCGTGCAACGTCTAGAACACGATGGCAGATGTTTTCTGTGCTGGCACAGTTTTTCCCTGCCAGACATAGTGGAAAAGCTTTTTGCTAAGATGTAGACGAGAAGACGCGCTAAAGACGATAGTACGATGCTCTCCGGAGCTAAGAGCCGCTGCCGGGCGTCTTTCGGCAGAAGCCGCGCTAAGGAGAGCACTGTGAGCGGCACCATCGTCCTTGCGGGAAGAAGCCGCTTCTTCGGCTCCGGGAGCCGGCGAGAGCGGCAGCTTCGGAAAGGTGAAGAAGGAAGCTGTACAACACTGGGATTGTGTGCGCAGCTTGCCAACTGATAGGAAACAGTACTTTTGCACTCTCCTGACTTTGCCAAACACATGAACATTCGATTGGAAGCTGTTTTGGACAACTTTTCTTTTCTTCATGCCAAACACTTGGCAGACCTCCGTGCAACGTCTAGAACACGATGGCAGATGTTTTCTGTGCTGGCACAGGTTTTCCCTGCCAGACATAGTGGAAAAGCTTTTTGCTAAGATGTAGACGAGAAGACGCGCTAAAGACGATAGTGCGATGCTCTCCGGAGCTAAGAGCCGCTGCCGGGCGTCTTTCGGCAGAAGCAGCACTTCGGAGAGCAATGTGAGCGGCACCATCGTCTTCGCGCGAAGAAGCCGCTTCTTCGCCTCCGGGAGCCGGCGAGAGCGGCAGCTTCGGAAAGGTGAAGAAGGAAGCTGTACAACACTGGGATTGTGTGCGCAGCTTGCCAACTGATAGAAAACAGTACTTTTGCACTCTCCTGACTTTGCCAATCACATGAACATTCGATTGGAAGCTGTTTTGGACAACTTTTCTTTTCTTCATGCCAAACACTTGGCAGACCTCCGTGCAACGTCTAGAACACGATGGCAGATGTTTTCTGTGCTGGCACAGTTTTTCCCTGCCAGACATAGTGGAAAAGCTTTTTGCTAAGATGTAGATGAGAAGACGCGCTAAAGATGATAGTACGATGCTCTCCGGAGCTAAGAGCCGCTGCCGGGCGTCTTTCGGCAGAAGCAGCACTCCGGAGAGCACTGTGAGCGGCACCATCGTCTTTGCGCGAAGAAGCCGCTTCTTCGCCTCCGGGAGCCGGCGAGAGCGGCAGCTTCGGAAAGGTGAAGAAGCAAGCTGTACAACACTGGGATTGTGTGCGCAGCTTGCCAACTGATAGAAAACAGTACTTTTGCACTCTTCTGACTTTGCCAATCACATGAACATTCGATTGGAAGCTGTTTTGGACAACTTTTCTTTTCTTCATGCCAAACACTTGGCAGACCTCGTGCAACGTCTAGAACACGATGGCAGATATTTTCTGTGCTGGCACAGTTTTTCCCTGCCAGACATAGTGGAAAAGCTTTTTGCTAAGATGTAGACGAGAAGACGCGCTAAAGACGATAGTGCGATGCTCTCCGGAGCTAAGAGCCGCTGCCGGGAGTCTTTCGGCAGAAGCAGCACTCCGGAGAGCACTGTGAGCGGCACCATCGTCTTTGCGGGAAGAAGCCGCTTCTTCGCCTCCGGGAGCCGGCGAGAGCGGCAGCTTCGGAAAGGTGAAGAAGGAAGCTGTACAACACTGGGATTGTGTGCGCAGCTTGCCAACTGATAGGAAACAGTACTTTTGCACTCTCCTGACTTTGCCAATCACATGAACATTCGATTGGAAGCTGTTTTGGACAACTTTTCTTTTCTTCATGCCAAACACTTGGCAGACCTCCGTGCAACGTCTAGAACACGATGGCAGATGTTTTCTGTGCTGGCACAGGTTTTCCCTGCCAGACATAGTGGAAAAGCTTTTTGCTAAGATGTAGACGAGAAGACGCGCTAAAGACGATAGTACGATGCTCTCCGGAGCTAAGAGCCGCTGCCGGGCGTCTTTCGGCAGAAGCCGCGCTAAGGAGAGCACTGTGAGCGGCACCATCGTCCTTTGGTGAAGAAGCCGCTTCTTCGCCTCCGGGAGCCGGCGAGAGCGGCAGCTTCGGAAAGGTGAAGAAGGAAGCTGTAGAACACTGGGATTGTGTGCGCAGCTTGCCAACTGATAGAAAACAGTACTTTTGCACTCTCCTGACTTTGCCAATCACATGAACATTCGATTGGAAGCTGTTTTGGACAACTTTTCTTTTCTTCATGCCAAACACTTGGCAGACCTCCGTGCAACGTCTAGAACACGATGGCAGATGTTTTCTGTGCTGGCACAGGTTTTCCCTGCCAGACATAGTGGAAAAGCTTTTTGCTAAGATGTAGACGAGAAGACGCGCTAAAGACGATAGTACGATGCTCTCCGGAGCTAAGAGCCGCTGCCGGGCGTCTTTCGGCAGAAGCCGCGCTAAGGAGAGCACTGTGAGCGGCACCATCGTCCTTGCGGGAAGAAGCCGCTTCTTCGCCTCCGGGAGCCGGCGAGAGCGGCAGCTTCGGAAAGGTGAAGAAGGAAGCTGTACAACACTGGGATTGTGTGCGCAGCTTGCCAACTGATAGAAAACAGTACTTTTGCACTCTCCTGACTTTGCCAATCACATGAACATTCGATTGGAAGCTGTTTTGGACAACTTTTCTTTTCTTCATGCCAAACACTTGGCAGACCTCCGTGCAACGTCTAGAACACGATGGCAGATGTTTTCTGTGCTGGCACAGTTTTTCCCTGCCAGACATAGTGGAAAAGCTTTTTGCTAAGATGTAGACGAGAAGACGCGCTAAAGACGATAGTACGATGCTCTCCGGAGCTAAGAGCCGCTGCCGGGCATCTTTCGGCAGAAGCAGCACTCCGGAGAGCACTGTGAGCGGCACCATCGTCTTTGCGGGAAGAAGCCGCTTCTTCGCCTCCGGGAGCCGGCGAGAGCGGCAGCTTCGGAAAGGTGAAGAAGGAAGCTGTACAACACTGGGATTGTGTGCGCAGCTTGCCAACTGATAGGAAACAGTACTTTTGCACTCTCCTGACTTTGCCAATCACATGAACATTCGATTGGAAGCTGTTTTGGACAACTTTTCTTTTCTTCATGCCAAACACTTGGCAGACCTCCGTGCAACGTCTAGAACACGATGGCAGATGTTTTCTGTGCTGGCACAGGTTTTCCCTGCCAGACATAGTGGAAAAGCTTTTTGCTAAGATGTAGACGAGAAGACGCGCTAAAGACGATAGTACGATGCTCTCCGGAGCTAAGAGCCGCTGCCGGGCGTCTTTCGGCAGAAGCAGCGCTAAGGAGAGCACTGTGAGCGGCACCATCGTCTTTGCGCGAAGAAGCCGCTTCTTCGCCTCCGGGAGCCGGCGAGAGCGGCAGCTTCGGAAAGGTGAAGAAGGAAGCTGTACAACACTGGGATTGTGTGCGCAGCTTGCCAACTGATAGAAAACAGTACTTTTGCACTCTTCTGACTTTGCCAATCACATGAACATTCGATTGGAAGCTGTTTTGGACAACTTTTCTTTTCTCCCTTCCAAACACTTGGCAGACCTCCGTGCAACGTCTAGAACATGATGGCAGATGTTTTCTGTGCTGGCACAGGTTTTCCCTGCTAGACATAGTGGAAAAGCTTTTTGCTAAGATGTAGACGAGAAGACGCGCTAAAGACGATAGTACGATGCTCTCCGGAGCTAAGAGCCGCTGCCGGGCGTCTTTCGGCAGAAGCAGCGCTAAGGAGAGCACTGTGAGCGGCACCATCGTCTTTGCGCGAAGAAGCCGCTTCTTCGCCTCCGGGAGCCGGCGAAAGCGGCAGCTTCGGAAAGGTGAAGAAGCAAGCTGTACAACACTGGGATTGTGTGCGCAGCTTGCCAACTGATAGGAAACAGTACTTTTGCACTCTCCTGACTTTGCCAATCACATGAACATTCGATTGGAAGCTGTTTTGGACAACTTTTCTTTTCTCTCTTCCAAACACTTGGCAGACCTCCGTGCAACGTCTAGAACACGATGGCAGATGTTTTCTGTGCTGGCACAGTTTTTCCCTGCCAGACATAGTGGAAAAGCTTTTTGCTAAGATGTAGACGAGAAGACGCGCTAAAGACGATAGTACGATGCTCTCCGGAGCTAAGAGCCGCTGCCGGGCGTCTTTCGGCAGAAGCAGCACTTCGGAGAGCACTGTGAGCGGCACCATCGTCTTTGCGCGAAGAAGCCGCTTCTTCGCCTCCGGGAGCCGGCGAGAGCGGCAGCTTCGGAAAGGTGAAGAAGGAAGCTGTACAACACTGGGATTGTGTGCGCAGCTTGCCAACTGATAGGAAACAGTACTTTTGCACTCTCCTGACTTTGCCAATCACATGAACATTCGATTGGAAGCTGTTTTGGACAACTTTTCTTTTCTTCATGCCAAACACTTGGCAAACCTCCGTGCAACGTCTAGAACACGATGGCAGATGTTTTCTGTGCTGGCACAGTTTTTCCCTGCCAGACATAGTGGAAAAGCTTTTTGCTAAGATGTAGACGAGAAGACGCGCTAAAGACGATAGTACGATGCTCTCCGGAGCTAAGAGCCGCTGCCGGGCGTCTTTCGGCAGAAGCAGCACTCCGGAGAGCACTGTGAGCGGCACCATCGTCTTCGCGCGAAGAAGCCGCTTCTTCGGCTCCGGGAGCCGGCGAGAGCGGCAGCATCGGAAAGGTGAAGAAGGAAGCTGTACAACACTGGGATTGTGTGCGCAGCTTGCCAACTGATAGGAAACAGTACTTTTGCACTCTCCTGACTTTGCCAATCACATGAACATTCGATTGGAAGCTGTTTTGGACAACTTTTCTTTTCTTCATGCCAAACACTTGGCAGACCTCCGTGCAACGTCTAGAACACGATGGCAGATGTTTTCTGTGCTGGCACAGTTTTTCCCTGCCAGACATAGTGGAAAAGCTTTTTGCTAAGATGTAGACGAGAAGACGCGCTAAAGACGATAGTACGATGCTCTCCGGAGCTAAGAGCCGCTGCCGGGCGTCTTTCGGCAGAAGCAGCACTTCGGAGAGCACTGTGAGCGGCACCATCGTCTTTGCGCGAAGAAGCCGCTTCTTCGCCTCCGGGAGCGGGCGAGAGCGGCAGCTTCGGAAAGGTGAAGAAGGAAGCTGTACAACACTGGGATTGTGTGCGCAGCCTGCCAACTGATAGGAAACAGTACTTTTGCACTCTCCTGACTTTGCCAATCACATGAACATTCGATTGGAAGCTGTTTTGGACAACTTTTCTTTTCTCCCTTCCAAACACTTGGCAGACCTCCGTGCAACGTCTAGAACACGATGGCAGATGTTTTCTGTGCTGGCACAGTTTTTCCCTGCCAGACATAGTGGAAAAGCTTTTTGCTAAGATGTAGACGAGAAGACGCGCTAAAGACGATAGTACGATGCTCTCCGGAGCTAAGAGCCGCTGCCGGGCGTCTTTCGGCAGAAGCCGCGCTAAGGAGAGCACTGTGAGCGGCACCATCGTCCTTGCGGGAAGAAGCCGCTTCTTCGCCTCCGGGAGCCGGCGAGAGCGGCAGCTTCGGAAAGGTGAAGAAGGAAGCTGTACAACACTGGGATTGTGTGCGCAGCTTGCCAACTGATAGGAAACAGTACTTTTGCACTCTCCTGACTTTGCCAAACACATGAACATTCGATTGGAAGCTGTTTTGGACAACTTTTCTTTTCTTCATGCCAAACACTTGGCAGACCTCCGTGCAACGTCTAGAACACGATGGCAGATGTTTTCTGTGCTGGCACAGGTTTTCCCTGCCAGACATAGTGGAAAAGCTTTTTGCTAAGATGTAGACGAGAAGACGCGCTAAAGACGATAGTACGATGCTCTCCGGAGCTAAGAGCCGCTGCCGGGCGTCTTTCGGCAGAAGCAGCACTTCGGAGAGCAATGTGAGCGGCACCATCGTCTTCGCGCGAAGAAGCCGCTTCTTCGCCTCCGGGAGCCGGCGAGAGCGGCAGCTTCGGAAAGGCGAAGAAGGAAGCTGTACAACACTGGGATTGTGTGCGCAGCTTGCCAACTGATAGAAAACAGTACTTTTGCACTCTCCTGACTTTGCCAATCACATGAACATTCGATTGGAAGCTGTTTTGGACAACTTTTCTTTTCTTCATGCCAAACACTTGGCAAACCTCCGTGCAACGTCTAGAACACGATGGCAGATGTTTTCTGTGCTGGCACAGTTTTTCCCTGCCAGACATAGTGGAAAAGCTTTTTGCTAAGATGTAGATGAGAAGACGCGCTAAAGACGATAGTACGATGCTCTCCGGAGCTAAGAGCCGCTGCCGGGCGTCTTTCGGCAGAAGCAGCACTCCGGAGAGCACTGTGAGCGGCACCATCGTCTTTGCGCGAAGAAGCCGCTTCTTCGCCTCCGGGAGCGGGCGAGAGCGGCAGCTTCGGAAAGGTGAAGAAGGAAGCTGTACAACACTGGGATTGTGTGCGCAGCTTGCCAACTGATAGAAAACAGTACTTTTGCACTCTTCTGACTTTGCCAATCACATGAACATTCGATTGGAAGCTGTTTTGGACAACTTTTCTTTTCTTCATGCCAAACACTTGGCAGACCTCGTGCAACGTCTAGAACACGATGGCAGATATTTTCTGTGCTGGCACAGTTTTTCCCTGCCAGACATAGTGGAAAAGCTTTTTGCTAAGATGTAGACGAGAAGACGCGCTAAAGACGATAGTGCGATGCTCTCCGGAGCTAAGAGCCGCTGCCGGGAGTCTTTCGGCAGAAGCAGCACTCCGGAGAGCACTGTGAGCGGCACCATCGTCTTTGCGGGAAGAAGCCGCTTCTTCGGCTCCGGGAGCCGGCGAGAGCGGCAGCTTCGGAAAGGTGAAGAAGGAAGCTGTACAACACTGGGATTGTGTGCGCAGCTTGCCAACTGATAGGAAACAGTACTTTTGCACTCTCCTGACTTTGCCAATCACATGAACATTCGATTGGAAGCTGTTTTGGACAACTTTTCTTTTCTTCATGCCAAACACTTGGCAGACCTCCGTGCAACGTCTAGAACACGATGGCAGATGTTTTCTGTGCTGGCACAGGTTTTCCCTGCCAGACATAGTGGAAAAGCTTTTTGCTAAGATGTAGACGAGAAGACGCGCTAAAGACGATAGTACGATGCTCTCCGGAGCTAAGAGCCGCTGCCGGGAGTCTTTCGGCAGAAGCAGCACTCCGGAGAGCACTGTGAGCGGCACCATCGTCTTTGCGCGAAGAAGCCGCTTCTTCGCCTCCGGGAGCCGGCGAGAGCGGCAGCTTCGGAAAGGTGAAGAAGGAAGCTGTACAACACTGGGATTGTGTGCGCAGCTTGCCAACTGATAGGAAACAGTACTTTTGCACTCTCCTGACTTTGCCAATCACATGAACATTCGATTGGAAGCTGTTTTGGACAACTTTTCTTTTCTTCATGCCAAACACTTGGCAGACCTCCGTGCAACGTCTAGAACACGATGGCAGATGTTTTCTGTGCTGGCACAGGTTTTCCCTGCCAGACATAGTGGAAAAGCTTTTTGCTAAGATGTAGACGAGAAGACGCGCTAAAGACGATAGTACGATGCTCTCCGGAGCTAAGAGCCGCTGCCGGGCGTCTTTCGGCAGAAGCCGCGCTAAGGAGAGCACTGTGAGCGGCACCATCGTCCTTGCGGGAAGAAGCCGCTTCTTCGCCTCCGGGAGCCGGCGAGAGCGGCAGCTTCGGAAAGGTGAAGAAGGAAGCTGTACAACACTGGGATTGTGTGCGCAGCTTGCCAACTGATAGGAAACAGTACTTTTGCACTCTCCTGACTTTGCCAATCACATGAACATTCGATTGGAAGCTGTTTTGGACAACTTTTCTTTTCTTCATGCCAAACACTTGGCAGACCTCCGTGCAACGTCTAGAACACGATGGCAGATGTTTTCTGTGCTGGCACAGGTTTTCCCTGCCAGACATAGTGGAAAAGCTTTTTGCTAAGATGTAGACGAGAAGACGCGCTAAAGACGATAGTACGATGCTCTCCGGAGCTAAGAGCCGCTGCCGGGCGTCTTTCGGCAGAAGCAGCGCTAAGGAGAGCACTGTGAGCGGCACCATCGTCTTTGCGCGAAGAAGCCGCTTCTTCGGCTCCGGGAGCCGGCGAGAGCGGCAGCTTCGGAAAGGTGAAGAAGGAAGCTGTACAACACTGGGATTGTGTGCGCAGCTTGCCAACTGATAGAAAACAGTACTTTTGCACTCTCCTGACTTTGCCAATCACATGAACATTCGATTGGAAGCTGTTTTGGACAACTTTTCTTTTCTCCCTTCCAAACACTTGGCAGACCTCCGTGCAACGTCTAGAACATGATGGCAGATGTTTTCTGTGCTGGCACAGGTTTTCCCTGCTAGACATAGTGGAAAAGCTTTTTGCTAAGATGTAGACGAGAAGACGCGCTAAAGACGATAGTACGATGCTCTCCGGAGCTAAGAGCCGCTGCCGGGCGTCTTTCGGCAGAAGCAGCGCTAAGGAGAGCACTGTGAGCGGCACCATCGTCTTTGCGCGAAGAAGCCGCTTCTTCGCCTCCGGGAGCCGGCGAAAACGGCAGCTTCGGAAAGGTGAAGAAGCAAGCTGTACAACACTGGGATTGTGTGCGCAGCTTGCCAACTGATAGGAAACAGTACTTTTGCACTCTCCTGACTTTGCCAATCACATGAACATTCGATTGGAAGCTGTTTTGGACAACTTTTCTTTTCTCTCTTCCAAACACTTGGCAGACCTCCGTGCAACGTCTAGAACACGATGGCAGATGTTTTCTGTGCTGGCACAGTTTTTCCCTGCCAGACATAGTGGAAAAGCTTTTTGCTAAGATGTAGACGAGAAGACGCGCTAAAGACGATAGTACGATGCTCTCCGGAGCTAAGAGCCGCTGCCGGGCGTCTTTCGGCAGAAGCAGCACTTCGGAGAGCACTGTGAGCGGCACCATCGTCTTTGCGCGAAGAAGCCGCTTCTTCGCCTCCGGGAGCCGGCGAGAGCGGCAGCTTCGGAAAGGTGAAGAAGGAAGCTGTACAACACTGGGATTGTGTGCGCAGCTTGCCAACTGATAGGAAACAGTACTTTTGCACTCTCCTGACTTTGCCAATCACATGAACATTCGATTGGAAGCTGTTTTGGGACAACTTTTCTTTTCTTCATGCCAAACACTTGGCAAACCTCCGTGCAACGTCTAGAACACGATGGCAGATGTTTTCTGTGCTGGCACAGTTTTTTCCCTGCCAGACATAGTGGAAAAGCTTTTTGCTAAGATGTAGACGAGAAGACGCGCTAAAGACGATAGTACGATGCTCTCCGGAGCTAAGAGCCGCTGCCGGGCGTCTTTCGGCAGAAGCAGCACTCCGGAGAGCACTGTGAGCGGCACCATCGTCTTCGCGCGAAGAAGCCGCTTCTTCGCCTCCGGGAGCCGGCGAGAGCGGCAGCTTCGGAAAGGTGAAGAAGGAAGCTGTACAACACTGGGATTGTGTGCGCAGCTTGCCAACTGATAGGAAACAGTACTTTTGCACTCTCCTGACTTTGCCAATCACATGAACATTCGATTGGAAGCTGTTTTGGACAACTTTTCTTTTCTTCATGCCAAACACTTGGCAGACCTCCGTGCAACGTCTAGAACACGATGGCAGATGTTTTCTGTGCTGGCACAGGTTTTCCCTGCCAGACATAGTGGAAAAGCTTTTTGCTAAGATGTAGACGAGAAGACGCGCTAAAGACGATAGTACGATGCTCTCCGGAGCTAAGAGCCGCTGCCGGGCGTCTTTCGGCAGAAGCAGCACTTCGGAGAGCACTGTGAGCGGCACCATCGTCTTTGCGCGAAGAAGCCGCTTCTTCGCCCTCCGGGAGCGGGCGAGAGCGGCAGCTTCGGAAAGGTGAAGAAGGAAGCTGTACAACACTGGGATTGTGTGCGCAGCCTGCCAACTGATAGGAAACAGTACTTTTGCACTCTCCTGACTTTGCCAATCACATGAACATTCGATTGGAAGCTGTTTTGGACAACTTTTCTTTTCTCCCTTCCAAACACTTGGCAGACCTCCGTGCAACGTCTAGAACACGATGGCAGATGTTTTCTGTGCTGGCACAGGTTTTCCCTGCCAGACATAGTGGAAAAGCTTTTTGCTAAGATGTAGACGAGAAGACGCGCTAAAGACGATAGTACGATGCTCTCCGGAGCTAAGAGCCGCTGCCGGGCGTCTTTCGGCAGAAGCCGCGCTAAGGAGAGCACTGTGAGCGGCACCATCGTCCTTGCGGGAAGAAGCCGCTTCTTCGCCTCCGGGAGCCGGCGAGAGCGGCAGCTTCGGAAAGGTGAAGAAGGAAGCTGTACAACACTGGGATTGTGTGCGCAGCTTGCCAACTGATAGGAAACAGTACTTTTGCACTCTCCTGACTTTGCCAAACACATGAACATTCGATTGGAAGCTGTTTTTGGACAACTTTTCTTTTCTTCATGCCAAACACTTGGCAGACCTCCGTGCAACGTCTAGAACACGATGGCAGATGTTTTCTGTGCTGGCACAGGTTTTCCCTGCCAGACATAGTGGAAAAGCTTTTTGCTAAGATGTAGACGAGAAGACGCGCTAAAGACGATAGTACGATGCTCTCCGGAGCTAAGAGCCGCTGCCGGGCGTCTTTCGGCAGAAGCAGCACTTCGGAGAGCAACTGTGAGCGGCACCATCGTCTTCGCGCGAAGAAGCCGCTTCTTCGCCTCCGGGAGCCGGCGAGAGCGGCAGCTTCGGAAAGGCGAAGAAGGAAGCTGTACAACACTGGGATTGTGTGCGCAGCTTGCCAACTGATAGAAAACAGTACTTTTGCACTCTCCTGACTTTGCCAATCACATGAACATTCGATTGGAAGCTGTTTTGGACAACTTTTCTTTTCTTCATGCCAAACACTTGGCAAACCTCCGTGCAACGTCTAGAACACGATGGCAGATGTTTTCTGTGCTGGCACAGTTTTTCCCTGCCAGACATAGTGGAAAAGCTTTTTGCTAAGATGTAGATGAGAAGACGCGCTAAAGACGATAGTACGATGCTCTCCGGAGCTAAGAGCCGCTGCCGGGCGTCTTTCGGCAGAAGCAGCACTCCGGAGAGCACTGTGAGCGGCACCATCGTCTTTGCGCGAAGAAGCCGCTTCTTCGCCTCCGGGAGCCGGCGAGAGCGGCAGCTTCGGAAAGGTGAAGAAGCAAGCTGTACAACACTGGGATTGTGTGCGCAGCTTGCCAACTGATAGAAAACAGTACTTTTGCACTCTTCTGACTTTGCCAATCACATGAACATTCGATTGGAAGCTGTTTTGGACAACTTTTCTTTTCTTCATGCCAAACACTTGGCAGACCTCGTGCAACGTCTAGAACACGATGGCAGATATTTTCTGTGCTGGCACAGTTTTTCCCTGCCAGACATAGTGGAAAAGCTTTTTGCTAAGATGTAGACGAGAAGACGCGCTAAAGACGATAGTGCGATGCTCTCCGGAGCTAAGAGCCGCTGCCGGGAGTCTTTCGGCAGAAGCAGCACTCCGGAGAGCACTGTGAGCGGCACCATCGTCTTTGCGGGAAGAAGCCGCTTCTTCGGCTCCGGAGCCGGCGAGAGCGGCAGCTTCGGAAAGGTGAAGAAGGAAGCTGTACAACACTGGGATTGTGTGCGCAGCTTGCCAACTGATAGGAAAACAGTACTTTTGCACTCTCCTGACTTTGCCAATCACATGAACATTCGATTGGAAGCTGTTTTGGACAACTTTTCTTTTCTTCATGCCAAACACTTGGCAGACCTCCGTGCAACGTCTAGAACACGATGGCAGATGTTTTCTGTGCTGGCACAGGTTTTCCCTGCCAGACATAGTGGAAAAGCTTTTTGCTAAGATGTAGACGAGAAGACGCGCTAAAGACGATAGTACGATGCTCTCCGGAGCTAAGAGCCGCTGCCGGGAGTCTTTCGGCAGAAGCAGCACTCCGGAGAGCACTGTGAGCGGCACCATCGTCTTTGCGCGAAGAAGCCGCTTCTTCGCCTCCGGGAGCCGGCGAGAGCGGCAGCTTCGGAAAGGTGAAGAAGCAAGCTGTACAACACTGGGATTGTGTGCGCAGCTTGCCAACTGATAGGAAACAGTACTTTTGCACTCTCCTGACTTTGCCAATCACATGAACATTCGATTGGAAGCTGTTTTGGACAACTTTTCTTTTCTTCATGCCAAACACTTGGCAGACCTCCGTGCAACGTCTAGAACACGATGGCAGATGTTTTCTGTGCTGGCACAGGTTTTCCCTGCCAGACATAGTGGAAAAGCTTTTTGCTAAGATGTAGACGAGAAGACGCGCTAAAGACGATAGTACGATGCTCTCCGGAGCTAAGAGCCGCTGCCGGGCGTCTTTCGGCAGAAGCAGCGCTAAGGAGAGCACTGTGAGCGGCACCATCGTCTTTGCGCGAAGAAGCCGCTTCTTCGCCTCCGGGAGCCGGCGAGAGCGGCAGCTTCGGAAAGGTGAAGAAGGAAGCTGTACAACACTGGGATTGTGTGCGCAGCCTGCCAACTGATAGGAAACAGTACTTTTGCACTCTCCTGACTTTGCCAATCACATGAACATTCGATTGGAAGCTGTTTTGGACAACTTTTCTTTTCTTCATGCCAAACACTTGGCAGACCTCCGTGCAACGTCTAGAACACGATGGCAGATGTTTTCTGTGCTGGCACAGTTTTTCCCTGCCAGACATAGTGGAAAAGCTTTTTGCTAAGATGTAGACGAGAAGACGCGCTAAAGACGATAGTACGATGCTCTCCGGAGCTAAGAGCCGCTGCCGGGCATCTTTCGGCAGAAGCAGCACTCCGGAGAGCACTGTGAGCGGCACCATCGTCTTTGCGGGAAGAAGCCGCTTCTTCGCCTCCGGGAGCCGGCGAGAGCGGCAGCTTCGGAAAGGTGAAGAAGGAAGCTGTACAACACTGGGATTGTGTGCGCAGCTTGCCAACTGATAGGAAACAGTACTTTTGCACTCTCCTGACTTTGCCAATCACATGAACATTCGATTGGAAGCTGTTTTGGACAACTTTTCTTTTCTTCATGCCAAACACTTGGCAGACCTCCGTGCAACGTCTAGAACACGATGGCAGATGTTTTCTGTGCTGGCACAGGTTTTCCCTGCCAGACATAGTGGAAAAGCTTTTTGCTAAGATGTAGACGAGAAGACGCGCTAAAGACGATAGTACGATGCTCTCCGGAGCTAAGAGCCGCTGCCGGGCGTCTTTCGGCAGAAGCAGCGCTAAGGAGAGCACTGTGAGCGGCACCATCGTCTTTGCGCGAAGAAGCCGCTTCTTCGCCTCCGGGAGCCGGCGAGAGCGGCAGCTTCGGAAAGGTGAAGAAGGAAGCTGTACAACACTGGGATTGTGTGCGCAGCTTGCCAACTGATAGAAAACAGTACTTTTGCACTCTCCTGACTTTGCCAATCACATGAACATTCGATTGGAAGCTGTTTTGGACAACTTTTCTTTTCTCCCTTCCAAACACTTGGCAGACCTCCGTGCAACGTCTAGAACATGATGGCAGATGTTTTCTGTGCTGGCACAGGTTTTCCCTGCTAGACATAGTGGAAAAGCTTTTTGCTAAGATGTAGACGAGAAGACGCGCTAAAGACGATAGTACGATGCTCTCCGGAGCTAAGAGCCGCTGCCGGGCGTCTTTCGGCAGAAGCAGCGCTAAGGAGAGCACTGTGAGCGGCACCATCGTCTTTGCGCGAAGAAGCCGCTTCTTCGCCTCCGGGAGCCGGCGAAAGCGGCAGCTTCGGAAAGGTGAAGAAGCAAGCTGTACAACACTGGGATTGTGTGCGCAGCTTGCCAACTGATAGGAAACAGTACTTTTGCACTCTCCTGACTTTGCCAATCACATGAACATTCGATTGGAAGCTGTTTTGGACAACTTTTCTTTTCTCTATTCCAAACACTTGGCAGACCTCCGTGCAACGTCTAGAACACGATGGCAGATGTTTTCTGTGCTGGCACAGTTTTTCCCTGCCAGACATAGTGGAAAAGCTTTTTGCTAAGATGTAGACGAGAAGACGCGCTAAAGACGATAGTACGATGCTCTCCGGAGCTAAGAGCCGCTGCCGGGCGTCTTTCGGCAGAAGCAGCACTTCGGAGAGCACTGTGAGCGGCACCATCGTCTTGCGCGAAGAAGCCGCTTCTTCGGCTCCGGGAGCCGGCGAGAGCGGCAGCTTCGGAAAGGTGAAGAAGGAAGCTGTACAACACTGGGATTGTGTGCGCAGCTTGCCAACTGATAGGAAACAGTACTTTTGCACTCTCCTGACTTTGCCAATCACATGAACATTCGATTGGAAGCTGTTTTGGACAACTTTTCTTTTCTTCATGCCAAACACTTGGCAAACCTCCGTGCAACGTCTAGAACACGATGGCAGATGTTTTCTGTGCTGGCACAGGTTTTCCCTGCCAGACATAGTGGAAAAGCTTTTTGCTAAGATGTAGACGAGAAGACGCGCTAAAGACGATAGTACGATGCTCTCCGGAGCTAAGAGCCGCTGCCGGGCGTCTTTCGGCAGAAGCAGCACTCCGGAGAGCACTGTGAGCGGCACCATCGTCTTCGCGCGAAGAAGCCGCTTCTTCGCCTCCGGGAGCCGGCGAGAGCGGCAGCTTCGGAAAGGTGAAGAAGGAAGCTGTACAACACTGGGATTGTGTGCGCAGCTTGCCAACTGATAGGAAACAGTACTTTTGCACTCTCCTGACTTTGCCAATCACATGAACATTCGATTGGAAGCTGTTTTGGACAACTTTTCTTTTCTTCATGCCAAACACTTGGCAGACCTCCGTGCAACGTCTAGAACACGATGGCAGATGTTTTCTGTGCTGGCACAGTTTTTCCCTGCCAGACATAGTGGAAAAGCTTTTTGCTAAGATGTAGACGAGAAGACGCGCTAAAGACGATAGTACGATGCTCTCCGGAGCTAAGAGCCGCTGCCGGGCATCTTTCGGCAGAAGCAGCACTCCGGAGAGCACTGTGAGCGGCACCATCGTCTTTGCGGGGAAGAAGCCGCTTCTTCGCCTCCGGGAGCTGGCGAGAGCGGCAGCTTCGGAAAGGTGAAGAAGGAAGCTGTACAACACTGGGATTGTGTGCGCAGCTTGCCAACTGATAGGAAACAGTACTTTTGCACTCTCCTGACTTTGCCAATCACATGAACATTCGATTGGAAGCTGTTTTGGACAACTTTTCTTTTCTTCATGCCAAACACTTGGCAGACCTCCGTGCAACGTCTAGAACACGATGGCAGATGTTTTCTGTGCTGGCACAGGTTTTCCCTGCCAGACATAGTGGAAAAGCTTTTTGCTAAGATGTAGACGAGAAGACGCGCTAAAGACGATAGTACGATGCTCTCCGGAGCTAAGAGCCGCTGCCGGGCGTCTTTCGGCAGAAGCAGCGCTAAGGAGAGCACTGTGAGCGGCACCATCGTCTTTGCGCGAAGAAGCCGCTTCTTCGCCTCCGGGAGCCGGCGAGAGCGGCAGCTTCGGAAAGGTGAAGAAGGAAGCTGTACAACACTGGGATTGTGTGCGCAGCTTGCCAACTGATAGAAAACAGTACTTTTGCACTCTCCTGACTTTGCCAATCACATGAACATTCGATTGGAAGCTGTTTTGGACAACTTTTCTTTTCTCCCTTCCAAATACTTGGCAGACCTCCGTGCAACGTCTAGAACATGATGGCAGATGTTTTCTGTGCTGGCACAGGTTTTCCCTGCTAGACATAGTGGAAAAGCTTTTTGCTAAGATGTAGACGAGAAGACGCGCTAAAGACGATAGTACGATGCTCTCCGGAGCTAAGAGCCGCTGCCGGGCGTCTTTCGGCAGAAGCAGCGCTAAGGAGAGCACTGTGAGCGGCACCATCGTCTTTGCGCGAAGAAGCCGCTTCTTCGCCTCCGGGAGCCGGCGAAAGCGGCAGCTTCGGAAAGGTGAAGAAGCAAGCTGTACAACACTGGGATTGTGTGCGCAGCTTGCCAACTGATAGGAAACAGTACTTTTGCACTCTCCTGACTTTGCCAATCACATGAACATTCGATTGGAAGCTGTTTTGGACAACTTTTCTTTTCTCTCTTCCAAACACTTGGCAGACCTCCGTGCAACGTCTAGAACACGATGGCAGATGTTTTCTGTGCTGGCACAGTTTTTCCCTGCCAGACATAGTGGAAAAGCTTTTTGCTAAGATGTAGACGAGAAGACGCGCTAAAGACGATAGTACGATGCTCTCCGGAGCTAAGAGCCGCTGCCGGGCGTCTTTCGGCAGAAGCAGCACTTCGGAGAGCACTGTGAGCGGCACCATCGTCTTTGCGCGAAGAAGCCGCTTCTTCGGCTCCGGGAGCCGGCGAGAGCGGCAGCTTCGGAAAGGTGAAGAAGGAAGCTGTACAACACTGGGATTGTGTGCGCAGCTTGCCAACTGATAGGAAACAGTACTTTTGCACTCTCCTGACTTTGCCAATCACATGAACATTCGATTGGAAGCTGTTTTGGACAACTTTTCTTTTCTTCATGCCAAACACTTGGCAAACCTCCGTGCAACGTCTAGAACACGATGGCAGATGTTTTCTGTGCTGGCACAGTTTTTCCCTGCCAGACATAGTGGAAAAGCTTTTTGCTAAGATGTAGACGAGAAGACGCGCTAAAGACGATAGTACGATGCTCTCCGGAGCTAAGAGCCGCTGCCGGGCGTCTTTCGGCAGAAGCAGCACTCCGGAGAGCACTGTGAGCGGCACCATCGTCTTCGCGCGAAGAAGCCGCTTCTTCGCCTCCGGGAGCCGGCGAGAGCGGCAGCTTCGGAAAGGTGAAGAAGGAAGCTGTACAACACTGGGATTGTGTGCGCAGCTTGCCAACTGATAGGAAACAGTACTTTTGCACTCTCCTGACTTTGCCAATCACATGAACATTCGATTGGAAGCTGTTTTGGACAACTTTTCTTTTCTTCATGCCAAACACTTGGCAGACCTCCGTGCAACGTCTAGAACACGATGGCAGATGTTTTCTGTGCTGGCACAGTTTTTCCCTGCCAGACATAGTGGAAAAGCTTTTTGCTAAGATGTAGACGAGAAGACGCGCTAAAGACGATAGTACGATGCTCTCCGGAGCTAAGAGCCGCTGCCGGGCATCTTTCGGCAGAAGCAGCACTCCGGAGAGCACTGTGAGCGGCACCATCGTCTTTGCGGGAAGAAGCCGCTTCTTCGCCTCCGGGAGCCGGCGAGAGCGGCAGCTTCGGAAAGGTGAAGAAGGAAGCTGTACAACACTGGGATTGTGTGCGCAGCTTGCCAACTGATAGAAAACAGTACTTTTGCACTCTCCTGACTTTGCCAATCACATGAACATTCGATTGGAAGCTGTTTTGGACAACTTTTCTTTTCTTCATGCCAAACACTTGGCAGACCTCCGTGCAACGTCTAGAACACGATGGCAGATGTTTTCTGTGCTGGCACAGGTTTTCCCTGCCAGACATAGTGGAAAAGCTTTTTGCTAAGATGTAGACGAGAAGACGCGCTAAAGACGATAGTACGATGCTCTCCGGAGCTAAGAGCCGCTGCCGGGCGTCTTTCGGCAGAAGCAGCGCTAAGGAGAGCACTGTGAGCGGCACCATCGTCTTTGCGCGAAGAAGCCGCTTCTTCGCCTCCGGGAGCCGGCGAGAGCGGCAGCTTCGGAAAGGTGAAGAAGGAAGCTGTACAACACTGGGATTGTGTGCGCAGCTTGCCAACTGATAGAAAACAGTACTTTTGCACTCTCCTGACTTTGCCAATCACATGAACATTCGATTGGAAGCTGTTTTGGACAACTTTTCTTTTCTCCCTTCCAAACACTTGGCAGACCTCCGTGCAACGTCTAGAACATGATGGCAGATGTTTTCTGTGCTGGCACAGGTTTTCCCTGCTAGACATAGTGGAAAAGCTTTTTGCTAAGATGTAGACGAGAAGACGCGCTAAAGACGATAGTACGATGCTCTCCGGAGCTAAGAGCCGCTGCCGGGCGTCTTTCGGCAGAAGCAGCGCTAAGGAGAGCACTGTGAGCGGCACCATCGTCTTTGCGCGAAGAAGCCGCTTCTTCGCCTCCGGGAGCCGGCGAAAGCGGCAGCTTCGGAAAGGTGAAGAAGCAAGCTGTACAACACTGGGATTGTGTGCGCAGCTTGCCAACTGATAGGAAACAGTACTTTTGCACTCTCCTGACTTTGCCAATCACATGAACATTCGATTGGAAGCTGTTTTGGACAACTTTTCTTTTCTCTATTCCAAACACTTGGCAGACCTCCGTGCAACGTCTAGAACACGATGGCAGATGTTTTCTGTGCTGGCACAGTTTTTCCCTGCCAGACATAGTGGAAAAGCTTTTTGCTAAGATGTAGACGAGAAGACGCGCTAAAGACGATAGTACGATGCTCTCCGGAGCTAAGAGCCGCTGCCGGGCGTCTTTCGGCAGAAGCAGCACTTCGGAGAGCACTGTGAGCGGCACCATCGTCTTTGCGCGAAGAAGCCGCTTCTTCGGCTCCGGGAGCCGGCGAGAGCGGCAGCTTCGGAAAGGTGAAGAAGGAAGCTGTACAACACTGGGATTGTGTGCGCAGCTTGCCAACTGATAGGAAACAGTACTTTTGCACTCTCCTGACTTTGCCAATCACATGAACATTCGATTGGAAGCTGTTTTGGACAACTTTTCTTTTCTTCATGCCAAACACTTGGCAAACCTCCGTGCAACGTCTAGAACACGATGGCAGATGTTTTCTGTGCTGGCACAGTTTTTCCCTGCCAGACATAGTGGAAAAGCTTTTTGCTAAGATGTAGACGAGAAGACGCGCTAAAGACGATAGTACGATGCTCTCCGGAGCTAAGAGCCGCTGCCGGGCGTCTTTCGGCAGAAGCAGCACTCCGGAGAGCACTGTGAGCGGCACCATCGTCTTCGCGCGAAGAAGCCGCTTCTTCGCCTCCGGGAGCCGGCGAGAGCGGCAGCTTCGGAAAGGTGAAGAAGGAAGCTGTACAACACTGGGATTGTGTGCGCAGCTTGCCAACTGATAGGAAACAGTACTTTTGCACTCTCCTGACTTTGCCAATCACATGAACATTCGATTGGAAGCTGTTTTGGACAACTTTTCTTTTCTTCATGCCAAACACTTGGCAGACGTCCGTGCAACGTCTAGAACACGATGGCAGATGTTTTCTGTGCTGGCACAGTTTTTCCCTGCCAGACATAGTGGAAAAGCTTTTTGCTAAGATGTAGACGAGAAGACGCGCTAAAGACGATAGTACGATGCTCTCCGGAGCTAAGAGCCGCTGCCGGGCGTCTTTCGGCAGAAGCAGCACTTCGGAGAGCACTGTGAGCGGCACCATCGTCTTTGCGCGAAGAAGCCGCTTCTTCGCCTCCGGGAGCGGGCGAGAGCGGCAGCTTCGGAAAGGTGAAGAAGGAAGCTGTACAACACTGGGATTGTGTGCGCAGCCTGCCAACTGATAGGAAACAGTACTTTTGCACTCTCCTGACTTTGCCAATCACATGAACATTCGATTGGAAGCTGTTTTGGACAACTTTTCTTTTCTCCCTTCCAAACACTTGGCAGACCTCCGTGCAACGTCTAGAACACGATGGCAGATGTTTTCTGTGCTGGCACAGTTTTTCCCTGCCAGACATAGTGGAAAAGCTTTTTGCTAAGATGTAGACGAGAAGACGCGCTAAAGACGATAGTACGATGCTCTCCGGAGCTAAGAGCCGCTGCCGGGCGTCTTTCGGCAGAAGCCGCGCTAAGGAGAGCACTGTGAGCGGCACCATCGTCCTTGCGGGAAGAAGCCGCTTCTTCGCCTCCGGGAGCCGGCGAGAGCGGCAGCTTCGGAAAGGTGAAGAAGGAAGCTGTACAACACTGGGATTGTGTGCGCAGCTTGCCAACTGATAGAAAACAGTACTTTTGCACTCTCCTGACTTTGCCAATCACATGAACATTCGATTGGAAGCTGTTTTGGACAACTTTTCTTTTCTTCATGCCAAACACTTGGCAGACCTCCGTGCAACGTCTAGAACACGATGGCAGATGTTTTCTGTGCTGGCACAGGTTTTCCCTGCCAGACATAGTGGAAAAGCTTTTTGCTAAGATGTAGACGAGAAGACGCGCTAAAGACGATAGTACGATGCTCTCCGGAGCTAAGAGCCGCTGCCGGGCGTCTTTCGGCAGAAGCAGCGCTAAGGAGAGCACTGTGAGCGGCACCATCGTCCTTGCGGGAAGAAGCCGCTTCTTCGCCTCCGGGAGCCGGCGAGAGCGGCAGCTTCGGAAAGGTGAAGAAGGAAGCTGTACAACACTGGGATTGTGTGCGCAGCTTGCCAACTGATAGGAAACAGTACTTTTGCACTCTCCTGACTTTGCCAAACACATGAACATTCGATTGGAAGCTGTTTTGGACAACTTTTCTTTTCTTCATGCCAAACACTTGGCAGACCTCCGTGCAACGTCTAGAACACGATGGCAGATGTTTTCTGTGCTGGCACAGGTTTTCCCTGCCAGACATAGTGGAAAAGCTTTTTGCTAAGATGTAGACGAGAAGACGCGCTAAAGACGATAGTACGATGCTCTCCGGAGCTAAGAGCCGCTGCCGGGCGTCTTTCGGCAGAAGCAGCACTTCGGAGAGCAATGTGAGCGGCACCATCGTCTTCGCGCGAAGAAGCCGCTTCTTCGCCTCCGGGAGCCGGCGAGAGCGGCAGCTTCGGAAAGGTGAAGAAGGAAGCTGTACAACACTGGGATTGTGTGCGCAGCTTGCCAACTGATAGGAAACAGTACTTTTGCACTCTCCTGACTTTGCCAATCACATGAACATTCGATTGGAAGCTGTTTTGGACAACTTTTCTTTTCTTCATGCCAAACACTTGGCAAACCTCCGTGCAACGTCTAGAACACGATGGCAGATGTTTTCTGTGCTGGCACAGTTTTTCCCTGCCAGACATAGTGGAAAAGCTTTTTGCTAAGATGTAGATGAGAAGACGCGCTAAAGACGATAGTACGATGCTCTCCGGAGCTAAGAGCCGCTGCCGGGCGTCTTTCGGCAGAAGCAGCACTCCGGAGAGCACTGTGAGCGGCACCATCGTCTTTGCGCGAAGAAGCCGCTTCTTCGCCTCCGGGAGCCGGCGAGAGCGGCAGCTTCGGAAAGGTGAAGAAGCAAGCTGTACAACACTGGGATTGTGTGCGCAGCTTGCCAACTGATAGAAAACAGTACTTTTGCACTCTTCTGACTTTGCCAATCACATGAACATTCGATTGGAAGCTGTTTTGGACAACTTTTCTTTTCTTCATGCCAAACACTTGGCAGACCTCGTGCAACGTCTAGAACACGATGGCAGATATTTTCTGTGCTGGCACAGTTTTTCCCTGCCAGACATAGTGGAAAAGCTTTTTGCTAAGATGTAGACGAGAAGACGCGCTAAAGACGATAGTGCGATGCTCTCCGGAGCTAAGAGCCGCTGCCGGGAGTCTTTCGGCAGAAGCAGCACTCCGGAGAGCACTGTGAGCGGCACCATCGTCTTTGCGGGAAGAAGCCGCTTCTTCGGCTCCGGGAGCCGGCGAGAGCGGCAGCTTCGGAAAGGTGAAGAAGGAAGCTGTACAACACTGGGATTGTGTGCGCAGCTTGCCAACTGATAGGAAACAGTACTTTTGCACTCTCCTGACTTTGCCAATCACATGAACATTCGATTGGAAGCTGTTTTGGACAACTTTTCTTTTCTTCATGCCAAACACTTGGCAGACCTCCGTGCAACGTCTAGAACACGATGGCAGATGTTTTCTGTGCTGGCACAGGTTTTCCCTGCCAGACATAGTGGAAAAGCTTTTTGCTAAGATGTAGACGAGAAGACGCGCTAAAGACGATAGTACGATGCTCTCCGGAGCTAAGAGCCGCTGCCGGGAGTCTTTCGGCAGAAGCAGCACTCCGGAGAGCACTGTGAGCGGCACCATCGTCTTTGCGGGAAGAAGCCGCTTCTTCGCCTCCGGGAGCCGGCGAGAGCGGCAGCTTCGGAAAGGTGAAGAAGGAAGCTGTACAACACTGGGATTGTGTGCGCAGCTTGCCAACTGATAGGAAACAGTACTTTTGCACTCTCCTGACTTTGCCAATCACATGAACATTCGATTGGAAGCTGTTTTGGACAACTTTTCTTTTCTTCATGCCAAACACTTGGCAGACCTCCGTGCAACGTCTAGAACACGATGGCAGATGTTTTCTGTGCTGGCACAGTTTTTCCCTGCCAGACATAGTGGAAAAGCTTTTTGCTAAGATGTAGACGAGAAGACGCGCTAAAGACGATAGTACGATGCTCTCCGGAGCTAAGAGCCGCTGCCGGGCGTCTTTCGGCAGAAGCCGCGCTAAGGAGAGCACTGTGAGCGGCACCATCGTCCTTTGGGGAAGAAGCCGCTTCTTCGCCTCCGGGAGCCGGCGAGAGCGGCAGCTTCGGAAAGGTGAAGAAGGAAGCTGTAGAACACTGGGATTGTGTGCGCAGCTTGCCAACTGATAGAAAACAGTACTTTTGCACTCTCCTGACTTTGCCAATCACATGAACATTCGATTGGAAGCTGTTTTGGACAACTTTTCTTTTCTTCATGCCAAACACTTGGCAGACCTCCGTGCAACGTCTAGAACACGATGGCAGATGTTTTCTGTGCTGGCACAGGTTTTCCCTGCCAGACATAGTGGAAAAGCTTTTTGCTAAGATGTAGACGAGAAGACGCGCTAAAGACGATAGTACGATGCTCTCCGGAGCTAAGAGCCGCTGCCGGGCATCTTTCGGCAGAAGCAGCACTCCGGAGAGCACTGTGAGCGGCACCATCGTCTTTGCGGGAAGAAGCCGCTTCTTCGCCTCCGGGAGCCGGCGAGAGCGGCAGCTTCGGAAAGGTGAAGAAGGAAGCTGTACAACACTGGGATTGTGTGCGCAGCTTGCCAACTGATAGGAAACAGTACTTTTGCACTCTCCTGACTTTGCCAATCACATGAACATTCGATTGGAAGCTGTTTTGGACAACTTTTCTTTTCTTCATGCCAAACACTTGGCAGACCTCCGTGCAACGTCTAGAACACGATGGCAGATGTTTTCTGTGCTGGCACAGGTTTTCCCTGCCAGACATAGTGGAAAAGCTTTTTGCTAAGATGTAGACGAGAAGACGCGCTAAAGACGATAGTACGATGCTCTCCGGAGCTAAGAGCCGCTGCCGGGCGTCTTTCGGCAGAAGCAGCGCTAAGGAGAGCACTGTGAGCGGCACCATCGTCTTTGCGCGAAGAAGCCGCTTCTTCGCCTCCGGGAGCCGGCGAGAGCGGCAGCTTCGGAAAGGTGAAGAAGGAAGCTGTACAACACTGGGATTGTGTGCGCAGCTTGCCAACTGATAGAAAACAGTACTTTTGCACTCTCCTGACTTTGCCAATCACATGAACATTCGATTGGAAGCTGTTTTGGACAACTTTTCTTTTCTCCCTTCCAAACACTTGGCAGACCTCCGTGCAACGTCTAGAACATGATGGCAGATGTTTTCTGTGCTGGCACAGGTTTTCCCTGCTAGACATAGTGGAAAAGCTTTTTGCTAAGATGTAGACGAGAAGACGCGCTAAAGACGATAGTACGATGCTCTCCGGAGCTAAGAGCCGCTGCCGGGCGTCTTTCGGCAGAAGCAGCGCTAAGGAGAGCACTGTGAGCGGCACCATCGTCTTTGCGCGAAGAAGCCGCTTCTTCGCCTCCGGGAGCCGGCGAAAGCGGCAGCTTCGGAAAGGTGAAGAAGCAAGCTGTACAACACTGGGATTGTGTGCGCAGCTTGCCAACTGATAGGAAACAGTACTTTTGCACTCTCCTGACTTTGCCAATCACATGAACATTCGATTGGAAGCTGTTTTGGACAACTTTTCTTTTCTCTCTTCCAAACACTTGGCAGACCTCCGTGCAACGTCTAGAACACGATGGCAGATGTTTTCTGTGCTGGCACAGTTTTTCCCTGCCAGACATAGTGGAAAAGCTTTTTGCTAAGATGTAGACGAGAAGACGCGCTAAAGACGATAGTACGATGCTCTCCGGAGCTAAGAGCCGCTGCCGGGCGTCTTTCGGCAGAAGCAGCACTTCGGAGAGCACTGTGAGCGGCACCATCGTCTTTGCGCGAAGAAGCCGCTTCTTCGCCTCCGGGAGCCGGCGAGAGCGGCAGCTTCGGAAAGGTGAAGAAGGAAGCTGTACAACACTGGGATTGTGTGCGCAGCTTGCCAACTGATAGGAAACAGTACTTTTGCACTCTCCTGACTTTGCCAATCACATGAACATTCGATTGGAAGCTGTTTTGGACAACTTTTCTTTTCTTCATGCCAAACACTTGGCAAACCTCCGTGCAACGTCTAGAACACGATGGCAGATGTTTTCTGTGCTGGCACAGTTTTTCCCTGCCAGACATAGTGGAAAAGCTTTTTGCTAAGATGTAGACGAGAAGACGCGCTAAAGACGATAGTACGATGCTCTCCGGAGCTAAGAGCCGCTGCCGGGCGTCTTTCGGCAGAAGCAGCACTCCGGAGAGCACTGTGAGCGGCACCATCGTCTTTGCGGGAAGAAGCCGCTTCTTCGCCTCCGGGAGCCGGCGAGAGCGGCAGCTTCGGAAAGGTGAAGAAGGAAGCTGTACAACACTGGGATTGTGTGCGCAGCTTGCCAACTGATAGGAAACAGTACTTTTGCACTCTCCTGACTTTGCCAATCACATGAACATTCGATTGGAAGCTGTTTTGGACAACTTTTCTTTTCTTCATGCCAAACACTTGGCAGACCTCCGTGCAACGTCTAGAACACGATGGCAGATGTTTTCTGTGCTGGCACAGTTTTTCCCTGCCAGACATAGTGGAAAAGCTTTTTGCTAAGATGTAGACGAGAAGACGCGCTAAAGACGATAGTACGATGCTCTCCGGAGCTAAGAGCCGCTGCCGGGCGTCTTTCGGCAGAAGCCGCGCTAAGGAGAGCACTGTGAGCGGCACCATCGTCCTTTGGGGAAGAAGCCGCTTCTTCGCCTCCGGGAGCCGGCGAGAGCGGCAGCTTCGGAAAGGTGAAGAAGGAAGCTGTAGAACACTGGGATTGTGTGCGCAGCTTGCCAACTGATAGAAAACAGTACTTTTGCACTCTCCTGACTTTGCCAATCACATGAACATTCGATTGGAAGCTGTTTTGGACAACTTTTCTTTTCTTCATGCCAAACACTTGGCAGACCTCCGTGCAACGTCTAGAACACGATGGCAGATGTTTTCTGTGCTGGCACAGGTTTTCCCTGCCAGACATAGTGGAAAAGCTTTTTGCTAAGATGTAGACGAGAAGACGCGCTAAAGACGATAGTACGATGCTCTCCGGAGCTAAGAGCCGCTGCCGGGCATCTTTCGGCAGAAGCAGCACTCCGGAGAGCACTGTGAGCGGCACCATCGTCTTTGCGGGAAGAAGCCGCTTCTTCGCCTCCGGGAGCCGGCGAGAGCGGCAGCTTCGGAAAGGTGAAGAAGGAAGCTGTACAACACTGGGATTGTGTGCGCAGCTTGCCAACTGATAGGAAACAGTACTTTTGCACTCTCCTGACTTTGCCAATCACATGAACATTCGATTGGAAGCTGTTTTGGACAACTTTTCTTTTCTTCATGCCAAACACTTGGCAGACCTCCGTGCAACGTCTAGAACACGATGGCAGATGTTTTCTGTGCTGGCACAGGTTTTCCCTGCCAGACATAGTGGAAAAGCTTTTTGCTAAGATGTAGACGAGAAGACGCGCTAAAGACGATAGTACGATGCTCTCCGGAGCTAAGAGCCGCTGCCGGGCGTCTTTCGGCAGAAGCAGCGCTAAGGAGAGCACTGTGAGCGGCACCATCGTCTTTGCGCGAAGAAGCCGCTTCTTCGCCTCCGGGAGCCGGCGAGAGCGGCAGCTTCGGAAAGGTGAAGAAGGAAGCTGTACAACACTGGGATTGTGTGCGCAGCTTGCCAACTGATAGAAAACAGTACTTTTGCACTCTCCTGACTTTGCCAATCACATGAACATTCGATTGGAAGCTGTTTTGGACAACTTTTCTTTTCTCCCTTCCAAACACTTGGCAGACCTCCGTGCAACGTCTAGAACATGATGGCAGATGTTTTCTGTGCTGGCACAGGTTTTCCCTGCTAGACATAGTGGAAAAGCTTTTTGCTAAGATGTAGACGAGAAGACGCGCTAAAGACGATAGTACGATGCTCTCCGGAGCTAAGAGCCGCTGCCGGGCGTCTTTCGGCAGAAGCAGCGCTAAGGAGAGCACTGTGAGCGGCACCATCGTCTTTGCGCGAAGAAGCCGCTTCTTCGCCTCCGGGAGCCGGCGAAAGCGGCAGCTTCGGAAAGGTGAAGAAGCAAGCTGTACAACACTGGGATTGTGTGCGCAGCTTGCCAACTGATAGGAAACAGTACTTTTGCACTCTCCTGACTTTGCCAATCACATGAACATTCGATTGGAAGCTGTTTTGGACAACTTTTCTTTTCTCTCTTCCAAACACTTGGCAGACCTCCGTGCAACGTCTAGAACACGATGGCAGATGTTTTCTGTGCTGGCACAGTTTTTCCCTGCCAGACATAGTGGAAAAGCTTTTTGCTAAGATGTAGACGAGAAGACGCGCTAAAGACGATAGTACGATGCTCTCCGGAGCTAAGAGCCGCTGCCGGGCGTCTTTCGGCAGAAGCAGCACTTCGGAGAGCACTGTGAGCGGCACCATCGTCTTTGCGCGAAGAAGCCGCTTCTTCGCCTCCGGGAGCCGGCGAGAGCGGCAGCTTCGGAAAGGTGAAGAAGGAAGCTGTACAACACTGGGATTGTGTGCGCAGCTTGCCAACTGATAGGAAACAGTACTTTTGCACTCTCCTGACTTTGCCAATCACATGAACATTCGATTGGAAGCTGTTTTGGACAACTTTTCTTTTCTTCATGCCAAACACTTGGCAAACCTCCGTGCAACGTCTAGAACACGATGGCAGATGTTTTCTGTGCTGGCACAGTTTTTCCCTGCCAGACATAGTGGAAAAGCTTTTTGCTAAGATGTAGACGAGAAGACGCGCTAAAGACGATAGTACGATGCTCTCCGGAGCTAAGAGCCGCTGCCGGGCGTCTTTCGGCAGAAGCAGCACTCCGGAGAGCACTGTGAGCGGCACCATCGTCTTTGCGCGAAGAAGCCGCTTCTTCGCCTCCGGGAGCCGGCGAGAGCGGCAGCTTCGGAAAGGTGAAGAAGGAAGCTGTACAACACTGGGATTGTGTGCGCAGCTTGCCAACTGATAGGAAACAGTACTTTTGCACTCTCCTGACTTTGCCAATCACATGAACATTCGATTGGAAGCTGTTTTGGACAACTTTTCTTTTCTTCATGCCAAACACTTGGCAGACCTCCGTGCAACGTCTAGAACACGATGGCAGATGTTTTCTGTGCTGGCACAGTTTTTCCCTGCCAGACATAGTGGAAAAGCTTTTTGCTAAGATGTAGACGAGAAGACGCGCTAAAGACGATAGTACGATGCTCTCCGGAGCTAAGAGCCGCTGCCGGGCGTCTTTCGGCAGAAGCAGCACTTCGGAGAGCACTGTGAGCGGCACCATCGTCTTTGCGCGAAGAAGCCGCTTCTTCGCCTCCGGGAGCGGGCGAGAGCGGCAGCTTCGGAAAGGTGAAGAAGGAAGCTGTACAACACTGGGATTGTGTGCGCAGCCTGCCAACTGATAGGAAACAGTACTTTTGCACTCTCCTGACTTTGCCAATCACATGAACATTCGATTGGAAGCTGTTTTGGACAACTTTTCTTTTCTTCATGCCAAACACTTGGCAGACCTCCGTGCAACGTCTAGAACACGATGGCAGATGTTTTCTGTGCTGGCACAGTTTTTCCCTGCCAGACATAGTGGAAAAGCTTTTTGCTAAGATGTAGACGAGAAGACGCGCTAAAGACGATAGTACGATGCTCTCCGGAGCTAAGAGCCGCTGCCGGGCGTCTTTCGGCAGAAGCCGCGCTAAGGAGAGCACTGTGAGCGGCACCATCGTCCTTGCGGGAAGAAGCCGCTTCTTCGCCTCCGGGAGCCGGCGAGAGCGGCAGCTTCGGAAAGGTGAAGAAGGAAGCTGTACAACACTGGGATTGTGTGCGCAGCTTGCCAACTGATAGAAAACAGTACTTTTGCACTCTCCTGACTTTGCCAATCACATGAACATTCGATTGGAAGCTGTTTTGGACAACTTTTCTTTTCTTCATGCCAAACACTTGGCAGACCTCCGTGCAACGTCTAGAACACGATGGCAGATGTTTTCTGTGCTGGCACAGGTTTTCCCTGCCAGACATAGTGGAAAAGCTTTTTGCTAAGATGTAGACGAGAAGACGCGCTAAAGACGATAGTACGATGCTCTCCGGAGCTAAGAGCCGCTGCCGGGCGTCTTTCGGCAGAAGCCGCGCTAAGGAGAGCACTGTGAGCGGCACCATCGTCCTTGCGGGAAGAAGCCGCTTCTTCGCCTCCGGGAGCCGGCGAGAGCGGCAGCTTCGGAAAGGTGAAGAAGGAAGCTGTACAACACTGGGATTGTGTGCGCAGCTTGCCAACTGATAGGAAACAGTACTTTTGCACTCTCCTGACTTTGCCAAACACATGAACATTCGATTGGAAGCTGTTTTGGACAACTTTTCTTTTCTTCATGCCAAACACTTGGCAGACCTCCGTGCAACGTCTAGAACACGATGGCAGATGTTTTCTGTGCTGGCACAGGTTTTCCCTGCCAGACATAGTGGAAAAGCTTTTTGCTAAGATGTAGACGAGAAGACGCGCTAAAGACGATAGTACGATGCTCTCCGGAGCTAAGAGCCGCTGCCGGGCGTCTTTCGGCAGAAGCAGCACTCCGGAGAGCACTGTGAGCGGCACCATCGTCTTCGCGCGAAGAAGCCGCTTCTTCGCCTCCGGGAGCCGGCGAGAGCGGCAGCTTCGGAAAGGTGAAGAAGGAAGCTGTACAACACTGGGATTGTGTGCGCAGCTTGCCAACTGATAGGAAACAGTACTTTTGCACTCTCCTGACTTTGCCAATCACATGAACATTCGATTGGAAGCTGTTTTGGACAACTTTTCTTTTCTTCATGCCAAACACTTGGCAGACCTCCGTGCAACGTCTAGAACACGATGGCAGATGTTTTCTGTGCTGGCACAGTTTTTCCCTGCCAGACATAGTGGAAAAGCTTTTTGCTAAGATGTAGACGAGAAGACGCGCTAAAGACGATAGTACGATGCTCTCCGGAGCTAAGAGCCGCTGCCGGGCGTCTTTCGGCAGAAGCAGCACTTCGGAGAGCACTGTGAGCGGCACCATCGTCTTTGCGCGAAGAAGCCGCTTCTTCGCCTCCGGGAGCGGGCGAGAGCGGCAGCTTCGGAAAGGTGAAGAAGGAAGCTGTACAACACTGGGATTGTGTGCGCAGCCTGCCAACTGATAGGAAACAGTACTTTTGCACTCTCCTGACTTTGCCAATCACATGAACATTCGATTGGAAGCTGTTTTGGACAACTTTTCTTTTCTCCCTTCCAAACACTTGGCAGACCTCCGTGCAACGTCTAGAACACGATGGCAGATGTTTTCTGTGCTGGCACAGTTTTTCCCTGCCAGACATAGTGGAAAAGCTTTTTGCTAAGATGTAGACGAGAAGACGCGCTAAAGACGATAGTACGATGCTCTCCGGAGCTAAGAGCCGCTGCCGGGCGTCTTTCGGCAGAAGCCGCGCTAAGGAGAGCACTGTGAGCGGCACCATCGTCCTTGCGGGAAGAAGCCGCTTCTTCGCCTCCGGGAGCCGGCGAGAGCGGCAGCTTCGGAAAGGTGAAGAAGGAAGCTGTACAACACTGGGATTGTGTGCGCAGCTTGCCAACTGATAGAAAACAGTACTTTTGCACTCTCCTGACTTTGCCAATCACATGAACATTCGATTGGAAGCTGTTTTGGACAACTTTTCTTTTCTTCATGCCAAACACTTGGCAGACCTCCGTGCAACGTCTAGAACACGATGGCAGATGTTTTCTGTGCTGGCACAGGTTTTCCCTGCCAGACATAGTGGAAAAGCTTTTTGCTAAGATGTAGACGAGAAGACGCGCTAAAGACGATAGTACGATGCTCTCCGGAGCTAAGAGCCGCTGCCGGGCGTCTTTCGGCAGAAGCCGCGCTAAGGAGAGCACTGTGAGCGGCACCATCGTCTTTGCGCGAAGAAGCCGCTTCTTCGCCTCCGGGAGCCGGCGAGAGCGGCAGCTTCGGAAAGGTGAAGAAGGAAGCTGTACAACACTGGGATTGTGTGCGCAGCTTGCCAACTGATAGGAAACAGTACTTTTGCACTCTCCTGACTTTGCCAAACACATGAACATTCGATTGGAAGCTGTTTTGGACAACTTTTCTTTTCTTCATGCCAAACACTTGGCAGACCTCCGTGCAACGTCTAGAACACGATGGCAGATGTTTTCTGTGCTGGCACAGGTTTTCCCTGCCAGACATAGTGGAAAAGCTTTTTGCTAAGATGTAGACGAGAAGACGCGCTAAAGACGATAGTACGATGCTCTCCGGAGCTAAGAGCCACTGCCGGGCGTCTTTCGGCAGAAGCAGCACTTCGGAGAGCAATGTGAGCGGCACCATCGTCTTCGCGCGAAGAAGCCGCTTCTTCGCCTCCGGGAGCCGGCGAGAGCGGCAGCTTCGGAAAGGTGAAGAAGGAAGCTGTACAACACTGGGATTGTGTGCGCAGCTTGCCAACTGATAGGAAACAGTACTTTTGCACTCTCCTGACTTTGCCAATCACATGAACATTCGATTGGAAGCTGTTTTGGACAACTTTTCTTTTCTTCATGCCAAACACTTGGCAGACCTCCGTGCAACGTCTAGAACACGATGGCAGATGTTTTCTGTGCTGGCACAGGTTTTCCCTGCCAGACATAGTGGAAAAGCTTTTTGCTAAGATGTAGACGAGAAGACGCGCTAAAGACGATAGTACGATGCTCTCCGGAGCTAAGAGCCGCTGCCGGGAGTCTTTCGGCAGAAGCAGCACTCCGGAGAGCACTGTGAGCGGCACCATCGTCTTTGCGGGAAGAAGCCGCTTCTTCGCCTCCGGGAGCCGGCGAGAGCGGCAGCTTCGGAAAGGTGAAGAAGGAAGCTGTACAACACTGGGATTGTGTGCGCAGCTTGCCAACTGATAGGAAACAGTACTTTTGCACTCTCCTGACTTTGCCAATCACATGAACATTCGATTGGAAGCTGTTTTGGACAACTTTTCTTTTCTTCATGCCAAACACTTGGCAGACCTCCGTGCAACGTCTAGAACACGATGGCAGATGTTTTCTGTGCTGGCACAGTTTTTCCCTGCCAGACATAGTGGAAAAGCTTTTTGCTAAGATGTAGACGAGAAGACGCGCTAAAGACGATAGTACGATGCTCTCCGGAGCTAAGAGCCGCTGCCGGGCGTCTTTCGGCAGAAGCCGCGCTAAGGAGAGCACTGTGAGCGGCACCATCGTCCTTTGGGGAAGAAGCCGCTTCTTCGCCTCCGGGAGCCGGCGAGAGCGGCAGCTTCGGAAAGGTGAAGAAGGAAGCTGTACAACACTGGGATTGTGTGCGCAGCTTGCCAACTGATAGAAAACAGTACTTTTGCACTCTCCTGACTTTGCCAATCACATGAACATTCGATTGGAAGCTGTTTTGGACAACTTTTCTTTTCTTCATGCCAAACACTTGGCAGACCTCCGTGCAACGTCTAGAACACGATGGCAGATGTTTTCTGTGCTGGCACAGGTTTTCCCTGCCAGACATAGTGGAAAAGCTTTTTGCTAAGATGTAGACGAGAAGACGCGCTAAAGACGATAGTACGATGCTCTCCGGAGCTAAGAGCCGCTGCCGGGCGTCTTTCGGCAGAAGCCGCGCTAAGGAGAGCACTGTGAGCGGCACCATCGTCCTTGCGGGAAGAAGCCGCTTCTTCGCCTCCGGGAGCCGGCGAGAGCGGCAGCTTCGGAAAGGTGAAGAAGGAAGCTGTACAACACTGGGATTGTGTGCGCAGCTTGCCAACTGATAGAAAACAGTACTTTTGCACTCTCCTGACTTTGCCAATCACATGAACATTCGATTGGAAGCTCTTTTGGACAACTTTTCTTTTCTTCATGCCAAACACTTGGCAGACCTCCGTGCAACGTCTAGAACACGATGGCAGATGTTTTCTGTGCTGGCACAGGTTTTCCCTGCCAGACATAGTGGAAAAGCTTTTTGCTAAGATGTAGACGAGAAGACGCGCTAAAGACGATAGTACGATGCTCTCCGGAGCTAAGAGCCGCTGCCGGGTGTCTTTCGGCAGAAGCAGCACTCCGGAGAGCACTGTGAGCGGCACCATCGTCTTCGCGCGAAGAAGCCGCTTCTTCGCCTCCGGGAGCCGGCGAGAGCGGCAGCTTCGGAAAGGTGAAGAAGGAAGCTGTACAACACTGGGATTGTGTGCGCAGCTTGCCAACTGATAGGAAACAGTACTTTTGCACTCTCCTGACTTTGCCAATCACATGAACATTCGATTGGAAGCTGTTTTGGACAACTTTTCTTTTCTTCATGCCAAACACTTGGCAGACCTCCGTGCAACGTCTAGAACACGATGGCAGATGTTTTCTGTGCTGGCACAGGTTTTCCCTGCCAGACATAGTGGAAAAGCTTTTTGCTAAGATGTAGACGAGAAGACGCGCTAAAGACGATAGTACGATGCTCTCCGGAGCTAAGAGCCGCTGCCGGGCGTCTTTCGGCAGAAGCAGCGCTAAGGAGAGCACTGTGAGCGGCACCATCGTCTTTGCGCGAAGAAGCCGCTTCTTCGCCTCCGGGAGCCGGCGAGAGCGGCAGCTTCGGAAAGGTGAAGAAGGAAGCTGTACAACACTGGGATTGTGTGCGCAGCTTGCCAACTGATAGAAAACAGTACTTTTGCACTCTCCTGACTTTGCCAATCACATGAACATTCGATTGGAAGCTGTTTTGGACAACTTTTCTTTTCTCCCTTCCAAACACTTGGCAGACCTCCGTGCAACGTCTAGAACACGATGGCAGATGTTTTCTGTGCTGGCACAGGTTTTCCCTGCCAGACATAGTGGAAAAGCTTTTTGCTAAGATGTAGACGAGAAGACGCGCTAAAGACGATAGTACGATGCTCTCCGGAGCTAAGAGCCGCTGCCGGGCGTCTTTCGGCAGAAGCAGCGCTAAGGAGAGAACTCTGAGCGGCACCATCGTCTTTGCGCGAAGAAGCCGCTTCTTCGCCTCCGGGAGCCGGCGAAAGCGGCAGCTTCGGAAAGGTGAAGAAGCAAGCTGTACAACACTGGGATTGTGTGCGCAGCTTGCCAACTGATAGGAAACAGTACTTTTGCACTCTCCTGACTTTGCCAATCACATGAACATTCGATTGGAAGCTGTTTTGGACAACTTTTCTTTTCTCCCTTCCAAACACTTGGCAGACCTCCGTGCAACGTCTAGAACACGATGGCAGATGTTTTCTGTGCTGGCACAGTTTTTCCCTGCCAGACATAGTGGAAAAGCTTTTTGCTAAGATGTAGACGAGAAGACGCGCTAAAGACGATAGTACGATGCTCTCCGGAGCTAAGAGCCGCTGCCGGGCGTCTTTCGGCAGAAGCCGCGCTAAGGAGAGCACTGTGAGCTGCACCATCGTCTTTGCGCGAAGAAGCCGCTTCTTCGCCTCCGGGAGCCGGCGAGAGCGGCAGCTTCGGAAAGGTGAAGAAGGAAGCTGTACAACACTGGGATTGTGTGCGCAGCTTGCCAACTGATAGGAAACAGTACTTTTGCACTCTCCTGACTTTGCCAATCACATGAACATTCGATTGGAAGCTGTTTTGGACAACTTTTCTTTTCTTCATGCCAAACACTTGGCAAACCTCCGTGCAACGTCTAGAACACGATGGCAGATGTTTTCTGTGCTGGCACAGTTTTTCCCTGCCAGACATAGTGGAAAAGCTTTTTGCTAAGATGTAGACGAGAAGACGCGCTAAAGACGATAGTACGATGCTCTCCGGAGCTAAGAGCCGCTGCCGGGCGTCTTTCGGCAGAAGCAGCACTCCGGAGAGCACTGTGAGCAGCACCATCGTCTTTGCGCGAAGAAGCCGCTTCTTCGCCTCCGGGAGCCGGCGAGAGCGGCAGCTTCGGAAAGGTGAAGAAGGAAGCTGTACAACACTGGGATTGTGTGCGCAGCTTGCCAACTGATAGGAAACAGTACTTTTGCACTCTCCTGACTTTGCCAATCACATGAACATTCGATTGGAAGCTGTTTTGGACAACTTTTCTTTTCTTCATGCCAAACACTTGGCAGACCTCCGTGCAACGTCTAGAACACGATGGCAGATGTTTTCTGTGCTGGCACAGTTTTTCCCCGCCAGACATAGTGGAAAAGCTTTTTGCTAAGATGTAGACGAGAAGACGCGCTAAAGACGATAGTACGATGCTCTCCGGAGCTAAGAGCCGCTGCCGGGCGTCTTTCGGCAGAAGCCGCGCTAAGGAGAGCACTGTGAGCTGCACCATCGTCTTTGCGCGAAGAAGCCGCTTCTTCGCCTCCGGGAGCCGGCGAGAGCGGCAGCTTCGGAAAGGTGAAGAAGGAAGCTGTACAACACTGGGATTGTGTGCGCAGCTTGCCAACTGATAGGAAACAGTACTTTTGCACTCTCCTGACTTTGCCAATCACATGAACATTCGATTGGAAGCTGTTTTGGACAACTTTTCTTTTCTTCATGCCAAACACTTGGCAAACCTCCGTGCAACGTCTAGAACACGATGGCAGATGTTTTCTGTGCTGGCACAGTTTTTCCCTGCCAGACATAGTGGAAAAGCTTTTTGCTAAGATGTAGACGAGAAGACGCGCTAAAGACGATAGTACGATGCTCTCCGGAGCTAAGAGCCGCTGCCGGGCGTCTTTCGGCAGAAGCAGCACTCCGGAGAGCACTGTGAGCGGCACCATCGTCTTTGCGCGAAGAAGCCGCTTCTTCGCCTCCGGGAGCCGGCGAGAGCGGCAGCTTCGGAAAGGTGAAGAAGGAAGCTGTACAACACTGGGATTGTGTGCGCAGCTTGCCAACTGATAGGAAACAGTACTTTTGCACTCTCCTGACTTTGCCAATCACATGAACATTCGATTGGAAGCTGTTTTGGACAACTTTTCTTTTCTTCATGCCAAACACTTGGCAGACCTCCGTGCAACGTCTAGAACACGATGGCAGATGTTTTCTGTGCTGGCACAGTTTTTCCCCGCCAGACATAGTGGAAAAGCTTTTTGCTAAGATGTAGACGAGAAGACGCGCTAAAGACGATAGTACGATGCTCTCCGGAGCTAAGAGCCGCTGCCGGGCGTCTTTCGGCAGAAGCAGCACTTCGGAGAGCACTGTGAGCGGCACCATCGTCTTTGCGCGAAGAAGCCGCTTCTTCGCCTCCGGGAGCGGGCGAGAGCGGCAGCTTCGGAAAGGTGAAGAAGGAAGCTGTACAACACTGGGATTGTGTGCGCAGCCTGCCAACTGATAGGAAACAGTACTTTTGCACTCTCCTGACTTTGCCAATCACATGAACATTCGATTGGAAGCTGTTTTGGACAACTTTTCTTTTCTTCATGCCAAACACTTGGCAGACCTCCGTGCAACGTCTAGAACACGATGGCAGATGTTTTCTGTGCTGGCACAGTTTTTCCCTGCCAGACATAGTGGAAAAGCTTTTTGCTAAGATGTAGACGAGAAGACGCGCTAAAGACGATAGTACGATGCTCTCCGGAGCTAAGAGCCGCTGCCGGGCGTCTTTCGGCAGAAGCCGCGCTAAGGAGAGCACTGTGAGCGGCACCATCGTCCTTGCGGGAAGAAGCCGCTTCTTCGCCTCCGGGAGCCGGCGAGAGCGGCAGCTTCGGAAAGGTGAAGAAGGAAGCTGTACAACACTGGGATTGTGTGCGCAGCTTGCCAACTGATAGAAAACAGTACTTTTGCACTCTCCTGACTTTGCCAATCACATGAACATTCGATTGGAAGCTGTTTTGGACAACTTTTCTTTTCTTCATGCCAAACACTTGGCAGACCTCCGTGCAACGTCTAGAACACGATGGCAGATGTTTTCTGTGCTGGCACAGGTTTTCCCTGCCAGACATAGTGGAAAAGCTTTTTGCTAAGATGTAGACGAGAAGACGCGCTAAAGACGATAGTACGATGCTCTCCGGAGCTAAGAGCCGCTGCCGGGCATCTTTCGGCAGAAGCCGCGCTAAGGAGAGCACTGTGAGCGGCACCATCGTCCTTGCGGGAAGAAGCCGCTTCTTCGCCTCCGGGAGCCGGCGAGAGCGGCAGCTTCGGAAAGGTGAAGAAGGAAGCTGTACAACACTGGAATTGTGTGCGCAGCTTGCCAACTGATAGGAAACAGTACTTTTGCACTCTCCTGACTTTGCCAAACACATGAACATTCGATTGGAAGCTGTTTTGGACAACTTTTCTTTTCTTCATGCCAAACACTTGGCAGACCTCCGTGCAACGTCTAGAACACGATGGCAGATGTTTTCTGTGCTGGCACAGTTTTTCCCTGCCAGACATAGTGGAAAAGCTTTTTGCTAAGATGTAGACGAGAAGACGCGCTAAAGACGATAGTACGATGCTCTCCGGAGCTAAGAGCCGCTGCCGGGCGTCTTTCGGCAGAAGCAGCACTTCGGAGAGCAATGTGAGCGGCACCATCGTCTTCGCGCGAAGAAGCCGCTTCTTCGCCTCCGGGAGCCGGCGAGAGCGGCAGCTTCGGAAAGGTGAAGAAGGAAGCTGTACAACACTGGGATTGTGTGCGCAGCTTGCCAACTGATAGGAAACAGTACTTTTGCACTCTCCTGACTTTGCCAATCACATGAACATTCGATTGGAAGCTGTTTTGGACAACTTTTCTTTTCTTCATGCCAAACACTTGGCAGACCTCCGTGCAACGTCTAGAACACGATGGCAGATGTTTTCTGTGCTGGCACAGTTTTTCCCTGCCAGACATAGTGGAAAAGCTTTTTGCTAAGATGTAGACGAGAAGACGCGCTAAAGACGATAGTACGATGCTCTCCGGAGCTAAGAGCCGCTGCCGGGCGTCTTTCGGCAGAAGCAGCACTTCGGAGAGCAATGTGAGCGGCACCATCGTCTTTGCGCGAAGAAGCCGCTTCTTCGCCTCCGGGAGCCGGCGAGAGCGGCAGCTTCGGAAAGGTGAAGAAGGAAGCTGTACAACACTGGGATTGTGTGCGCAGCTTGCCAACTGATAGGAAACAGTACTTTTGCACTCTCCTGACTTTGCCAATCACATGAACATTCGATTGGAAGCTGTTTTGGACAACTTTTCTTTTCTTCATGCCAAACACTTGGCAGACCTCCGTGCAACGTCTAGAACACGATGGCAGATGTTTTCTGTGCTGGCACAGGTTTTCCCTGCCAGACATAGTGGAAAAGCTTTTTGCTAAGATGTAGACGAGAAGACGCGCTAAAGACGATAGTACGATGCTCTCCGGAGCTAAGAGCCGCTGCCGGGCGTCTTTCGGCAGAAGCAGCACTCCGGAGAGCACTGTGAGCGGCACCATCGTCTTTGCGGGAAGAAGCCGCTTCTTCGCCTCCGGGAGCCGGCGAGAGCGGCAGCTTCGGAAAGGTGAAGAAGCAAGCTGTACAACACTGGGATTGTGTGCGCAGCTTGCCAACTGATAGGAAACAGTACTTTTGCACTCTCCTGACTTTGCCAATCACATGAACATTCGATTGGAAGCTGTTTTGGACAACTTTTCTTTTCTTCATGCCAAACACTTGGCAGACCTCCGTGCAACGTCTAGAACACGATGGCAGATGTTTTCTGTGCTGGCACAGGTTTTCCCTGCCAGACATAGTGGAAAAGCTTTTTGCTAAGATGTAGACGAGAAGACGCGCTAAAGACGATAGTACGATGCTCTCCGGAGCTAAGAGCCGCTGCCGGGCGTCTTTCGGCAGAAGCAGCACTTCGGAGAGCACTGTGAGCGGCACCATCGTCCTTGCGCGAAGAAGCCGCTTCTTCGCCTCCGGGAGCGGGCGAGAGCGGCAGCTTCGGAAAGGTGAAGAAGGAAGCTGTACAACACTGGGATTGTGTGCGCAGCTTGCCAACTGATAGAAAACAGTACTTTTGCACTCTCCTGACTTTGCCAATCACATGAACATTCGATTGGAAGCTGTTTTGGACAACTTTTCTTTTCTTCATGCCAAACACTTGGCAGACCTCCGTGCAACGTCTAGAACACGATGGCAGATGTTTTCTGTGCTGGCACAGGTTTTCCCTGCCAGACATAGTGGAAAAGCTTTTTGCTAAGATGTAGACGAGAAGACGCGCTAAAGACGATAGTACGATGCTCTCCGGAGCTAAGAGCCGCTGCCGGGCGTCTTTCGGCAGAAGCAGCGCTAAGGAGAGCACTGTGAGCGGCACCATCGTCTTTGCGGGAAGAAGCCGCTTCTTCGCCTCCGGGAGCCGGCGAGAGCGGCAGCTTCGGAAAGGTGAAGAAGGAAGCTGTACAACACTGGGATTGTGTGCGCAGCTTGCCAACTGATAGGAAACAGTACTTTTGCACTCTCCTGACTTTGCCAATCACATGAACATTCGATTGGAAGCTGTTTTGGACAACTTTTCTTTTCTTCATGCCAAACACTTGGCAGACCTCCGTGCAACGTCTAGAACACGATGGCTGATTTTTTCTGTGCTGGCACAGGTTTTCCCTGCCAGACATAGTGGAAAAGCTTTTTGCTAAGATGTAGACGAGAAGACGCGCTAAAGACGATAGTACGATGCTCTCCGGAGCTAAGAGCCGCTGCCGGGTGTCTTTCGGCAGAAGCCGCGCTAAGGAGAGCACTGTGAGCGGCACCATCGTCCTTGCGGGAAGAAGCCGCTTCTTCGCCTCCGGGAGCCGGCGAGAGCGGCAGCTTCGGAAAGGTGAAGAAGGAAGCTGTACAACACTGGGATTGTGTGCGCAGCTTGCCAACTGATAGGAAACAGTACTTTTGCACTCTCCTGACTTTGCCAATCACATGAACATTCGATTGGAAGCTGTTTTGGACAACTTTTCTTTTCTTCATGCCAAACACTTGGCAGACCTCCGTGCAACGTCTAGAACACGATGGCAGATGTTTTCTGTGCTGGCACAGGTTTTCCCTGCCAGACATAGTGGAAAAGCTTTTTGCTAAGATGTAGACGAGAAGACGCGCTAAAGACGATAGTACGATGCTCTCCGGAGCTAAGAGCCGCTGCCGGGCGTCTTTCGGCAGACCCCGCGCTAAGGAGAGCACTGTGAGCGGCACCATCGTCCTTGCGGGAAGAAGCCGCTTCTTCGCCTCCGGGAGCCGGCGAGAGCGGCAGCTTCGGAAAGGTGAAGAAGGAAGCTGTACAACACTGGGATTGTGTGCGCAGCTTGCCAACTGATAGAAAACAGTACTTTTGCACTCTCCTGACTTTGCCAATCACATGAACATTCGATTGGAAGCTGTTTTGGACAACTTTTCTTTTCTTCATGCCAAACACTTGGCAGACCTCCGTGCAACGTCTAGAACACGATGGCAGATGTTTTCTGTGCTGGCACAGGTTTTCCCTGCCAGACATAGTGGAAAAGCTTTTTGCTAAGATGTAGACGAGAAGACGCGCTAAAGACGATAGTACGATGCTCTCCGGAGCTAAGAGCCGCTGCCGGGCGTCTTTCGGCAGAAGCAGCGCTAAGGAGAGCACTGTGAGCGGCACCATCGTCTTTGCGCGAAGAAGCCGCTTCTTCGCCTCCGGGAGCCGGCGAGAGCGGCAGCTTCGGAAAGGTGAAGAAGGAAGCTGTACAACACTGGGATTGTGTGCGCAGCTTGCCAACTGATAGAAAACAGTACTTTTGCACTCTCCTGACTTTGCCAATCACATGAACATTCGATTGGAAGGTGTTTTGGACAACTTTTCTTTTCTTCATGCCAAACACTTGGCAGACCTCCGTGCAACGTCTAGAACACGATGGCAGATGTTTTCTGTGCTGGCACAGTTTTTCCCTGCCAGACATAGTGGAAAAGCTTTTTGCTAAGATGTAGACGAGAAGACGCGCTAAAGACGATAGTACGATGCTCTCCGGAGCTAAGAGCCGCTGCCGGGCGTCTTTCGGCAGAAGCCGCGCTAAGGAGAGCACTGTGAGCGGCACCATCGTCCTTTGGGGAAGAAGCCGCTTCTTCGCCTCCGGGAGCCGGCGAGAGCGGCAGCTTCGGAAAGGTGAAGAAGGAAGCTGTACAACACTGGGATTGTGTGCGCAGCTTGCCAACTGATAGAAAACATTACTTTTGCACTCTCCTGACTTTGCCAATCACATGAACATTCGATTGGAAGCTGTTTTGGACAACTTTTCTTTTCTTCATGCCAAACACTTGGCAGACCTCCGTGCAACGTCTAGAACACGATGGCAGATGTTTTCTGTGCTGGCACAGGTTTTCCCTGCCAGACATAGTGGAAAAGCTTTTTGCTAAGATGTAGACGAGAAGACGCGCTAAAGACGATAGTACGATGCTCTCCGGAGCTAAGAGCCGCTGCCGGGCGTCTTTCGGCAGAAGCCGCGCTAAGGAGAGCACTGTGAGCGGCACCATCGTCCTTGCGGGAAGAAGCCGCTTCTTCGGCTCCGGGAGCCGGCGAGAGCGGCAGCTTCGGAAAGGTGAAGAAGGAAGCTGTACAACACTGGGATTGTGTGCGCAGCTTGCCAACTGATAGGAAACAGTACTTTTGCACTCTCCTGACTTTGCCAATCACATGAACATTCGATTGGAAGCTGTTTTGGACAACTTTTCTTTTCTTCATGCCAAACACTTGGCAGACCTCCGTGCAACGTCTAGAACACGATGGCAGATGTTTTCTGTGCTGGCACAGTTTTTCCCTGCCAGACATAGTGGAAAAGCTTTTTGCTAAGATGTAGACGAGAAGACGTGCTAAAGACGATAGTACGATGCTCTCCGGAGCTAAGAGCCGCTGCCGGGCGTCTTTCGGCAGAAGCAGCACTTCGGAGAGCAATGTGAGCGGCACCATCGTCTTTGCGCGAAGAAGCCGCTTCTTCGCCTCCGGGAGCCGGCGAGAGCGGCAGCTTCGGAAAGGTGAAGAAGGAAGCTGTACAACACTGGGATTGTGTGCGCAGCTTGCCAACTGATAGGAAACAGTACTTTTGCACTCTCCTGACTTTGCCAATCACATGAACATTCGATTGGAAGCTGTTTTGGACAACTTTTCTTTTCTTCATGCCAAACACTTGGCAAACCTCCGTGCAACGTCTAGAACACGATGGCAGATGTTTTCTGTGCTGGCACAGTTTTTCCCTGCCAGACATAGTGGAAAAGCTTTTTGCTAAGATGTAGACGAGAAGACGCGCTAAAGACGATAGTACGATGCTCTCCGGAGCTAAGAGCCGCTGCCGGGCGTCTTTCGGCAGAAGCAGCACTCCGGAGAGCACTGTGAGCGGCACCATCGTCTTTGCGCGAAGAAGCCGCTTCTTCGCCTCCGGGAGCGGGCGAGAGCGGCAGCTTCGGAAAGGTGAAGAAGGAAGCTGTACAACACTGGGATTGTGTGCGCAGCTTGCCAACTGATAGAAAACAGTACTTTTGCACTCTCCTGACTTTGCCAATCACATGAACATTCGATTGGAAGCTGTTTTGGACAACTTTTCTTTTCTTCATGCCAAACACTTGGCAGACCTCCGTGCAACGTCTAGAACACGATGGCAGATGTTTTCTGTGCTGGCACAGGTTTTCCCTGCCAGACATAGTGGAAAAGCTTTTTGCTAAGATGTAGACGAGAAGACGCGCTAAAGACGATAGTACGATGCTCTCCGGAGCTAAGAGCCGCTGCCGGGCGTCTTTCGGCAGAAGCAGCGCTAAGGAGAGCACTGTGAGCGGCACCATCGTCTTTGCGGGAAGAAGCCGCTTCTTCGCCTCCGGGAGCGGGCGAGAGCGGCAGCTTCGGAAAGGTGAAGAAGGAAGCTGTACAACACTGGGATTGTGTGCGCAGCTTGCCAACTGATAGGAAACAGTACTTTTGCACTCTCCTGACTTTGCCAATCACATGAACATTCGATTGGAAGCTGTTTTGGACAACTTTTCTTTTCTTCATGCCAAACACTTGGCAGACCTCCGTGCAACGTCTAGAACACGATGGCAGATGTTTTCTGTGCTGGCACAGGTTTTCCCTGCCAGACATAGTGGAAAAGCTTTTTGCTAAGATGTAGACGAGAAGACGCGCTAAAGACGATAGTACGATGCTCTCCGGAGCTAAGAGCCGCTGCCAGGCGTCTTTCGGCAGAAGCAGCACTCCGGAGAGCACTGTGAGCGGCACCATCGTCTTCGCGCGAAGAAGCCGCTTCTTCGCCTCCGGGAGCCGGCGAGAGCGGCAGCTTCGGAAAGGTGAAGAAGGAAGCTGTACAACACTGGGATTGTGTGCGCAGCTTGCCAACTGATAGGAAACAGTACTTTTGCACTCTCCTGACTTTGCCAATCACATGAACATTCGATTGGAAGCTGTTTTGGACAACTTTTCTTTTCTTCATGCCAAACACTTGGCAGACCTCCGTGCAACGTCTAGAACACGATGGCTGATTTTTTCTGTGCTGGCACAGTTTTTCCCTGCCAGACATAGTGGAAAAGCTTTTTGCTAAGATGTAGACGAGAAGACGCGCTAAAGACGATAGTACGATGCTCTCCGGAGCTAAGAGCCGCTGCCGGGCGTCTTTCGGCAGAAGCAGCACTCCGGAGAGCACTGTGAGCGGCACCATCGTCTTCGCGCGAAGAAGCCGCTTCTTCGCCTCCGGGAGCCGGCGAGAGCGGCAGCTTCGGAAAGGTGAAGAAGGAAGCTGTACAACACTGGGATTGTGTGCGCAGCTTGCCAACTGATAGGAAACAGTACTTTTGCACTCTCCTGACTTTGCCAATCACATGAACATTCGATTGGAAGCTGTTTTGGACAACTTTTCTTTTCTTCATGCCAAACACTTGGCAGACCTCCGTGCAACGTCTAGAACACGATGGCAGATGTTTTCTGTGCTGGCACAGGTTTTCCCTGCCAGACATAGTGGAAAAGCTTTTTGCTAAGATGTAGACGAGAAGACGCGCTAAAGACGATAGTACGATGCTCTCCGGAGCTAAGAGCCGCTGCCGGGCGTCTTTCGGCAGAAGCAGCACTTCGGAGAGCACTGTGAGCGGCACCATCGTCTTTGCGCGAAGAAGCCGCTTCTTCGGCTCCGGGAGCCGGCGAGTGCGGCAGCTTCGGAAAGGTGAAGAAGGAAGCTGTACAACACTGGGATTGTGTGCGCAGCTTGCCAACTGATAGAAAACAGTACTTTTGCACTCTTCTGACTTTGCCAATCACATGAACATTCGATTGGAAGCTGTTTTGGACAACTTTTCTTTTCTTCATGCCAAACACTTGGCAGACCTCCGTGCAACGTCTAGAACACGATGGCAGATATTTTCTGTGCTGGCACAGTTTTTCCCTGCCAGACATAGTGGAAAAGCTTTTTGCTAAGATGTAGACGAGAAGACGCGCTAAAGACGATAGTGCGATGCTCTCCGGAGCTAAGAGCCGCTGCCGGGAGTCTTTTGGCAGAAGCAGCACTCCGGAGAGCACTGTGAGCGGCACCATCGTCTTTGCGGGAAGAAGCCGCTTCTTCGCCTCCGGGAGCCGGCGAGAGCGGCAGCTTCGGAAAGGTGAAGAAGGAAGCTGTACAACACTGGGATTGTGTGCGCAGCTTGCCAACTGATAGGAAACAGTACTTTTGCACTCTCCTGACTTTGCCAATCACATGAACATTCGATTGGAAGCTGTTTTGGACAACTTTTCTTTTCTTCATGCCAAACACTTGGCAGACCTCCGTGCAACGTCTAGAACACGATGGCAGATGTTTTCTGTGCTGGCACAGGTTTTCCCTGCCAGACATAGTGGAAAAGCTTTTTGCTAAGATGTAGACGAGAAGACGCGCTAAAGACGATAGTACGATGCTCTCCGGAGCTAAGAGCCGCTGCCGGGCGTCTTTCGGCAGAAGCCGCGCTAAGGAGAGCACTGTGAGCGGCACCATCGTCCTTGCGGGAAGAAGCCGCTTCTTCGCCTCCGGGAGCCGGCGAGAGCGGCAGCTTCGGAAAGGTGAAGAAGGAAGCTGTACAACACTGGGATTGTGTGCGCAGCTTGCCAACTGATAGGAAACAGTACTTTTGCACTCTCCTGACTTTGCCAATCACATGAACATTCGATTGGAAGCTGTTTTGGACAACTTTTCTTTTCTTCATGCCAAACACTTGGCAGACCTCCGTGCAACGTCTAGAACACGATGGCAGATGTTTTCTGTGCTGGCACAGTTTTTCCCTGCCAGACATAGTGGAAAAGCTTTTTGCTAAGATGTAGACGAGAAGACGCGCTAAAGACGATAGTACGATGCTCTCCGGAGCTAAGAGCCGCTGCCGGGCGTCTTTCGGCAGAAGCCGCGCTAAGGAGAGCACTGTGAGCGGCACCATCGTCCTTTGGGGAAGAAGCCGCTTCTTCGCCTCCGGGAGCCGGCGAGAGCGGCAGCTTCGGAAAGGTGAAGAAGGAAGCTGTACAACACTGGGATTGTGTGCGCAGCTTGCCAACTGATAGAAAACAGTACTTTTGCACTCTCCTGACTTTGCCAATCACATGAACATTCGATTGGAAGCTGTTTTGGACAACTTTTCTTTTCTTCATGCCAAACACTTGGCAGACCTCCGTGCAACGTCTAGAACACGATGGCAGATGTTTTCTGTGCTGGCACAGGTTTTCCCTGCCAGACATAGTGGAAAAGCTTTTTGCTAAGATGTAGACGAGAAGACGCGCTAAAGACGATAGTACGATGCTCTCCGGAGCTAAGAGCCGCTGCCGGGTGTCTTTCGGCAGAAGCCGCGCTAAGGAGAGCACTGTGAGCGGCACCATCGTCCTTGCGGTAAGAAGCCGCTTCTTCGCCTCCGGGAGCCGGCGAGAGCGGCAGCTTCGGAAAGGTGAAGAAGGAAGCTGTACAACACTGGGATTGTGTGCGCAGCTTGCCAACTGATAGGAAACAGTACTTTTGCACTCTCCTGACTTTGCCAATCACATGAACATTCGATTGGAAGCTGTTTTGGACAACTTTTCTTTTCTTCATGCCAAACACTTGGCAGACCTCCGTGCAACGTCTAGAACACGATGGCAGATGTTTTCTGTGCTGGCACAGGTTTTCCCTGCCAGACATAGTGGAAAAGCTTTTTGCTAAGATGTAGACGAGAAGACGCGCTAAAGACGATAGTACGATGCTCTCCGGAGCTAAGAGCCGCTGCCGGGCGTCTTTCGGCAGAAGCAGCACTTCGGAGAGCACTGTGAGCGGCACCATCGTCTTTGCGCGAAGAAGCCGCTTCTTCGGCTCCGGGAGCCGGCGAGTGCGGCAGCTTCGGAAAGGTGAAGAAGGAAGCTGTACAACACTGGGATTGTGTGCGCAGCTTGCCAACTGATAGAAAACAGTACTTTTGCACTCTTCTGACTTTGCCAATCACATGAACATTCGATTGGAAGCTGTTTTGGACAACTTTTCTTTTCTTCATGCCAAACACTTGGCAGACCTCCGTGCAACGTCTAGAACACGATGGCAGATATTTTCTGTGCTGGCACAGTTTTTCCCTGCCAGACATAGTGGAAAAGCTTTTTGCTAAGATGTAGACGAGAAGACGCGCTAAAGACGATAGTGCGATGCTCTCCGGAGCTAAGAGCCGCTGCCGGGAGTCTTTTGGCAGAAGCAGCACTCCGGAGAGCACTGTGAGCGGCACCATCGTCTTTGCGGGAAGAAGCCGCTTCTTCGCCTCCGGGAGCCGGCGAGAGCGGCAGCTTCGGAAAGGTGAAGAAGGAAGCTGTACAACACTGGGATTGTGTGCGCAGCTTGCCAACTGATAGGAAACAGTACTTTTGCACTCTCCTGACTTTGCCAATCACATGAACATTCGATTGGAAGCTGTTTTGGACAACTTTTCTTTTCTTCATGCCAAACACTTGGCAGACCTCCGTGCAACGTCTAGAACACGATGGCAGATGTTTTCTGTGCTGGCACAGGTTTTCCCTGCCAGACATAGTGGAAAAGCTTTTTGCTAAGATGTAGACGAGAAGACGCGCTAAAGACGATAGTACGATGCTCTCCGGAGCTAAGAGCCGCTGCCGGGCGTCTTTCGGCAGAAGCCGCGCTAAGGAGAGCACTGTGAGCGGCACCATCGTCCTTGCGGGAAGAAGCCGCTTCTTCGCCTCCGGGAGCCGGCGAGAGCGGCAGCTTCGGAAAGGTGAAGAAGGAAGCTGTACAACACTGGGATTGTGTGCGCAGCTTGCCAACTGATAGGAAACAGTACTTTTGCACTCTCCTGACTTTGCCAATCACATGAACATTCGATTGGAAGCTGTTTTGGACAACTTTTCTTTTCTTCATGCCAAACACTTGGCAGACCTCCGTGCAACGTCTAGAACACGATGGCAGATGTTTTCTGTGCTGGCACAGTTTTTCCCTGCCAGACATAGTGGAAAAGCTTTTTGCTAAGATGTAGACGAGAAGACGCGCTAAAGACGATAGTACGATGCTCTCCGGAGCTAAGAGCCGCTGCCGGGCGTCTTTCGGCAGAAGCCGCGCTAAGGAGAGCACTGTGAGCGGCACCATCGTCCTTTGGGGAAGAAGCCGCTTCTTCGCCTCCGGGAGCCGGCGAGAGCGGCAGCTTCGGAAAGGTGAAGAAGGAAGCTGTACAACACTGGGATTGTGTGCGCAGCTTGCCAACTGATAGAAAACAGTACTTTTGCACTCTCCTGACTTTGCCAATCACATGAACATTCGATTGGAAGCTGTTTTGGACAACTTTTCTTTTCTTCATGCCAAACACTTGGCAGACCTCCGTGCAACGTCTAGAACACGATGGCAGATGTTTTCTGTGCTGGCACAGGTTTTCCCTGCCAGACATAGTGGAAAAGCTTTTTGCTAAGATGTAGACGAGAAGACGCGCTAAAGACGATAGTACGATGCTCTCCGGAGCTAAGAGCCGCTGCCGGGTGTCTTTCGGCAGAAGCTGCGCTAAGGAGAGCACTGTGAGCGGCACCATCGTCCTTGCGGTAAGAAGCCGCTTCTTCGCCTCCGGGAGCCGGCGAGAGCGGCAGCTTCGGAAAGGTGAAGAAGGAAGCTGTACAACACTGGGATTGTGTGCGCAGCTTGCCAACTGATAGGAAACAGTACTTTTGCACTCTCCTGACTTTGCCAATCACATGAACATTCGATTGGAAGCTGTTTTGGACAACTTTTCTTTTCTTCATGCCAAACACTTGGCAGACCTCCGTGCAACGTCTAGAACACGATGGCAGATGTTTTCTGTGCTGGCACAGGTTTTCCCTGCCAGACATAGTGGAAAAGCTTTTTGCTAAGATGTAGACGAGAAGACGCGCTAAAGACGATAGTACGATGCTCTCCGGAGCTAAGAGCCGCTGCCGGGCGTCTTTCGGCAGAAGCAGCACTCCGGAGAGCACTGTGAGCGGCACCATCATCTTCGCGCGAAGAAGCCGCTTCTACGCCTCCGGGAGCCGGCGAGAGCGGCAGCTTCGGAAAGGTGAAGAAGGAAGCTGTACAACACTGGGATTGTGTGCGCAGCTTGCCAACTGATAGGAAACAGTACTTTTGCACTCTCCTGACTTTGCCAATCACATGAACATTCGATTGGAAGCTGTTTTGGACAACTTTTCTTTTCTTCATGCCAAACACTTGGCAGACCTCCGTGCAACGTCTAGAACACGATGGCAGATGTTTTCTGTGCTGGCACAGGTTTTCCCTGCCAGACATAGTGGAAAAGCTTTTTGCTAAGATGTAGACGAGAAGACGCGCTAAAGACGATAGTACGATGCTCTCCGGAGCTAAGAGCCGCTGCCGGGCGTCTTTCGGCAGAAGCAGCGCTAAGGAGAGCACTGTGAGCGGCACCATCGTCTTTGCGCGAAGAAGCCGCTTCTTCGCCTCCGGGAGCCGGCGAGAGCGGCAGCTTCGGAAAGGTGAAGAAGGAAGCTGTACAACACTGGGATTGTGTGCGCAGCTTGCCAACTGATAGGAAACAGTACTTTTGCACTCTCCTGACTTTGCCAATCACATGAACATTCGATTGGAAGCTGTTTTGGACAACTTTTCTTTTCTTCATGCCAAACACTTGGCAGACCTCCGTGCAACGTCTAGAACACGATGGCAGATGTTTTCTGTGCTGGCACAGTTTTTCCCTGCCAGACATAGTGGAAAAGCTTTTTGCTAAGATGTAGACGAGAAGACGCGCTAAAGACGATAGTACGATGCTCTCCGGAGCTAAGAGCCGCTGCCGGGCGTCTTTCGGCAGAAGCCGCGCTAAGGAGAGCACTGTGAGCGGCACCATCGTCCTTGCGGGAAGAAGCCGCTTCTTCGCCTCCGGGAGCCGGCGAGAGCGGCAGCTTCGGAAAGGTGAAGAAGGAAGCTGTACAACACTGGGATTGTGTGCGCAGCTTGCCAACTGATAGGAAACAGTACTTTTGCACTCTCCTGACTTTGCCAATCACATGAACATTCGATTGGAAGCTGTTTTGGACAACTTTTCTTTTCTTCATGCCAAACACTTGGCAGACCTCCGTGCAACGTCTAGAACACGATGGCAGATGTTTTCTGTGCTGGCACAGGTTTTCCCTGCCAGACATAGTGGAAAAGCTTTTTGCTAAGATGTAGACGAGAAGACGCGCTAAAGACGATAGTACGATGCTCTCCGGAGCTAAGAGCCGCTGCCGGGAGTCTTTCGGCAGAAGCAGCACTCCGGAGAGCACTGTGAGCGGCACCATCGTCTTCGCGCGAAGAAGCCGCTTCTTCGCCTCCGGGAGCCGGCGAGAGCGGCAGCTTCGGAAAGGTGAAGAAGGAAGCTGTACAACACTGGGATTGTGTGCGCAGCTTGCCAACTGATAGGAAACAGTACTTTTGCACTCTCCTGACTTTGCCAATCACATGAACATTCGATTGGAAGCTGTTTTGGACAACTTTTCTTTTCTTCATGCCAAACACTTGGCAGACCTCCGTGCAACGTCTAGAACACGATGGCAGATGTTTTCTGTGCTGGCACAGGTTTTCCCTGCCAGACATAGTGGAAAAGCTTTTTGCTAAGATGTAGACGAGAAGACGCGCTAAAGACGATAGTACGATGCTCTCCGGAGCTAAGAGCCGCTGCCGGGCGTCTTTCGGCAGAAGCAGCGCTAAGGAGAGCACTGTGAGCGGCACCATCGTCTTTGCGCGAAGAAGCCGCTTCTTCGGCTCCGGGAGCCGGCGAGAGCGGCAGCTTCGGAAAGGTGAAGAAGGAAGCTGTACAACACTGGGATTGTGTGCGCAGCCTGCCAACTGATAGGAAACAGTACTTTTGCACTCTCCTGACTTTGCCAATCACATGAACATTCGATTGGAAGCTGTTTTGGACAACTTTTCTTTTCTCCCTTCCAAACACTTGGCAGACCTCCGTGCAACGTCTAGAACACGATGGCAGATGTTTTCTGTGCTGGCACAGTTTTTCCCTGCCAGACATAGTGGAAAAGCTTTTTGCTAAGATGTAGACGAGAAGACGCGCTAAAGACGATAGTACGATGCTCTCCGGAGCTAAGAGCCGCTGCCGGGCGTCTTTCGGCAGAAGCCGCGCTAAGGAGAGCACTGTGAGCGGCACCATCGTCCTTGCGGGAAGAAGCCGCTTCTTCGCCTCCGGGAGCCGGCGAGAGCGGCAGCTTCGGAAAGGTGAAGAAGGAAGCTGTACAACACTGGGATTGTGTGCGCAGCTTGCCAACTGATAGAAAACAGTACTTTTGCACTCTCCTGACTTTGCCAATCACATGAACATTCGATTGGAAGCTGTTTTGGACAACTTTTCTTTTCTTCATGCCAAACACTTGGCAGACCTCCGTGCAACGTCTAGAACACGATGGCAGATGTTTTCTGTGCTGGCACAGGTTTTCCCTGCCAGACATAGTGGAAAAGCTTTTTGCTAAGATGTAGACGAGAAGACGCGCTAAAGACGATAGTACGATGCTCTCCGGAGCTAAGAGCCGCTGCCGGGCGTCTTTCGGCAGAAGCAGCACTCCGGAGAGCACTGTGAGCGGCACCATCGTCCTTGCGGGAAGAAGCCGCTTCTTCGGCTCCGGGAGCCGGCGAGAGCGGCAGCTTCGGAAAGGTGAAGAAGGAAGCTGTACAACACTGGGATTGTGTGCGCAGCTTGCCAACTGATAGGAAACAGTACTTTTGCACTCTCCTGACTTTGCCAATCACATGAACATTCGATTGGAAGCTGTTTTGGACAACTTTTCTTTTCTTCATGCCAAACACTTGGCAGACCTCCGTGCAACGTCTAGAACACGATGGCAGATGTTTTCTGTGCTGGCACAGGTTTTCCCTGCCAGACATAGTGGAAAAGCTTTTTGCTAAGATGTAGACGAGAAGACGCGCTAAAGACGATAGTACGATGCTCTCCGGAGCTAAGAGCCGCTGCCGGGCGTCTTTCGGCAGAAGCAGCACTCCGGAGAGCACTGTGAGCGGCACCATCGTCTTCGCGCGAAGAAGCCGCTTCTTCGCCTCCGGGAGCCGGCGAGAGCGGCAGCTTCGGAAAGGTGAAGAAGGAAGCTGTACAACACTGGGATTGTGTGCGCAGCTTGCCAACTGATAGGAAACAGTACTTTTGCACTCTCCTGACTTTGCCAATCACATGAACATTCGATTGGAAGCTGTTTTGGACAACTTTTCTTTTCTCCCTTCCAAACACTTGGCAGACCTCCGTGCAACGTCTAGAACACGATGGCAGATGTTTTCTGTGCTGGCACAGTTTTTCCCTGCCAGACATAGTGGAAAAGCTTTTTGCTAAGATGTAGACGAGAAGACGCGCTAAAGACGATAGTACGATGCTCTCCGGAGCTAAGAGCCGCTGCCGGGCGTCTTTCGGCAGAAGCCGCGCTAAGGAGAGCACTGTGAGCGGCACCATCGTCCTTGCGGGAAGAAGCCGCTTCTTCGCCTCCGGGAGCCGGCGAGAGCGGCAGCTTCGGAAAGGTGAAGAAGGAAGCTGTACAACACTGGGATTGTGTGCGCAGCTTGCCAACTGATAGAAAACAGTACTTTTGCACTCTCCTGACTTTGCCAATCACATGAACATTCGATTGGAAGCTGTTTTGGACAACTTTTCTTTTCTTCATGCCAAACACTTGGCAGACCTCCGTGCAACATCTAGAACACGATGGCAGATGTTTTCTGTGCTGGCACAGGTTTTCCCTGCCAGACATAGTGGAAAAGCTTTTTGCTAAGATGTAGACGAGAAGACGCGCTAAAGACGATAGTACGATGCTCTCCGGAGCTAAGAGCCGCTGCCGGGCGTCTTTCGGCAGAAGCAGCACTTCGGAGAGCACTGTGAGCGGCACCATCGTCTTTGCGCGAAGAAGCCGCTTCTTCGCCTCCGGGAGCGGGCGAGAGCGGCAGCTTCGGAAAGGTGAAGAAGGAAGCTGTACAACACTGGGATTGTGTGCGCAGCTTGCCAACTGATAGGAAACAGTACTTTTGCACTCTCCTGACTTTGCCAATCACATGAACATTCGATTGGAAGCTGTTTTGGACAACTTTTCTTTTCTTCATGCCAAACACTTGGCAGACCTCCGTGCAACGTCTAGAACACGATGGCAGATGTTTTCTGTGCTGGCACAGTTTTTCCCTGCCAGACATAGTGGAAAAGCTTTTTGCTAAGTTGTAGACGAGAAGACGCGCTAAAGACGATAGTACGATGCTCTCCGGAGCTAAGAGCCGCTGCCGGGCGTCTTTCGGCAGAAGCCGCACTCCGGAGAGCACTGTGAGCGGCACCATCGTCTTTGCGGGAAGAAGCCGCTTCTTCGGCTCCGGGAGCCGGCGAGAGCGGCAGCTTCGGAAAGGTGAAGAAGGAAGCTGTACAACACTGGGATTGTGTGCGCAGCTTGCCAACTGATAGGAAACAGTACTTTTGCACTCTCCTGACTTTGCCAATCACATGAACATTCGATTGGAAGCTGTTTTGGACAACTTTTCTTTTCTTCATGCCAAACACTTGGCAGACCTCCGTGCAACGTCTAGAACACGATGGCAGATGTTTTCTGTGCTGGCACAGGTTTTCCCTGCCAGACATAGTGGAAAAGCTTTTTGCTAAGATGTAGACGAGAAGACGCGCTAAAGACGATAGTACGATGCTCTCCGGAGCTAAGAGCCGCTGCCGGGCGTCTTTCGGCAGAAGCAGCACTTTGGAGAGCACTGTGAGCGGCACCATCGTCTTTGCGCGAAGAAGCCGCTTCTTCGCCTCCGGGAGCGGGCGAGAGCGGCAGCTTCGGAAAGGTGAAGAAGGAAGCTGTACAACACTGGGATTGTGTGCGCAGCTTGCCAACTGATAGAAAACAGTACTTTTGCACTCTCCTGACTTTGCCAATCACATGAACATTCGATTGGAAGCTGTTTTGGACAACTTTTCTTTTCTTCATGCCAAACACTTGGCAGACCTCCGTGCAACGTCTAGAACACGATGGCAGATGTTTTCTGTGCTGGCACAGGTTTTCCCTGCCAGACATAGTGGAAAAGCTTTTTGCTAAGATGTAGACGAGAAGACGTGCTAAAGACGATAGTACGATGCTCTCCGGAGCTAAGAGCCGCTGCCGGGCGTCTTTCGGCAGAAGCAGCGCTAAGGAGAGCACTGTGAGCGGCACCATCGTCTTTGCGCGAAGAAGCCGCTTCTTCGCCTCCGGGAGCCGGCGAGAGCGGCAGCTTCGGAAAGGTGAAGAAGGAAGCTGTACAACACTGGGATTGTGTGCGCAGCTTGCCAACTGATAGGAAACAGTACTTTTGCACTCTCCTGACTTTGCCAATCACATGAACATTCGATTGGAAGCTGTTTTGGACAACTTTTCTTTTCTTCATGCCAAACACTTGGCAGACCTCCGTGCAACGTCTAGAACACGATGGCAGATGTTTTCTGTGCTGGCACAGTTTTTCCCTGCCAGACATAGTGGAAAAGCTTTTTGCTAAGATGTAGACGAGAAGACGCGCTAAAGACGATAGTACGATGCTCTCCGGAGCTAAGAGCCGCTGCCGGGCGTCTTTCGGCAGAAGCCGCGCTAAGGAGAGCACTGTGAGCGGCACCATCGTCCTTTGGGGAAGAAGCCGCTTCTTCGCCTCCGGGAGCCGGCGAGAGCGGCAGCTTCGGAAAGGTGAAGAAGGAAGCTGTACAACACTGGGATTGTGTGCGCAGCTTGCCAACTGATAGAAAACAGTACTTTTGCACTCTCCTGACTTTGCCAATCACATGAACATTCGATTGGAAGCTGTTTTGGACAACTTTTCTTTTCTTCATGCCAAACACTTGGCAGACCTCCGTGCAACGTCTAGAACACGATGGCAGATGTTTTCTGTGCTGGCACAGGTTTTCCCTGCCAGACATAGTGGAAAAGCTTTTTGCTAAGATGTAGACGAGAAGACGTGCTAAAGACGATAGTACGATGCTCTCCGGAGCTAAGAGCCGCTGCCGGGCGTCTTTCGGCAGAAGCAGCGCTAAGGAGAGCACTGTGAGCGGCACCATCGTCTTTGCGCGAAGAAGCCGCTTCTTCGCCTCCGGGAGCCGGCGAGAGCGGCAGCTTCGGAAAGGTGAAGAAGGAAGCTGTACAACACTGGGATTGTGTGCGCAGCTTGCCAACTGATAGGAAACAGTACTTTTGCACTCTCCTGACTTTGCCAATCACATGAACATTCGATTGGAAGCTGTTTTGGACAACTTTTCTTTTCTTCATGCCAAACACTTGGCAGACCTCCGTGCAACGTCTAGAACACGATGGCAGATGTTTTCTGTGCTGGCACAGTTTTTCCCTGCCAGACATAGTGGAAAAGCTTTTTGCTAAGATGTAGACGAGAAGACGCGCTAAAGACGATAGTACGATGCTCTCCGGAGCTAAGAGCCGCTGCCGGGCGTCTTTCGGCAGAAGCCGCGCTAAGGAGAGCACTGTGAGCGGCACCATCGTCCTTTGGGGAAGAAGCCGCTTCTTCGCCTCCGGGAGCCGGCGAGAGCGGCAGCTTCGGAAAGGTGAAGAAGGAAGCTGTACAACACTGGGATTGTGTGCGCAGCTTGCCAACTGATAGAAAACAGTACTTTTGCACTCTCCTGACTTTGCCAATCACATGAACATTCGATTGGAAGCTGTTTTGGACAACTTTTCTTCATGCCAAACACTTGGCAGACCTCCGTGCAACGTCTAGAACACGATGGCAGATGTTTTCTGTGCTGGCACAGGTTTTCCCTGCCAGACATAGTGGAAAAGCTTTTTGCTAAGATGTAGACGAGAAGACGCGCTAAAGACGATAGTACGATGCTCTCCGGAGCTAAGAGCCGCTGCCGGGTGTCTTTCGGCAGAAGCCGCGCTAAGGAGAGCACTGTGAGCGGCACCATCGTCCTTGCGGGAAGAAGCCGCTTCTTCGCCTCCGGGAGCCGGCGAGAGCGGCAGCTTCGGAAAGGTGAAGAAGGAAGCTGTACAACACTGGGATTGTGTGCGCAGCTTGCCAACTGATAGGAAACAGTACTTTTGCACTCTCCTGACTTTGCCAATCACATGAACATTCGATTGGAAGCTGTTTTGGACAACTTTTCTTTTCTTCATGCCAAACACTTGGCAGACCTCCGTGCAACGTCTAGAACACGATGGCAGATGTTTTCTGTGCTGGCACAGGTTTTCCCTGCCAGACATAGTGGAAAAGCTTTTTGCTAAGATGTAGACGAGAAGACGCGCTAAAGACGATAGTACGATGCTCTCCGGAGCTAAGAGCCGCTGCCGGGCGTCTTTCGGCAGAAGCAGCACTCCGGAGAGCACTGTGAGCGGCACCATCGTCTTCGCGCGAAGAAGCCGCTTCTTCGCCTCCGGGAGCCGGCGAGAGCGGCAGCTTCGGAAAGGTGAAGAAGGAAGCTGTACAACACTGGGATTGTGTGCGCAGCTTGCCAACTGATAGGAAACAGTACTTTTGCACTCTCCTGACTTTGCCAATCACATGAACATTCGATTGGAAGCTGTTTTGGACAACTTTTCTTTTCTTCATGCCAAACACTTGGCAGACCTCCGTGCAACGTCTAGAACACGATGGCAGATGTTTTCTGTGCTGGCACAGGTTTTCCCTGCCAGACATAGTGGAAAAGCTTTTTGCTAAGATGTAGACGAGAAGACGCGCTAAAGACGATAGTACGATGCTCTCCGGAGCTAAGAGCCGCTGCCGGGCGTCTTTCGGCAGAAGCAGCGCTAAGGAGAGCACTGTGAGCGGCACCATCGTCTTTGCGCGAAGAAGCCGCTTCTTCGCCTCCGGGAGCGGGCGAGAGCGGCAGCTTCGGAAAGGTGAAGAAGGAAGCTGTACAACACTGGGATTGTGTGCGCAGCTTGCCAACTGATAGAAAACAGTACTTTTGCACTCTCCTGACTTTGCCAATCACATGAACATTCGATTGGAAGCTGTTTTGGACAACTTTTCTTTTCTTCATGCCAAACACTTGGCAGACCTCCGTGCAACGTCTAGAACACGATGGCAGATGTTTTCTGTGCTGGCACAGTTTTTCCCTGCCAGACATAGTGGAAAAGCTTTTTGCTAAGATGTAGACGAGAAGACGCGCTAAAGACGATAGTACGATGCTCTCCGGAGCTAAGAGCCGCTGCCGGGCGTCTTTCGGCAGAAGCCGCGCTAAGGAGAGCACTGTGAGCGGCACCATCGTCCTTTGGGGAAGAAGCCGCTTCTTCGCCTCCGGGAGCCGGCGAGAGCGGCAGCTTCGGAAAGGTGAAGAAGGAAGCTGTACAACACTGGGATTGTGTGCGCAGCTTGCCAACTGATAGAAAACATTACTTTTGCACTCTCCTGACTTTGCCAATCACATGAACATTCGATTGGAAGCTGTTTTGGACAACTTTTCTTTTCTTCATGCCAAACACTTGGCAGACCTCCGTGCAACGTCTAGAACACGATGGCAGATGTTTTCTGTGCTGGCACAGGTTTTCCCTGCCAGACATAGTGGAAAAGCTTTTTGCTAAGATGTAGACGAGAAGACGCGCTAAAGACGATAGTACGATGCTCTCCGGAGCTAAGAGCCGCTGCCGGGCGTCTTTCGGCAGAAGCCGCGCTAAGGAGAGCACTGTGAGCGGCACCATCGTCCTTGCGGGAAGAAGCCGCTTCTTCGCCTCCGGGAGCCGGCGAGAGCGGCAGCTTCGGAAAGGTGAAGAAGGAAGCTGTACAACACTGGGATTGTGTGCGCAGCTTGCCAACTGATAGGAAACAGTACTTTTGCACTCTCCTGACTTTGCCAATCACATGAACATTCGATTGGAAGCTGTTTTGGACAACTTTTCTTTTCTTCATGCCAAACACTTGGCAGACCTCCGTGCAACGTCTAGAACACGATGGCAGATGTTTTCTGTGCTGGCACAGGTTTTCCCTGCCAGACATAGTGGAAAAGCTTTTTGCTAAGATGTAGACGAGAAGACGCGCTAAAGACGATAGTACGATGCTCTCCGGAGCTAAGAGCCGCTGCCGGGAGTCTTTCGGCAGAAGCAGCACTCCGGAGAGCACTGTGAGCGGCACCATCGTCTTCGCGCGAAGAAGCCGCTTCTTCGGCTCCGGGAGCCGGCGAGAGCGGCAGCTTCGGAAAGGTGAAGAAGGAAGCTGTACAACACTGGGATTGTGTGCGCAGCTTGCCAACTGATAGGAAACAGTACTTTTGCACTCTCCTGACTTTGCCAATCACATGAACATTCGATTGGAAGCTGTTTTGGACAACTTTTCTTTTCTTCATGCCAAACACTTGGCAGACCTCCGTGCAACGTCTAGAACACGATGGCAGATGTTTTCTGTGCTGGCACAGGTTTTCCCTGCCAGACATAGTGGAAAAGCTTTTTGCTAAGATGTAGACGAGAAGACGCGCTAAAGACGATAGTACGATGCTCTCCGGAGCTAAGAGCCGCTGCCGGGCGTCTTTCGGCAGAAGCAGCGCTAAGGAGAGCACTGTGAGCGGCACCATCGTCTTTGCGCGAAGAAGCCGCTTCTTCGCCTCCGGGAGCCGGCGAGAGCGGCAGCTTCGGAAAGGTGAAGAAGGAAGCTGTACAACACTGGGATTGTGTGCGCAGCCTGCCAACTGATAGGAAACAGTACTTTTGCACTCTCCTGACTTTGCCAATCACATGAACATTCGATTGGAAGCTGTTTTGGACAACTTTTCTTTTCTCCCTTCCAAACACTTGGCAGACCTCCGTGCAACGTCTAGAACACGATGGCAGATGTTTTCTGTGCTGGCACAGGTTTTCCCTGCCAGACATAGTGGAAAAGCTTTTTGCTAAGATGTAGACGAGAAGACGCGCTAAAGACGATAGTACGATGCTCTCCGGAGCTAAGAGCCGCTGCCGGGCGTCTTTCGGCAGAAGCAGCACTCCGGAGAGCACTGTGAGCGGCACCATCGTCTTCGCGCGAAGAAGCCGCTTCTTCGCCTCCGGGAGCCGGCGAGAGCGGCAGCTTCGGAAAGGTGAAGAAGGAAGCTGTACAACACTGGGATTGTGTGCGCAGCTTGCCAACTGATAGGAAACAGTACTTTTGCACTCTCCTGACTTTGCCAATCACATGAACATTCGATTGGAAGCTGTTTTGGACAACTTTTCTTTTCTTCATGCCAAACACTTGGCAGACCTCCGTGCAACGTCTAGAACACGATGGCAGATGTTTTCTGTGCTGGCACAGGTTTTCCCTGCCAGACATAGTGGAAAAGCTTTTTGCTAAGATGTAGACGAGAAGACGCGCTAAAGACGATAGTACGATGCTCTCCGGAGCTAAGAGCCGCTGCCGGGCGTCTTTCGGCAGAAGCAGCGCTAAGGAGAGCACTGTGAGCGGCACCATCGTCTTTGCGCGAAGAAGCCGCTTCTTCGCCTCCGGGAGCCGGCGAGAGCGGCAGCTTCGGAAAGGTGAAGAAGGAAGCTGTACAACACTGGGATTGTGTGCGCAGCTTGCCAACTGATAGAAAACAGTACTTTTGCACTCTCCTGACTTTGCCAATCACATGAACATTCGATTGGAAGCTGTTTTGGACAACTTTTCTTTTCTTCATGCCAAACACTTGGCAGACCTCCGTGCAACGTCTAGAACACGATGGCAGATGTTTTCTGTGCTGGCACAGTTTTTCCCTGCCAGACATAGAGGAAAAGCTTTTTGCTAAGATGTAGACGAGAAGACGCGCTAAAGACGATAGTACGATGCTCTCCGGAGCTAAGAGCCGCTGCCGGGCGTCTTTCGGCAGAAGCCGCGCTAAGGAGAGCACTGTGAGCGGCACCATCGTCCTTTGGGGAAGAAGCCGCTTCTTCGCCTCCGGGAGCCGGCGAGAGCGGCAGCTTCGGAAAGGTGAAGAAGGAAGCTGTACAACACTGGGATTGTGTGCGCAGCTTGCCAACTGATAGAAAACATTACTTTTGCACTCTCCTGACTTTGCCAATCACATGAACATTCGATTGGAAGCTGTTTTGGACAACTTTTCTTTTCTTCATGCCAAACACTTGGCAGACCTCCGTGCAACGTCTAGAACACGATGGCAGATGTTTTCTGTGCTGGCACAGGTTTTCCCTGCCAGACATAGTGGAAAAGCTTTTTGCTAAGATGTAGACGAGAAGACGCGCTAAAGACGATAGTACGATGCTCTCCGGAGCTAAGAGCCGCTGCCGGGCGTCTTTCGGCAGATGCCGCGCTAAGGAGAGCACTGTGAGCGGCACCATCGTCCTTGCGGGAAGAAGCCGCTTCTTCGCCTCCGGGAGCCGGCGAGAGCGGCAGCTTCGGAAAGGTGAAGAAGGAAGCTGTACAACACTGGGATTGTGTGCGCAGCTTGCCAACTGATAGGAAACAGTACTTTTGCACTCTCCTGACTTTGCCAATCACATGAACATTCGATTGGAAGCTGTTTTGGACAACTTTTCTTTTCTTCATGCCAAACACTTGGCAGACCTCCGTGCAACGTCTAGAAAACGATGGCAGATGTTTTCTGTGCTGGCACAGGTTTTCCCTGCCAGACATAGTGGAAAAGCTTTTTGCTAAGATGTAGACGAGAAGACGCGCTAAAGACGATAGTACGATGCTCTCCGGAGCTAAGAGCCGCTGCCGGGAGTCTTTCGGCAGAAGCAGCACTCCGGAGAGCACTGTGAGCGGCACCATCGTCTTCGCGCGAAGAAGCCGCTTCTTCGCCTCCGGGAGCCGGCGAGAGCGGCAGCTTCGGAAAGGTGAAGAAGGAAGCTGTACAACACTGGGATTGTGTGCGCAGCTTGCCAACTGATAGGAAACAGTACTTTTGCACTCTCCTGACTTTGCCAATCACATGAACATTCGATTGGAAGCTGTTTTGGACAACTTTTCTTTTCTTCATGCCAAACACTTGGCAGACCTCCGTGCAACGTCTAGAACACGATGGCAGATGTTTTCTGTGCTGGCACAGGTTTTCCCTGCCAGACATAGTGGAAAAGCTTTTTGCTAAGATGTAGACGAGAAGACGCGCTAAAGACGATAGTACGATGCTCTCCGGAGCTAAGAGCCGCTGCCGGGCGTCTTTCGGCAGAAGCAGCGCTAAGGAGAGCACTGTGAGCGGCACCATCGTCTTTGCGCGAAGAAGCCGCTTCTTCGCCTCCGGGAGCCGGCGAGAGCGGCAGCTTCGGAAAGGTGAAGAAGGAAGCTGTACAACACTGGGATTGTGTGCGCAGCCTGCCAACTGATAGGAAACAGTACTTTTGCACTCTCCTGACTTTGCCAATCACATGAACATTCGATTGGAAGCTGTTTTGGACAACTTTTCTTTTCTCCCTTCCAAACACTTGGCAGACCTCCGTGCAACGTCTAGAACACGATGGCAGATGTTTTCTGTGCTGGCACAGTTTTTCCCTGCCAGACATAGTGGAAAAGCTTTTTGCTAAGATGTAGACGAGAAGACGCGCTAAAGACGATAGTACGATGCTCTCCGGAGCTAAGAGCCGCTGCCGGGCGTCTTTCGGCAGAAGCCGCGCTAAGGAGAGCACTGTGAGCGGCACCATCGTCCTTGCGGGAAGAAGCCGCTTCTTCGGCTCCGGGAGCCGGCGAGAGCGGCAGCTTCGGAAAGGTGAAGAAGGAAGCTGTACAACACTGGGATTGTGTGCGCAGCTTGCCAACTGATAGGAAACAGTACTTTTGCACTCTCCTGACTTTGCCAATCACATGAACATTCGATTGGAAGCTGTTTTGGACAACTTTTCTTTTCTTCATGCCAAACACTTGGCAGACCTCCGTGCAACGTCTAGAACACGATGGCAGATGTTTTCTGTGCTGGCACAGGTTTTCCCTGCCAGACATAGTGGAAAAGCTTTTTGCTAAGATGTAGACGAGAAGACGCGCTAAAGACGATAGTACGATGCTCTCCGGAGCTAAGAGCCGCTGCCGGGCGTCTTTCGGCAGAAGCAGCGCTAAGGAGAGCACTGTGAGCGGCACCATCGTCTTTGCGCGAAGAAGCCGCTTCTTCGCCTCCGGGAGCCGGCGAGAGCGGCAGCTTCGGAAAGGTGAAGAAGGAAGCTGTACAACACTGGGATTGTGTGCGCAGCCTGCCAACTGATAGGAAACAGTACTTTTGCACTCTCCTGACTTTGCCAATCACATGAACATTCGATTGGAAGCTGTTTTGGACAACTTTTCTTTTCTCCCTTCCAAACACTTGGCAGACCTCCGTGCAACGTCTAGAACACGATGGCAGATGTTTTCTGTGCTGGCACAGTTTTTCCCTGCCAGACATAGTGGAAAAGCTTTTTGCTAAGATGTAGACGAGAAGACGCGCTAAAGACGATAGTACGATGCTCTCCGGAGCTAAGAGCCGCTGCCGGGCGTCTTTCGGCAGAAGCCGCGCTAAGGAGAGCACTGTGAGCGGCACCATCGTCCTTGCGGGAAGAAGCCGCTTCTTCGCCTCCGGGAGCCGGCGAGAGCGGCAGCTTCGGAAAGGTGAAGAAGGAAGCTGTACAACACTGGGATTGTGTGCGCAGCTTGCCAACTGATAGAAAACAGTACTTTTGCACTCTCCTGACTTTGCCAATCACATGAACATTCGATTGGAAGCTGTTTTGGACAACTTTTCTTTTCTTCATGCCAAACACTTGGCAGACCTCCGTGCAACGTCTAGAACACGATGGCAGATGTTTTCTGTGCTGGCACAGGTTTTCCCTTCCAGACATAGTGGAAAAGCTTTTTGCTAAGATGTAGACGAGAAGACGCGCTAAAGACGATAGTACGATGCTCTCCGGAGCTAAGAGCCGCTGCCGGGCGTCTTTCGGCAGAAGCAGCACTCCGGAGAGCACTGTGAGCGGCACCATCGTCCTTGCGGGAAGAAGCCGCTTCTTCGGCTCCGGGAGCCGGCGAGAGCGGCAGCTTCGGAAAGGTGAAGAAGGAAGCTGTACAACACTGGGATTGTGTGCGCAGCTTGCCAACTGATAGAAAACAGTACTTTTGCACTCTCCTGACTTTGCCAATCACATGAACATTCGATTGGAAGCTGTTTTGGACAACTTTTCTTTTCTTCATGCCAAACACTTGGCAGACCTCCGTGCAACGTCTAGAACACGATGGCAGATGTTTTCTGTGCTGGCACAGGTTTTCCCTGCCAGACATAGTGGAAAAGCTTTTTGCTAAGATGTAGACGAGAAGACGCGCTAAAGACGATAGTACGATGCTCTCCGGAGCTAAGAGCCGCTGCCGGGCGTCTTTCGGCAGAAGCAGCACTCCGGAGAGCACTGTGAGCGGCACCATCGTCTTCGCGCGAAGAAGCCGCTTCTTCGCCTCCGGGAGCCGGCGAGAGCGGCAGCTTCGGAAAGGTGAAGAAGGAAGCTGTACAACACTGGGATTGTGTGCGCAGCTTGCCAACTGATAGGAAACAGTACTTTTGCACTCTCCTGACTTTGCCAATCACATGAACATTCGATTGGAAGCTGTTTTGGACAACTTTTCTTTTCTCCCTTCCAAACACTTGGCAGACCTCCGTGCAACGTCTAGAACACGATGGCAGATGTTTTCTGTGCTGGCACAGTTTTTCCCTGCCAGACATAGTGGAAAAGCTTTTTGCTAAGATGTAGACGAGAAGACGCGCTAAAGACGATAGTACGATGCTCTCCGGAGCTAAGAGCCGCTGCCGGGCGTCTTTCGGCAGAAGCCGCGCTAAGGAGAGCACTGTGAGCGGCACCATCGTCCTTGCGGGAAGAAGCCGCTTCTTCGCCTCCGGGAGCCGGCGAGAGCGGCAGCTTCGGAAAGGTGAAGAAGGAAGCTGTACAACACTGGGATTGTGTGCGCAGCTTGCCAACTGATAGAAAACAGTACTTTTGCACTCTCCTGACTTTGCCAATCACATGAACATTCGATTGGAAGCTGTTTTGGACAACTTTTCTTTTCTTCATGCCAAACACTTGGCAGACCTCCGTGCAACATCTAGAACACGATGGCAGATGTTTTCTGTGCTGGCACAGGTTTTCCCTGCCAGACATAGTGGAAAAGCTTTTTGCTAAGATGTAGACGAGAAGACGCGCTAAAGACGATAGTACGATGCTCTCCGGAGCTAAGAGCCGCTGCCGGGCGTCTTTCGGCAGAAGCAGCACTTCGGAGAGCACTGTGAGCGGCACCATCGTCTTTGCGCGAAGAAGCCGCTTCTTCGCCTCCGGGAGCGGGCGAGAGCGGCAGCTTCGGAAAGGTGAAGAAGGAAGCTGTACAACACTGGGATTGTGTGCGCAGCTTGCCAACTGATAGGAAACAGTACTTTTGCACTCTCCTGACTTTGCCAATCACATGAACATTCGATTGGAAGCTGTTTTGGACAACTTTTCTTTTCTTCATGCCAAACACTTGGCAGACCTCCGTGCAACGTCTAGAACACGATGGCAGATGTTTTCTGTGCTGGCACAGTTTTTCCCTGCCAGACATAGTGGAAAAGCTTTTTGCTAAGTTGTAGACGAGAAGACGCGCTAAAGACGATAGTACGATGCTCTCCGGAGCTAAGAGCCGCTGCCGGGCGTCTTTCGGCAGAAGCCGCACTCCGGAGAGCACTGTGAGCGGCACCATCGTCTTTGCGGGAAGAAGCCGCTTCTTCGGCTCCGGGAGCCGGCGAGAGCGGCAGCTTCGGAAAGGTGAAGAAGGAAGCTGTACAACACTGGGATTGTGTGCGCAGCTTGCCAACTGATAGGAAACAGTACTTTTGCACTCTCCTGACTTTGCCAATCACATGAACATTCGATTGGAAGCTGTTTTGGACAACTTTTCTTTTCTTCATGCCAAACACTTGGCAGACCTCCGTGCAACGTCTAGAACACGATGGCAGATGTTTTCTGTGCTGGCACAGGTTTTCCCTGCCAGACATAGTGGAAAAGCTTTTTGCTAAGATGTAGACGAGAAGACGCGCTAAAGACGATAGTACGATGCTCTCCGGAGCTAAGAGCCGCTGCCGGGCGTCTTTCGGCAGAAGCAGCACTTTGGAGAGCACTGTGAGCGGCACCATCGTCTTTGCGCGAAGAAGCCGCTTCTTCGCCTCCGGGAGCGGGCGAGAGCGGCAGCTTCGGAAAGGTGAAGAAGGAAGCTGTACAACACTGGGATTGTGTGCGCAGCTTGCCAACTGATAGGAAACAGTACTTTTGCACTCTCCTGACTTTGCCAATCACATGAACATTCGATTGGAAGCTGTTTTGGACAACTTTTCTTTTCTTCATGCCAAACACTTGGCAGACCTCCGTGCAACGTCTAGAACACGATGGCAGATGTTTTCTGTGCTGGCACAGGTTTTCCCTGCCAGACATAGTGGAAAAGCTTTTTGCTAAGATGTAGACGAGAAGACGTGCTAAAGACGATAGTACGATGCTCTCCGGAGCTAAGAGCCGCTGCCGGGCGTCTTTCGGCAGAAGCAGCGCTAAGGAGAGCACTGTGAGCGGCACCATCGTCTTTGCGCGAAGAAGCCGCTTCTTCGCCTCCGGGAGCCGGCGAGAGCGGCAGCTTCGGAAAGGTGAAGAAGGAAGCTGTACAACACTGGGATTGTGTGCGCAGCTTGCCAACTGATAGGAAACAGTACTTTTGCACTCTCCTGACTTTGCCAATCACATGAACATTCGATTGGAAGCTGTTTTGGACAACTTTTCTTTTCTTCATGCCAAACACTTGGCAGACCTCCGTGCAACGTCTAGAACACGATGGCAGATGTTTTCTGTGCTGGCACAGGTTTTCCCTGCCAGACATAGTGGAAAAGCTTTTTGCTAAGATGTAGACGAGAAGACGCGCTAAAGACGATAGTACGATGCTCTCCGGAGCTAAGAGCCGCTGCCGGGTGTCTTTCGGCAGAAGCAACACCCCGGAGAGCACTGTGAGCGGCACCATCGTCTTTGCGGGAAGAAGCCGCTTCTTCGGCTCCGGGAGCCGGCGAGAGCGGCAGCTTCGGAAAGGTGAAGAAGGAAGCTGTACAACACTGGGATTGTGTGCGCAGCTTGCCAACTGATAGGAAACAGTACTTTTGCACTCTCCTGACTTTGCCAATCACATGAACATTCGATTGGAAGCTGTTTTGGACAACTTTTCTTTTCTTCATGCCAAACACTTGGCAGACCTCCGTGCAACGTCTAGAACACGATGGCAGATGTTTTCTGTGCTGGCACAGGTTTTCCCTGCCAGACATAGTGGAAAAGCTTTTTGCTAAGATGTAGACGAGAAGACGCGCTAAAGACGATAGTACGATGCTCTCCGGAGCTAAGAGCCGCTGCCGGGCGTCTTTCGGCAGAAGCCGCGCTAAGGAGAGCACTGTGAGCGGCACCATCGTCCTTTGGGGAAGAAGCCGCTTCTTCGCCTCCGGGAGCCGGCGAGAGCGGCAGCTTCGGAAAGGTGAAGAAGGAAGCTGTACAACACTGGGATTGTGTGCGCAGCCTGCCAACTGATAGGAAACAGTACTTTTGCACTCTCCTGACTTTGCCAATCACATGAACATTCGATTGGAAGCTGTTTTGGACAACTTTTCTTTTCTCCCTTCCAAACACTTGGCAGACCTCCGTGCAACGTCTAGAACACGATGGCAGATGTTTTCTGTGCTGGCACAGGTTTTCCCTGCCAGATATAGTGGAAAAGCTTTTTGCTAAGATGTAGACGAGAAGACGCGCTAAAGACGATAGTACGATGCTCTCCGGAGCTAAGAGCCGCTGCCGGGCGTCTTTCGGCAGAAGCAGCACTCCGGAGAGCACTGTGAGCGGCACCATCGTCTTCGCGCGAAGAAGCCGCTTCTTCGCCTCCGGGAGCCGGCGAGAGCGGCAGCTTCGGAAAGGTGAAGAAGGAAGCTGTACAACACTGGGATTGTGTGCGCAGCTTGCCAACTGATAGGAAACAGTACTTTTGCACTCTCCTGACTTTGCCAATCACATGAACATTCGATTGGAAGCTGTTTTGGACAACTTTTCTTTTCTTCATGCCAAACACTTGGCAGACCTCCGTGCAACGTCTAGAACACGATGGCAGATGTTTTCTGTGCTGGCACAGGTTTTCCCTGCCAGACATAGTGGAAAAGCTTTTTGCTAAGATGTAGACGAGAAGACGCGCTAAAGACGATAGTACGATGCTCTCCGGAGCTAAGAGCCGCTGCCGGGCGTCTTTCGGCAGAAGCAGCGCTAAGGAGAGCACTGTGAGCGGCACCATCGTCTTTGCGCGAAGAAGCCGCTTCTTCGCCTCCGGGAGCCGGCGAGAGCGGCAGCTTCGGAAAGGTGAAGAAGGAAGCTGTACAACACTGGGATTGTGTGCGCAGCTTGCCAACTGATAGAAAACAGTACTTTTGCACTCTCCTGACTTTGCCAATCACATGAACATTCGATTGGAAGCTGTTTTGGACAACTTTTCTTTTCTTCATGCCAAACACTTGGCAGACCTCCGTGCAACGTCTAGAACACGATGGCAGATGTTTTCTGTGCTGGCACAGTTTTTCCCTGCCAGACATAGAGGAAAAGCTTTTTGCTAAGATGTAGACGAGAAGACGCGCTAAAGACGATAGTACGATGCTCTCCGAAGCTAAGAGCCGCTGCCGGGCGTCTTTCGGCAGAAGCAGCGCTAAGGAGAGCACTGTGAGCGGCACCATCGTCCTTTGGGGAAGAAGCCGCTTCTTCGCCTCCGGGAGCCGGCGAGAGCGGCAGCTTCGGAAAGGTGAAGAAGGAAGCTGTACAACACTGGGATTGTGTGCGCAGCTTGCCAACTGATAGAAAACATTACTTTTGCACTCTCCTGACTTTGCCAATCACATGAACATTCGATTGGAAGCTGTTTTGGACAACTTTTCTTTTCTTCATGCCAAACACTTGGCAGACCTCCGTGCAACGTCTAGAACACGATGGCAGATGTTTTCTGTGCTGGCACAGGTTTTCCCTGCCAGACATAGTGGAAAAGCTTTTTGCTAAGATGTAGACGAGAAGACGCGCTAAAGACGATAGTACGATGCTCTCCGGAGCTAAGAGCCGCTGCCGGGCGTCTTTCGGCAGATGCCGCGCTAAGGAGAGCACTGTGAGCGGCACCATTGTCCTTGCGGGAAGAAGCCGCTTCTTCGCCTCCGGGAGCCGGCGAGAGCGGCAGCTTCGGAAAGGTGAAGAAGGAAGCTGTACAACACTGGGATTGTGTGCGCAGCTTGCCAACTGATAGGAAACAGTACTTTTGCACTCTCCTGACTTTGCCAATCACATGAACATTCGATTGGAAGCTGTTTTGGACAACTTTTCTTTTCTTCATGCCAAACACTTGGCAGACCTCCGTGCAACGTCTAGAAAACGATGGCAGATGTTTTCTGTGCTGGCACAGGTTTTCCCTGCCAGACATAGTGGAAAAGCTTTTTGCTAAGATGTAGACGAGAAGACGCGCTAAAGACGATAGTACGATGCTCTCCGGAGCTAAGAGCCGCTGCCGGGAGTCTTTCGGCAGAAGCAGCACTCCGGAGAGCACTGTGAGCGGCACCATCGTCTTCGCGCGAAGAAGCCGCTTCTTCGCCTCCGGGAGCCGGCGAGAGCGGCAGCTTCGGAAAGGTGAAGAAGGAAGCTGTACAACACTGGGATTGTGTGCGCAGCTTGCCAACTGATAGGAAACAGTACTTTTGCACTCTCCTGACTTTGCCAATCACATGAACATTCGATTGGAAGCTGTTTTGGACAACTTTTCTTTTCTTCATGCCAAACACTTGGCAGACCTCCGTGCAACGTCTAGAACACGATGGCAGATGTTTTCTGTGCTGGCACAGGTTTTCCCTGCCAGACATAGTGGAAAAGCTTTTTGCTAAGATGTAGACGAGAAGACGCGCTAAAGACGATAGTACGATGCTCTCCGGAGCTAAGAGCCGCTGCCGGGCGTCTTTCGGCAGAAGCAGCGCTAAGGAGAGCACTGTGAGCGGCACCATCGTCTTTGCGCGAAGAAGCCGCTTCTTCGCCTCCGGGAGCCGGCGAGAGCGGCAGCTTCGGAAAGGTGAAGAAGGAAGCTGTACAACACTGGGATTGTGTGCGCAGCCTGCCAACTGATAGGAAACAGTACTTTTGCACTCTCCTGACTTTGCCAATCACATGAACATTCGATTGGAAGCTGTTTTGGACAACTTTTCTTTTCTCCCTTCCAAACACTTGGCAGACCTCCGTGCAACGTCTAGAACACGATGGCAGATGTTTTCTGTGCTGGCACAGTTTTTCCCTGCCAGACATAGTGGAAAAGCTTTTTGCTAAGATGTAGACGAGAAGACGCGCTAAAGACGATAGTACGATGCTCTCCGGAGCTAAGAGCCGCTGCCGGGCGTCTTTCGGCAGAAGCCGCGCTAAGGAGAGCACTGTGAGCGGCACCATCGTCCTTGCGGGAAGAAGCCGCTTCTTCGGCTCCGGGAGCCGGCGAGAGCGGCAGCTTCGGAAAGGTGAAGAAGGAAGCTGTACAACACTGGGATTGTGTGCGCAGCTTGCCAACTGATAGGAAACAGTACTTTTGCACTCTCCTGACTTTGCCAATCACATGAACATTCGATTGGAAGCTGTTTTGGACAACTTTTCTTTTCTTCATGCCAAACACTTGGCAGACCTCCGTGCAACGTCTAGAACACGATGGCAGATGTTTTCTGTGCTGGCACAGGTTTTCCCTGCCAGACATAGTGGAAAAGCTTTTTGCTAAGATGTAGACGAGAAGACGCGCTAAAGACGATAGTACGATGCTCTCCGGAGCTAAGAGCCGCTGCCGGGCGTCTTTCGGCAGAAGCAGCGCTAAGGAGAGCACTGTGAGCGGCACCATCGTCTTTGCGCGAAGAAGCCGCTTCTTCGCCTCCGGGAGCCGGTGAGAGCGGCAGCTTCGGAAAGGTGAAGAAGGAAGCTGTACAACACTGGGATTGTGTGCGCAGCCTGCCAACTGATAGGAAACAGTACTTTTGCACTCTCCTGACTTTGCCAATCACATGAACATTCGATTGGAAGCTGTTTTGGACAACTTTTCTTTTCTCCCTTCCAAACACTTGGCAGACCTCCGTGCAACGTCTAGAACACGATGGCAGATGTTTTCTGTGCTGGCACAGTTTTTCCCTGCCAGACATAGTGGAAAAGCTTTTTGCTAAGATGTAGACGAGAAGACGCGCTAAAGACGATAGTACGATGCTCTCCGGAGCTAAGAGCCGCTGCCGGGCGTCTTTCGGCAGAAGCCGCGCTAAGGAGAGCACTGTGAGCGGCACCATCGTCCTTGCGGGAAGAAGCCGCTTCTTCGCCTCCGGGAGCCGGCGAGAGCGGCAGCTTCGGAAAGGTGAAGAAGGAAGCTGTACAACACTGGGATTGTGTGCGCAGCTTGCCAACTGATAGGAAACAGTACTTTTGCACTCTCCTGACTTTGCCAATCACATGAACATTCGATTGGAAGCTGTTTTGGACAACTTTTCTTTTCTTCATGCCAAACACTTGGCAGACCTCCGTGCAACGTCTAGAACACGATGGCAGATGTTTTCTGTGCTGGCACAGGTTTTCCCTGCCAGACATAGTGGAAAAGCTTTTTGCTAAGATGTAGACGAGAAGACGCGCTAAAGACGATAGTACGATGCTCTCCGGAGCTAAGAGCCGCTGCCGGGCGTCTTTCGGCAGAAGCAGCACTCCGGAGAGCACTGTGAGCGGCACCATCGTCCTTGCGGGAAGAAGCCGCTTCTTCGGCTCCGGGAGCCGGCGAGAGCGGCAGCTTCGGAAAGGTGAAGAAGGAAGCTGTACAACACTGGGATTGTGTGCGCAGCTTGCCAACTGATAGGAAACAGTACTTTTGCACTCTCCTGACTTTGCCAATCACATGAACATTCGATTGGAAGCTGTTTTGGACAACTTTTCTTTTCTTCATGCCAAACACTTGGCAGACCTCCGTGCAACGTCTAGAACACGATGGCAGATGTTTTCTGTGCTGGCACAGGTTTTCCCTGCCAGACATAGTGGAAAAGCTTTTTGCTAAGATGTAGACGAGAAGACGCGCTAAAGACGATAGTACGATGCTCTCCGGAGCTAAGAGCCGCTGCCGGGCGTCTTTCGGCAGAAGCAGCACTCCGGAGAGCACTGTGAGCGGCACCATCGTCTTCGCGCGAAGAAGCCGCTTCTTCGCCTCCGGGAGCCGGCGAGAGCGGCAGCTTCGGAAAGGTGAAGAAGGAAGCTGTACAACACTGGGATTGTGTGCGCAGCCTGCCAACTGATAGGAAACAGTACTTTTGCACTCTCCTGACTTTGCCAATCACATGAACATTCGATTGGAAGCTGTTTTGGACAACTTTTCTTTTCTTCATGCCAAACACTTGGCAGACCTCCGTGCAACGTCTAGAACACGATGGCAGATGTTTTCTGTGCTGGCACAGTTTTTCCCTGCCAGACATAGTGGAAAAGCTTTTTGCTAAGTTGTAGACGAGAAGACGCGCTAAAGACGATAGTACGATGCTCTCCGGAGCTAAGAGCCGCTGCCGGGCGTCTTTCGGCAGAAGCCGCACTCCGGAGAGCACTGTGAGCGGCACCATCGTCTTTGCGGGAAGAAGCCGCTTCTTCGGCTCCGGGAGCCGGCGAGAGCGGCAGCTTCGGAAAGGTGAAGAAGGAAGCTGTACAACACTGGGATTGTGTGCGCAGCTTGCCAACTGATAGGAAACAGTACTTTTGCACTCTCCTGACTTTGCCAATCACATGAACATTCGATTGGAAGCTGTTTTGGACAACTTTTCTTTTCTTCATGCCAAACACTTGGCAGACCTCCGTGCAACGTCTAGAACACGATGGCAGATGTTTTCTGTGCTGGCACAGGTTTTCCCTGCCAGACATAGTGGAAAAGCTTTTTGCTAAGATGTAGACGAGAAGACGCGCTAAAGACGATAGTACGATGCTCTCCGGAGCTAAGAGCCGCTGCCGGGCGTCTTTCGGCAGAAGCAGCACTTCGGAGAGCACTGTGAGCGGCACCATCGTCTTTGCGCGAAGAAGCCGCTTCTTCGCCTCCGGGAGCGGGCGAGAGCGGCAGCTTCGGAAAGGTGAAGAAGGAAGCTGTACAACACTGGGATTGTGTGCGCAGCTTGCCAACTGATAGAAAACAGTACTTTTGCACTCTCCTGACTTTGCCAATCACATGAACATTCGATTGGAAGCTGTTTTGGACAACTTTTCTTTTCTTCATGCCAAACACTTGGCAGACCTCCGTGCAACGTCTAGAACACGATGGCAGATGTTTTCTGTGCTGGCACAGGTTTTCCCTGCCAGACATAGTGGAAAAGCTTTTTGCTAAGATGTAGACGAGAAGACGTGCTAAAGACGATAGTACGATGCTCTCCGGAGCTAAGAGCCGCTGCCGGGCGTCTTTCGGCAGAAGCAGCGCTAAGGAGAGCACTGTGAGCGGCACCATCGTCTTTGCGCGAAGAAGCCGCTTCTTCGCCTCCGGGAGCCGGCGAGAGCGGCAGCTTCGGAAAGGTGAAGAAGGAAGCTGTACAACACTGGGATTGTGTGCGCAGCTTGCCAACTGATAGGAAACAGTACTTTTGCACTCTCCTGACTTTGCCAATCACATGAACATTCGATTGGAAGCTGTTTTGGACAACTTTTCTTTTCTTCATGCCAAACACTTGGCAGACCTCCGTGCAACGTCTAGAACACGATGGCAGATGTTTTCTGTGCTGGCACAGGTTTTCCCTGCCAGACATAGTGGAAAAGCTTTTTGCTAAGATGTAGACGAGAAGACGCGCTAAAGACGATAGTACGATGCTCTCCGGAGCTAAGAGCCGCTGCCGGGAGTCTTTCGGCAGAAGCAACACCCCGGAGAGCACTGTGAGCGGCACCATCGTCTTTGCGGGAAGAAGCCGCTTCTTCGGCTCCGGGAGCCGGCGAGAGCGGCAGCTTCGGAAAGGTGAAGAAGGAAGCTGTACAACACTGGGATTGTGTGCGCAGCTTGCCAACTGATAGGAAACAGTACTTTTGCACTCTCCTGACTTTGCCAATCACATGAACATTCGATTGGAAGCTGTTTTGGACAACTTTTCTTTTCTTCATGCCAAACACTTGGCAGACCTCCGTGCAACGTCTAGAACACGATGGCAGATGTTTTCTGTGCTGGCACAGGTTTTCCCTGCCAGACATAGTGGAAAAGCTTTTTGCTAAGATGTAGACGAGAAGACGCGCTAAAGACGATAGTACGATGCTCTCCGGAGCTAAGAGCCGCTGCCGGGCGTCTTTCGGCAGAAGCCGCGCTAAGGAGAGCACTGTGAGCGGCACCATCGTCCTTTGGGGAAGAAGTCGCTTCTTCGCCTCCGGGAGCCGGCGAGAGCGGCAGCTTCGGAAAGGTGAAGAAGGAAGCTGTACAACACTGGGATTGTGTGCGCAGCTTGCCAACTGATAGGAAACAGTACTTTTGCACTCTCCTGACTTTGCCAATCACATGAACATTCGATTGGAAGCTGTTTTGGACAACTTTTCTTTTCTTCATGCCAAACACTTGGCAGACCTCCGTGCAACGTCTAGAACACGATGGCAGATGTTTTCTGTGCTGGCACAGGTTTTCCCTGCCAGACATAGTGGAAAAGCTTTTTGCTAAGATGTAGACGAGAAGACGCGCTAAAGACGATAGTACGATGCTCTCCGGAGCTAAGAGCCGCTGCCGGGCGTCTTTCGGCAGAAGCAGCGCTAAGGAGAGCACTGTGAGCGGCACCATCGTCTTTGCGCGAAGAAGCCGCTTCTTCGCCTCCGGGAGCCGGCGAGAGCGGCAGCTTCGGAAAGGTGAAGAAGGAAGCTGTACAACACTGGGATTGTGTGCGCAGCCTGCCAACTGATAGGAAACAGTACTTTTGCACTCTCCTGACTTTGCCAATCACATGAACATTCGATTGGAAGCTGTTTTGGACAACTTTTCTTTTCTCCCTTCCAAACACTTGGCAGACCTCCGTGCAACGTCTAGAACACGATGGCAGATGTTTTCTGTGCTGGCACAGTTTTTCCCTGCCAGACATAGTGGAAAAGCTTTTTGCTAAGATGTAGACGAGAAGACGCGCTAAAGACGATAGTACGATGCTCTCCGGAGCTAAGAGCCGCTGCCGGGCGTCTTTCGGCAGAAGCCGCGCTAAGGAGAGCACTGTGAGCGGCACCATCGTCCTTGCGGGAAGAAGCCGCTTCTTCGCCTCCGGGAGCCGGCGAGAGTGGCAGCTTCGGAAAGGTGAAGAAGGAAGCTGTACAACACTGGGATTGTGTGCGCAGCTTGCCAACTGATAGGAAACAGTACTTTTGCACTCTCCTGACTTTGCCAATCACATGAACATTCGATTGGAAGCTGTTTTGGACAACTTTTCTTTTCTTCATGCCAAACACTTGGCAGACCTCCGTGCAACGTCTAGAACACGATGGCAGATGTTTTCTGTGCTGGCACAGGTTTTCCCTGCCAGACATAGTGGAAAAGCTTTTTGCTAAGATGTAGACGAGAAGACGCGCTAAAGACGATAGTACGATGCTCTCCGGAGCTAAGAGCCGCTGCCGGGCGTCTTTCGGCAGAAGCAGCGCTAAGGAGAGCACTGTGAGCGGCACCATCGTCTTCGCGCGAAGAAGCCGCTTCTTCGCCTCCGGGAGCCGGCGAGAGCGGCAGCTTCGGAAAGGTGAAGAAGGAAGCTGTACAACACTGGGATTGTGTGCGCAGCTTGCCAACTGATAGGAAACAGTACTTTTGCACTCTCCTGACTTTGCCAATCACATGAACATTCGATTGGAAGCTGTTTTGGACAACTTTTCTTTTCTTCATGCCAAACACTTGGCAGACCTCCGTGCAACGTCTAGAACACGATGGCAGATGTTTTCTGTGCTGGCACAGGTTTTCCCTGCCAGACATAGTGGAAAAGCTTTTTGCTAAGATGTAGACGAGAAGACGCGCTAAAGACGATAGTACGATGCTCTCCGGAGCTAAGAGCCGCTGCCGGGCGTCTTTCGGCAGAAGCAGCACTCCGGAGAGCACTGTGAGCGGCACCATCGTCTTCGCGCGAAGAAGCCGCTTCTTCGCCTCCGGGAGCCGGCGAGAGCGGCAGCTTCGGAAAGGTGAAGAAGGAAGCTGTACAACACTGGGATTGTGTGCGCAGCTTGCCAACTGATAGGAAACAGTACTTTTGCACTCTCCTGACTTTGCCAATCACATGAACATTCGATTGGAAGCTGTTTTGGACAACTTTTCTTTTCTTCATGCCAAACACTTGGCAGACCTCCGTGCAACGTCTAGAACACGATGGCAGATGTTTTCTGTGCTGGCACAGTTTTTCCCTGCCAGACATAGTGGAAAAGCTTTTTGCTAAGATGTAGACGAGAAGACGCGCTAAAGACGATAGTACGATGCTCTCCGGAGCTAAGAGCCGCTGCCGGGCGTCTTTCGGCAGAAGCCGCACTCCGGAGAGCACTGTGAGCGGCACCATCGTCTTTGCGGGAAGAAGCCGCTTCTTCGGCTCCGGGAGCCGGCGAGAGCGGCAGCTTCGGAAAGGTGAAGAAGGAAGCTGTACAACACTGGGATTGTGTGCGCAGCTTGCCAACTGATAGGAAACAGTACTTTTGCACTCTCCTGACTTTGCCAATCACATGAACATTCGATTGGAAGCTGTTTTGGACAACTTTTCTTTTCTTCATGCCAAACACTTGGCAGACCTCCGTGCAACGTCTAGAACACGATGGCAGATGTTTTCTGTGCTGGCACAGTTTTTCCCTGCCAGACATAGTGGAAAAGCTTTTTGCTAAGATGTAGACGAGAAGACGCGCTAAAGACGATAGTACGATGCTCTCCGGAGCTAAGAGCCGCTGCCGGGCGTCTTTCGGCAGAAGCAGCACTTCGGAGAGCACTGTGAGCGGCACCATCGTCTTTGCGCGAAGAAGCCGCTTCTTCGCCTCCGGGAGCGGGCGAGAGCGGCAGCTTCGGAAAGGTGAAGAAGGAAGCTGTACAACACTGGGATTGTGTGCGCAGCTTGCCAACTGATAGAAAACAGTACTTTTGCACTCTCCTGACTTTGCCAATCACATGAACATTCGATTGGAAGCTGTTTTGGACAACTTTTCTTTTCTTCATGCCAAACACTTGGCAGACCTCCGTGCAACGTCTAGAACACGATGGCAGATGTTTTCTGTGCTGGCACAGGTTTTCCCTGCCAGACATAGTGGAAAAGCTTTTTGCTAAGATGTAGACGAGAAGACGCGCTAAAGACGATAGTACGATGCTCTCCGGAGCTAAGAGCCGCTGCCGGGCGTCTTTCGGCAGAAGCAGCGCTAAGGAGAGCACTGTGAGCGGCACCATCGTCTTTGCGCGAAGAAGCCGCTTCTTCGCCTCCGGGAGCCGGCGAGAGCGGCAGCTTCGGAAAGGTGAAGAAGGAAGCTGTACAACACTGGGATTGTGTGCGCAGCTTGCCAACTGATAGGAAACAGTACTTTTGCACTCTCCTGACTTTGCCAATCACATGAACATTCGATTGGAAGCTGTTTTGGACAACTTTTCTTTTCTTCATGCCAAACACTTGGCAGACCTCCGTGCAACGTCTAGAACACGATGGCAGATGTTTTCTGTGCTGGCACAGGTTTTCCCTGCCAGACATAGTGGAAAAGCTTTTTGCTAAGATGTAGACGAGAAGACGCGCTAAAGACGATAGTACGATGCTCTCCGGAGCTAAGAGCCGCTGCCGGGAGTCTTTCGGCAGAAGCAGCACCCCGGAGAGCACTGTGAGCGGCACCATCGTCTTTGCGGGAAGAAGCCGCTTCTTCGGCTCCGGGAGCCGGCGAGAGCGGCAGCTTCGGAAAGGTGAAGAAGGAAGCTGTACAACACTGGGATTGTGTGCGCAGCTTGCCAACTGATAGGAAACAGTACTTTTGCACTCTCCTGACTTTGCCAATCACATGAACATTCGATTGGAAGCTGTTTTGGACAACTTTTCTTTTCTTCATGCCAAACACTTGGCAGACCTCCGTGCAACGTCTAGAACACGATGGCAGATGTTTTCTGTGCTGGCACAGGTTTTCCCTGCCAGACATAGTGGAAAAGCTTTTTGCTAAGATGTAGACGAGAAGACGCGCTAAAGACGATAGTACGATGCTCTCCGGAGCTAAGAGCCGCTGCCGGGCGTCTTTCGGCAGAAGCCGCGCTAAGGAGAGCACTGTGAGCGGCACCATCGTCCTTTGGGGAAGAAGTCGCTTCTTCGCCTCCGGGAGCCGGCGAGAGCGGCAGCTTCGGAAAGGTGAAGAAGGAAGCTGTACAACACTGGGATTGTGTGCGCAGCTTGCCAACTGATAGAAAACAGTACTTTTGCACTCTCCTGACTTTGCCAATCACATGAACATTCGATTGGAAGCTGTTTTGGACAACTTTTCTTTTCTTCATGCCAAACACTTGGCAGACCTCCGTGCAACGTCTAGAACACGATGGCAGATGTTTTCTGTGCTGGCACAGGTTTTCCCTGCCAGACATAGTGGAAAAGCTTTTTGCTAAGATGTAGACGAGAAGACGCGCTAAAGACGATAGTACGATGCTCTCCGGAGCTAAGAGCCGCTGCCGGGAGTCTTTCGGCAGAAGCAGCACTCCGGAGAGCACTGTGAGCGGCACCATCGTCTTCGCGCAAAGAAGCCGCTTCTTCGCCTCCGGGAGCCGGCGAGAGCGGCAGCTTCGGAAAGGTGAAGAAGGAAGCTGTACAACACTGGGATTGTGTGCGCAGCTTGCCAACTGATAGGAAACAGTACTTTTGCACTCTCCTGACTTTGCCAATCACATGAACATTCGATTGGAAGCTGTTTTGGACAACTTTTCTTTTCTTCATGCCAAACACTTGGCAGACCTCCGTGCAACGTCTAGAACACGATGGCAGATGTTTTCTGTGCTGGCACAGGTTTTCCCTGCCAGACATAGTGGAAAAGCTTTTTGCTAAGATGTAGACGAGAAGACGCGCTAAAGACGATAGTACGATGCTCTCCGGAGCTAAGAGCCGCTGCCGGGCGTCTTTCGGCAGAAGCAGCGCTAAGGAGAGCACTGTGAGCGGCACCATCGTCTTTGCGCGAAGAAGCCGCTTCTTCGCCTCCGGGAGCCGGCGAGAGCGGCAGCTTCGGAAAGGTGAAGAAGGAAGCTGTACAACACTGGGATTGTGTGCGCAGCCTGCCAACTGATAGGAAACAGTACTTTTGCACTCTCCTGACTTTGCCAATCACATGAACATTCGATTGGAAGCTGTTTTGGACAACTTTTCTTTTCTCCCTTCCAAACACTTGGCAGACCTCCGTGCAACGTCTAGAACACGATGGCAGATGTTTTCTGTGCTGGCACAGTTTTTCCCTGCCAGACATAGTGGAAAAGCTTTTTGCTAAGATGTAGACGAGAAGACGCGCTAAAGACGATAGTACGATGCTCTCCGGAGCTAAGAGCCGCTGCCGGGCGTCTTTCGGCAGAAGCCGCGCTAAGGAGAGCACTGTGAGCGGCACCATCGTCCTTGCGGGAAGAAGCCGCTTCTTCGCCTCCGGGAGCCGGCGAGAGCGGCAGCTTCGGAAAGGTGAAGAAGGAAGCTGTACAACACTGGGATTGTGTGCGCAGCTTGCCAACTGATAGAAAACAGTACTTTTGCACTCTCCTGACTTTGCCAATCACATGAACATTCGATTGGAAGCTGTTTTGGACAACTTTTCTTTTCTTCATGCCAAACACTTGGCAGACCTCCGTGCAACGTCTAGAACACGATGGCAGATGTTTTCTGTGCTGGCACAGGTTTTCCCTGCCAGACATAGTGGAAAAGCTTTTTGCTAAGATGTAGACGAGAAGACGCGCTAAAGACGATAGTACGATGCTCTCCGGAGCTAAGAGCCGCTGCCGGGCGTCGTTCGGCAGAAGCAGCGCTAAGGAGAGCACTGTGAGTGGCACCATCGTCTTCGCGCGAAGAAGCCGCTTCTTCGCCTCCGGGAGCCGGCGAGAGCGGCAGCTTCAGAAAGGTGAAGAAGGAAGCTGTACAACACTGGGATTGTGTGCGCAGCTTGCCAACTGATAGGAAACAGTACTTTTGCACTCTCCTGACTTTGCCAATCACATGAACATTCGATTGGAAGCTGTTTTGGACAACTTTTCTTTTCTTCATGCCAAACACTTGGCAGACCTCCGTGCAACGTCTAGAACACGATGGCAGATGTTTTCTGTGCTGGCACAGGTTTTCCCTGCCAGACATAGTGGAAAAGCTTTTTGCTAAGATGTAGACGAGAAGACGCGCTAAAGACGATAGTACGATGCTCTCCGGAGCTAAGAGCCGCTGCCGGGCGTCTTTCGGCAGAAGCAGCGCTAAGGAGAGCACTGTGAGCGGCACCATCGTCTTTGCGCGAAGAAGCCGCTTCTTCGCCTCCGGGAGCCGGCGAGAGCGGCAGCTTCGGAAAGGTGAAGAAGGAAGCTGTACAACACTGGGATTGTGTGCGCAGCCTGCCAACTGATAGGAAACAGTACTTTTGCACTCTCCTGACTTTGCCAATCACATGAACATTCGATTGGAAGCTGTTTTGGACAACTTTTCTTTTCTCCCTTCCAAACACTTGGCAGACCTCCGTGCAACGTCTAGAACACGATGGCAGATGTTTTCTGTGCTGGCACAGTTTTTCCCTGCCAGACATAGTGGAAAAGCTTTTTGCTAAGATGTAGACGAGAAGACGCGCTAAAGACGATAGTACGATGCTCTCCGGAGCTAAGAGCCGCTGCCGGGCGTCTTTCGGCAGAAGCCGCGCTAAGGAGAGCACTGTGAGCGGCACCATCGTCCTTGCGGGAAGAAGCCGCTTCTTCGCCTCCGGGAGCCGGCGAGAGCGGCAGCTTCGGAAAGGTGAAGAAGGAAGCTGTACAACACTGGGATTGTGTGCGCAGCTTGCCAACTGATAGAAAACAGTACTTTTGCACTCTCCTGACTTTGCCAATCACATGAACATTCGATTGGAAGCTGTTTTGGACAACTTTTCTTTTCTTCATGCCAAACACTTGGCAGACCTCCGTGCAACGTCTAGAACACGATGGCAGATGTTTTCTGTGCTGGCACAGGTTTTCCCTGCCAGACATAGTGGAAAAGCTTTTTGCTAAGATGTAGACGAGAAGACGCGCTAAAGACGATAGTACGATGCTCTCCGGAGCTAAGAGCCGCTGCCGGGCGTCGTTCGGCAGAAGCAGCGCTAAGGAGAGCACTGTGAGTGGCACCATCGTCTTCGCGCGAAGAAGCCGCTTCTTCGCCTCCGGGAGCCGGCGAGAGCGGCAGCTTCAGAAAGGTGAAGAAGGAAGCTGTACAACACTGGGATTGTGTGCGCAGCTTGCCAACTGATAGGAAACAGTACTTTTGCACTCTCCTGACTTTGCCAATCACATGAACATTCGATTGGAAGCTGTTTTGGACAACTTTTCTTTTCTTCATGCCAAACACTTGGCAGACCTCCGTGCAACGTCTAGAACACGATGGCAGATGTTTTCTGTGCTGGCACAGGTTTTCCCTGCCAGACATAGTGGAAAAGCTTTTTGCTAAGATGTAGACGAGAAGACGCGCTAAAGACGATAGTACGATGCTCTCCGGAGCTAAGAGCCGCTGCCGGGCGTCTTTCGGCAGAAGCAGCGCTAAGGAGAGCACTGTGAGCGGCACCATCGTCTTCGCGCGAAGAAGCCGCTTCTTCGCCTCCGGGAGCCGGCGAGAGCGGCAGCTTCGGAAAGGTGAAGAAGGAAGCTGTACAACACTGGGATTGTGTGCGCAGCTTGCCAACTGATAGGAAACAGTACTTTTGCACTCTCCTGACTTTGCCAATCACATGAACATTCGATTGGAAGCTGTTTTGGACAACTTTTCTTTTCTTCATGCCAAACACTTGGCAGACCTCCGTGCAACGTCTAGAACACGATGGCAGATGTTTTCTGTGCTGGCACAGGTTTTCCCTGCCAGACATAGTGGAAAAGCTTTTTGCTAAGATGTAGACGAGAAGACGCGCTAAAGACGATAGTACGATGCTCTCCGGAGCTAAGAGCCGCTGCCGGGCGTCTTTCGGCAGAAGCAGCACTCCGGAGAGCACTGTGAGCGGCACCATCGTCTTCGCGCGAAGAAGCCGCTTCTTCGCCTCCGGGAGCCGGCGAGAGCGGCAGCTTCGGAAAGGTGAAGAAGGAAGCTGTACAACACTGGGATTGTGTGCGCAGCTTGCCAACTGATAGGAAACAGTACTTTTGCACTCTCCTGACTTTGCCAATCACATGAACATTCGATTGGAAGCTGTTTTGGACAACTTTTCTTTTCTTCATGCCAAACACTTGGCAGACCTCCGTGCAACGTCTAGAACACGATGGCAGATGTTTTCTGTGCTGGCACAGTTTTTCCCTGCCAGACATAGTGGAAAAGCTTTTTGCTAAGATGTAGACGAGAAGACGCGCTAAAGACGATAGTACGATGCTCTCCAGAGCTAAGAGCCGCTGCCGGGCGTCTTTCGGCAGAAGCCGCACTCCGGAGAGCACTGTGAGCGGCACCATCGTCTTTGCGGGAAGAAGCCGCTTCTTCGGCTCCGGGAGCCGGCGAGAGCGGCAGCTTCGGAAAGGTGAAGAAGGAAGCTGTACAACACTGGGATTGTGTGCGCAGCTTGCCAACTGATAGGAAACAGTACTTTTGCACTCTCCTGACTTTGCCAATCACATGAACATTCGATTGGAAGCTGTTTTGGACAACTTTTCTTTTCTTCATGCCAAACACTTGGCAGACCTCCGTGCAACGTCTAGAACACGATGGCAGATGTTTTCTGTGCTGGCACAGTTTTTCCCTGCCAGACATAGTGGAAAAGCTTTTTGCTAAGATGTAGACGAGAAGACGCGCTAAAGACGATAGTACGATGCTCTCCGGAGCTAAGAGCCGCTGCCGGGCGTCTTTCGGCAGAAGCAGCACTTCGGAGAGCACTGTGAGCGGCACCATCGTCTTTGCGCGAAGAAGCCGCTTCTTCGCCTCCGGGAGCGGGCGAGAGCGGCAGCTTCGGAAAGGTGAAGAAGGAAGCTGTACAACACTGGGATTGTGTGCGCAGCTTGCCAACTGATAGAAAACAGTACTTTTGCACTCTCCTGACTTTGCCAATCACATGAACATTCGATTGGAAGCTGTTTTGGACAACTTTTCTTTTCTTCATGCCAAACACTTGGCAGACCTCCGTGCAACGTCTAGAACACGATGGCAGATGTTTTCTGTGCTGGCACAGGTTTTCCCTGCCAGACATAGTGGAAAAGCTTTTTGCTAAGATGTAGACGAGAAGACGCGCTAAAGACGATAGTACGATGCTCTCCGGAGCTAAGAGCCGCTGCCGGGCGTCTTTCGGCAGAAGCAGCGCTAAGGAGAGCACTGTGAGCGGCACCATCGTCTTTGCGCGAAGAAGCCGCTTCTTCGCCTCCGGGAGCCGGCGAGAGCGGCAGCTTCGGAAAGGTGAAGAAGGAAGCTGTACAACACTGGGATTGTGTGCGCAGCTTGCCAACTGATAGGAAACAGTACTTTTGCACTCTCCTGACTTTGCCAATCACATGAACATTCGATTGGAAGCTGTTTTGGACAACTTTTCTTTTCTTCATGCCAAACACTTGGCAGACCTCCGTGCAACGTCTAGAACACGATGGCAGATGTTTTCTGTGCTGGCACAGGTTTTCCCTGCCAGACATAGTGGAAAAGCTTTTTGCTAAGATGTAGACGAGAAGACGCGCTAAAGACGATAGTACGATGCTCTCCGGAGCTAAGAGCCGCTGCCGGGAGTCTTTCGGCAGAAGCAGCACCCCGGAGAGCACTGTGAGCGGCACCATCGTCTTTGCGGGAAGAAGCCGCTTCTTCGGCTCCGGGAGCCGGCGAGAGCGGCAGCTTCGGAAAGGTGAAGAAGGAAGCTGTACAACACTGGGATTGTGTGCGCAGCTTGCCAACTGATAGGAAACAGTACTTTTGCACTCTCCTGACTTTGCCAATCACATGAACATTCGATTGGAAGCTGTTTTGGACAACTTTTCTTTTCTTCATGCCAAACACTTGGCAGACCTCCGTGCAACGTCTAGAACACGATGGCAGATGTTTTCTGTGCTGGCACAGGTTTTCCCTGCCAGACATAGTGGAAAAGCTTTTTGCTAAGATGTAGACGAGAAGACGCGCTAAAGACGATAGTACGATGCTCTCCGGAGCTAAGAGCCGCTGCCGGGCGTCTTTCGGCAGAAGCCGCGCTAAGGAGAGCACTGTGAGCGGCACCATCGTCCTTTGGGGAAGAAGTCGCTTCTTCGCCTCCGGGAGCCGGCGAGAGCGGCAGCTTCGGAAAGGTGAAGAAGGAAGCTGTACAACACTGGGATTGTGTGCGCAGCTTGCCAACTGATAGAAAACAGTACTTTTGCACTCTCCTGACTTTGCCAATCACATGAACATTCGATTGGAAGCTGTTTTGGACAACTTTTCTTTTCTTCATGCCAAACACTTGGCAGACCTCCGTGCAACGTCTAGAACACGATGGCAGATGTTTTCTGTGCTGGCACAGGTTTTCCCTGCCAGACATAGTGGAAAAGCTTTTTGCTAAGATGTAGACGAGAAGACGCGCTAAAGACGATAGTACGATGCTCTCCGGAGCTAAGAGCCGCTGCCGGGAGTCTTTCGGCAGAAGCAGCACTCCGGAGAGCACTGTGAGCGGCACCATCGTCTTCGCGCAAAGAAGCCGCTTCTTCGCCTCCGGGAGCCGGCGAGAGCGGCAGCTTCGGAAAGGTGAAGAAGGAAGCTGTACAACACTGGGATTGTGTGCGCAGCTTGCCAACTGATAGGAAACAGTACTTTTGCACTCTCCTGACTTTGCCAATCACATGAACATTCGATTGGAAGCTGTTTTGGACAACTTTTCTTTTCTTCATGCCAAACACTTGGCAGACCTCCGTGCAACGTCTAGAACACGATGGCAGATGTTTTCTGTGCTGGCACAGGTTTTCCCTGCCAGACATAGTGGAAAAGCTTTTTGCTAAGATGTAGACGAGAAGACGCGCTAAAGACGATAGTACGATGCTCTCCGGAGCTAAGAGCCGCTGCCGGGCGTCTTTCGGCAGAAGCAGCGCTAAGGAGAGCACTGTGAGCGGCACCATCGTCTTTGCGCGAAGAAGCCGCTTCTTCGCCTCCGGGAGCCGGCGAGAGCGGCAGCTTCGGAAAGGTGAAGAAGGAAGCTGTACAACACTGGGATTGTGTGCGCAGCCTGCCAACTGATAGGAAACAGTACTTTTGCACTCTCCTGACTTTGCCAATCACATGAACATTCGATTGGAAGCTGTTTTGGACAACTTTTCTTTTCTCCCTTCCAAACACTTGGCAGACCTCCGTGCAACGTCTAGAACACGATGGCAGATGTTTTCTGTGCTGGCACAGTTTTTCCCTGCCAGACATAGTGGAAAAGCTTTTTGCTAAGATGTAGACGAGAAGACGCGCTAAAGACGATAGTACGATGCTCTCCGGAGCTAAGAGCCGCTGCCGGGCGTCTTTCGGCAGAAGCCGCGCTAAGGAGAGCACTGTGAGCGGCACCATCGTCCTTGCGGGAAGAAGCCGCTTCTTCGCCTCCGGGAGCCGGCGAGAGCGGCAGCTTCGGAAAGGTGAAGAAGGAAGCTGTACAACACTGGGATTGTGTGCGCAGCTTGCCAACTGATAGAAAACAGTACTTTTGCACTCTCCTGACTTTGCCAATCACATGAACATTCGATTGGAAGCTGTTTTGGACAACTTTTCTTTTCTTCATGCCAAACACTTGGCAGACCTCCGTGCAACGTCTAGAACACGATGGCAGATGTTTTCTGTGCTGGCACAGGTTTTCCCTGCCAGACATAGTGGAAAAGCTTTTTGCTAAGATGTAGACGAGAAGACGCGCTAAAGACGATAGTACGATGCTCTCCGGAGCTAAGAGCCGCTGCCGGGCGTCGTTCGGCAGAAGCAGCGCTAAGGAGAGCACTGTGAGCGGCACCATCGTCTTCGCGCGAAGAAGCCGCTTCTTCGCCTCCGGGAGCCGGCGAGAGCGGCAGCTTCGGAAAGGTGAAGAAGGAAGCTGTACAACACTGGGATTGTGTGCGCAGCTTGCCAACTGATAGGAAACAGTACTTTTGCACTCTCCTGACTTTGCCAATCACATGAACATTCGATTGGAAGCTGTTTTGGACAACTTTTCTTTTCTTCATGCCAAACACTTGGCAGACCTCCGTGCAACGTCTAGAACACGATGGCAGATGTTTTCTGTGCTGGCACAGGTTTTCCCTGCCAGACATAGTGGAAAAGCTTTTTGCTAAGATGTAGACGAGAAGACGCGCTAAAGACGATAGTACGATGCTCTCCGGAGCTAAGAGCCGCTGCCGGGCGTCTTTCGGCTGAAGCAGCACTCCGGAGAGCACTGTGAGCGGCACCATCGTCTTTGCGGGAAGAAGCCGCTTCTTCGCCTCCGGGAGCCGGCGAGAGCGGCAGCTTCGGAAAGGTGAAGAAGGAAGCTGTACAACACTGGGATTGTGTGCGCAGCTTGCCAACTGATAGGAAACAGTACTTTTGCACTCTCCTGACTTTGCCAATCACATGAACATTCGATTGGAAGCTGTTTTGGACAACTTTTCTTTTCTTCATGCCAAACACTTGGCAGACCTCCGTGCAACGTCTAGAACACGATGGCAGATGTTTTCTGTGCTGGCACAGGTTTTCCCTGCCAGACATAGTGGAAAAGCTTTTTGCTAAGATGTAGACGAGAAGACGCGCTAAAGACGATAGTACGATGCTCTCCGGAGCTAAGAGCCGCTGCCGGGAGTCTTTCGGCAGAAGCAGCGCTAAGGAGAGCACTGTGAGCGGCACCATCGTCTTTGCGCGAAGAAGCCGCTTCTTCGCCTCCGGGAGCGGGCGAGAGCGGCAGCTTCGGAAAGGTGAAGAAGGAAGCTGTACAACACTGGGATTGTGTGCGCAGCCTGCCAACTGATAGGAAACAGTACTTTTGCACTCTCCTGACTTTGCCAATCACATGAACATTCGATTGGAAGCTGTTTTGGACAACTTTTCTTTTCTCCCTTCCAAACACTTGGCAGACCTCCGTGCAACGTCTAGAACACGATGGCAGATGTTTTCTGTGCTGGCACAGTTTTTCCCTGCCAGACATAGTGGAAAAGCTTTTTGCTAAGATGTAGACGAGAAGACGCGCTAAAGATGATAGTACGATGCTCTCCGGAGCTAAGAGCCGCTGCCGGGCGTCTTTCGGCAGAAGCAGCGCTAAGGAGAGCACTGTGAGCGGCACCATCGTCTTTGCGCGAAGAAGCCGTTTCTTCGCCTCCGGGAGGCGGCGAAAGCGGCAGCTTCGGAAAGGTGAAGAAGGAAGCTGTACAACACTGGGATTGTGTGCGCAGCTTGCCAACTGATAGGAAACAGTACTTTTGCACTCTCCTGACTTTGCCAATCACATGAACGTTCGATTGGAAGCTGTTTTGGACAACTTTTCTTTTCTTCATGCCAAACACTTGGCAGACCTCCGTGCAACGTCTAGAACACGATGGCAGATGTTTTCTGTGCTGGCACAGGTTTTCCCTGCCAGACATAGTGGAAAAGCTTTTTGCTAAGATGTAGACGAGAAGACGCGCTAAAGACGATAGTACGATGCTCTCCGGAGCTAAGAGCCGCTGCCGGGCGTCTTTCGGCAGAAGCAGCACTCCGGAGAGCACTGTGAGCGGCACCATCGTCTTCGCGCGAAGAAGCCGCTTCTTCGCCTCCGGGAGCCGGCGAGAGCGGCAGCTTCGGAAAGGTGAAGAAGGAAGCTGTACAACACTGGGATTGTGTGCGCAGCTTGCCAACTGATAGAAAACAGTACTTTTGCACTCTCCTGACTTTGCCAATCACATGAACATTCGATTGGAAGCTGTTTTGGACAACTTTTCTTTTCTTCATGCCAAACACTTGGCAGACCTCCGTGCAACGTCTAGAACACGATGGCAGATGTTTTCTGTGCTGGCACAGGTTTTCCCTGCCAGACATAGTGGAAAAGCTTTTTGCTAAGATGTAGACGAGAAGACGCGCTAAAGACGATAGTACGATGCTCTCCGGAGCTAAGAGCCGCTGCCGGGCGTCTTTCGGCAGAAGCAGCACTTCGGAGAGCACTGTGAGCAGCACCATCGTCTTTGCGCGAAGAAGCCGCTTCTTCGCCTCCGGGAGCCGGCGAAAGCGGCAGCTTCGGAAAGGTGAAGAAGGAAGCTGTACAACACTGGGATTGTGTGCGCAGCTTGCCAACTGATAGGAAACAGTACTTTTGCACTCTCCTGACTTTGCCAATCACATGAACATTCGATTGGAAGCTGTTTTGGACAACTTTTCTTTTCTTCATGCCAAACACTTGGCAGACCTCCGTGCAACGTCTAGAACACGATGGCAGATGTTTTCTGTGCTGGCACAGGTTTTCCCTGCCAGACATAGTGGAAAAGCTTTTTGCTAAGATGTAGACGAGAAGACGCGCTAAAGACGATAGTACGATGCTCTCCGGAGCTAAGAGCCGCTGCCGGGCGTCTTTCGGCAGAAGCAGCACTTCGGAGAGCACTGTGAGCGGCACCATCGTCTTTGCGCGAAGAAGCCGCTTCTTCGCCTCCGGGAGCGGGCGAGAGCGGCAGCTTCGGAAAGGTGAAGAAGGAAGCTGTACAACACTGGGATTGTGTGCGCAGCTTGCCAACTGATAGGAAACAGTACTTTTGCACTCTCCTGACTTTGCCAATCACATGAACATTCGATTGGAAGCTGTTTTGGACAACTTTTCTTTTCTTCATGCCAAACACTTGGCAGACCTCCGTGCAACGTCTAGAACACGATGGCAGATGTTTTCTGTGCTGGCACAGGTTTTCCCTGCCAGACATAGTGGAAAAGCTTTTTGCTAAGATGTAGACGAGAAGACGCGCTAAAGACGATAGTACGATGCTCTCCGGAGCTAAGAGCCGCTGCCGGGCGTCTTTCGGCAGAAGCAGCGCTAAGGAGAGCACTGTGAGCGGCACCATCGTCTTTGCGCGAAGAAGCCGCTTCTTCGCCTCCGGGAGCCGGCGAGAGCGGCAGCTTCGGAAAGGTGAAGAAGGAAGCTGTACAACACTGGGATTGTGTGCGCAGCCTGCCAACTGATAGGAAACAGTACTTTTGCACTCTCCTGACTTTGCCAATCACATGAACATTCGATTGGAAGCTGTTTTGGACAACTTTTCTTTTCTTCATGCCAAACACTTGGCAGACCTCCGTGCAACGTCTAGAACACGATGGCAGATGTTTTCTGTGCTGGCACAGGTTTTCCCTGCCAGACATAGTGGAAAAGCTTTTTGCTAAGATGTAGACGAGAAGACGCGCTAAAGACGATAGTACGATGCTCTCCGGAGCTAAGAGCCGCTGCCGGGCGTCGTTCGGCAGAAGCAGCGCTAAGGAGAGCACTGTGAGCGGCACCATCGTCTTCGCGCGAAGAAGCCGCTTCTTCGCCTCCGGGAGCCGGCGAGAGCGGCAGCATCGGAAAGGTGAAGAAGGAAGCTGTACAACACTGGGATTGTGTGCGCAGCTTGCCAACTGATAGGAAACAGTACTTTTGCACTCTCCTGACTTTGCCAATCACATGAACATTCGATTGGAAGCTGTTTTGGACAACTTTTCTTTTCTTCATGCCAAACACTTGGCAGACCTCCGTGCAACGTCTAGAACACGATGGCAGATGTTTTCTGTGCTGGCACAGGTTTTCCCTGCCAGACATAGTGGAAAAGCTTTTTGCTAAGATGTAGACGAGAAGACGCGCTAAAGACGATAGTACGATGCTCTCCGGAGCTAAGAGCCGCTGCCGGGCGTCTTTCGGCAGAAGCAGCACTCCGGAGAGCACTGTGAGCGGCACCATCGTCCTTGCGGGAAGAAGCCGCTTCTTCGCCTCCGGGAGCCGGCGAGAGCGGCAGCTTCGGAAAGGTGAAGAAGGAAGCTGTACAACACTGGGATTGTGTGCGCAGCTTGCCAACTGATAGAAAACAGTACTTTTGCACTCTCCTGACTTTGCCAATCACATGAACATTCGATTGGAAGCTGTTTTGGACAACTTTTCTTTTCTTCATGCCAAACACTTGGCAGACCTCCGTGCAACGTCTAGAACACGATGGCAGATGTTTTCTGTGCTGGCACAGGTTTTCCCTGCCAGATATAGTGGAAAAGCTTTTTGCTAAGATGTAGACGAGAAGACGCGCTAAAGACGATAGTACGATGCTCTCCGGAGCTAAGAGCCGCTGCCGGGCGTCTTTCGGCAGAAGCAGCACTTCGGAGAGCACTGTGAGCGGCACCATGGTCTTTGCGGGAAGAAGCCGCTTCTTCGCCTCCGGGAGCCGGCGAGAGCGGCAGCTTCGGAAAGGTGAAGAAGGAAGCTGTACAACACTGGGATTGTGTGCGCAGCCTGCCAACTGATAGGAAACAGTACTTTTGCACTCTCCTGACTTTGCCAATCACATGAACATTCGATTGGAAGCTGTTTTGGACAACTTTTCTTTTCTCCCTTCCAAACACTTGGCAGACCTCCGTGCAACGTCTAGAACACGATGGCAGATGTTTTCTGTGCTGGCACAGTTTTTCCCTGCCAGACATAGTGGAAAAGCTTTTTGCTAAGATGTAGACGAGAAGACGCGCTAAAGACGATAGTACGATGCTCTCCGGAGCTAAGAGCCGCTGCCGGGCGTCTTTCGGCAGAAGCCGCGCTAAGGAGAGCACTGTGAGCGGCACCATCGTCCTTGCGGGAAGAAGCCGCTTCTTCGGCTCCGGGAGCCGGCGAGAGCGGCAGCTTCGGAAAGGTGAAGAAGGAAGCTGTACAACACTGGGATTGTGTGCGCAGCTTGCCAACTGATAGAAAACAGTACTTTTGCACTCTCCTGACTTTGCCAATCACATGAACATTCGATTGGAAGCTGTTTTGGACAACTTTTCTTTTCTTCATGCCAAACACTTGGCAGACCTCCGTGCAACGTCTAGAACACGATGGCAGATGTTTTCTGTGCTGGCACAGGTTTTCCCTGCCAGACATAGTGGAAAAGCTTTTTGCTAAGATGTAGACGAGAAGACGCGCTAAAGACGATAGTACGATGCTCTCCGGAGCTAAGAGCCGCTGCCGGGCGTCTTTCGGCAGAAGCAGCACTCCGGAGAGCACTGTGAGCGGCACCATCGTCTTCGCGCGAAGAAGCCGCTTCTTCGCCTCCGGGAGCCGGCGAGAGCGGCAGCTTCGGAAAGGTGAAGAAGGAAGCTGTACAACACTGGGATTGTGTGCGCAGCTTGCCAACTGATAGAAAACAGTACTTTTGCACTCTCCTGACTTTGCCAATCACATGAACATTCGATTGGAAGCTGTTTTGGACAACTTTTCTTTTCTTCATGCCAAACACTTGGCAGACCTCCGTGCAACGTCTAGAACACGATGGCAGATGTTTTCTGTGCTGGCACAGTTTTTCCCTGCCAGACATAGTGGAAAAGCTTTTTGCTAAGATGTAGACGAGAAGACGCGCTAAAGACGATAGTACGATGCTCTCCGGAGCTAAGAGCCGCTGCCGGGCGTCTTTCGGCAGAAGCAGCGCTAAGGAGAGCACTGTGAGCGGCACCATCGTCTTTGCGCGAAGAAGCCGCTTCTTCGCCTCCGGGAGCCGGCGAAAGCGGCAGCTTCGGAAAGGTGAAGAAGGAAGCTGTACAACACTGGGATTGTGTGCGCAGCTTGCCAACTGATAGGAAACAGTACTTTTGCACTCTCCTGACTTTGCCAATCACATGAACATTCGATTGGAAGCTGTTTTGGACAACTTTTCTTTTCTTCATGCCAAACACTTGGCAGACCTCCGTGCAACGTCTAGAACACGATGGCAGATGTTTTCTGTGCTGGCACAGGTTTTCCCTGCCAGACATAGTGGAAAAGCTTTTTGCTAAGATGTAGACGAGAAGACGCGCTAAAGACGATAGTACGATGCTCTCCGGAGCTAAGAGCCGCTGCCGGGCGTCTTTCGGCAGAAGCAGCACTTCGGAGAGCACTGTGAGCGGCACCATCGTCTTTGCGCGAAGAAGCCGCTTCTTCGCCTCCGGGAGCCGGCGAGAGCGGCAGCTTCGGAAAGGTGAAGAAGGAAGCTGTACAACACTGGGATTGTGTGCGCAGCTTGCCAACTGATAGGAAACAGTACTTTTGCACTCTCCTGACTTTGCCAATCACATGAACATTCGATTGGAAGCTGTTTTGGACAACTTTTCTTTTCTTCATGCCAAACACTTGGCAGACCTCCGTGCAACGTCTAGAACACGATGGCAGATGTTTTCTGTGCTGGCACAGGTTTTCCCTGCCAGACATAGTGGAAAAGCTTTTTGCTAAGATGTAGACGAGAAGACGCGCTAAAGACGATAGTACGATGCTCTCCGGAGCTAAGAGCCGCTGCCGGGCGTCTTTCGGCAGAAGCAGCACTCCGGAGAGCACTGTGAGCGGCACCATCGTCTTCGCGCGAAGAAGCCGCTTCTTCGCCTCCGGGAGCCGGCGAGAGCGGCAGCTTCGGAAAGGTGAAGAAGGAAGCTGTACAACACTGGGATTGTGTGCGCAGCTTGCCAACTGATAGGAAACAGTACTTTTGCACTCTCCTGACTTTGCCAATCACATGAACATTCGATTGGAAGCTGTTTTGGACAACTTTTCTTTTCTTCATGCCAAACACTTGGCAGACCTCCGTGCAACGTCTAGAACACGATGGCAGATGTTTTCTGTGCTGGCACAGGTTTTCCCTGCCAGACATAGTGGAAAAGCTTTTTGCTAAGATGTAGACGAGAAGACGCGCTAAAGACGATAGTACGATGCTCTCCGGAGCTAAGAGCCGCTGCCGGGCGTCTTTCGGCAGAAGCAGCACTTCGGAGAGCACTGTGAGCGGCACCATCGTCTTTGCGGGAAGAAGCCGCTTCTTCGCCTCCGGGAGCCGGCGAGAGCGGCAGCTTCGGAAAGGTGAAGAAGGAAGCTGTACAACACTGGGATTGTGTGCGCAGCTTGCCAACTGATAGGAAACAGTACTTTTGCACTCTCCTGACTTTGCCAATCACATGAACATTCGATTGGAAGCTGTTTTGGACAACTTTTCTTTTCTTCATGCCAAACACTTGGCAGACCTCCGTGCAACGTCTAGAACACGATGGCAGATGTTTTCTGTGCTGGCACAGGTTTTCCCTGCCAGACATAGTGGAAAAGCTTTTTGCTAAGATGTAGACGAGAAGACGCGCTAAAGACGATAGTACGATGCTCTCCGGAGCTAAGAGCCGCTGCCGGGCGTCTTTCGGCAGAAGCAGCACTTCGGAGAGCACTGTGAGCGGCACCATCGTCTTTGCGCGAAGAAGCCGCTTCTTCGCCTCCGGGAGCCGGCGAAAGCGGCAGCTTCGGAAAGGTGAAGAAGGAAGCTGTACAACACTGGGATTGTGTGCGCAGCTTGCCAACTGATAGGAAACAGTACTTTTGCACTCTCCTGACTTTGCCAATCACATGAACATTCGATTGGAAGCTGTTTTGGACAACTTTTCTTTTCTTCATGCCAAACACTTGGCAGACCTCCGTGCAACGTCTAGAACACGATGGCAGATGTTTTCTGTGCTGGCACAGGTTTTCCCTGCCAGACATAGTGGAAAAGCTTTTTGCTAAGATGTAGACGAGAAGACGCGCTAAAGACGATAGTACGATGCTCTCCGGAGCTAAGAGCCGCTGCCGGGAGTCTTTCGGCAGAAGCAGCGCTAAGGAGAGCACTGTGAGCGGCACCATCGTCTTTGCGCGAAGAAGCCGCTTCTTCGCCTCCGGGAGCGGGCGAGAGCGGCAGCTTCGGAAAGGTGAAGAAGGAAGCTGTACAACACTGGGATTGTGTGCGCAGCCTGCCAACTGATAGGAAACAGTACTTTTGCACTCTCCTGACTTTGCCAATCACATGAACATTCGATTGGAAGCTGTTTTGGACAACTTTTCTTTTCTCCCTTCCAAACACTTGGCAGACCTCCGTGCAACGTCTAGAACACGATGGCAGATGTTTTCTGTGCTGGCACAGTTTTTCCCTGCCAGACATAGTGGAAAAGCTTTTTGCTAAGATGTAGACGAGAAGACGCGCTAAAGATGATAGTACGATGCTCTCCGGAGCTAAGAGCCGCTGCCGGGCGTCTTTCGGCAGAAGCAGCGCTAAGGAGAGCACTGTGAGCGGCACCATCGTCTTTGCGCGAAGAAGCCGTTTCTTCGCCTCCGGGAGGCGGCGAAAGCGGCAGCTTCGGAAAGGTGAAGAAGGAAGCTGTACAACACTGGGATTGTGTGCGCAGCTTGCCAACTGATAGGAAACAGTACTTTTGCACTCTCCTGACTTTGCCAATCACATGAACGTTCGATTGGAAGCTGTTTTGGACAACTTTTCTTTTCTTCATGCCAAACACTTGGCAGACCTCCGTGCAACGTCTAGAACACGATGGCAGATGTTTTCTGTGCTGGCACAGGTTTTCCCTGCCAGACATAGTGGAAAAGCTTTTTGCTAAGATGTAGACGAGAAGACGCGCTAAAGACGATAGTACGATGCTCTCCGGAGCTAAGAGCCGCTGCCGGGCGTCTTTCGGCAGAAGCAGCACTCCGGAGAGCACTGTGAGCGGCACCATCGTCTTCGCGCGAAGAAGCCGCTTCTTCGCCTCCGGGAGCCGGCGAGAGCGGCAGCTTCGGAAAGGTGAAGAAGGAAGCTGTACAACACTGGGATTGTGTGCGCAGCTTGCCAACTGATAGAAAACAGTACTTTTGCACTCTCCTGACTTTGCCAATCACATGAACATTCGATTGGAAGCTGTTTTGGACAACTTTTCTTTTCTTCATGCCAAACACTTGGCAGACCTCCGTGCAACGTCTAGAACACGATGGCAGATGTTTTCTGTGCTGGCACAGGTTTTCCCTGCCAGACATAGTGGAAAAGCTTTTTGCTAAGATGTAGACGAGAAGACGCGCTAAAGACGATAGTACGATGCTCTCCGGAGCTAAGAGCCGCTGCCGGGCGTCTTTCGGCAGAAGCAGCACTTCGGAGAGCACTGTGAGCAGCACCATCGTCTTTGCGCGAAGAAGCCGCTTCTTCGCCTCCGGGAGCCGGCGAAAGCGGCAGCTTCGGAAAGGTGAAGAAGGAAGCTGTACAACACTGGGATTGTGTGCGCAGCTTGCCAACTGATAGGAAACAGTACTTTTGCACTCTCCTGACTTTGCCAATCACATGAACATTCGATTGGAAGCTGTTTTGGACAACTTTTCTTTTCTTCATGCCAAACACTTGGCAGACCTCCGTGCAACGTCTAGAACACGATGGCAGATGTTTTCTGTGCTGGCACAGGTTTTCCCTGCCAGACATAGTGGAAAAGCTTTTTGCTAAGATGTAGACGAGAAGACGCGCTAAAGACGATAGTACGATGCTCTCCGGAGCTAAGAGCCGCTGCCGGGCGTCGTTCGGCAGAAGCAGCACTTCGGAGAGCACTGTGAGCGGCACCATCGTCTTCGCGCGAAGAAGCCGCTTCTTCGCCTCCGGGAGCCGGCGAGAGCGGCAGCATCGGAAAGGTGAAGAAGGAAGCTGTACAACACTGGGATTGTGTGCGCAGCTTGCCAACTGATAGGAAACAGTACTTTTGCACTCTCCTGACTTTGCCAATCACATGAACATTCGATTGGAAGCTGTTTTGGACAACTTTTCTTTTCTTCATGCCAAACACTTGGCAGACCTCCGTGCAACGTCTAGAACACGATGGCAGATGTTTTCTGTGCTGGCACAGGTTTTCCCTGCCAGACATAGTGGAAAAGCTTTTTGCTAAGATGTAGACGAGAAGACGCGCTAAAGACGATAGTACGATGCTCTCCGGAGCTAAGAGCCGCTGCCGGGCGTCTTTCGGCAGAAGCAGCACTCCGGAGAGCACTGTGAGCGGCACCATCGTCCTTGCGGGAAGAAGCCGCTTCTTCGCCTCCGGGAGCCGGCGAGAGCGGCAGCTTCGGAAAGGTGAAGAAGGAAGCTGTACAACACTGGGATTGTGTGCGCAGCTTGCCAACTGATAGAAAACAGTACTTTTGCACTCTCCTGACTTTGCCAATCACATGAACATTCGATTGGAAGCTGTTTTGGACAACTTTTCTTTTCTTCATGCCAAACACTTGGCAGACCTCCGTGCAACGTCTAGAACACGATGGCAGATGTTTTCTGTGCTGGCACAGGTTTTCCCTGCCAGATATAGTGGAAAAGCTTTTTGCTAAGATGTAGACGAGAAGACGCGCTAAAGACGATAGTACGATGCTCTCCGGAGCTAAGAGCCGCTGCCGGGCGTCTTTCGGCAGAAGCAGCACTTCGGAGAGCACTGTGAGCGGCACCATGGTCTTTGCGGGAAGAAGCCGCTTCTTCGCCTCCGGGAGCCGGCGAGAGCGGCAGCTTCGGAAAGGTGAAGAAGGAAGCTGTACAACACTGGGATTGTGTGCGCAGCCTGCCAACTGATAGGAAACAGTACTTTTGCACTCTCCTGACTTTGCCAATCACATGAACATTCGATTGGAAGCTGTTTTGGACAACTTTTCTTTTCTCCCTTCCAAACACTTGGCAGACCTCCGTGCAACGTCTAGAACACGATGGCAGATGTTTTCTGTGCTGGCACAGTTTTTCCCTGCCAGACATAGTGGAAAAGCTTTTTGCTAAGATGTAGACGAGAAGACGCGCTAAAGACGATAGTACGATGCTCTCCGGAGCTAAGAGCCGCTGCCGGGCGTCTTTCGGCAGAAGCCGCGCTAAGGAGAGCACTGTGAGCGGCACCATCGTCCTTGCGGGAAGAAGCCGCTTCTTCGGCTCCGGGAGCCGGCGAGAGCGGCAGCTTCGGAAAGGTGAAGAAGGAAGCTGTACAACACTGGGATTGTGTGCGCAGCTTGCCAACTGATAGAAAACAGTACTTTTGCACTCTCCTGACTTTGCCAATCACATGAACATTCGATTGGAAGCTGTTTTGGACAACTTTTCTTTTCTTCATGCCAAACACTTGGCAGACCTCCGTGCAACGTCTAGAACACGATGGCAGATGTTTTCTGTGCTGGCACAGGTTTTCCCTGCCAGACATAGTGGAAAAGCTTTTTGCTAAGATGTAGACGAGAAGACGCGCTAAAGACGATAGTACGATGCTCTCCGGAGCTAAGAGCCGCTGCCGGGCGTCGTTCGGCAGAAGCAGCACTTCGGAGAGCACTGTGAGCGGCACCATCGTCTTCGCGCGAAGAAGCCGCTTCTTCGCCTCCGGGAGCCGGCGAGAGCGGCAGCATCGGAAAGGTGAAGAAGGAAGCTGTACAACACTGGGATTGTGTGCGCAGCTTGCCAACTGATAGGAAACAGTACTTTTGCACTCTCCTGACTTTGCCAATCACATGAACATTCGATTGGAAGCTGTTTTGGACAACTTTTCTTTTCTTCATGCCAAACACTTGGCAGACCTCCGTGCAACGTCTAGAACACGATGGCAGATGTTTTCTGTGCTGGCACAGGTTTTCCCTGCCAGACATAGTGGAAAAGCTTTTTGCTAAGATGTAGACGAGAAGACGCGCTAAAGACGATAGTACGATGCTCTCCGGAGCTAAGAGCCGCTGCCGGGCGTCTTTCGGCAGAAGCAGCACTCCGGAGAGCACTGTGAGCGGCACCATCGTCCTTGCGGGAAGAAGCCGCTTCTTCGCCTCCGGGAGCCGGCGAGAGCGGCAGCTTCGGAAAGGTGAAGAAGGAAGCTGTACAACACTGGGATTGTGTGCGCAGCTTGCCAACTGATAGAAAACAGTACTTTTGCACTCTCCTGACTTTGCCAATCACATGAACATTCGATTGGAAGCTGTTTTGGACAACTTTTCTTTTCTTCATGCCAAACACTTGGCAGACCTCCGTGCAACGTCTAGAACACGATGGCAGATGTTTTCTGTGCTGGCACAGGTTTTCCCTGCCAGATATAGTGGAAAAGCTTTTTGCTAAGATGTAGACGAGAAGACGCGCTAAAGACGATAGTACGATGCTCTCCGGAGCTAAGAGCCGCTGCCGGGCGTCTTTCGGCAGAAGCAGCACTTCGGAGAGCACTGTGAGCGGCACCATGGTCTTTGCGGGAAGAAGCCGCTTCTTCGCCTCCGGGAGCCGGCGAGAGCGGCAGCTTCGGAAAGGTGAAGAAGGAAGCTGTACAACACTGGGATTGTGTGCGCAGCCTGCCAACTGATAGGAAACAGTACTTTTGCACTCTCCTGACTTTGCCAATCACATGAACATTCGATTGGAAGCTGTTTTGGACAACTTTTCTTTTCTCCCTTCCAAACACTTGGCAGACCTCCGTGCAACGTCTAGAACACGATGGCAGATGTTTTCTGTGCTGGCACAGTTTTTCCCTGCCAGACATAGTGGAAAAGCTTTTTGCTAAGATGTAGACGAGAAGACGCGCTAAAGACGATAGTACGATGCTCTCCGGAGCTAAGAGCCGCTGCCGGGCGTCTTTCGGCAGAAGCCGCGCTAAGGAGAGCACTGTGAGCGGCACCATCGTCCTTGCGGGAAGAAGCCGCTTCTTCGGCTCCGGGAGCCGGCGAGAGCGGCAGCTTCGGAAAGGTGAAGAAGGAAGCTGTACAACACTGGGATTGTGTGCGCAGCTTGCCAACTGATAGAAAACAGTACTTTTGCACTCTCCTGACTTTGCCAATCACATGAACATTCGATTGGAAGCTGTTTTGGACAACTTTTCTTTTCTTCATGCCAAACACTTGGCAGACCTCCGTGCAACGTCTAGAACACGATGGCAGATGTTTTCTGTGCTGGCACAGGTTTTCCCTGCCAGACATAGTGGAAAAGCTTTTTGCTAAGATGTAGACGAGAAGACGCGCTAAAGACGATAGTACGATGCTCTCCGGAGCTAAGAGCCGCTGCCGGGCGTCTTTCGGCAGAAGCAGCACTCCGGAGAGCACTGTGAGCGGCACCATCGTCTTCGCGCGAAGAAGCCGCTTCTTCGCCTCCGGGAGCCGGCGAGAGCGGCAGCTTCGGAAAGGTGAAGAAGGAAGCTGTACAACACTGGGATTGTGTGCGCAGCTTGCCAACTGATAGAAAACAGTACTTTTGCACTCTCCTGACTTTGCCAATCACATGAACATTCGATTGGAAGCTGTTTTGGACAACTTTTCTTTTCTTCATGCCAAACACTTGGCAGACCTCCGTGCAACGTCTAGAACACGATGGCAGATGTTTTCTGTGCTGGCACAGTTTTTCCCTGCCAGACATAGTGGAAAAGCTTTTTGCTAAGATGTAGACGAGAAGACGCGCTAAAGACGATAGTACGATGCTCTCCGGAGCTAAGAGCCGCTGCCGGGCGTCTTTCGGCAGAAGCAGCGCTAAGGAGAGCACTGTGAGCGGCACCATCGTCTTTGCGCGAAGAAGCCGCTTCTTCGCCTCCGGGAGCCGGCGAAAGCGGCAGCTTCGGAAAGGTGAAGAAGGAAGCTGTACAACACTGGGATTGTGTGCGCAGCTTGCCAACTGATAGGAAACAGTACTTTTGCAATCTCCTGACTTTGCCAATCACATGAACATTCGATTGGAAGCTGTTTTGGACAACTTTTCTTTTCTTCATGCCAAACACTTGGCAGACCTCCGTGCAACGTCTAGAACACGATGGCAGATGTTTTCTGTGCTGGCACAGGTTTTCCCTGCCAGACATAGTGGAAAAGCTTTTTGCTAAGATGTAGACGAGAAGACGCGCTAAAGACGATAGTACGATGCTCTCCGGAGCTAAGAGCCGCTGCCGGGCGTCTTTCGGCAGAAGCAGCACTTCGGAGAGCACTGTGAGCGGCACCATCGTCTTTGCGCGAAGAAGCCGCTTCTTCGCCTCCGGGAGCCGGCGAGAGCGGCAGCTTCGGAAAGGTGAAGAAGGAAGCTGTACAACACTGGGATTGTGTGCGCAGCTTGCCAACTGATAGGAAACAGTACTTTTGCACTCTCCTGACTTTGCCAATCACATGAACATTCGATTGGAAGCTGTTTTGGACAACTTTTCTTTTCTTCATGCCAAACACTTGGCAGACCTCCGTGCAACGTCTAGAACACGATGGCAGATGTTTTCTGTGCTGGCACAGGTTTTCCCTGCCAGACATAGTGGAAAAGCTTTTTGCTAAGATGTAGACGAGAAGACGCGCTAAAGACGATAGTACGATGCTCTCCGGAGCTAAGAGCCGCTGCCGGGCGTCTTTCGGCAGAAGCAGCACTCCGGAGAGCACTGTGAGCGGCACCATCGTCTTCGCGCGAAGAAGCCGCTTCTTCGCCTCCGGGAGCCGGCGAGAGCGGCAGCTTCGGAAAGGTGAAGAAGGAAGCTGTACAACACTGGGATTGTGTGCGCAGCTTGCCAACTGATAGGAAACAGTACTTTTGCACTCTCCTGACTTTGCCAATCACATGAACATTCGATTGGAAGCTGTTTTGGACAACTTTTCTTTTCTTCATGCCAAACACTTGGCAGACCTCCGTGCAACGTCTAGAACACGATGGCAGATGTTTTCTGTGCTGGCACAGGTTTTCCCTGCCAGACATAGTGGAAAAGCTTTTTGCTAAGATGTAGACGAGAAGACGCGCTAAAGACGATAGTACGATGCTCTCCGGAGCTAAGAGCCGCTGCCGGGCGTCTTTCGGCAGAAGCAGCACTTCGGAGAGCACTGTGAGCGGCACCATCGTCTTTGCGGGAAGAAGCCGCTTCTTCGCCTCCGGGAGCCGGCGAGAGCGGCAGCTTCGGAAAGGTGAAGAAGGAAGCTGTACAACACTGGGATTGTGTGCGCAGCTTGCCAACTGATAGGAAACAGTACTTTTGCACTCTCCTGACTTTGCCAATCACATGAACATTCGATTGGAAGCTGTTTTGGACAACTTTTCTTTTCTTCATGCCAAACACTTGGCAGACCTCCGTGCAACGTCTAGAACACGATGGCAGATGTTTTCTGTGCTGGCACAGGTTTTCCCTGCCAGACATAGTGGAAAAGCTTTTTGCTAAGATGTAGACGAGAAGACGCGCTAAAGACGATAGTACGATGCTCTCCGGAGCTAAGAGCCGCTGCCGGGCGTCTTTCGGCAGAAGCAGCACTTCGGAGAGCACTGTGAGCGGCACCATCGTCTTTGCGCGAAGAAGCCGCTTCTTCGCCTCCGGGAGCCGGCGAAAGCGGCAGCTTCGGAAAGGTGAAGAAGGAAGCTGTACAACACTGGGATTGTGTGCGCAGCTTGCCAACTGATAGGAAACAGTACTTTTGCACTCTCCTGACTTTGCCAATCACATGAACATTCGATTGGAAGCTGTTTTGGACAACTTTTCTTTTCTTCATGCCAAACACTTGGCAGACCTCCGTGCAACGTCTAGAACACGATGGCAGATGTTTTCTGTGCTGGCACAGGTTTTCCCTGCCAGACATAGTGGAAAAGCTTTTTGCTAAGATGTAGACGAGAAGACGCGCTAAAGACGATAGTACGATGCTCTCCGGAGCTAAGAGCCGCTGCCGGGCGTCTTTCGGCAGAAGCAGCACTTCGGAGAGCACTGTGAGCGGCACCATCGTCTTTGCGCGAAGAAGCCGCTTCTTCGCCTCCGGGAGCGGGCGAGAGCGGCAGCTTCGGAAAGGTGAAGAAGGAAGCTGTACAACACTGGGATTGTGTGCGCAGCTTGCCAACTGATAGGAAACAGTACTTTTGCACTCTCCTGACTTTGCCAATCACATGAACATTCGATTGGAAGCTGTTTTGGACAACTTTTCTTTTCTTCATGCCAAACACTTGGCAGACCTCCGTGCAACGTCTAGAACACGATGGCAGATGTTTTCTGTGCTGGCACAGGTTTTCCCTGCCAGACATAGTGGAAAAGCTTTTTGCTAAGATGTAGACGAGAAGACGCGCTAAAGACGATAGTACGATGCTCTCCGGAGCTAAGAGCCGCTGCCGGGCGTCTTTCGGCAGAAGCAGCACTCCGGAGAGCACTGTGAGCGGCACCATCGTCTTTGCGCGAAGAAGCCGCTTCTTCGCCTCCGGGAGCCGGCGAGAGCGGCAGCTTCGGAAAGGTGAAGAAGGAAGCTGTACAACACTGGGATTGTGTGCGCAGCTTGCCAACTGATAGGAAACAGTACTTTTGCACTCTCCTGACTTTGCCAATCACATGAACATTCGATTGGAAGCTGTTTTGGACAACTTTTCTTTTCTTCATGCCAAACACTTGGCAGACCTCCGTGCAACGTCTAGAACACGATGGCTGATGTTTTCTGTGCTGGCACAGTTTTTCCCTGCCAGACATAGTGGAAAAGCTTTTTGCTAAGATGTAGACGAGAAGACGCGCTAAAGACGATAGTACGATGCTCTCCGGAGCTAAGAGCCGCTGCCGGGCGTCTTTCGGCAGAAGCAGCACTCCGGAGAGCACTGTGAGCGGCACCATCGTCTTCGCGCGAAGAAGCCGCTTCTTCGCCTCGGGGAGCCGGCGAGAGCGGCAGCTTCGGAAAGGTGAAGAAGGAAGCTGTACAACACTGGGATTGTGTGCGCAGCTTGCCAACTGATAGGAAACAGTACTTTTGCACTCTCCTGACTTTGCCAATCACATGAACATTCGATTGGAAGCTGTTTTGGACAACTTTTCTTTTCTTCATGCCAAACACTTGGCAGACCTCCGTGCAACGTCTAGAACACGATGGCAGATGTTTTCTGTGCTGGCACAGGTTTTCCCTGCCAGACATAGTGGAAAAGCTTTTTGCTAAGATGTAGACGAGAAGACGCGCTAAAGACGATAGTACGATGCTCTCCGGAGCTAAGAGCCGCTGCCGGGCGTCTTTCGGCAGAAGCAGCACTTCGGAGAGCACTGTGAGCGGCACCATCGTCTTTGCGCGAAGAAGCCGCTTCTTCGCCTCCGGGAGCCGGCGAGAGCGGCAGCTTCGGAAAGGTGAAGAAGGAAGCTGTACAACACTGGGATTGTGTGCGCAGCCTGCCAACTGATAGGAAACAGTACTTTTGCACTCTCCTGACTTTGCCAATCACATGAACATTCGATTGGAAGCTGTTTTGGACAACTTTTCTTTTCTTCATGCCAAACACTTGGCAGACTTCCGTGCAACGTCTAGAACACGATGGCAGATGTTTTCTGTGCTGGCACAGTTTTTCCCTGCCAGACATAGTGGAAAAGCTTTTTGCTAAGATGTAGACGAGAAGACGCGCTAAAGACGATAGTACGATGCTCTCCGGAGCTAAGAGCCGCTGCCGGGCGTCTTTCGGCAGAAGCAGCACTCCGGAGAGCACTGTGAGCGGCACCATCGTCTTCGCGCGAAGAAGCCGCTTCTTCGCCTCCGGGAGCCGGCGAGAGCGGCAGCTTCGGAAAGGTGAAGAAGGAAGCTGTACAACACTGGGATTGTGTGCGCAGCTTGCCAACTGATAGGAAACAGTACTTTTGCACTCTCCTGACTTTGCCAATCACATGAACATTCGATTGGAAGCTGTTTTGGACAACTTTTCTTTTCTTCATGCCAAACACTTGGCAGACCTCCGTGCAACGTCTAGAACACGATGGCAGATGTTTTCTGTGCTGGCACAGGTTTTCCCTGCCAGACATAGTGGAAAAGCTTTTTGCTAAGATGTAGACGAGAAGACGCGCTAAAGACGATAGTACGATGCTCTCCGGAGCTAAGAGCCGCTGCCGGGCGTCTTTCGGCAGAAGCAGCACTTCGGAGAGCACTGTGAGCGGCACCATCGTCTTTGCGCGAAGAAGCCGCTTCTTCGCCTCCGGGAGCGGGCGAGAGCGGCAGCTTCGGAAAGGTGAAGAAGGAAGCTGTACAACACTGGGATTGTGTGCGCAGCTTGCCAACTGATAGGAAACAGTACTTTTGCACTCTCCTGACTTTGCCAATCACATGAACATTCGATTGGAAGCTGTTTTGGACAACTTTTCTTTTCTTCATGCCAAACACTTGGCAGACCTCCGTGCAACGTCTAGAACACGATGGCAGATGTTTTCTGTGCTGGCACAGGTTTTCCCTGCCAGACATAGTGGAAAAGCTTTTTGCTAAGATATAGACGAGAAGACGCGCTAAAGACGATAGTACGATGCTCTCCGGAGCTAAGAGCCGCTGCCGGGCGTCTTTCGGCAGAAGCAGCACTTCGGAGAGCACTGTGAGCGGCACCATCGTCTTTGCGGAAGAAGCCGCTTCTTCGCCTCCGGGAGCCGGCGAGAGCGGCAGCTTCGGAAAGGTGAAGAAGGAAGCTGTACAACACTGGGATTGTGTGCGCAGCTTGCCAACTGATAGGAAACAGTACTTTTGCACTCTCCTGACTTTGCCAATCACATGAACATTCGATTGGAAGCTGTTTTGGACAACTTTTCTTTTCTTCATGCCAAACACTTGGCAGACCTCCGTGCAACGTCTAGAACACGATGGCAGATGTTTTCTGTGCTGGCACAGGTTTTCCCTGCCAGACATAGTGGAAAAGCTTTTTGCTAAGATGTAGACGAGAAGACGCGCTAAAGACGATAGTACGATGCTCTCCGGAGCTAAGAGCCGCTGCCGGGCGTCTTTCGGCAGAAGCAGCACTCCGGAGAGCACTGTGAGCGGCACCATCGTCTTTGCGGGAAGAAGCCGCTTCTTCGCCTCCGGGAGCCGGCGAGAGCGGCAGCTTCGGAAAGGTGAAGAAGGAAACTGTACAACACTGGGATTGTGTGCGCAGCTTGCCAACTGATAGGAAACAGTACTTTTGCACTCTCCTGACTTTGCCAATCACATGAACATTCGATTGGAAGCTGTTTTGGACAACTTTTCTTTTCTTCATGCCAAACACTTGGCAGACCTCCGTGCAACGTCTAGAACACGATGGCTGATGTTTTCTGTGCTGGCACAGTTTTTCCCTGCCAGACATAGTGGAAAAGCTTTTTGCTAAGATGTAGACGAGAAGACGCGCTAAAGACGATAGTACGATGCTCTCCGGAGCTAAGAGCCGCTGCCGGGCGTCTTTCGGCAGAAGCAGCACTTCGGAGAGCACTGTGAGCGGCACCATCGTCTTTGCGCGAAGAAGCCGCTTCTTCGCCTCCGGGAGCCGGCGAGAGCGGCAGCTTCGGAAAGGTGAAGAAGGAAGCTGTACAACACTGGGATTGTGTGCGCAGCTTGCCAACTGATAGGAAACAGTACTTTTGCACTCTCCTGACTTTGCCAATCACATGAACATTCGATTGGAAGCTGTTTTGGACAACTTTTCTTTTCTTCATGCCAAACACTTGGCAAACCTCCGTGCAACGTCTAGAACACGATGGCAGATGTTTTCTGTGCTGGCACAGTTTTTCCCTGCCAGACATAGTGGAAAAGCTTTTTGCTAAGATGTAGACGAGAAGACGCGCTAAAGACGATAGTACGATGCTCTCCGGAGCTAAGAGCCGCTGCCGGGCGTCTTTCGGCAGAAGCAGCACTTCGGAGAGCACTGTGAGCGGCACCATCGTCTTTGCGCGAAGAAGCCGCTTCTTCGGCTCCGGGAGCCGGCGAGAGCGGCAGCTTCGGAAAGGTGAAGAAGGAAGCTGTACAACACTGGGATTGTGTGCGCAGCTTGCCAACTGATAGGAAACAGTACTTTTGCACTCTCCTGACTTTGCCAATCACATGAACATTCGATTGGAAGCTGTTTTGGACAACTTTTCTTTTCTTCATGCCAAACACTTGGCAGACCTCCGTGCAACGTCTAGAACACGATGGCAGATGTTTTCTGTGCTGGCACAGGTTTTCCCTGCCAGACATAGTGGAAAAGCTTTTTGCTAAGATGTAGACGAGAAGACGCGCTAAAGACGATAGTACGATGCTCTCCGGAGCTAAGAGCCGCTGCCGGGCATCTTTCGGCAGAAGCAGCACTTCGGAGAGCACTGTGAGCGGCACCATCGTCTTTGCGGGAAGAAGTCGCTTCTTCGCCTCCGGGAGCGGGCAAGAGCGGCAGCTTCGGAAAGGTGAAGAAGGAAGCTGTACAACACTGGGATTGTGTGCGCAGCTTGCCAACTGATAGGAAACAGTACTTTTGCACTCTCCTGACTTTGCCAATCACATGAACATTCGATTGGAAGCTGTTTTGGACAACTTTTCTTTTCTTCATGCCAAACACTTGGCAGACCTCCGTGCAACGTCTAGAACACGATGGCTGATGTTTTCTGTGCTGGCACAGTTTTTCCCTGCCAGACATAGTGGAAAAGCTTTTTGCTAAGATGTAGACGAGAAGACGCGCTAAAGACGATAGTACGATTCTCTCCGGAGCTAAGAGCCGCTGCCGGGCGTCTTTCGGCAGAAGCAGCACTCCGGAGAGCACTGTGAGCGGCACCATCGTCTTCGCGCGAAGAAGCCGCTTCTTCGCCTCGGGGAGCCGGCGAGAGCGGCAGCTTCGGAAAGGTGAAGAAGGAAGCTGTACAACACTGGGATTGTGTGCGCAGCTTGCCAACTGATAGGAAACAGTACTTTTGCACTCTCCTGACTTTGCCAATCACATGAACATTCGATTGGAAGCTGTTTTGGACAACTTTTCTTTTCTTCATGCCAAACACTTGGCAGACCTCCGTGCAACGTCTAGAACACGATGGCAGATGTTTTCTGTGCTGGCACAGTTTTTCCCTGCCAGACATAGTGGAAAAGCTTTTTGCTAAGATGTAGACGAGAAGACGCGCTAAAGACGATAGTACGATGCTCTCCGGAGCTAAGAGCCGCTGCCGGGCGTCTTTCGGCAGAAGCAGCACTTCGGAGAGCACTGTGAGCGGCACCATCGTCTTTGCGCGAAGAAGCCGCTTCTTCGGCTCCGGGAGCCGGCGAGAGCGGCAGCTTCGGAAAGGTGAAGAAGGAAGCTGTACAACACTGGGATTGTGTGCGCGGCCTGCCAACTGATAGGAAACAGTACTTTTGCACTCTCCTGACTTTGCCAATCACATGAACATTCGATTGGAAGCTGTTTTGGACAACTTTTCTTTTCTTCATGCCAAACACTTGGCAGACCTCCGTGCAACGTCTAGAACACGATGGCAGATGTTTTCTGTGCTGGCACAGGTTTTCCCTGCCAGACATAGTGGAAAAGCTTTTTGCTAAGATGTAGACGAGAAGACGCGCTAAAGACGATAGTACGATGCTCTCCGGAGCTAAGAGCCGCTGCCGGGCGTCTTTCGGCAGAAGCCGCGCTAAGGAGAGCACTGTGAGCGGCACCATCGTCCTTGCGGGAAGAAGCCGCTTCTTCGCCTCCGGGAGCCGGCGAGAGCGGCAGCTTCGCAAAGGTGAAGAAGGAAGCTGTACAACACTGGGATTGTGTGCGCAGCTTGCCAACTGATAGGAAACAGTACTTTTGCACTCTCCTGACTTTGCCAATCACATGAACATTCGATTGGAAGCTGTTTTGGACAACTTTTCTTTTCTTCATGCCAAACACTTGGCAGACCTCCGTGCAACGTCTAGAACACGATGGCAGATGTTTTCTGTGCTGGCACAGGTTTTCCCTGCCAGACATAGTGGAAAAGCTTTTTGCTAAGATGTAGACGAGAAGACGCGCTAAAGACGATAGTACGATGCTCTCCGGAGCTAAGAGCCGCTGCCGGGCGTCTTTCGGCAGAAGCAGCACTCCGGAGAGCACTGTGACCGGCACCATCGTCTTCGCGCGAAGAAGCCGCTTCTTCGGCTCCGGGAGCCGGCGAGAGCGGCAGCTTCGGAAAGGTGAAGAAGGAAGCTGTACAACACTGGGATTGTGTGCGCAGCTTGCCAACTGATAGGAAACAGTACTTTTGCACTCTCCTGACTTTGCCAATCACATGAACATTCGATTGGAAGCTGTTTTGGACAACTTTTCTTTTCTTCATGCCAAACACTTGGCAGACCTCCGTGCAACGTCTAGAACACGATGGCAGATGTTTTCTGTGCTGGCACAGTTTTTCCCTGCCAGACATAGTGGAAAAGCTTTTTGCTAAGATGTAGACGAGAAGACGCGCTAAAGACGATAGTACGATGCTCTCCGGAGCTAAGAGCCGCTGCCGGGCGTCTTTCGGCAGAAGCAGCGCTAAGGAGAGCACTGTGAGCGGCACCATCGTCTTCGCGCGAAGAAGCCGCTTCTTCGCCTCCGGGAGCGGGCGAGTGCGGCAGCTTCGGAAAGGTGAAGAAGGAAGCTGTACAACACTGGGATTGTGTGCGCAGCTTGCCAACTGATAGAAAACAGTACTTTTGCACTCTCCTGACTTTGCCAATCACATGAACATTCGATTGGAAGCTGTTTTGGACAACTTTTCTTTTCTTCATGCCAAACACTTGGCAGACCTCCGTGCAGCGTCTAGAACACGATGGCAGATGTTTTCTGTGCTGGCACAGTTTTTCCCTGCCAGACATAGTGGAAAAGCTTTTTGCTAAGATGTAGACGAGAAGACGCGCTAAAGACGATAGTACGATGCTCTCCGGAGCTAAGAGCCGCTGCCGGGCGTCTTTCGGCAGAAGCAGCACTTCGGAGAGCACTGTGAGCGGCACCATCGTCTTTGCGGGAAGAAGTCGCTTCTTCGCCTCCGGGAGCGGGCGAGAGCGGCAGCTTCGGAAAGGTGAAGAAGGAAGCTGTACAACACTGGGATTGTGTGCGCAGCTTGCCAACTGATAGGAAACAGTACTTTTGCACTCTCCTGACTTTGCCAATCACATGAACATTCGATTGGAAGCTGTTTTGGACAACTTTTCTTTTCTTCATGCCAAACACTTGGCAGACCTCCGTGCAACGTCTAGAACACGATGGCTGATGTTTTCTGTGCTGGCACAGTTTTTCCCTGCCAGACATAGTGGAAAAGCTTTTTGCTAAGATGTAGACGAGAAGACGCGCTAAAGACGATAGTACGATGCTCTCCGGAGCTAAGAGCCGCTGCCGGGCGTCTTTCGGCAGAAGCAGCACTCCGGAGAGCACTGTGAGCGGCACCATCGTCTTCGCGCGAAGAAGCCGCTTCTTCGCCTCGGGGAGCCGGCGAGAGCGGCAGCTTCGGAAAGGTGAAGAAGGAAGCTGTACAACACTGGGATTGTGTGCGCAGCTTGCCAACTGATAGGAAACAGTACTTTTGCACTCTCCTGACTTTGCCAATCACATGAACATTCGATTGGAAGCTGTTTTGGACAACTTTTCTTTTCTTCATGCCAAACACTTGGCAGACCTCCGTGCAACGTCTAGAACACGATGGCAGATGTTTTCTGTGCTGGCACAGTTTTTCCCTGCCAGACATAGTGGAAAAGCTTTTTGCTAAGATGTAGACGAGAAGACGCGCTAAAGACGATAGTACGATGCTCTCCGGAGCTAAGAGCCGCTGCCGGGCGTCTTTCGGCAGAAGCAGCACTTCGGAGAGCACTGTGAGCGGCACCATCGTCTTTGCGCGAAGAAGCCGCTTCTTCGGCTCCGGGAGCCGGCGAGAGCGGCAGCTTCGGAAAGGTGAAGAAGGAAGCTGTACAACACTGGGATTGTGTGCGCGGCCTGCCAAATGATAGGAAACAGTACTTTTGCACTCTCCTGACTTTGCCAATCACATGAACATTCGATTGGAAGCTGTTTTGGACAACTTTTCTTTTCTTCATGCCAAACACTTGGCAGACCTCCGTGCAACGTCTAGAACACGATGGCAGATGTTTTCTGTGCTGGCACAGGTTTTCCCTGCCAGACATAGTGGAAAAGCTTTTTGCTAAGATGTAGACGAGAAGACGCGCTAAAGACGATAGTACGATGCTCTCCGGAGCTAAGAGCCGCTGCCGGGCGTCTTTCGGCAGAAGCCGCGCTAAGGAGAGCACTGTGAGCTGCACCATCGTCCTTGCGGGAAGAAGCCGCTTCTTCGCCTCCGGGAGCCGGCGAGAGCGGCAGCTTCGGAAAGGTGAAGAAGGAAGCTGTACAACACTGGGATTGTGTGCGCAGCTTGCCAACTGATAGAAAACAGTACTTTTGCACTCTCCTGACTTTGCCAATCACATGAACATTCGATTGGAAGCTGTTTTGGACAACTTTTCTTTTCTTCATGCCAAACACTTGGCAGACCTCCGTGCAACGTCTAGAACACGATGGCAGATGTTTTCTGTGCTGGCACAGGTTTTCCCTGCCAGACATAGTGGAAAAGCTTTTTGCTAAGATGTAGACGAGAAGACGCGCTAAAGACGATAGTACGATGCTCTCCGGAGCTAAGAGCCGCTGCCGGGCGTCTTTCGGCAGAAGCAGCACTCCGGAGAGCACTGTGACCGGCACCATCGTCTTCGCGCGAAGAAGCCGCTTCTTCGCCTCCGGGAGCCGGCGAGAGCGGCAGCTTCGGAAAGGTGAAGAAGGAAGCTGTACAACACTGGGATTGTGTGCGCAGCTTGCCAACTGATAGGAAACAGTACTTTTGCACTCTCCTGACTTTGCCAATCACATGAACATTCGATTGGAAGCTGTTTTGGACAACTTTTCTTTTCTTCATGCCAAACACTTGGCAGACCTCCGTGCAACGTCTAGAACACGATGGCAGATGTTTTCTGTGCTGGCACAGTTTTTCCCTGCCAGACATAGTGGAAAAGCTTTTTGCTAAGATGTAGACGAGAAGACGCGCTAAAGACAATAGTACGATGCTCTCCGGAGCTAAGAGCCGCTGCCGGGCGTCTTTCGGCAGAAGCCGCGCTAAGGAGAGCACTGTGAGCGGCACCATCGTCCTTTGGGGAAGAAGCCGCTTCTTCGCCTCCGGGAGCCGGCGAGAGCGGCAGCTTCGGAAAGGTGAAGAAGGAAGCTGTACAACACTGGGATTGTGTGCGCAGCTTGCCAACTGATAGAAAACAGTACTTTTGCACTCTCCTGACTTTGCCAATCACATGAACATTCGATTGGAAGCTGTTTTGGACAACTTTTGTTTTCTTCATGCCAAACACTTGGCAGACCTCCGTGCAACGTCTAGAACACGATGGCAGATGTTTTCTGTGCTGGCACAGGTTTTCCCTGCCAGACATAGTGGAAAAGCTTTTTGCTAAGATGTAGACGAGAAGACGCGCTAAAGACGATAGTACGATGCTCTCCGGAGCTAAGAGCCGCTGCCGGGCGTCTTTCGGCAGAAGCCGCGCTAAGGAGAGCACTGTGAGCGGCACCATCGTCCTTGCGGGAAGAAGCCGCTTCTTCGCCTCCGGGAGCCGGCGAGAGCGGCAGCTTCGGAAAGGTGAAGAAGGAAGCTGTACAACACTGGGATTGTGTGCGCAGCTTGCCAACTGATAGGAAACAGTACTTTTGCACTCTCCTGACTTTGCCAATCACATGAACATTCGATTGGAAGCTGTTTTGGACAACTTTTCTTTTCTTCATGCCAAACACTTGGCAGACCTCCGTGCAACGTCTAGAACACGATGGCAGATGTTTTCTGTGCTGGCACAGGTTTTCCCTGCCAGACATAGTGGAAAAGCTTTTTGCTAAGATGTAGACGAGAAGACGCGCTAAAGACGATAGTACGATGCTCTCCGGAGCTAAGAGCCGCTGCCGGGCGTCTTTCGGCAGAAGCAGCACTCCGGAGAGCACTGTGAGCGGCACCATCGTCTTCGCGCGAAGAAGCCGCTTCTTCGCCTCCGGGAGCCGGCGAGAGCGGCAGCTTCGGAAAGGTGAAGAAGGAAGCTGTACAACACTGGGATTGTGTGCGCAGCTTGCCAACTGATAGGAAACAGTACTTTTGCACTCTCCTGACTTTGCCAATCACATGAACATTCGATTGGAAGCTGTTTTGGACAACTTTTCTTTTCTTCATGCCAAACACTTGGCAGACCTCCGTGCAACGTCTAGAACACGATGGCAGATGTTTTCTGTGCTGGCACAGGTTTTCCCTGCCAGACATAGTGGAAAAGCTTTTTGCTAAGATGTAGACGAGAAGACGCGCTAAAGACGATAGTACGATGCTCTCCGGAGCTAAGAGCCGCTGCCGGGCGTCTTTCGGCAGAAGCCGCGCTAAGGAGAGCACTCAGCGGCACCATCGTCTTCGCGCGAAGAAGCCGCTTCTTCGCCTCCGGGAGCCGGCGAGAGCGGCAGCTTCGGAAAGGTGAAGAAGGAAGCTGTACAACACTGGGATTGTGTGCGCAGCTTGCCAACTGATAGGAAACAGTACTTTTGCACTCTCCTGACTTTGCCAATCACATGAACATTCGATTGGAAGCTGTTTTGGACAACTTTTCTTTTCTTCATGCCAAACACTTGGCAAACCTCCGTGCAACGTCTAGAACACGATGGCAGATGTTTTCTGTGCTGGCACAGTTTTTCCCTGCCAGACATAGTGGAAAAGCTTTTTGCTAAGATGTAGACGAGAAGACGCGCTAAAGACGATAGTACGATGCTCTCCGGAGCTAAGAGCCGCTGCCGGGCGTCTTTCGGCAGAAGCAGCACTTCGGAGAGCACTGTGAGCGGCACCATCGTCTTTGCGCGAAGAAGCCGCTTCTTCGGCTCCGGGAGCCGGCGAGAGCGGCAGCTTCGGAAAGGTGAAGAAGGAAGCTGTACAACACTGGGATTGTGTGCGCAGCTTGCCAACTGATAGGAAACAGTACTTTTGCACTCTCCTGACTTTGCCAATCACATGAACATTCGATTGGAAGCTGTTTTGGACAACTTTTCTTTTCTTCATGCCAAACACTTGGCAGACCTCCGTGCAACGTCTAGAACACGATGGCAGATGTTTTCTGTGCTGGCACAGGTTTTCCCTGCCAGACATAGTGGAAAAGCTTTTTGCTAAGATGTAGACGAGAAGACGCGCTAAAGACGATAGTACGATGCTCTCCGGAGCTAAGAGCCGCTGCCGGGCATCTTTCGGCAGAAGCAGCACTTCGGAGAGCACTGTGAGCGGCACCATCGTCTTTGCGGGAAGAAGTCGCTTCTTCGCCTCCGGGAGCGGGCAAGAGCGGCAGCTTCGGAAAGGTGAAGAAGGAAGCTGTACAACACTGGGATTGTGTGCGCAGCTTGCCAACTGATAGGAAACAGTACTTTTGCACTCTCCTGACTTTGCCAATCACATGAACATTCGATTGGAAGCTGTTTTGGACAACTTTTCTTTTCTTCATGCCAAACACTTGGCAGACCTCCGTGCAACGTCTAGAACACGATGGCTGATGTTTTCTGTGCTGGCACAGTTTTTCCCTGCCAGACATAGTGGAAAAGCTTTTTGCTAAGATGTAGACGAGAAGACGCGCTAAAGACGATAGTACGATTCTCTCCGGAGCTAAGAGCCGCTGCCGGGCGTCTTTCGGCAGAAGCAGCACTCCGGAGAGCACTGTGAGCGGCACCATCGTCTTCGCGCGAAGAAGCCGCTTCTTCGCCTCGGGGAGCCGGCGAGAGCGGCAGCTTCGGAAAGGTGAAGAAGGAAGCTGTACAACACTGGGATTGTGTGCGCAGCTTGCCAACTGATAGGAAACAGTACTTTTGCACTCTCCTGACTTTGCCAATCACATGAACATTCGATTGGAAGCTGTTTTGGACAACTTTTCTTTTCTTCATGCCAAACACTTGGCAGACCTCCGTGCAACGTCTAGAACACGATGGCAGATGTTTTCTGTGCTGGCACAGTTTTTCCCTGCCAGACATAGTGGAAAAGCTTTTTGCTAAGATGTAGACGAGAAGACGCGCTAAAGACGATAGTACGATGCTCTCCGGAGCTAAGAGCCGCTGCCGGGCGTCTTTCGGCAGAAGCAGCACTTCGGAGAGCACTGTGAGCGGCACCATCGTCTTTGCGCGAAGAAGCCGCTTCTTCGGCTCCGGGAGCCGGCGAGAGCGGCAGCTTCGGAAAGGTGAAGAAGGAAGCTGTACAACACTGGGATTGTGTGCGCGGCCTGCCAACTGATAGGAAACAGTACTTTTGCACTCTCCTGACTTTGCCAATCACATGAACATTCGATTGGAAGCTGTTTTGGACAACTTTTCTTTTCTTCATGCCAAACACTTGGCAGACCTCCGTGCAACGTCTAGAACACGATGGCAGATGTTTTCTGTGCTGGCACAGGTTTTCCCTGCCAGACATAGTGGAAAAGCTTTTTGCTAAGATGTAGACGAGAAGACGCGCTAAAGACGATAGTACGATGCTCTCCGGAGCTAAGAGCCGCTGCCGGGCGTCTTTCGGCAGAAGCCGCGCTAAGGAGAGCACTGTGAGCGGCACCATCGTCCTTGCGGGAAGAAGCCGCTTCTTCGCCTCCGGGAGCCGGCGAGAGCGGCAGCTTCGGAAAGGTGAAGAAGGAAGCTGTACAACACTGGGATTGTGTGCGCAGCTTGCCAACTGATAGAAAACAGTACTTTTGCACTCTCCTGACTTTGCCAATCACATGAACATTCGATTGGAAGCTGTTTTGGACAACTTTTCTTTTCTTCATGCCAAACACTTGGCAGACCTCCGTGCAACGTCTAGAACACGATGGCAGATGTTTTCTGTGCTGGCACAGGTTTTCCCTGCCAGACATAGTGGAAAAGCTTTTTGCTAAGATGTAGACGAGAAGACGCGCTAAAGACGATAGTACGATGCTCTCCGGAGCTAAGAGCCGCTGCCGGGCGTCTTTCGGCAGAAGCAGCACTCCGGAGAGCACTGTGACCGGCACCATCGTCTTCGCGCGAAGAAGCCGCTTCTTCGGCTCCGGGAGCCGGCGAGAGCGGCAGCTTCGGAAAGGTGAAGAAGGAAGCTGTACAACACTGGGATTGTGTGCGCAGCTTGCCAACTGATAGGAAACAGTACTTTTGCACTCTCCTGACTTTGCCAATCACATGAACATTCGATTGGAAGCTGTTTTGGACAACTTTTCTTTTCTTCATGCCAAACACTTGGCAGACCTCCGTGCAACGTCTAGAACACGATGGCAGATGTTTTCTGTGCTGGCACAGTTTTTCCCTGCCAGACATAGTGGAAAAGCTTTTTGCTAAGATGTAGACGAGAAGACGCGCTAAAGACGATAGTACGATGCTCTCCGGAGCTAAGAGCCGCTGCCGGGCGTCTTTCGGCAGAAGCAGCGCTAAGGAGAGCACTGTGAGCGGCACCATCGTCTTCGCGCGAAGAAGCCGCTTCTTCGCCTCCGGGAGCGGGCGAGTGCGGCAGCTTCGGAAAGGTGAAGAAGGAAGCTGTACAACACTGGGATTGTGTGCGCAGCTTGCCAACTGATAGAAAACAGTACTTTTGCACTCTCCTGACTTTGCCAATCACATGAACATTCGATTGGAAGCTGTTTTGGACAACTTTTCTTTTCTTCATGCCAAACACTTGGCAGACCTCCGTGCAGCGTCTAGAACACGATGGCAGATGTTTTCTGTGCTGGCACAGTTTTTCCCTGCCAGACATAGTGGAAAAGCTTTTTGCTAAGATGTAGACGAGAAGACGCGCTAAAGACGATAGTACGATGCTCTCCGGAGCTAAGAGCCGCTGCCGGGCGTCTTTCGGCAGAAGCAGCACTTCGGAGAGCACTGTGAGCGGCACCATCGTCTTTGCGGGAAGAAGTCGCTTCTTCGCCTCCGGGAGCGGGCGAGAGCGGCAGCTTCGGAAAGGTGAAGAAGGAAGCTGTACAACACTGGGATTGTGTGCGCAGCTTGCCAACTGATAGGAAACAGTACTTTTGCACTCTCCTGACTTTGCCAATCACATGAACATTCGATTGGAAGCTGTTTTGGACAACTTTTCTTTTCTTCATGCCAAACACTTGGCAGACCTCCGTGCAACGTCTAGAACACGATGGCTGATGTTTTCTGTGCTGGCACAGTTTTTCCCTGCCAGACATAGTGGAAAAGCTTTTTGCTAAGATGTAGACGAGAAGACGCGCTAAAGACGATAGTACGATGCTCTCCGGAGCTAAGAGCCGCTGCCGGGCGTCTTTCGGCAGAAGCAGCACTCCGGAGAGCACTGTGAGCGGCACCATCGTCTTCGCGCGAAGAAGCCGCTTCTTCGCCTCGGGGAGCCGGCGAGAGCGGCAGCTTCGGAAAGGTGAAGAAGGAAGCTGTACAACACTGGGATTGTGTGCGCAGCTTGCCAACTGATAGGAAACAGTACTTTTGCACTCTCCTGACTTTGCCAATCACATGAACATTCGATTGGAAGCTGTTTTGGACAACTTTTCTTTTCTTCATGCCAAACACTTGGCAGACCTCCGTGCAACGTCTAGAACACGATGGCAGATGTTTTCTGTGCTGGCACAGTTTTTCCCTGCCAGACATAGTGGAAAAGCTTTTTGCTAAGATGTAGACGAGAAGACGCGCTAAAGACGATAGTACGATGCTCTCCGGAGCTAAGAGCCGCTGCCGGGCGTCTTTCGGCAGAAGCAGCACTTCGGAGAGCACTGTGAGCGGCACCATCGTCTTTGCGCGAAGAAGCCGCTTCTTCGGCTCCGGGAGCCGGCGAGAGCGGCAGCTTCGGAAAGGTGAAGAAGGAAGCTGTACAACACTGGGATTGTGTGCGCGGCCTGCCAACTGATAGGAAACAGTACTTTTGCACTCTCCTGACTTTGCCAATCACATGAACATTCGATTGGAAGCTGTTTTGGACAACTTTTCTTTTCTTCATGCCAAACACTTGGCAGACCTCCGTGCAACGTCTAGAACACGATGGCAGATGTTTTCTGTGCTGGCACAGGTTTTCCCTGCCAGACATAGTGGAAAAGCTTTTTGCTAAGATGTAGACGAGAAGACGCGCTAAAGACGATAGTACGATGCTCTCCGGAGCTAAGAGCCGCTGCCGGGCGTCTTTCGGCAGAAGCCGCGCTAAGGAGAGCACTGTGAGCTGCACCATCGTCCTTGCGGGAAGAAGCCGCTTCTTCGCCTCCGGGAGCCGGCGAGAGCGGCAGCTTCGGAAAGGTGAAGAAGGAAGCTGTACAACACTGGGATTGTGTGCGCAGCTTGCCAACTGATAGAAAACAGTACTTTTGCACTCTCCTGACTTTGCCAATCACATGAACATTCGATTGGAAGCTGTTTTGGACAACTTTTCTTTTCTTCATGCCAAACACTTGGCAGACCTCCGTGCAACGTCTAGAACACGATGGCAGATGTTTTCTGTGCTGGCACAGGTTTTCCCTGCCAGACATAGTGGAAAAGCTTTTTGCTAAGATGTAGACGAGAAGACGCGCTAAAGACGATAGTACGATGCTCTCCGGAGCTAAGAGCCGCTGCCGGGCGTCTTTCGGCAGAAGCAGCACTCCGGAGAGCACTGTGACCGGCACCATCGTCTTCGCGCGAAGAAGCCGCTTCTTCGCCTCCGGGAGCCGGCGAGAGCGGCAGCTTCGGAAAGGTGAAGAAGGAAGCTGTACAACACTGGGATTGTGTGCGCAGCTTGCCAACTGATAGGAAACAGTACTTTTGCACTCTCCTGACTTTGCCAATCACATGAACATTCGATTGGAAGCTGTTTTGGACAACTTTTCTTTTCTTCATGCCAAACACTTGGCAGACCTCCGTGCAACGTCTAGAACACGATGGCAGATGTTTTCTGTGCTGGCACAGTTTTTCCCTGCCAGACATAGTGGAAAAGCTTTTTGCTAAGATGTAGACGAGAAGACGCGCTAAAGACAATAGTACGATGCTCTCCGGAGCTAAGAGCCGCTGCCGGGCGTCTTTCGGCAGAAGCCGCGCTAAGGAGAGCACTGTGAGCGGCACCATCGTCCTTTGGGGAAGAAGCCGCTTCTTCGCCTCCGGGAGCCGGCGAGAGCGGCAGCTTCGGAAAGGTGAAGAAGGAAGCTGTACAACACTGGGATTGTGTGCGCAGCTTGCCAACTGATAGAAAACAGTACTTTTGCACTCTCCTGACTTTGCCAATCACATGAACATTCGATTGGAAGCTGTTTTGGACAACTTTTGTTTTCTTCATGCCAAACACTTGGCAGACCTCCGTGCAACGTCTAGAACACGATGGCAGATGTTTTCTGTGCTGGCACAGGTTTTCCCTGCCAGACATAGTGGAAAAGCTTTTTGCTAAGATGTAGACGAGAAGACGCGCTAAAGACGATAGTACGATGCTCTCCGGAGCTAAGAGCCGCTGCCGGGCGTCTTTCGGCAGAAGCCGCGCTAAGGAGAGCACTGTGAGCGGCACCATCGTCCTTGCGGGAAGAAGCCGCTTCTTCGCCTCCGGGAGCCGGCGAGAGCGGCAGCTTCGGAAAGGTGAAGAAGGAAGCTGTACAACACTGGGATTGTGTGCGCAGCTTGCCAACTGATAGGAAACAGTACTTTTGCACTCTCCTGACTTTGCCAATCACATGAACATTCGATTGGAAGCTGTTTTGGACAACTTTTCTTTTCTTCATGCCAAACACTTGGCAGACCTCCGTGCAACGTCTAGAACACGATGGCAGATGTTTTCTGTGCTGGCACAGGTTTTCCCTGCCAGACATAGTGGAAAAGCTTTTTGCTAAGATGTAGACGAGAAGACGCGCTAAAGACGATAGTACGATGCTCTCCGGAGCTAAGAGCCGCTGCCGGGCGTCTTTCGGCAGAAGCAGCACTCCGGAGAGCACTGTGAGCGGCACCATCGTCTTCGCGCGAAGAAGCCGCTTCTTCGCCTCCGGGAGCCGGCGAGAGCGGCAGCTTCGGAAAGGTGAAGAAGGAAGCTGTACAACACTGGGATTGTGTGCGCAGCTTGCCAACTGATAGGAAACAGTACTTTTGCACTCTCCTGACTTTGCCAATCACATGAACATTCGATTGGAAGCTGTTTTGGACAACTTTTCTTTTCTTCATGCCAAACACTTGGCAGACCTCCGTGCAACGTCTAGAACACGATGGCAGATGTTTTCTGTGCTGGCACAGGTTTTCCCTGCCAGACATAGTGGAAAAGCTTTTTGCTAAGATGTAGACGAGAAGACGCGCTAAAGACGATAGTACGATGCTCTCCGGAGCTAAGAGCCGCTGCCGGGCGTCTTTCGGCAGAAGCCGCGCTAAGGAGAGCACTCAGCGGCACCATCGTCTTCGCGCGAAGAAGCCGCTTCTTCGCCTCCGGGAGCCGGCGAGAGCGGCAGCTTCGGAAAGGTGAAGAAGGAAGCTGTACAACACTGGGATTGTGTGCGCAGCTTGCCAACTGATAGGAAACAGTACTTTTGCACTCTCCTGACTTTGCCAATCACATGAACATTCGATTGGAAGCTGTTTTGGACAACTTTTCTTTTCTTCATGCCAAACACTTGGCAGACCTCCGTGCAACGTCTAGAACACGATGGCAGATGTTTTCTGTGCTGGCACAGGTTTTCCCTGCCAGACATAGTGGAAAAGCTTTTTGCTAAGATGTAGACGAGAAGACGCGCTAAAGACGATAGTACGATGCTCTCCGGAGCTAAGAGCCGCTGCCGGGCGTCTTTCGGCAGAAGCCGCGCTAAGGAGAGCACTCAGCGGCACCATCGTCTTCGCGCGAAGAAGCCGCTTCTTCGCCTCTGGGAGCCGGCGAGAGCGGCAGCTTCGGAAAGGTGAAGAAGGAAGCTGTACAACACTGGGATTGTGTGCGCAGCTTGCCAACTGATAGGAAACAGTACTTTTGCACTCTCCTGACTTTGCCAATCACATGAACATTCGATTGGAAGCTGTTTTGGACAACTTTTCTTTTCTTCATGCCAAACACTTGGCAGACCTCCGTGCAACGTCTAGAACACGATGGCAGATGTTTTCTGTGCTGGCACAGGTTTTCCCTGCCAGACATAGTGGAAAAGCTTTTTGCTAAGATGTAGACGAGAAGACGCGCTAAAGACGATAGTACGATGCTCTCCGGAGCTAAGAGCCGCTGCCGGGCGTCTTTCGGCAGAAGCCGCGCTAAGGAGAGCACTCAGCGGCACCATCGTCTTCGCGCGAAGAAGCCGCTTCTTCGCCTCTGGGAGCCGGCGAGAGCGGCAGCTTCGGAAAGGTGAAGAAGGAAGCTGTACAACACTGGGATTGTGTGCGCAGCTTGCCAACTGATAGGAAACAGTACTTTTGCACTCTCCTGACTTTGCCAATCACATGAACATTCGATTGGAAGCTGTTTTGGACAACTTTTCTTTTCTTCATGCCAAACACTTGGCAGACCTCCGTGCAACGTCTAGAACACGATGGCAGATGTTTTCTGTGCTGGCACAGGTTTTCCCTGCCAGACATAGTGGAAAAGCTTTTTGCTAAGATGTAGACGAGAAGACGCGCTAAAGACGATAGTACGATGCTCTCCGGAGCTAAGAGCCGCTGCCGGGAGTCTTTCGGCAGAAGCAGCACTCCGGAGAGCACTGTGAGCGGCACCATCGTCTTCGCGCGAAGAAGCCGCTTCTTCGCCTCGGGGAGCCGGCGAGAGCGGCAGCTTCGGAAAGGTGAAGAAGGAAGCTGTACAACACTGGGATTGTGTGCGCAGCTTGCCAACTGATAGGAAACAGTACTTTTGCACTCTCCTGACTTTGCCAATCACATGAACATTCGATTGGAAGCTGTTTTGGACAACTTTTCTTTTCTTCATGCCAAACACTTGGCAGACCTCCGTGCAACGTCTAGAACACGATGGCAGATGTTTTCTGTGGTGGCACAGGTTTTCCCTGCCAGACATAGTGGAAAAGCTTTTTGCTAAGATGTAGACGAGAAGACGCGCTAAAGACGATAGTACGATGCTCTCCGGAGCTAAGAGCCGCTGCCGGGCGTCTTTCGGCAGAAGCAGCACTCCGGAGAGCACTGTGAGCGGCACCATCGTCTTCGCGCGAAGAAGCCGCTTCTTCGCCTCCGGGAGCCGGCGAGAGCTGCAGCTTCGGAAAGGTGAAGAAGGAAGCTGTACAACACTGGGATTGTGTGCGCAGCTTGCCAACTGATAGGAAACAGTACTTTTGCACTCTCCTGACTTTGCCAATCACATGAACATTCGATTGGAAGCTGTTTTGGACAACATTTCTTTTCTCCCTTCCAAACACTTGGCAGACCTCCGTGCAACGTCTAGAACACGATGGCAGATGTTTTCTGTGCTGGCACAGGTTTTCCCTGCCAGACATAGTGGAAAAGCTTTTTGCTAAGATGTAGACGAGAAGACGCGCTAAAGACGATAGTACGATGCTCTCCGGAGCTAAGAGCCGCTGCCGGGCGTCTTTCGGCAGAAGCAGCGCTAAGGAGAGCACTGTGAGCGGCACCATCGTCTTTGCGCGAAGAAGCCGCTTCTTCGCCTCCGGGAGCCGGCGAGAGCGGCAGCTTCGGAAAGGTGAAGAAGGAAGCTGTACAACACTGGGATTGTGTGCGCAGCTTGCCAACTGATAGAAAACAGTACTTTTGCACTCTCCTGACTTTGCCAATCACATGAACATTCGATTGGAAGCTGTTTTGGACAACTTTTCTTTTCTCCCTTCCAAACACTTGGCAGACCTCCGTGCAACGTCTAGAACACGATGGCAGATGTTTTCTGTGCTGGCACAGGTTTTCCCTGCCAGACATAGTGGAAAAGCTTTTTGCTAAGATGTAGACGAGAAGACGCGCTAAAGACGATAGTACGATGCTCTCCGGAGCTAAGAGCCGCTGCCGGGCGTCTTTCGGCAGAAGCAGCACTCCGGAGAGCACTGTGAGCGGCACCATCGTCTTCGCGCGAAGAAGCCGCTTCTTCGCCTCCGGGAGCCGGCGAGAGCGGCAGCTTCGGAAAGGTGAAGAAGGAAGCTGTACAACACTGAGATTGTGTGCGCAGCCTGCCAACTGATAGGAAACAGTACTTTTGCTCTCTCCTGACTTTGCCAATCACATGAACATTCGATTGGAAGCTGTTTTGGACAACTTTTCTTTTCTCCCTTCCAAACACTTGGCAGACCTCCGTGCAACGTCTAGAACACGATGGCAGATGTTTTCTGTGCTGGCACAGTTTTTCCCTGCCAGACATAGTGGAAAAGCTTTTTGCTAAGATGTAGACGAGAAGACGCGCTAAAGACGATAGTACGATGCTCTCCGGAGCTAAGAGCCGCTGCCGGGCGTCTTTCGGCAGAAGCCGCGCTAAGGAGAGCACTGTGAGCTGCACCATCGTCCTTGCGGGAAGAAGCCGCTTCTTCGCCTCCGGGAGCCGGCGAGAGCGGCAGCTTCGGAAAGGTGAAGAAGGAAGCTGTACAACACTGGGATTGTGTGCGCAGCTTGCCAACTGATAGAAAACAGTACTTTTGCACTCTCCTGACTTTGCCAATCACATGAACATTCGATTGGAAGCTGTTTTGGACAACTTTTCTTTTCTTCATGCCAAACACTTGGCAGACCTCCGTGCAACGTCTAGAACACGATGGCAGATGTTTTCTGTGCTGGCACAGGTTTTCCCTGCCAGACATAGTGGAAAAGCTTTTTGCTAAGATGTAGACGAGAAGACGCGCTAAAGACGATAGTACGATGCTCTCCGGAGCTAAGAGCCGCTGCCGGGCGTCTTTCGGCAGAAGCAGCACTCCGGAGAGCACTGTAAACGGCACCATCGTCTTCGCGCGAAGAAGCCGCTTCTTCGCCTCCGGGAGCCAGCGAGAGCGGCAGCTTCGGAAAGGTGAAGAAGGAAGCTGTACAACACTGGGATTGTGTGCGCAGCTTGCCAACTGATAGGAAACAGTACTTTTGCACTCTCCTGACTTTGCCAATCACATGAACATTCGATTGGAAGCTGTTTTGGACAACTTTTCTTTTCTTCATGCCAAACACTTGGCAGACCTCCGTGCAACGTCTAGAACACGATGGCAGATGTTTTCTGTGCTGGCACAGGTTTTCCCTGCCAGACATAGTGGAAAAGCTTTTTGCTAAGATGTAGACGAGAAGACGCGCTAAAGACGATAGTACGATGCTCTCCAGAGCTAAGAGCCGCTGCCGGGCGTCTTTCGGCAGAAGCAGCACTCCGGAGAGCACTGTGAGCGGCACCATCGTCTTTGCGGGAAGAAGCCGCTTCTTCGGCTCCGGGAGCCGGCGAGAGAGGCAGCTTCGGAAAGGTGAAGAAGGAAGCTGTACAACACTGGGATTGTGTGCGCAGCTTGCCAACTGATAGGAAACAGTACTTTTGCACTCTCCTGACTTTGCCAATCACATGAACATTCGATTGGAAGCTGTTTTGGACAACTTTTCTTTTCTTCATGCCAAACACTTGGCAGACCTCCGTGCAACGTCTAGAACACGATGGCAGATGTTTTCTGTGCTGGCACAGGTTTTCCCTGCCAGACATAGTGGAAAAGCTTTTTGCTAAGATGTAGACGAGAAGACGCGCTAAAGACGATAGTACGATGCTCTCCGGAGCTAAGAGCCGCTGCCGGGCGTCTTTCGGCAGAAGCAGCACTCCGGAGAGCACTGTGAGCGGCACCATCGTCTTTGCGCGAAGAAGCCGCTTCTTCGGCTCCGGGAGCCGGCGAGAGCGGCAGCTTTGGAAAGGTGAAGAAGGAAGCTGTACAACACTGGGATTGTGTGCGCAGCCTGCCAACTGATAGGAAACAGTACTTTTGCACTCTCCTGACTTTGCCAATCACATGAACATTCGATTGGAAGCTGTTTTGGACAACTTTTCTTTTCTCCCTTCCAAACACTTGGCAGACCTCCGTGCAACGTCTAGAACACGATGGCAGATGTTTTCTGTGCTGGCACAGTTTTTCCCTGCCAGACATAGTGGAAAAGCTTTTTGCTAAGATGTAGACGAGAAGACGCGCTAAAGACGATAGTACGATGCTCTCCGGAGCTAAGAGCCGCTGCCGGGCGTCTTTCGGCAGAAGCAGCACTTCGGAGAGCACTGTGAGCGGCACCATCGTCCTTGCGGGAAGAAGCCGCTTCTTCGCCTCCGGGAGCCGGCGAGAGCGGCAGCTTCGGAAAGGTGAAGAAGGAAGCTGTACAACACTGGGATTGTGTGCGCAGCTTGCCAACTGATAGAAAACAGTACTTTTGCACTCTCCTGACTTTGCCAATCACATGAACATTCGATTGGAAGCTGTTTTGGACAACTTTTCTTTTCTTCATGCCAAACACTTGGCAGACCTCCGTGCAACGTCTAGAACACGATGGCAGATGTTTTCTGTGCTGGCACAGGTTTTCCCTGCCAGACATAGTGGAAAAGCTTTTTGCTAAGATGTAGACGAGAAGACGCGCTAAAGACGATAGTACGATGCTCTCCGGAGCTAAGAGCCGCTGCCGGGCGTCGTTCGGCAGAAGCAGCGCTAAGGAGAGCACTGTGAGCGGCACCATCGTCTTTGCGCGAAGAAGCCGCTTCTTCGCCTCCGGGAGCCGGCGAGAGCGGCAGCTTCGGAAAGGTGAAGAAGGAAGCTGTACAACACTGGGATTGTGTGCGCAGCTTGCCAACTGATAGGAAACAGTACTTTTGCACTCTCCTGACTTTGCCAATCACATGAACATTCGATTGGAAGCTGTTTTGGACAACTTTTCTTTTCTTCATGCCAAACACTTGGCAGACCTCCGTGCAACGTCTAGAACACGATGGCAGATGTTTTCTGTGCTGGCACAGGTTTTCCCTGCCAGACATAGTGGAAAAGCTTTTTGCTAAGATGTAGACGAGAAGACGCGCTAAAGACGATAGTACGATGCTCTCCGGAGCTAAGAGCCGCTGCCGGGCGTCTTTCGGCAGAAGCAGCACTCCGGAGAGCACTGTGAGCGGCACCATCGTCTTCGCGCGAAGAAGCCGCTTCTTCGGCTCCGGGAGCCGGCGAGAGCGGCAGCTTCGGAAAGGTGAAGAAGGAAGCTGTACAACACTGGGATTGTGTGCGCAGCTTGCCAACTGATAGGAAACAGTACTTTTGCACTCTCCTGACTTTGCCAATCACATGAACATTCGATTGGAAGCTGTTTTGGACAACTTTTCTTTTCTTCATGCCAAACACTTGGCAGACATCCGTGCAACGTCTAGAACACGATGGCAGATGTTTTCTGTGCTGGCACAGTTTTTCCCTGCCAGACATAGTGGAAAAGCTTTTTGCTAAGATGTAGACGAGAAGACGCGCTAAAGACGATAGTACGATGCTCTCCGGAGCTAAGAGCCGCTGCCGGGCGTCTTTCGGCAGAAGCAGCACTCCGGAGAGCACTGTGAGCGGCACCATCGTCTTCGCGCGAAGAAGCCGCTTCTTCGCCTCCGGGAGCCGGCGAGAGCGGCAGCTTCGGAAAGGTGAAGAAGGAAGCTGTACAACACTGGGATTGTGTGCGCAGCTTGCCAACTGATAGGAAACAGTACTTTTGCACTCTCCTGACTTTGCCAATCACATGAACATTCGATTGGAAGCTGTTTTGGACAACTTTTCTTTTCTTCATGCCAAACACTTGGCAGACCTCCGTGCAACGTCTAGAACACGATGGCAGATGTTTTCTGTGCTGGCACAGGTTTTCCCTGCCAGACATAGTGGAAAAGCTTTTTGCTAAGATGTAGACGAGAAGACGCGCTAAAGACGATAGTACGATGCTCTCCGGAGCTAAGAGCCGCTGCCGGGCGTCTTTCGGCAGAAGCAGCACTCCGGAGAGCACTGTGAGCGGCACCATCGTCTTCGCGCGAAGAAGCCGCTTCTTCGCCTCCGGGAGCCGGCGAGAGCGGCAGCTTCGGAAAGGTGAAGAAGAAAGCTGTACAACACTGGGATTGTGTGCGCAGCTTGCCAACTGATAGGAAACAGTACTTTTGCACTCTCCTGACTTTGCCAAACACATGAACATTCGATTGGAAGCTGTTTTGGACAACTTTTCTTTTCTTCATGCCAAACACTTGGCAGACCTCCGTGCAACGTCTAGAACACGATGGCAGATGTTTTCTGTGCTGGCACAGGTTTTCCCTGCCAGACATAGTGGAAAAGCTTTTTGCTAAGATGTAGACGAGAAGACGCGCTAAAGACGATAGTACGATGCTCTCCGGAGCTAAGAGCCGCTGCCGGGCGTCTTTCGGCAGAAGCAGCACTCCGGAGAGCACTGTGAGCGGCACCATCGTCCTTGCGGGAAGAAGCCGCTTCTTCGCCTCCGGGAGCCGGCGAGAGCGGCAGCTTCGGAAAGGTGAAGAAGGAAGCTGTACAACACTGGGATTGTGTGCGCAGCTTGCCAACTGATAGAAAACAGTACTTTTGCACTCTCCTGACTTTGCCAATCACATGAACATTCGATTGGAAGCTGTTTTGGACAACTTTTCTTTTCTTCATGCCAAACACTTGGCAGACCTCCGTGCAACGTCTAGAACACGATGGCAGATGTTTTCTGTGCTGGCACAGGTTTTCCCTGCCAGACATAGTGGAAAAGCTTTTTGCTAAGATGTAGACGAGAAGACGCGCTAAAGACGATAGTACGATGCTCTCCGGAGCTAAGAGCCGCTGCCGGGCGTCTTTCGGCAGAAGCAGCACTCCGGAGAGCACTGTGAGCGGCACCATCGTCTTCGCGCGAAGAAGCCGCTTCTTCGCCTCCGGGAGCCGGCGAGAGCGGCAGCTTCGGAAAGGTGAAGAAGGAAGCTGTACAACACTGGGATTGTGTGCGCAGCCTGCCAACTGATAGGAAACAGTACTTTTGCACTCTCCTGACTTTGCCAATCACATGAACATTCGATTGGAAGCTGTTTTGGACAACTTTTCTTTTCTCCCTTCCAAACACTTGGCAGACCTCCGTGCAACGTCTAGAACACGATGGCAGATGTTTTCTGTGCTGGCACAGTTTTTCCCTGCCAGACATAGTGGAAAAGCTTTTTGCTAAGATGTAGACGAGAAGACGCGCTAAAGACGATAGTACGATGCTCTCCGGAGCTAAGAGCCGCTGCCGGGCGTCTTTCGGCAGAAGCCGCGCTAAGGAGAGCACTGTGAGCGGCACCATCGTCCTTGCGGGAAGAAGCCGCTTCTTCGCCTCCGGGAGCCGGCGAGAGCGGCAGCTTCGGAAAGGTGAAGAAGGAAGCTGTACAACACTGGGATTGTGTGCGCAGCTTGCCAACTGATAGAAAACAGTACTTTTGCACTCTCCTGACTTTGCCAATCACATGAACATTCGATTGGAAGCTGTTTTGGACAACTTTTCTTTTCTTCATGCCAAACACTTGGCAGACCTCCGTGCAACGTCTAGAACACGATGGCAGATGTTTTCTGTGCTGGCACAGGTTTTCCCTGCCAGACATAGTGGAAAAGCTTTTTGCTAAGATGTAGACGAGAAGACGCGCTAAAGACGATAGTACGATGCTCTCCGGAGCTAAGAGCCGCTGCCGGGCGTCTTTCGGCAGAAGCAGCACTCCGGAGAGCACTGTGAGCGGCACCATCGTCTTCGCGCGAAGAAGCCGCTTCTTCGCCTCCGGGAGCCGGCGAGAGCGGCAGCTTCGGAAAGGTGAAGAAGGAAGCTGTACAACACTGGGATTGTGTGCGCAGCCTGCCAACTGATAGGAAACAGTACTTTTGCACTCTCCTGACTTTGCCAATCACATGAACATTCGATTGGAAGCTGTTTTGGACAACTTTTCTTTTCTCCCTTCCAAACACTTGGCAGACCTCCGTGCAACGTCTAGAACACGATGGCAGATGTTTTCTGTGCTGGCACAGTTTTTCCCTGCCAGACATAGTGGAAAAGCTTTTTGCTAAGATGTAGACGAGAAGACGCGCTAAAGACGATAGTACGATGCTCTCCGGAGCTAAGAGCCGCTGCCGGGCGTCTTTCGGCAGAAGCCGCGCTAAGGAGAGCACTGTGAGCGGCACCATCGTCCTTGCGGGAAGAAGCCGCTTCTTCGCCTCCGGGAGCCGGCGAGAGCGGCAGCTTCGGAAAGGTGAAGAAGGAAGCTGTACAACACTGGGATTGTGTGCGCAGCTTGCCAACTGATAGAAAACAGTACTTTTGCACTCTCCTGACTTTGCCAATCACATGAACATTCGATTGGAAGCTGTTTTGGACAACTTTTCTTTTCTTCATGCCAAACACTTGGCAGACCTCCGTGCAACGTCTAGAACACGATGGCAGATGTTTTCTGTGCTGGCACAGGTTTTCCCTGCCAGACATAGTGGAAAAGCTTTTTGCTAAGATGTAGACGAGAAGACGCGCTAAAGACGATAGTACGATGCTCTCCGGAGCTAAGAGCCGCTGCCGGGCGTCTTTCGGCAGAAGCAGCACTTCGGAGAGCACTGTGAGCGGCACCATCGTCTTTGCGCGAAGAAGCCGCTTCTTCGCCTCCGGGAGCCGGCGAGAGCGGCAGCTTCGGAAAGGTGAAGAAGGAAGCTGTACAACACTGGGATTGTGTGCGCAGCTTGCCAACTGATAGGAAACAGTACTTTTGCACTCTCCTGACTTTGCCAATCACATGAACATTCGATTGGAAGCTGTTTTGGACAACTTTTCTTTTCTTCATGCCAAACACTTGGCAGACCTCCGTGCAACGTCTAGAACACGATGGCAGATGTTTTCTGTGCTGGCACAGTTTTTCCCTGCCAGACATAGTGGAAAAGCTTTTTGCTAAGATGTAGACGAGAAGACGCGCTAAAGACGATAGTACGATGCTCTCCGGAGCTAAGAGCCGCTGCCGGGCGTCTTTCGGCAGAAGCAGCACTCCGGAGAGCACTGTGAGCGGCACCATCGTCTTCGCGCGAAGAAGCCGCTTCTTCGCCTCCGGGAGCCGGCGAGAGCGGCAGCTTCGGAAAGGTGAAGAAGGAAGCTGTACAACACTGGGATTGTGTGCGCAGCTTGCCAACTGATAGGAAACAGTACTTTTGCACTCTCCTGACTTTGCCAATCACATGAACATTCGATTGGAAGCTGTTTTGGACAACTTTTCTTTTCTTCATGCCAAACACTTGGCAGACCTCCGTGCAACGTCTAGAACACGATGGCAGATGTTTTCTGTGCTGGCACAGGTTTTCCCTGCCAGACATAGTGGAAAAGCTTTTTGCTAAGATGTAGACGAGAAGACGCGCTAAAGACGATAGTACGATGCTCTCCGGAGCTAAGAGCCGCTGCCGGGCGTCTTTCGGCAGAAGCAGCGCTAAGGAGAGCACTGTGAGCGGCACCATCGTCTTTGCGCGAAGAAGCCGCTTCTTCGCCTCCGGGAGCCGGCGAGAGCGGCAGCTTCGGAAAGGTGAAGAAGGAAGCTGTACAACACTGGGATTGTGTGCGCAGCTTGCCAACTGATAGGAAACAGTACTTTTGCACTCTCCTGACTTTGCCAATCACATGAACATTCGATTGGAAGCTGTTTTGGACAACTTTTCTTTTCTTCATGCCAAACACTTGGCAAACCTCCGTGCAACGTCTAGAACACGATGGCAGATGTTTTCTGTGCTGGCACAGGTTTTCCCTGCCAGACATAGTGGAAAAGCTTTTTGCTAAGATGTAGACGAGAAGACGCGCTAAAGACGATAGTACGATGCTCTCCGGAGCTAAGAGCCGCTGCCGGGCGTCTTTCGGCAGAAGCAGCACTCCGGAGAGCACTGTGAGCGGCACCATCGTCTTCGCGCGAAGAAGCCGCTTCTTCGCCTCCGGGAGCCGGCGAGAGCGGCAGCTTCGGAAAGGTGAAGAAGGAAGCTGTACAACACTGGGATTGTGTGCGCAGCTTGCCAACTGATAGGAAACAGTACTTTTGCACTCTCCTGACTTTGCCAATCACATGAACATTCGATTGGAAGCTGTTTTGGACAACTTTTCTTTTCTTCATGCCAAACACTTGGCAGACCTCCGTGCAACGTCTAGAACACGATGGCAGATGTTTTCTGTGCTGGCACAGTTTTTCCCTGCCAGACATAGTGGAAAAGCTTTTTGCTAAGATGTAGACGAGAAGACGCGCTAAAGACGATAGTACGATGCTCTCCGGAGCTAAGAGCCGCTGCCGGGCGTCTTTCGGCAGAAGCAGCACTCCGGAGAGCACTGTGAGCGGCACCATCGTCTTCGCGCGAAGAAGCCGCTTCTTCGCCTCCGGGAGCCGGCGAGAGCGGCAGCTTCGGAAAGGTGAAGAAGGAAGCTGTACAACACTGGGATTGTGTGCGCAGCTTGCCAACTGATAGGAAACAGTACTTTTGCACTCTCCTGACTTTGCCAATCACATGAACATTCGATTGGAAGCTGTTTTGGACAACTTTTCTTTTCTTCATGCCAAACACTTGGCAGACCTCCGTGCAACGTCTAGAACACGATGGCAGATGTTTTCTGTGCTGGCACAGGTTTTCCCTGCCAGACATAGTGGAAAAGCTTTTTGCTAAGATGTAGACGAGAAGACGCGCTAAAGACGATAGTACGATGCTCTCCGGAGCTAAGAGCCGCTGCCGGGCGTCTTTCGGCAGAAGCAGCACTTCGGAGAGCACTGTGAGCGGCACCATCGTCTTCGCGCGAAGAAGCCGCTTCTTCGCCTCCGGGAGCGGGCGAGAGCGGCAGCTTCGGAAAGGTGAAGAAGGAAGCTGTACAACACTGGGATTGTGTGCGCAGCTTGCCAACTGATAGGAAACAGTACTTTTGCACTCTCCTGACTTTGCCAATCACATGAACATTCGATTGGAAGCTGTTTTGGACAACTTTTCTTTTCTTCATGCCAAACACTTGGCAGACCTCCGTGCAACGTCTAGAACACGATGGCAGATGTTTTCTGTGCTGGCACAGGTTTTCCCTGCCAGACATAGTGGAAAAGCTTTTTGCTAAGATGTAGACGAGAAGACGCGCTAAAGACGATAGTACGATGCTCTCCGGAGCTAAGAGCCGCTGCCGGGCGTCTTTCGGCAGAAGCAGCACTCCGGAGAGCACTGTGAGCGGCACCATCGTCTTCGCGCGAAGAAGCCGCTTCTTCGCCTCCGGGAGCCGGCGAGAGCGGCAGCTTCGGAAAGGTGAAGAAGGAAGCTGTACAACACTGGGATTGTGTGCGCAGCTTGCCAACTGATAGGAAACAGTACTTTTGCACTCTCCTGACTTTGCCAATCACATGAACATTCGATTGGAAGCTGTTTTGGACAACTTTTCTTTTCTTCATGCCAAACACTTGGCAGACCTCCGTGCAACGTCTAGAACACGATGGCAGATGTTTTCTGTGCTGGCACAGTTTTTCCCTGCCAGACATAGTGGAAAAGCTTTTTGCTAAGATGTAGACGAGAAGACGCGCTAAAGACGATAGTACGATGCTCTCCGGAGCTAAGAGCCGCTGCCGGGCGTCTTTCGGCAGAAGCAGCACTTCGGAGAGCACTGTGAGCGGCACCATCGTCTTTGCGCGAAGAAGCCGCTTCTTCGCCTCCGGGAGCGGGCGAGAGCGGCAGCTTCGGAAAGGTGAAGAAGGAAGCTGTACAACACTGGGATTGTGTGCGCAGCTTGCCAACTGATAGAAAACAGTACTTTTGCACTCTCCTGACTTTGCCAATCACATGAACATTCGATTGGAAGCTGTTTTGGACAACTTTTCTTTTCTTCATACCAAACACTTGGCAGACCTCCGTGCAACGTCTAGAACACGATGGCAGATGTTTTCTGTGCTGGCACAGGTTTTCCCTGCCAGACATAGTGGAAAAGCTTTTTGCTAAGATGTAGACGAGAAGACGCGCTAAAGACGATAGTACGATGCTCTCCGGAGCTAAGAGCCGCTGCCGGGCGTCTTTCGGCAGAAGCAGCGCTAAGGAGAGCACTGTGAGCGGCACCATCGTCTTTGCGCGAAGAAGCCGCTTCTTCGCCTCCGGGAGCCGGCGAGAGCGGCAGCTTCGGAAAGGTGAAGAAGGAAGCTGTACAACACTGGGATTGTGTGCGCAGCCTGCCAACTGATAGGAAACAGTACTTTTGCACTCTCCTGACTTTGCCAATCACATGAACATTCGATTGGAAGCTGTTTTGGACAACTTTTCTTTTCTTCATGCCAAACACTTGGCAGACCTCCGTGCAACGTCTAGAACACGATGGCAGATGTTTTCTGTGCTGGCACAGTTTTTCCCTGCCAGACATAGTGGAAAAGCTTTTTGCTAAGATGTAGACGAGAAGACGCGCTAAAGACGATAGTACGATGCTCTCCGGAGCTAAGAGCCGCTGCCGGGCGTCTTTCGGCAGAAGGCGCGCTAAGGAGAACACTGTGAGCTGCACCATCGTCCTTGCGGGAAGAAGCCGCTTCTTCGCCTCCGGGAGCCGGCGAGAGCGGCAGCTTCGGAAAGGTGAAGAAGGAAGCTGTACAACACTGGGATTGTGTGCGCAGCTTGCCAACTGATAGAAAACAGTACTTTTGCACTCTCCTGACTTTGCCAATCACATGAACATTCGATTGGAAGCTGTTTTGGACAACTTTTCTTTTCTTCATGCCAAACACTTGGCAGACCTCCGTGCAACGTCTAGAACACGATGGCAGATGTTTTCTGTGCTGGCACAGGTTTTCCCTGCCAGACATAGTGGAAAAGCTTTTTGCTAAGATGTAGACGAGAAGACGCGCTAAAGACGATAGTACGATGCTCTCCGGAGCTAAGAGCCGCTGCCGGGCGTCTTTCGGCAGAAGCAGCACTCCGGAGAGCACTGTGAGCGGCACCATCGTCTTCGCGCGAAGAAGCCGCTTCTTCGCCTCCGGGAGCCGGCGAGAGCGGCAGCTTCGGAAAGGTGAAGAAGGAAGCTGTACAACACTGGGATTGTGTGCGCAGCTTGCCAACTGATAGGAAACAGTACTTTTGCACTCTCCTGACTTTGCCAATCACATGAACATTCGATTGGAAGCTGTTTTGGACAACTTTTCTTTTCTTCATGCCAAACACTTGGCAGACCTCCGTGCAACGTCTAGAACACGATGGCAGATGTTTTCTGTGCTGGCACAGGTTTTCCCTGCCAGACATAGTGGAAAAGCTTTTTGCTAAGATGTAGACGAGAAGACGCGCTAAAGACGATAGTACGATGCTCTCCGGAGCTAAGAGCCGCTGCCGGGCGTCTTTCGGCAGAAGCAGCGCTAAGGAGAGCACTGTGAGCGGCACCATCGTCCTTGCGGGAAGAAGCCGCTTCTTCGCCTCCGGGAGCCGGCGAGAGCGGCAGCTTCGGAAAGGTGAAGAAGGAAGCTGTACAACACTGGGATTGTGTGCGCAGCTTGCCAACTGATAGAAAACAGTACTTTTGCACTCTCCTGACTTTGCCAATCACATGAACATTCGATTGGAAGCTGTTTTGGACAACTTTTCTTTTCTTCATGCCAAACACTTGGCAGACCTCCGTGCAACGTCTAGAACACGATGGCAGATGTTTTCTGTGCTGGCACAGGTTTTCCCTGCCAGACATAGTGGAAAAGCTTTTTGCTAAGATGTAGACGAGAAGACGCGCTAAAGACGATAGTACGATGCTCTCCGGAGCTAAGAGCCGCTGCCGGGCGTCTTTCGGCAGAAGCAGCACTCCGGAGAGCACTGTGAGCGGCACCATCGTCTTCGCGCGAAGAAGCCGCTTCTTCGCCTCGGGGAGCCGGCGAGAGCGGCAGCTTCGGAAAGGTGAAGAAGCAAGCTGTACAACACTGGGATTGTGTGCGCAGCTTGCCAACTGATAGGAAGCAGTACTTTTGCACTCTCCTGACTTTGCCAATCACATGAACATTCGATTGGAAGCTGTTTTGGACAACTTTTCTTTTCTTCATGCCAAACACTTGGCAGACCTCCGTGCAACGTCTAGAACATGATGGCAGATGTTTTCTGTGCTGGCACAGTTTTTCCCTGCCAGACATAGTGGAAAAGCTTTTTGCTAAGATGTAGACGAGAAGACGCGCTAAAGACGATAGTACGATGCTCTCCGGAGCTAAGAGCCGCTGCCGGGCGTCTTTCGGCAGAAGCAGCGCTAAGGAGAGCACTGTGAGCGGCACCATCGTCTTTGCGCGAAGAAGCCGCTTCTTCGCCTCCGGGAGCCGGCGAGAGCGGCAGCTTCAGAAAGGTGAAGAAGGAAGCTGTACAACACTGGGATTGTGTGCGCAGCTTGCCAACTGATAGAAAACAGTACTTTTGCACTCTCCTGACTTTGCCAATCACATGAACATTCGATTGGAAGCTGTTTTGGACAACTTTTCTTTTCTTCATGCCAAACACTTGGCAGACCTCCGTGCAACGTCTAGAACACGATGGCAGATGTTTTCTGTGCTGGCACAGGTTTTCCCTGCCAGACATAGTGGAAAAGCTTTTTGCTAAGATGTAGACGAGAAGACGCGCTAAAGACGATAGTACGATGCTCTCCGGAGCTAAGAGCCGCTGCCGGGCGTCTTTCGGCAGAAGCAGCACTCCGGAGAGCACTGTGAGCGGCACCATCGTCTTCGCGCGAAGAAGCCGCTTCTTCGCCTCCGGGAGCCGGCGAGAGCGGCAGCTTCGGAAAGGTGAAGAAGGAAGCTGTACAACACTGGGATTGTGTGCGCAGCTTGCCAACTGATAGGAAACAGTACTTTTGCACTCTCCTGACTTTGCCAATCACATGAACATTCGATTGGAAGCTGTTTTGGACAACTTTTCTTTTCTTCATGCCAAACACTTGGCAAACCTCCGTGCAACGTCTAGAACACGATGGCAGATGTTTTCTGTGCTGGCACAGGTTTTCCCTGCCAGACATAGTGGAAAAGCTTTTTGCTAAGATGTAGACGAGAAGACGCGCTAAAGACGATAGTACGATGCTCTCCGGAGCTAAGAGCCGCTGCCGGGCGTCTTTCGGCAGAAGCAGCACTTCGGAGAGCACTGTGAGCGGCACCATCGTCTTTGCGCGAAGAAGCCGCTTCTTCGCCTCCGGGAGCCGGCGAGAGCGGCAGCTTCGGAAAGGTGAAGAAGGAAGCTGTACAACACTGGGATTGTGTGCGCAGCTTGCCAACTGATAGGAAACAGTACTTTTGCACTCTCCTGACTTTGCCAATCACATGAACATTCGATTGGAAGCTGTTTTGGACAACTTTTCTTTTCTTCATGCCAAACACTTGGCAAACCTCCGTGCAACGTCTAGAACACGATGGCAGATGTTTTCTGTGCTGGCACAGGTTTTCCCTGCCAGACATAGTGGAAAAGCTTTTTGCTAAGATGTAGACGAGAAGACGCGCTAAAGACGATAGTACGATGCTCTCCGGAGCTAAGAGCCGCTGCCGGGCGTCTTTCGGCAGAAGCAGCACTCCGGAGAGCACTGTGAGCGGCACCATCGTCTTCGCGCGAAGAAGCCGCTTCTTCGACTCCGGGAGCCGGCGAGAGCGGCAGCTTCGGAAAGGTGAAGAAGGAAGCTGTACAACACTGGGATTGTGTGCGCAGCTTGCCAACTGATAGGAAACAGTACTTTTGCACTCTCCTGACTTTGCCAATCACATGAACATTCGATTGGAAGCTGTTTTGGACAACTTTTCTTTTCTTCATGCCAAACACTTGGCAGACCTCCGTGCAACGTCTAGAACACGATGGCAGATGTTTTCTGTGCTGGCACAGTTTTTCCCTGCCAGACATAGTGGAAAAGCTTTTTGCTAAGATGTAGACGAGAAGACGCGCTAAAGACGATAGTACGATGCTCTCCGGAGCTAAGAGCCGCTGCCGGGCGTCTTTCGGCAGAAGCAGCACTTCGGAGAGCACTGTGAGCGGCACCATCGTCTTTGCGGGAAGAAGCCGCTTCTTCGCCTCCGGGAGCGGGCGAGAGCGGCAGATTCGGAAAGGTGAAGAAGCAAGCTGTACAACACTGGGATTGTGTGCGCAGCTTGCCAACTGATAGAAAACAGTACTTTTGCACTCTCCTGACTTTGCCAATCACATGAACATTCGATTGGAAGCTGTTTTGGACAACTTTTCTTTTCTTCATGCCAAACACTTGGCAGACCTCCGTGCAACGTCTAGAACACGATGGCAGATGTTTTCTGTGCTGGCACAGTTTTTCCCTGCCAGACATAGTGGAAAAGCTTTTTGCTAAGATGTAGACGAGAAGACGCGCTAAAGACGATAGTACGATGCTCTCCGGAGCTAAGAGCCGCTGCCGGGCGTCTTTCGGCAGAAGCAGCGCTAAGGAGAGCACTGTGAGCGGCACCATCGTCTTTGCGCGAAGAAGCCGCTTCTTCGCCTCCGGGAGCCGGCGAAAGCGGCAGCTTCGGAAAGGTGAAGAAGGAAGCTGTACAACACTGGGATTGTGTGCGCAGCTTGCCAACTGATAGGAAACAGTACTTTTGCACTCTCCTGACTTTGCCAATCACATGAACATTCGATTGGAAGCTGTTTTGGACAACTTTTCTTTTCTTCATGCCAAACACTTGGCAGACCTCCGTGCAACGTCTAGAACACGATGGCAGATGTTTTCTGTGCTGGCACAGTTTTTCCCTGCCAGACATAGTGGAAAAGCTTTTTGCTAAGATGTAGACGAGAAGACGCGCTAAAGACGATAGTACGATGCTCTCCGGAGCTAAGAGCCGCTGCCGGGCGTCTTTCGGCAGAAGCAGCGCTAAGGAGAGCACTGTGAGCGGCACCATCGTCTTTGCGCGAAGAAGCCGCTTCTTCGCCTCCGGGAGCCGGCGAGAGCGGCAGCTTCGGAAAGGTGAAGAAGGAAGCTGTACAACACTGGGATTGTGTGCGCAGCCTGCCAACTGATAGGAAACAGTACTTTTGCACTCTCCTGACTTTGCCAATCACATGAACATTCGATTGGAAGCTGTTTTGGACAACTTTTCTTTTCTTCATGCCAAACACTTGGCAGACCTCCGTGCAACGTCTAGAACACGATGGCAGATGTTTTCTGTGCTGGCACAGTTTTTCCCTGCCAGACATAGTGGAAAAGCTTTTTGCTAAGATGTAGACGAGAAGACGCGCTAAAGACGATAGTACGATGCTCTCCGGAGCTAAGAGCCGCTGCCGGGCGTCTTTCGGCAGAAGCCGCGCTAAGGAGAACACTGTGAGCTGCACCATCGTCCTTGCGGGAAGAAGCCGCTTCTTCGCCTCCGGGAGCCGGCGAGAGCGGCAGCTTCGGAAAGGTGAAGAAGGAAGCTGTACAACACTGGGATTGTGTGCGCAGCTTGCCAACTGATAGGAAACAGTACTTTTGCACTCTCCTGACTTTGCCAATCACATGAACATTCGATTGGAAGCTGTTTTGGAAAACTTTTCTTTTCTTCATGCCAAACACTTGGCAAACCTCCGTGCAACGTCTAGAACACGATGGCAGATGTTTTCTGTGCTGGCACAGGTTTTCCCTGCCAGACATAGTGGAAAAGCTTTTTGCTAAGATGTAGACGAGAAGACGCGCTAAAGACGATAGTACGATGCTCTCCGGAGCTAAGAGCCGCTGCCGGGCGTCTTTCGGCAGAAGCAGCACTCCGGAGAGCACTGTGAGCGGCACCATCGTCTTCGCGCGAAGAAGCCGCTTCTTCGCCTCCGGGAGCCGGCGAGAGCGGCAGCTTCGGAAAGGTGAAGAAGGAAGCTGTACAACACTGGGATTGTGTGCGCAGCTTGCCAACTGATAGGAAACAGTACTTTTGCACTCTCCTGACTTTGCCAATCACATGAACATTCGATTGGAAGCTGTTTTGGACAACTTTTCTTTTCTTCATGCCAAACACTTGGCAGACCTCCGTGCAACGTCTAGAACACGATGGCTGATGTTTTCTGTGCTGGCACAGTTTTTCCCTGCCAGACATAGTGGAAAAGCTTTTTGCTAAGATGTAGACGAGAAGACGCGCTAAAGACGATAGTACGATGCTCTCCGGAGCTAAGAGCCGCTGCCGGGCGTCTTTCGGCAGAAGCAGCGCTAAGGAGAGCACTGTGAGCGGCACCATCGTCCTTGCGGGAAGAAGCCGCTTCTTCGCCTCCGGGAGCCGGCGAGAGCGGCAGCTTCGGAAAGGTGAAGAAGGAAGCTGTACAACACTGGGATTGTGTGCGCAGCTTGCCAACTGATAGGAAACAGTACTTTTGCACTCTCCTGACTTTGCCAATCACATGAACATTCGATTGGAAGCTGTTTTGGACAACTTTTCTTTTCTTCATGCCAAACACTTGGCAGACCTCCGTGCAACGTCTAGAACACGATGGCAGATGTTTTCTGTGCTGGCACAGGTTTTCCCTGCCAGACATAGTGGAAAAGCTTTTTGCTAAGATGTAGACGAGAAGACGCGCTAAAGACGATAGTACGATGCTCTCCGGAGCTAAGAGCCGCTGCCGGGCGTCTTTCGGCAGAAGCAGCACTTCGGAGAGCACTGTGAGCGGCACCATCGTCTTTGCGGGAAGAAGCCGCTTCTTCGCCTCCGGGAGCGGGCGAGAGCGGCAGCTTCGGAAAGGTGAAGAAGGAAGCTGTACAACACTGGGATTGTGTGCGCAGCTTGCCAACTGATAGGAAACAGTACTTTTGCACTCTCCTGACTTTGCCAATCACATGAACATTCGATTGGAAGCTGTTTTGGACAACTTTTCTTTTCTTCATGCCAAACACTTGGCAGACCTCCGTGCAACGTCTAGAACACGATGGCAGATGTTTTCTGTGCTGGCACAGTTTTTCCCTGCCAGACATAGTGGAAAAGCTTTTTGCTAAGATGTAGACGAGAAGACGCGCTAAAGACGATAGTACGATGCTCTCCGGAGCTAAGAGCCGCTGCCGGGCGTCTTTCGGCAGAAGCAGCACTCCGGAGAGCACTGTGAGCGGCACCATCGTCTTCGCGCGAAGAAGCCGCTTCTTCGCCTCCGGGAGCCGGCGAGAGCGGCAGCTTCGGAAAGGTGAAGAAGGAAGCTGTACAACACTGGGATTGTGTGCGCAGCTTGCCAACTGATAGGAAACAGTACTTTTGCACTCTCCTGACTTTGCCAATCACATGAACATTCGATTGGAAGCTGTTTTGGACAACTTTTCTTTTCTTCATGCCAAACACTTGGCAGACCTCCGTGCAACGTCTAGAACACGATGGCAGATGTTTTCTGTGCTGGCACAGTTTTTCCCTGCCAGACATAGTGGAAAAGCTTTTTGCTAAGATGTAGACGAGAAGACGCGCTAAAGACGATAGTACGATGCTCTCCGGAGCTAAGAGCCGCTGCCGGGCGTCTTTCGGCAGAAGCAGCACTCCGGAGAGCACTGTGAGCGGCACCATCGTCTTCGCGCGAAGAAGCCGCTTCTTCGCCTCCGGGAGCCGGCGAGAGCGGCAGCTTCGGAAAGGTGAAGAAGGAAGCTGTACAACACTGGGATTGTGTGCGCAGCTTGCCAACTGATAGGAAACAGTACTTTTGCACTCTCCTGACTTTGCCAATCACATGAACATTCGATTGGAAGCTGTTTTGGACAACTTTTCTTTTCTTCATGCCAAACACTTGGCAGACCTCCGTGCAACGTCTAGAACACGATGGCAGATGTTTTCTGTGCTGGCAGAGGTTTTCCCTGCCAGACATAGTGGAAAAGCTTTTTGCTAAGATGTAGACGAGAAGACGCGCTAAAGACAATAGTACGATGCTCTCCGGAGCTAAGAGCCGCTGCCGGGCGTCTTTCGGCAGAAGCAGCACTCCGGAGAGCACTGTGAGCGGCACCATCGTCTTCGCGCGAAGAAGCCGCTTCTTCGCCTCCGGGAGCCGGCGAGAGCGGCAGCTTCGGAAAGGTGAAGAAGGAAGCTGTACAACACTGGGATTGTGTGCGCAGCTTGCCAACTGATAGGAAACAGTACTTTTGCACTCTCCTGACTTTGCCAATCACATGAACATTCGATTGGAAGCTGTTTTGGACAACTTTTCTTTTCTTCATGCCAAACACTTGGCAAACCTCCGTGCAACGTCTAGAACACGATGGCAGATGTTTTCTGTGCTGGCACAGTTTTTCCCTGCCAGACATAGTGGAAAAGCTTTTTGCTAAGATGTAGACGAGAAGACGCGCTAAAGACGATAGTACGATTCTCTCCGGAGCTAAGAGCCGCTGCCGGGCGTCTTTCGGCAGAAGCAGCACTCCGGAGAGCACTGTGAGCGGCACCATCGTCTTCGCGCGAAGAAGCCGCTTCTTCGCCTCCGGGAGCCGGCGAGAGCGGCAGCTTCGGAAAGGTGAAGAAGGAAGCTGTACAACACTGGGATTGTGTGCGCAGCTTGCCAACTGATAGGAAACAGTACTTTTGCACTCTCCTGACTTTGCCAATCACATGAACATTCGATTGGAAGCTGTTTTGGACAACTTTTCTTTTCTTCATGCCAAACACTTGGCAGACCTCCGTGCAACGTCTAGAACACGATGGCTGATGTTTTCTGTGCTGGCACAGTTTTTCCCTGCCAGACATAGTGGAAAAGCTTTTTGCTAAGATGTAGACGAGAAGACGCGCTAAAGACGATAGTACGATGCTCTCCGGAGCTAAGAGCCGCTGCCGGGCGTCTTTCGGCAGAAGCAGCACTCCGGAGAGCACTGTGAGCGGCACCATCGTCTTCGCGCGAAGAAGCCGCTTCTTCGCCTCGGGGAGCCGGCGAGAGCGGCAGCTTCGGAAAGGTGAAGAAGGAAGCTGTACAACACTGGGATTGTGTGCGCAGCCTGCCAACTGATAGGAAACAGTACTTTTGCACTCTCCTGACTTTGCCAATCACATGAACATTCGATTGGAAGCTGTTTTGGACAACTTTTCTTTTCTTCATGCCAAACACTTGGCAGACCTCCGTGAAACGTCTAGAACACGATGGCAGATGTTTTCTGTGCTGGCACAGGTTTTCCCTGCCAGACATAGTGGAAAAGCTTTTTGCTAAGATGTAGACGAGAAGACGCGCTAAAGACGATAGTACGATGCTCTCCGGAGCTAAGAGCCGCTGCCGGGCGTCTTTCGGCAGAAGCAGCGCTAAGGAGAGCACTGTGAGCGGCACCATCGTCCTTGCGGGAAGAAGCCGCTTCTTCGGCTCCGGGAGCCGGCGAGAGCGGCAGCTTCGGAAAGGTGAAGAAGGAAGCTGTACAACACTGGGATTGTGTGCGCAGCTTGCCAACTGATAGGAAACAGTACTTTTGCACTCTCCTGACTTTGCCAATCACATGAACATTCGATTGGAAGCTGTTTTGGACAACTTTTCTTTTCTTCATGCCAAACACTTGGCAGACCTCCGTGCAACGTCTAGAACACGATGGCAGATGTTTTCTGTGCTGGCACAGGTTTTCCCTGCCAGACATAGTGGAAAAGCTTTTTGCTAAGATGTAGACGAGAAGACGCGCTAAAGACGATAGTACGATGCTCTCCGGAGCTAAGAGCCGCTGCCGGGCGTCTTTCGGCAGAAGCAGCACTTCGGAGAGCACTGTGAGCGGCACCATCGTCTTTGCGGGAAGAAGCCGCTTCTTCGCCTCCGGGAGCGGGCGAGAGCGGCAGCTTCGGAAAGGTGAAGAAGGAAGCTGTACAACACTGGGATTGTGTGCGCAGCTTGCCAACTGATAGGAAACAGTACTTTTGCACTCTCCTGACTTTGCCAATCACATGAACATTCGATTGGAAGCTGTTTTGGACAACTTTTCTTTTCTTCATGCCAAACACTTGGCAGACCTCCGTGCAACGTCTAGAACACGATGGCAGATGTTTTCTGTGCTGGCACAGTTTTTCCCTGCCAGACATAGTGGAAAAGCTTTTTGCTAAGATGTAGACGAGAAGACGCGCTAAAGACGATAGTACGATGCTCTCCGGAGCTAAGAGCCGCTGCCGGGCGTCTTTCGGCAGAAGCAGCGCTAAGGAGAGCACTGTGAGCGGCACCATCGTCCTTGCGGGAAGAAGCCGCTTCTTCGCCTCCGGGAGCCGGCGAGAGCGGCAGCTTCGGAAAGGTGAAGAAGGAAGCTGTACAACACTGGGATTGTGTGCGCAGCTTGCCAACTGATAGAAAACAGTACTTTTGCACTCTCCTGACTTTGCCAATCACATGAACATTCGATTGGAAGCTGTTTTGGACAACTTTTCTTTTCTTCATGCCAAACACTTGGCAGACCTCCGTGCAACGTCTAGAACACGATGGCAGATGTTTTCTGTGCTGGCACAGGTTTTCCCTGCCAGACATAGTGGAAAAGCTTTTTGCTAAGATGTAGACGAGAAGACGCGCTAAAGACGATAGTACGATGCTCTCCGGAGCTAAGAGCCGCTGCCGGGCGTCTTTCGGCAGAAGCAGCACTCCGGAGAGCACTGTGAGCGGCACCATCGTCTTCGCGCGAAGAAGCCGCTTCTTCGCCTCGGGGAGCCGGCGAGAGCGGCAGCTTCGGAAAGGTGAAGAAGGAAGCTGTACAACACTGGGATTGTGTGCGCAGCTTGCCAACTGATAGGAAACAGTACTTTTGCACTCTCCTGACTTTGCCAATCACATGAACATTCGATTGGAAGCTGTTTTGGACAACTTTTCTTTTCTTCATGCCAAACACTTGGCAGACCTCCGTGCAACGTCTAGAACACGATGGCAGATGTTTTCTGTGCTGGCACAGGTTTTCCCTGCCAGACATAGTGGAAAAGCTTTTTGCTAAGATGTAGACGAGAAGACGCGCTAAAGACGATAGTACGATGCTCTCCGGAGCTAAGAGCCGCTGCCGGGCGTCTTTCGGCAGAAGCAGCACTTCGGAGAGCACTGTGAGCGGCACCATCGTCTTTGCGGGAAGAAGCCGCTTCTTCGCCTCCGGGAGCGGGCGAGAGCGGCAGCTTCGGAAAGGTGAAGAAGGAAGCTGTACAACACTGGGATTGTGTGCGCAGCTTGCCAACTGATAGGAAACAGTACTTTTGCACTCTCCTGACTTTGCCAATCACATGAACATTCGATTGGAAGCTGTTTTGGACAACTTTTCTTTTCTTCATGCCAAACACTTGGCAGACCTCCGTGCAACGTCTAGAACACGATGGCAGATGTTTTCTGTGCTGGCACAGGTTTTCCCTGCCAGACATAGTGGAAAAGCTTTTTGCTAAGATGTAGACGAGAAGACGCGCTAAAGACGATAGTACGATGCTCTCCGGAGCTAAGAGCCGCTGCCGGGCGTCTTTCGGCAGAAGCAGCACTCCGGAGAGCACTGTGAGCGGCACCATCGTCTTCGCGCGAAGAAGCCGCTTCTTTGCCTCCGGGAGCCGGCGAGAGCGGCAGCTTCGGAAAGGTGAAGAAGGAAGCTGTACAACACTGGGATTGTGTGCGCAGCTTGCCAACTGATAGGAAACAGTACTTTTGCACTCTCCTGACTTTGCCAATCACATGAACATTCGATTGGAAGCTGTTTTGGACAACTTTTCTTTTCTTCATGCCAAACACTTGGCAGACCTCCGTGCAACGTCTAGAACACGATGGCAGATGTTTTCTGTGCTGGCACAGTTTTTCCCTGCCAGACATAGTGGAAAAGCTTTTTGCTAAGATGTAGACGAGAAGACGCGCTAAAGACGATAGTACGATGCTCTCCGGAGCTAAGAGCCGCTGCCGGGCGTCTTTCGGCAGAAGCAGCACTCCGGAGAGCACTGTGAGCGGCACCATCGTCTTCGCGCGAAGAAGCCGCTTCTTCGCCTCCGGGAGCCGGCGAGAGCGGCAGCTTCGGAAAGGTGAAGAAGGAAGCTGTACAACACTGGGATTGTGTGCGCAGCTTGCCAACTGATAGGAAACAGTACTTTTGCACTCTCCTGACTTTGCCAATCACATGAACATTCGATTGGAAGCTGTTTTGGACAACTTTTCTTTTCTTCATGCCAAACACTTGGCAGACCTCCGTGCAACGTCTAGAACACGATGGCAGATGTTTTCTGTGCTGGCAGAGGTTTTCCCTGCCAGACATAGTGGAAAAGCTTTTTGCTAAGATGTAGACGAGAAGACGCGCTAAAGACGATAGTACGATGCTCTCCGGAGCTAAGAGCCGCTGCCGGGCGTCTTTCGGCAGAAGCAGCACTCCGGAGAGCACTGTGAGCGGCACCATCGTCTTCGCGCGAAGAAGCCGCTTCTTCGCCTCCGGGAGCCGGCGAGAGCGGCAGCTTCGGAAAGGTGAAGAAGGAAGCTGTACAACACTGGGATTGTGTGCGCAGCTTGCCAACTGATAGGAAACAGTACTTTTGCACTCTCCTGACTTTGCCAATCACATGAACATTCGATTGGAAGCTGTTTTGGAAAACTTTTCTTTTCTTCATGCCAAACACTTGGCAAACCTCCGTGCAACGTCTAGAACACGATGGCAGATGTTTTCTGTGCTGGCACAGTTTTTCCCTGCCAGACATAGTGGAAAAGCTTTTTGCTAAGATGTAGACGAGAAGACGCGCTAAAGACGATAGTACGATTCTCTCCGGAGCTAAGAGCCGCTGCCGGGCGTCTTTCGGCAGAAGCAGCACTCCGGAGAGCACTGTGAGCGGCACCATCGTCTTCGCGCGAAGAAGCCGCTTCTTCGCCTCCGGGAGCCGGCGAGAGCGGCAGCTTCGGAAAGGTGAAGAAGGAAGCTGTACAACACTGGGATTGTGTGCGCAGCTTGCCAACTGATAGGAAACAGTACTTTTGCACTCTCCTGACTTTGCCAATCACATGAACATTCGATTGGAAGCTGTTTTGGACAACTTTTCTTTTCTTCATGCCAAACACTTGGCAGACCTCCGTGCAACGTCTAGAACACGATGGCTGATGTTTTCTGTGCTGGCACAGTTTTTCCCTGCCAGACATAGTGGAAAAGCTTTTTGCTAAGATGTAGACGAGAAGACGCGCTAAAGACGATAGTACGATGCTCTCCGGAGCTAAGAGCCGCTGCCGGGCGTCTTTCGGCAGAAGCAGCACTCCGGAGAGCACTGTGAGCGGCACCATCGTCTTCGCGCGAAGAAGCCGCTTCTTCGCCTCGGGGAGCCGGCGAGAGCGGCAGCTTCGGAAAGGTGAAGAAGGAAGCTGTACAACACTGGGATTGTGTGCGCAGCCTGCCAACTGATAGGAAACAGTACTTTTGCACTCTCCTGACTTTGCCAATCACATGAACATTCGATTGGAAGCTGTTTTGGACAACTTTTCTTTTCTTCATGCCAAACACTTGGCAGACCTCCGTGAAACGTCTAGAACACGATGGCAGATGTTTTCTGTGCTGGCACAGTTTTTCCCTGCCAGACATAGTGGAAAAGCTTTTTGCTAAGATGTAGACGAGAAGACGCGCTAAAGACGATAGTACGATGCTCTCCGGAGCTAAGAGCCGCTGCCGGGCGTCTTTCGGCAGAAGCAGCGCTAAGGAGAGCACTGTGAGCGGCACCATCGTCCTTGCGGGAAGAAGCCGCTTCTTCGGCTCCGGGAGCCGGCGAGAGCGGCAGCTTCGGAAAGGTGAAGAAGGAAGCTGTACAACACTGGGATTGTGTGCGCAGCTTGCCAACTGATAGGAAACAGTACTTTTGCACTCTCCTGACTTTGCCAATCACATGAACATTCGATTGGAAGCTGTTTTGGACAACTTTTCTTTTCTTCATGCCAAACACTTGGCAGACCTCCGTGCAACGTCTAGAACACGATGGCAGATGTTTTCTGTGCTGGCACAGGTTTTCCCTGCCAGACATAGTGGAAAAGCTTTTTGCTAAGATGTAGACGAGAAGACGCGCTAAAGACGATAGTACGATGCTCTCCGGAGCTAAGAGCCGCTGCCGGGCGTCTTTCGGCAGAAGCAGCACTTCGGAGAGCACTGTGAGCGGCACCATCGTCTTTGCGGGAAGAAGCCGCTTCTTCGCCTCCGGGAGCGGGCGAGAGCGGCAGCTTCGGAAAGGTGAAGAAGGAAGCTGTACAACACTGGGATTGTGTGCGCAGCTTGCCAACTGATAGGAAACAGTACTTTTGCACTCTCCTGACTTTGCCAATCACATGAACATTCGATTGGAAGCTGTTTTGGACAACTTTTCTTTTCTTCATGCCAAACACTTGGCAGACCTCCGTGCAACGTCTAGAACACGATGGCAGATGTTTTCTGTGCTGGCACAGTTTTTCCCTGCCAGACATAGTGGAAAAGCTTTTTGCTAAGATGTAGACGAGAAGACGCGCTAAAGACGATAGTACGATGCTCTCCGGAGCTAAGAGCCGCTGCCGGGCGTCTTTCGGCAGAAGCAGCGCTAAGGAGAGCACTGTGAGCGGCACCATCGTCCTTGCGGGAAGAAGCCGCTTCTTCGCCTCCGGGAGCCGGCGAGAGCGGCAGCTTCGGAAAGGTGAAGAAGGAAGCTGTACAACACTGGGATTGTGTGCGCAGCTTGCCAACTGATAGAAAACAGTACTTTTGCACTCTCCTGACTTTGCCAATCACATGAACATTCGATTGGAAGCTGTTTTGGACAACTTTTCTTTTCTTCATGCCAAACACTTGGCAGACCTCCGTGCAACGTCTAGAACACGATGGCAGATGTTTTCTGTGCTGGCACAGGTTTTCCCTGCCAGACATAGTGGAAAAGCTTTTTGCTAAGATGTAGACGAGAAGACGCGCTAAAGACGATAGTACGATGCTCTCCGGAGCTAAGAGCCGCTGCCGGGCGTCTTTCGGCAGAAGCAGCACTCCGGAGAGCACTGTGAGCGGCACCATCGTCTTCGCGCGAAGAAGCCGCTTCTTCGCCTCCGGGAGCGGGCGAGAGCGGCAGCTTCGGAAAGGTGAAGAAGGAAGCTGTACAACACTGGGATTGTGTGCGCAGCTTGCCAACTGATAGAAAACAGTACTTTTGCACTCTCCTGACTTTGCCAATCACATGAACATTCGATTGGAAGCTGTTTTGGACAACTTTTCTTTTCTTCATGCCAAACACTTGGCAGACCTCCGTGCAACGTCTAGAACACGATGGCAGATGTTTTCTGTGCTGGCACAGTTTTTCCCTGCCAGACATAGTGGAAAAGCTTTTTGCTAAGATGTAGACGAGAAGACGCGCTAAAGACGATAGTACGATGCTCTCCGGAGCTAAGAGCCGCTGCCGGGCGTCTTTCGGCAGAAGCAGCACTCCGGAGAGCACTGTGAGCGGCACCATCGTCTTCGCGCGAAGAAGCCGCTTCTTCGCCTCCGGGAGCGGGCGAGAGCGGCAGCTTCGGAAAGGTGAAGAAGGAAGCTGTACAACACTGGGATTGTGTGCGCAGCTTGCCAACTGATAGAAAACAGTACTTTTGCACTCTCCTGACTTTGCCAATCACATGAACATTCGATTGGAAGCTGTTTTGGACAACTTTTCTTTTCTTCATGCCAAACACTTGGCAGACCTCCGTGCAACGTCTAGAACACGATGGCAGATGTTTTCTGTGCTGGCACAGGTTTTCCCTGCCAGACATAGTGGAAAAGCTTTTTGCTAAGATGTAGACGAGAAGACGCGCTAAAGACGATAGTACGATGCTCTCCGGAGCTAAGAGCCACTGCCGGGCGTCTTTCGGCAGAAGCAGCGCTAAGGAGAGCACTGTGAGCGGCACCATCGTCTTTGCGCGAAGAAGCCGCTTCATCGGCTCCGGGAGCCGGCGAGAGCGGCAGCTTCGGAAAGGTGAAGAAGGAAGCTGTACAACACTGGGATTGTGTGCGCAGCTTGCCAACTGATAGGAAACAGTACTTTTGCACTCTCCTGACTTTGCCAATCACATGAACATTCGATTGGAAGCTGTTTTGGACAACTTTTCTTTTCTTCATGCCAAACACTTGGCAGACCTCCGTGCAACGTCTAGAACACGATGGCAGATGTTTTCTGTGCTGGCACAGGTTTTCCCTGCCAGACATAGTGGAAAAGCTTTTTGCTAAGATGTAGACGAGAAGACGCGCTAAAGACGATAGTACGATGCTCTCCGGAGCTAAGAGCCGCTGCCGGGCGTCTTTCGGCAGAAGCCGCGCTAAGGAGAGCACTGTGAGCGGCACCATCGTCCTTGCGGGAAGAAGCCGCTTCTTCGCCTCCGGGAGCCGGCGAGAGCGGCAGCTTCGGAAAGGTGAAGAAGGAAGCTGTACAACACTGGGATTGTGTGCGCAGCTTGCCAACTGATAGGAAACAGTACTTTTGCACTCTCCTGACTTTGCCAATCACATGAACATTCGATTGGAAGCTGTTTTGGACAACTTTTCTTTTCTTCATGCCAAACACTTGGCAGACCTCCGTGCAACGTCTAGAACACGATGGCAGATGTTTTCTGTGCTGGCACAGTTTTTCCCTGCCAGACATAGTGGAAAAGCTTTTTGCTAAGATGTAGACGAGAAGACGCGCTAAAGACGATAGTACGATGCTCTCCGGAGCTAAGAGCCGCTGCCGGGCGTCTTTCGGCAGAAGCAGCACTCCGGAGAGCACTGTGAGCGGCACCATCGTCCTTGCGGGAAGAAGCCGCTTCTTCGGCTCCGGGAGCCGGCGAGAGCGGCAGCTTCGGAAAGGTGAAGAAGGAAGCTGTACAACACTGGGATTGTGTGCGCAGCTTGCCAACTGATAGAAAACAGTACTTTTGCACTCTCCTGACTTTGCCAATCACATGAACATTCGATTGGAAGCTGTTTTGGACAACTTTTCTTTTCTTCATGCCAAACACTTGGCAGACCTCCGTGCAACGTCTAGAACACGATGGCAGATGTTTTCTGTGCTGGCACAGGTTTTCCCTGCCAGACATAGTGGAAAAGCTTTTTGCTAAGATGTAGACGAGAAGACGCGCTAAAGACGATAGTACGATGCTCTCCGGAGCTAAGAGCCGCTGCCGGGCATCTTTCGGCAGAAGCAGCACTCCGGAGAGCACTGTGAGCGGCACCATCGTCTTCGCGCGAAGAAGCCGCTTCTTCGCCTCCGGGAGCGGGCGAGAGCGGCAGCTTCGGAAAGGTGAAGAAGGAAGCTGTACAACACTGGGATTGTGTGCGCAGCTTGCCAACTGATAGGAAACAGTACTTTTGCACTCTCCTGACTTTGCCAATCACATGAACATTCGATTGGAAGCTGTTTTGGACAACTTTTCTTTTCTTCATGCCAAACACTTGGCAGACCTCCGTGCAACGTCTAGAACACGATGGCAGATGTTTTCTGTGCTGGCACAGGTTTTCCCTGCCAGACATAGTGGAAAAGCTTTTTGCTAAGATGTAGACGAGAAGACGCGCTAAAGACGATAGTACGATGCTCTCCGGAGCTAAGAGCCGCTGCCGGGCGTCTTTCGGCAGAAGCCGCGCTAAGGAGAGCACTGTGAGCGGCACCATCGTCCTTTGGGGAAGAAGCCGCTTCTTCGCCTCCGGGAGCCGGCGAGAGCGGCAGCTTCGGAAAGGTGAAGAAGGAAGCTGTACAACACTGGGATTGTGTGCGCAGCTTGCCAACTGATAGGAAACAGTACTTTTGCACTCTCCTGACTTTGCCAATCACATGAACATTCGATTGGAAGCTGTTTTGGACAACTTTTCTTTTCTTCATGCCAAACACTTGGCAGACCTCCGTGCAACGTCTAGAACACGATGGCAGATGTTTTCTGTGCTGGCACAGTTTTTCCCTGCCAGACATAGTGGAAAAGCTTTTTGCTAAGATGTAGACGAGAAGACGCGCTAAAGACGATAGTACGATGCTCTCCGGAGCTAAGAGCCGCTGCCGGGCGTCTTTCGGCAGAAGCCGCGCTAAGGAGAGCACTGTGAGCGGCACCATCGTCCTTTGGGGAAGAAGCCGCTTCTTCGCCTCCGGGAGCCGGCGAGAGCGGCAGCTTCGGAAAGGTGAAGAAGGAAGCTGTACAACACTGGGATTGTGTGCGCAGCTTGCCAACTGATAGAAAACAGTACTTTTGCACTCTCCTGACTTTGCCAATCACATGAACATTCGATTGGAAGCTGTTTTGGACAACTTTTCTTTTCTCCCTTCCAAACACTTGGCAGACCTCCGTGCAACGTCTAGAACACGATGGCAGATGTTTTCTGTGCTGGCACAGGTTTTCCCTGCCAGACATAGTGGAAAAGCTTTTTGCTAAGATGTAGACGAGAAGACGCGCTAAAGACGATAGTACGATGCTCTCCGGAGCTAAGAGCCGCTGCCGGGCATCTTTCGGCAGAAGCAGCACTCCGGAGAGCACTGTGAGCGGCACCATCGTCTTCGCGCGAAGAAGCCGCTTCTTCGCCTCCGGGAGCGGGCGAGAGCGGCAGCTTCGGAAAGGTGAAGAAGGAAGCTGTACAACACTGGGATTGTGTGCGCAGCTTGCCAACTGATAGGAAACAGTACTTTTGCACTCTCCTGACTTTGCCAATCACATGAACATTCGATTGGAAGCTGTTTTGGACAACTTTTCTTTTCTTCATGCCAAACACTTGGCAGACCTCCGTGCAACGTCTAGAACACGATGGCAGATGTTTTCTGTGCTGGCACAGGTTTTCCCTGCCAGACATAGTGGAAAAGCTTTTTGCTAAGATGTAGACGAGAAGACGCGCTAAAGACGATAGTACGATGCTCTCCGGAGCTAAGAGCCGCTGCCGGGCGTCTTTCGGCAGAAGCCGCGCTAAGGAGAGCACTGTGAGCGGCACCATCGTCCTTTGGGGAAGAAGCCGCTTCTTCGCCTCCGGGAGCCGGCGAGAGCGGCAGCTTCGGAAAGGTGAAGAAGGAAGCTGTACAACACTGGGATTGTGTGCGCAGCTTGCCAACTGATAGGAAACAGTACTTTTGCACTCTCCTGACTTTGCCAATCACATGAACATTCGATTGGAAGCTGTTTTGGACAACTTTTCTTTTCTTCATGCCAAACACTTGGCAGACCTCCGTGCAACGTCTAGAACACGATGGCAGATGTTTTCTGTGCTGGCACAGTTTTTCCCTGCCAGACATAGTGGAAAAGCTTTTTGCTAAGATGTAGACGAGAAGACGCGCTAAAGACGATAGTACGATGCTCTCCGGAGCTAAGAGCCGCTGCCGGGCGTCTTTCGGCAGAAGCCGCGCTAAGGAGAGCACTGTGAGCGGCACCATCGTCCTTTGGGGAAGAAGCCGCTTCTTCGCCTCCGGGAGCCGGCGAGAGCGGCAGCTTCGGAAAGGTGAAGAAGGAAGCTGTACAACACTGGGATTGTGTGCGCAGCTTGCCAACTGATAGAAAACAGTACTTTTGCACTCTCCTGACTTTGCCAATCACATGAACATTCGATTGGAAGCTGTTTTGGACAACTTTTCTTTTCTCCCTTCCAAACACTTGGCAGACCTCCGTGCAACGTCTAGAACACGATGGCAGATGTTTTCTGTGCTGGCACAGGTTTTCCCTGCCAGACATAGTGGAAAAGCTTTTTGCTAAGATGTAGACGAGAAGACGCGCTAAAGACGATAGTACGATGCTCTCCGGAGCTAAGAGCCGCTGCCGGGCGTCTTTCGGCAGAAGCCGCGCTAAGGAGAACACTGTGAGCGGCACCATCGTCTTCGCGCGAAGAAGCCGCTTCTTCGCCTCCGGGAGCCGGCGAGAGCGGCAGCTTCGGAAAGGTGAAGAAGGAAGCTGTACAACACTGGGATTGTGTGCGCAGCTTGCCAACTGATAGGAAACAGTACTTTTGCACTCTCCTGACTTTGCCAATCACATGAACATTCGATTGGAAGCTGTTTTGGACAACTTTTCTTTTCTTCATGCCAAACACTTGGCAGACCTCCGTGCAACGTCTAGAACACGATGGCAGATGTTTTCTGTGCTGGCACAGGTTTTCCCTGCCAGACATAGTGGAAAAGCTTTTTGCTAAGATGTAGACGAGAAGACGCGCTAAAGACGATAGTACGATGCTCTCCGGAGCTAAGAGCCGCTGCCGGGCGTCTTTCGGCAGAAGCAGCACTCCGGAGAGCACTGTGAGCGGCACCATCGTCTTCGCGCGAAGAAGCCGCTTCTTCGCCTCCGGGAGCCGGCGAGAGCGGCAGCTTCGGAAAGGTGAAGAAGGAAGCTGTACAACACTGGGATTGTGTGCGCAGCTTGCCAACTGATAGGAAACAGTACTTTTGCACTCTCCTGACTTTGCCAATCACATGAACATTCGATTGGAAGCTGTTTTGGACAACTTTTCTTTTCTTCATGCCAAACACTTGGCAGACCTCCGTGCAACGTCTAGAACACGATGGCAGATGTTTTCTGTGCTGGCACAGGTTTTCCCTGCCAGACATAGTGGAAAAGCTTTTTGCTAAGATGTAGACGAGAAGACGCGCTAAAGACGATAGTACGATGCTCTCCGGAGCTAAGAGCCGCTGCCGGGCGTCTTTCGGCAGAAGCAGCACTCCGGAGAGCACTGTGAGCGGCACCATCGTCTTCGCGCGAAGAAGCCGCTTCTTCGCCTCCGGGAGCCGGCGAGAGCGGCAGCTTCGGAAAGGTGAAGAAGGAAGCTGTACAACACTGGGATTGTGTGCGCAGCTTGCCAACTGATAGAAAACAGTACTTTTGCACTCTCCTGACTTTGCCAATCACATGAACATTCGATTGGAAGCTGTTTTGGACAACTTTTCTTTTCTTCATGCCAAACACTTGGCAGACCTCCGTGCAACGTCTAGAACACGATGGCAGATGTTTTCTGTGCTGGCACAGTTTTTCCCTGCCAGACATAGTGGAAAAGCTTTTTGCTAAGATGTAGACGAGAAGACGCGCTAAAGACGATAGTACGATGCTCTCCGGAGCTAAGAGCCGCTGCCGGGCGTCTTTCGGCAGAAGCAGCACTCCGGAGAGCACTGTGAGCGGCACCATCGTCTTCGCGCGAAGAAGCCGCTTCTTCGCCTCCGGGAGCGGGCGAGAGCGGCAGCTTCGGAAAGGTGAAGAAGGAAGCTGTACAACACTGGGATTGTGTGCGCAGCTTGCCAACTGATAGAAAACAGTACTTTTGCACTCTCCTGACTTTGCCAATCACATGAACATTCGATTGGAAGCTGTTTTGGACAACTTTTCTTTTCTTCATGCCAAACACTTGGCAGACCTCCGTGCAACGTCTAGAACACGATGGCAGATGTTTTCTGTGCTGGCACAGGTTTTCCCTGCCAGACATAGTGGAAAAGCTTTTTGCTAAGATGTAGACGAGAAGACGCGCTAAAGACGATAGTACGATGCTCTCCGGAGCTAAGAGCCACTGCCGGGCGTCTTTCGGCAGAAGCAGCGCTAAGGAGAGCACTGTGAGCGGCACCATCGTCTTTGCGCGAAGAAGCCGCTTCTTCGGCTCCGGGAGCCGGCGAGAGCGGCAGCTTCGGAAAGGTGAAGAAGGAAGCTGTACAACACTGGGATTGTGTGCGCAGCTTGCCAACTGATAGGAAACAGTACTTTTGCACTCTCCTGACTTTGCCAATCACATGAACATTCGATTGGAAGCTGTTTTGGACAACTTTTCTTTTCTTCATGCCAAACACTTGGCAGACCTCCGTGCAACGTCTAGAACACGATGGCAGATGTTTTCTGTGCTGGCACAGGTTTTCCCTGCCAGACATAGTGGAAAAGCTTTTTGCTAAGATGTAGACGAGAAGACGCGCTAAAGACGATAGTACGATGCTCTCCGGAGCTAAGAGCCGCTGCCGGGCGTCTTTCGGCAGAAGCCGCGCTAAGGAGAGCACTGTGAGCGGCACCATCGTCCTTGCGGGAAGAAGCCGCTTCTTCGCCTCCGGGAGCCGGCGAGAGCGGCAGCTTCGGAAAGGTGAAGAAGGAAGCTGTACAACACTGGGATTGTGTGCGCAGCTTGCCAACTGATAGGAAACAGTACTTTTGCACTCTCCTGACTTTGCCAATCACATGAACATTCGATTGGAAGCTGTTTTGGACAACTTTTCTTTTCTTCATGCCAAACACTTGGCAGACCTCCGTGCAACGTCTAGAACACGATGGCAGATGTTTTCTGTGCTGGCACAGTTTTTCCCTGCCAGACATAGTGGAAAAGCTTTTTGCTAAGATGTAGACGAGAAGACGCGCTAAAGACGATAGTACGATGCTCTCCGGAGCTAAGAGCCGCTGCCGGGCGTCTTTCGGCAGAAGCAGCACTCCGGAGAGCACTGTGAGCGGCACCATCGTCTTCGCGCGAAGAAGCCGCTTCTTCGCCCCCGGGAGCGGGCGAGAGCGGCAGCTTCGGAAAGGTGAAGAAGGAAGCTGTACAACACTGGGATTGTGTGCGCAGCTTGCCAACTGATAGAAAACAGTACTTTTGCACTCTCCTGACTTTGCCAATCACATGAACATTCGATTGGAAGCTGTTTTGGACAACTTTTCTTTTCTTCATGCCAAACACTTGGCAGACCTCCGTGCAACGTCTAGAACACGATGGCAGATGTTTTCTGTGCTGGCACAGGTTTTCCCTGCCAGACATAGTGGAAAAGCTTTTTGCTAAGATGTAGACGAGAAGACGCGCTAAAGACGATAGTACGATGCTCTCCGGAGCTAAGAGCCACTGCCGGGCGTCTTTCGGCAGAAGCAGCGCTAAGGAGAGCACTGTGAGCGGCACCATCGTCTTTGCGCGAAGAAGCCGCTTCTTCGGCTCCGGGAGCCGGCGAGAGCGGCAGCTTCGGAAAGGTGAAGAAGGAAGCTGTACAACACTGGGATTGTGTGCGCAGCTTGCCAACTGATAGGAAACAGTACTTTTGCACTCTCCTGACTTTGCCAATCACATGAACATTCGATTGGAAGCTGTTTTGGACAACTTTTCTTTTCTTCATGCCAAACACTTGGCAGACCTCCGTGCAACGTCTAGAACACGATGGCAGATGTTTTCTGTGCTGGCACAGGTTTTCCCTGCCAGACATAGTGGAAAAGCTTTTTGCTAAGATGTAGACGAGAAGACGCGCTAAAGACGATAGTACGATGCTCTCCGGAGCTAAGAGCCGCTGCCGGGCGTCTTTCGGCAGAAGCCGTGCTAAGGAGAGCACTGTGAGCGGCACCATCGTCCTTGCGGGAAGAAGCCGCTTCTTCGGCTCCGGGAGCCGGCGAGAGCGGCAGCTTCGGAAAGGTGAAGAAGGAAGCTGTACAACACTGGGATTGTGTGCGCAGCTTGCCAACTGATAGGAAACAGTACTTTTGCACTCTCCTGACTTTGCCAATCACATGAACATTCGATTGGAAGCTGTTTTGGACAACTTTTCTTTTCTTCATGCCAAACACTTGGCAGACCTCCGTGCAACGTCTAGAACACGATGGCAGATGTTTTCTGTGCTGGCACAGTTTTTCCCTGCCAGACATAGTGGAAAAGCTTTTTGCTAAGATGTAGACGAGAAGACGCGCTAAAGACGATAGTACGATGCTCTCCGGAGCTAAGAGCCGCTGCCGGGCGTCTTTCGGCAGAAGCAGCACTCCGGAGAGCACTGTGAGCGGCACCATCGTCTTTGCGGGAAGAAGCCGCTTCTTCGGCTCCGGGAGCCGGCGAGAGCGGCAGCTTCGGAAAGGTGAAGAAGGAAGCTGTACAACACTGGGATTGTGTGCGCAGCTTGCCAACTGATAGGAAACAGTACTTTTGCACTCTCCTGACTTTGCCAATCACATGAACATTCGATTGGAAGCTGTTTTGGACAACTTTTCTTTTCTTCATGCCAAACACTTGGCAGACCTCCGTGCAACGTCTAGAACACGATGGCAGATGTTTTCTGTGCTGGCACAGTTTTTCCCTGCCAGACATAGTGGAAAAGCTTTTTGCTAAGATGTAGACGAGAAGACGCGCTAAAGACGATAGTACGATGCTCTCCGGAGCTAAGAGCCGCTGCCGGGCATCTTTCGGCAGAAGCAGCGCTAAGGAGAGCACTGTGAGCGGCACCATCGTCTTTGCGCGAAGAAGCCGCTTCTTCGCCTCTGGGAGCCGGCGAGAGCGGCAGCTTCGGAAAGGTGAAGAAGGAAGCTGTACAACACTGGGATTGTGTGCGCAGCCTGCCAACTGATAGGAAACAGTACTTTTGCACTCTCCTGACTTTGCCAATCACATGAACATTCGATTGGAAGCTGTTTTGGACAACTTTTCTTTTCTTCATGCCAAACACTTGGCAGACCTCCGTGCAACGTCTAGAACACGATGGCAGATGTTTTCAGTGCTGGCACAGTTTTTCCCTGCCAGACATAGTGGAAAAGCTTTTTGCTAAGATGTAGACGAGAAGACGCGCTAAAGACGATAGTACGATGCTCTCCGGAGCTAAGAGCCGCTGCCGGGCGTCTTTCGGCAGAAGCCGCGCTAAGGAGAGCACTGTGAGCGGCACCATCGTCCTTGCGGGAAGAAGCCGCTTCTTCGCCTCCGGGAGCGGGCGAGAGCGGCAGCTTCGGAAAGGTGAAGAAGGAAGCTGTACAACACTGGGATTGTGTGCGCAGCTTGCCAACTTATAGGAAACAGTACTTTTGCACTCTCCTGACTTTTCCAATCACATGAACATTCGATTGGAAGCTGTTTTGGACAACTTTTCTTTTCTTCATGCCAAACACTTGGCAGACCTCCGTGCAACGTCTAGAACACGATGGCAGATGTTTTCTGTGCTGGCACAGGTTTTCCCTGCCAGACATAGTGGAAAAGCTTTTTGCTAAGATGTAGACGAGAAGACGCGCTAAAGACGATAGTACGATGCTCTCCGGAGCTAAGAGCCGCTGCCGGGCGTCTTTCGGCAGAAGCAGCACTCCGGAGAGCACTGTGAGCGGCACCATCGTCTTCGCGCGAAGAAGCCGCTTCTTCGCCTCCGGGAGCGGGCGAGAGCGGCAGCTTCGGAAAGGTGAAGAAGGAAGCTGTACAACACTGGGATTGTGTGCGCAGCTTGCCAACTGATAGGAAACAGTACTTTTGCACTCTCCTGACTTTGCCAATCACATGAACATTCGATTGGAAGCTGTTTTGGACAACTTTTCTTTTCTTCATGCCAAACACTTGGCAGACCTCCGTGCAACGTCTAGAACACGATGGCAGATGTTTTCTGTGCTGGCACAGGTTTTCCCTGCCAGACATAGTGGAAAAGCTTTTTGCTAAGATGTAGACGAGAAGACGCGCTAAAGACGATAGTACGATGCTCTCCGGAGCTAAGAGCCACTGCCGGGCGTCTTTCGGCAGAAGCAGCGCTAAGGAGAGCACTGTGAGCGGCACCATCGTCTTTGCGCGAAGAAGCCGCTTCTTCGGCTCCGGGAGCCGGCGAGAGCGGCAGCTTCGGAAAGGTGAAGAAGGAAGCTGTACAACACTGGGATTGTGTGCGCAGCTTGCCAACTGATAGGAAACAGTACTTTTGCACTCTCCTGACTTTGCCAATCACATGAACATTCGATTGGAAGCTGTTTTGGACAACTTTTCTTTTCTTCATGCCAAACACTTGGCAGACCTCCGTGCAACGTCTAGAACACGATGGCAGATGTTTTCTGTGCTGGCACAGGTTTTCCCTGCCAGACATAGTGGAAAAGCTTTTTGCTAAGATGTAGACGAGAAGACGCGCTAAAGACGATAGTACGATGCTCTCCGGAGCTAAGAGCCGCTGCCGGGCGTCTTTCGGCAGAAGCCGCGCTAAGGAGAGCACTGTGAGCGGCACCATCGTCCTTGCGGGAAGAAGCCGCTTCTTCGCCTCCGGGAGCCGGCGAGAGCGGCAGCTTCGGAAAGGTGAAGAAGGAAGCTGTACAACACTGGGATTGTGTGCGCAGCTTGCCAACTGATAGGAAACAGTACTTTTGCACTCTCCTGACTTTGCCAATCACATGAACATTCGATTGGAAGCTGTTTTGGACAACTTTTCTTTTCTTCATGCCAAACACTTGGCAGACCTCCGTGCAACGTCTAGAACACGATGGCAGATGTTTTCTCTGCTGGCACAGTTTTTCCCTGCCAGACATAGTGGAAAAGCTTTTTGCTAAGATGTAGACGAGAAGACGCGCTAAAGACGATAGTACGATGCTCTCCGGAGCTAAGAGCCGCTGCCGGGCGTCTTTCGGCAGAAGCAGCACTCCGGAGAGCACTGTGAGCGGCACCATCGTCCTTGCGGGAAGAAGCCGCTTCTTCGGCTCCGGGAGCCGGCGAGAGCGGCAGCTTCGGAAAGGTGAAGAAGGAAGCTGTACAACACTGGGATTGTGTGCGCAGCTTGCCAACTGATAGAAAACAGTACTTTTGCACTCTCCTGACTTTGCCAATCACATGAACATTCGATTGGAAGCTGTTTTGGACAACTTTTCTTTTCTTCATGCCAAACACTTGGCAGACCTCCGTGCAACGTCTAGAACACGATGGCAGATGTTTTCTGTGCTGGCACAGGTTTTCCCTGCCAGACATAGTGGAAAAGCTTTTTGCTAAGATGTAGACGAGAAGACGCGCTAAAGACGATAGTACGATGCTCTCCGGAGCTAAGAGCCGCTGCCGGGCATCTTTCGGCAGAAGCAGCACTCCGGAGAGCACTGTGAGCGGCACCATCGTCTTCGCGCGAAGAAGCCGCTTCTTCGCCTCCGGGAGCGGGCGAGAGCGGCAGCTTCGGAAAGGTGAAGAAGGAAGCTGTACAACACTGGGATTGTGTGCGCAGCTTGCCAACTGATAGGAAACAGTACTTTTGCACTCTCCTGACTTTGCCAATCACATGAACATTCGATTGGAAGCTGTTTTGGACAACTTTTCTTTTCTTCATGCCAAACACTTGGCAGACCTCCGTGCAACGTCTAGAACACGATGGCAGATGTTTTCTGTGCTGGCACAGGTTTTCCCTGCCAGACATAGTGGAAAAGCTTTTTGCTAAGATGTAGACGAGAAGACGCGCTAAAGACGATAGTACGATGCTCTCCGGAGCTAAGAGCCGCTGCCGGGCGTCTTTCGGCAGAAGCAGCGCTAAGGAGAGCACTGTGAGCGGCACCATCGTCTTTGCGCGAAGAAGCCGCTTCTTCGCCTCCGGGAGCCGGCGAGAGCGGCAGCTTCGGAAAGGTGAAGAAGGAAGCTGTACAACACTGGGATTGTGTGCGCAGCTTGCCAACTGATAGGAAACAGTACTTTTGCACTCTCCTGACTTTGCCAATCACATGAACATTCGATTGGAAGCTGTTTTGGACAACTTTTCTTTTCTTCATGCCAAACACTTGGCAGACCTCCGTGCAACGTCTAGAACACGATGGCAGATGTTTTCTGTGCTGGCACAGTTTTTCCCTGCCAGACATAGTGGAAAAGCTTTTTGCTAAGATGTAGACGAGAAGACGCGCTAAAGACGATAGTACGATGCTCTCCGGAGCTAAGAGCCGCTGCCGGGCGTCTTTCGGCAGAAGCCGCGCTAAGGAGAGCACTGTGAGCGGCACCATCGTCCTTTGGGGAAGAAGCCGCTTCTTCGCCTCCGGGAGCCGGCGAGAGCGGCAGCTTCGGAAAGGTGAAGAAGGAAGCTGTACAACACTGGGATTGTGTGCGCAGCTTGCCAACTGATAGAAAACAGTACTTTTGCACTCTCCTGACTTTGCCAATCACATGAACATTCGATTGGAAGCTGTTTTGGACAACTTTTCTTTTCTCCCTTCCAAACACTTGGCAGACCTCCGTGCAACGTCTAGAACACGATGGCAGATGTTTTCTGTGCTGGCACAGGTTTTCCCTGCCAGACATAGTGGAAAAGCTTTTTGCTAAGATGTAGACGAGAAGACGCGCTAAAGACGATAGTACGATGCTCTCCGGAGCTAAGAGCCGCTGCCGGGCGTCTTTCGGCAGAAGCCGCGCTAAGGAGAACACTGTGAGCGGCACCATCGTCTTCGCGCGAAGAAGCCGCTTCTTCGCCTCCGGGAGCCGGCGAGAGCGGCAGCTTCGGAAAGGTGAAGAAGGAAGCTGTACAACACTGGGATTGTGTGCGCAGCTTGCCAACTGATAGGAAACAGTACTTTTGCACTCTCCTGACTTTGCCAATCACATGAACATTCGATTGGAAGCTGTTTTGGACAACTTTTCTTTTCTTCATGCCAAACACTTGGCAGACCTCCGTGCAACGTCTAGAACACGATGGCAGATGTTTTCTGTGCTGGCACAGGTTTTCCCTGCCAGACATAGTGGAAAAGCTTTTTGCTAAGATGTAGACGAGAAGACGCGCTAAAGACGATAGTACGATGCTCTCCGGAGCTAAGAGCCGCTGCCGGGCGTCTTTCGGCAGAAGCAGCACTCCGGAGAGCACTGTGAGCGGCACCATCGTCTTCGCGCGAAGAAGCCGCTTCTTCGCCTCCGGGAGCCGGCGAGAGCGGCAGCTTCGGAAAGGTGAAGAAGGAAGCTGTACAACACTGGGATTGTGTGCGCAGCTTGCCAACTGATAGGAAACAGTACTTTTGCACTCTCCTGACTTTGCCAATCACATGAACATTCGATTGGAAGCTGTTTTGGACAACTTTTCTTTTCTTCATGCCAAACACTTGGCAGACCTCCGTGCAACGTCTAGAACACGATGGCAGATGTTTTCTGTGCTGGCACAGGTTTTCCCTGCCAGACATAGTGGAAAAGCTTTTTGCTAAGATGTAGACGAGAAGACGCGCTAAAGACGATAGTACGATGCTCTCCGGAGCTAAGAGCCGCTGCCGGGCGTCTTTCGGCAGAAGCAGCACTCTGGAGAGCACTGTGAGCGGCACCATCGTCTTCGCGCGAAGAAGCCGCTTCTTCGCCTCCGGGAGCCGGCGAGAGCGGCAGCTTCGGAAAGGTGAAGAAGGAAGCTGTACAACACTGGGATTGTGTGCGCAGCTTGCCAACTGATAGAAAACAGTACTTTTGCACTCTCCTGACTTTGCCAATCACATGAACATTCGATTGGAAGCTGTTTTGGACAACTTTTCTTTTCTTCATGCCAAACACTTGGCAGACCTCCGTGCAACGTCTAGAACACGATGGCAGATGTTTTCTGTGCTGGCACAGTTTTTCCCTGCCAGACATAGTGGAAAAGCTTTTTGCTAAGATGTAGACGAGAAGACGCGCTAAAGACGATAGTACGATGCTCTCCGGAGCTAAGAGCCGCTGCCGGGCGTCTTTCGGCAGAAGCAGCACTCCGGAGAGCACTGTGAGCGGCACCATCGTCTTCGCGCGAAGAAGCCGCTTCTTCGCCTCCGGGAGCGGGCGAGAGCGGCAGCTTCGGAAAGGTGAAGAAGGAAGCTGTACAACACTGGGATTGTGTGCGCAGCTTGCCAACTGATAGAAAACAGTACTTTTGCACTCTCCTGACTTTGCCAATCACATGAACATTCGATTGGAAGCTGTTTTGGACAACTTTTCTTTTCTTCATGCCAAACACTTGGCAGACCTCCGTGCAACGTCTAGAACACGATGGCAGATGTTTTCTGTGCTGGCACAGGTTTTCCCTGCCAGACATAGTGGAAAAGCTTTTTGCTAAGATGTAGACGAGAAGACGCGCTAAAGACGATAGTACGATGCTCTCCGGAGCTAAGAGCCACTGCCGGGCGTCTTTCGGCAGAAGCAGCGCTAAGGAGAGCACTGTGAGCGGCACCATCGTCTTTGCGCGAAGAAGCCGCTTCTTCGGCTCCGGGAGCCGGCGAGAGCGGCAGCTTCGGAAAGGTGAAGAAGGAAGCTGTACAACACTGGGATTGTGTGCGCAGCTTGCCAACTGATAGGAAACAGTACTTTTGCACTCTCCTGACTTTGCCAATCACATGAACATTCGATTGGAAGCTGTTTTGGACAACTTTTCTTTTCTTCATGCCAAACACTTGGCAGACCTCCGTGCAACGTCTAGAACACGATGGCAGATGTTTTCTGTGCTGGCACAGGTTTTCCCTGCCAGACATAGTGGAAAAGCTTTTTGCTAAGATGTAGACGAGAAGACGCGCTAAAGACGATAGTACGATGCTCTCCGGAGCTAAGAGCCGCTGCCGGGCGTCTTTCGGCAGAAGCCGCGCTAAGGAGAGCACTGTGAGCGGCACCATCGTCCTTGCGGGAAGAAGCCGCTTCTTCGCCTCCGGGAGCTGGCGAGAGCGGCAGCTTCGGAAAGGTGAAGAAGGAAGCTGTACAACACTGGGATTGTGTGCGCAGCTTGCCAACTGATAGGAAACAGTACTTTTGCACTCTCCTGACTTTGCCAATCACATGAACATTCGATTGGAAGCTGTTTTGGACAACTTTTCTTTTCTTCATGCCAAACACTTGGCAGACCTCCGTGCAACGTCTAGAACACGATGGCAGATGTTTTCTGTGCTGGCACAGTTTTTCCCTGCCAGACATAGTGGAAAAGCTTTTTGCTAAGATGTAGACGAGAAGACGCGCTAAAGACGATAGTACGATGCTCTCCGGAGCTAAGAGCCGCTGCCGGGCGTCTTTCGGCAGAAGCAGCACTCCGGAGAGCACTGTGAGCGGCACCATCGTCTTCGCGCGAAGAAGCCGCTTCTTCGCCCCCGGGAGCGGGCGAGAGCGGCAGCTTCGGAAAGGTGAAGAAGGAAGCTGTACAACACTGGGATTGTGTGCGCAGCTTGCCAACTGATAGAAAACAGTACTTTTGCACTCTCCTGACTTTGCCAATCACATGAACATTCGATTGGAAGCTGTTTTGGACAACTTTTCTTTTCTTCATGCCAAACACTTGGCAGACCTCCGTGCAACGTCTAGAACACGATGGCAGATGTTTTCTGTGCTGGCACAGGTTTTCCCTGCCAGACATAGTGGAAAAGCTTTTTGCTAAGATGTAGACGAGAAGACGCGCTAAAGACGATAGTACGATGCTCTCCGGAGCTAAGAGCCACTGCCGGGCGTCTTTCGGCAGAAGCAGCGCTAAGGAGAGCACTGTGAGCGGCACCATCGTCTTTGCGCGAAGAAGCCGCTTCTTCGGCTCCGGGAGCCGGCGAGAGCGGCAGCTTCGGAAAGGTGAAGAAGGAAGCTGTACAACACTGGGATTGTGTGCGCAGCTTGCCAACTGATAGGAAACAGTACTTTTGCACTCTCCTGACTTTGCCAATCACATGAACATTCGATTGGAAGCTGTTTTGGACAACTTTTCTTTTCTTCATGCCAAACACTTGGCAGACCTCCGTGCAACGTCTAGAACACGATGGCAGATGTTTTCTGTGCTGGCACAGGTTTTCCCTGCCAGACATAGTGGAAAAGCTTTTTGCTAAGATGTAGACGAGAAGACGCGCTAAAGACGATAGTACGATGCTCTCCGGAGCTAAGAGCCGCTGCCGGGCGTCTTTCGGCAGAAGCCGCGCTAAGGAGAGCACTGTGAGCGGCACCATCGTCCTTGCGGGAAGAAGCCGCTTCTTCGCCTCCGGGAGCCGGCGAGAGCGGCAGCTTCGGAAAGGTGAAGAAGGAAGCTGTACAACACTGGGATTGTGTGCGCAGCTTGCCAACTGATAGGAAACAGTACTTTTGCACTCTCCTGACTTTGCCAATCACATGAACATTCGATTGGAAGCTGTTTTGGACAACTTTTCTTTTCTTCATGCCAAACACTTGGCAGACCTCCGTGCAACGTCTAGAACACGATGGCAGATGTTTTCTGTGCTGGCACAGTTTTTCCCTGCCAGACATAGTGGAAAAGCTTTTTGCTAAGATGTAGACGAGAAGACGCGCTAAAGACGATAGTACGATGCTCTCCGGAGCTAAGAGCCGCTGCCGGGCGTCTTTCGGCAGAAGCAGCACTCCGGAGAGCACTGTGAGCGGCACCATCGTCTTTGCGGGAAGAAGCCGCTTCTTCGGCTCCGGGAGCCGGCGAGAGCGGCAGCTTCGGAAAGGTGAAGAAGGAAGCTGTACAACACTGGGATTGTGTGCGCAGCTTGCCAACTGATAGGAAACAGTACTTTTGCACTCTCCTGACTTTGCCAATCACATGAACATTCGATTGGAAGCTGTTTTGGACAACTTTTCTTTTCTTCATGCCAAACACTTGGCAGACCTCCGTGCAACGTCTAGAACACGATGGCAGATGTTTTCTGTGCTGGCACAGTTTTTCCCTGCCAGACATAGTGGAAAAGCTTTTTGCTAAGATGTAGACGAGAAGACGCGCTAAAGACGATAGTACGATGCTCTCCGGAGCTAAGAGCCGCTGCCGGGCATCTTTCGGCAGAAGCAGCGCTAAGGAGAGCACTGTGAGCGGCACCATCGTCTTTGCGCGAAGAAGCCGCTTCTTCGCCTCTGGGAGCCGGCGAGAGCGGCAGCTTCGGAAAGGTGAAGAAGGAAGCTGTACAACACTGGGATTGTGTGCGCAGCCTGCCAACTGATAGGAAACAGTACTTTTGCACTCTCCTGACTTTGCCAATCACATGAACATTCGATTGGAAGCTGTTTTGGACAACTTTTCTTTTCTTCATGCCAAACACTTGGCAGACCTCCGTGCAACGTCTAGAACACGATGGCAGA